>NC_081357.1:51858516-52563516 GCF_030684315.1 Stegostoma tigrinum | reverse complement strand
CATTTGACCTATCATGTCTACTATGACCATGATGCCATTCTAAACTAATCCTATACCTGCACATGGTCTGTAATCCTCTATTCCCTACCTGTTGTGTCTGACTAACTTAATGTTGAACATTGCTATTGTATCTGCTTCTACCACCTTCCCATGCTCCAGATACCTACCACCCTCTGTGTAAAAAAAAATTGCCTTACACATTGCCTCTCATTTTAAACCTGACCCCACGCACCCTAGTATTTGACATTTCCACCCTGGGAAAAAGACTCTGACTATCCACCCTATCCATGCTTCTCATAATTTTATGTACTTTAATTGTGACACCCACAGCATCCAACGCTATATCCATTGGTCTGCATCCACTATTTTCCAAATCTGTTATCTCTCCGAGAAAAACAGTCACAATTCCTTCAATCTATCCTCATATTTAGAGTTCCTCATCCCTAGAATCTCTATTGTATACTGTTTGCACTCTTTCCAATGTGTTTACTTCCATCCTATGATGCTGCAGAAATGCACACAATGCTCCAGCTGAGGTTTAACAAATGCATCTTCTGCAAGTTCAAAATCATCTCCTTGTCCTGGTAATTTTAAACCTGACCCCACCCACCCTAGTGTTCATAGGTATAAAGTAGAAAAATAAGAAAATAGAGTTAAAAATTCAACATTAAAACCCTTCAGTTAGAAGTATTTGTGTAACCTCCATATTGAAACTGCACCAACCATGGAACTCTCAGACATCCAGCCTGAGCCATTATTAAGAGGGCAGCTGCCACATATGATGGTTAGGATTCAAGTGGGTGAAAATGGGTGAAGGTTTCCAACCAGGGATTGGGCTATAAACCAAATGCTTGTAAGGTGAGAATAAACAAGCAGTGTCAGTATAGCATTGGGGGTTCATGGAAAAAGAAATCGCGCATCGTAAAGTACAGAGTCAGGTCCCTGCAAAAAACAGAGGCAAAGAAGCTGAATACAAGCTCAGAGGACCCGTGAGGTGGCAAGAAGCCAGATATTATGGTCACAAACCCATGGGGTAAGAAAGACTGAAAAGGGTCAGGGATCCAGATTTGCAGAGAAGCAAATGAGCAGATAATATAGGGTTAGGGACCCATGAGAGAGAGAGGGAGAGTGATCGCAGTATATTAAAAGGAAACAACAAGAGAAATGGCAGTGCTCAGATAGAAGGAGAGGCTAATAACGTACCTCAATACTAAGTTGCTGAGGTGGGTTGACCATTGCAGTGAGCAAATATTGAGTCCAAAACCCACAGGACAGACATGTTGGGAGGCAGTGTGGAAAGCTAAAAGAAAGCGCGCTTTAAACCTCAACAAAGCCCTAGTGATAGCCAGTTGCATGGAACAGCTGAAAAGTAGAGAACGGGAGAAAGTGAAGCTAAGTAAAGAGCTGGAGGAAGTAAAGCAGGAACTGGAGAAGGTAAGAGTCAAAGCAGCAGAGAAGGAGCAGCAGAGAAACCAGGTGAACGTGGTACATTTGGGACAGTTTCAGGCTCAGTGCAATAGAATGTACCGGGAGGTGCAGCACACAGTCAATGATCAGGACGTAGTGCAAAAAACTGTGGGCAAGCTGACCAAGAAATGTAAAAAACTACAGATTGTGCTCAAAGTCCTGTACCAGGTACACAGAAGACAGACTGCACACTACAGAGCATTCAAAATGTTAGCAAGGAATTGAAGAATTAAAGTCCAAACTTTCTGTGCAAAAGGGAATGATTTGCACATGTGGACTAGAGAATCATATGGAAACAGCAATTATGGGATAGACTGGGAAGAAATAGAAGAACAAGCCCATAGATCTGCTGAGAATACCGAAGATTGGAGACATTCACCTTCCGTTTTTCCATGGATTCTTGAGCATCCCCAGGATCTTACCCTGCGCCAATCAACTCATGACCACAACCCATCAGGATGATAAACCAATTACTTATCCAACTCCATTTACAGTAGTGCAACTGGCAGAAATAGCAGAACATATTCTTGTATTTGAGTCCACAGCTGACCCCCCGTATGCCTTTTGGCAGCATCCACCAATAAAGGATTCTCCACAGGCCCAACTATGTCAAGGAGCTAAAATGAATGTTAATGTGCCTGAGCCTTTTGATCCATTCTGTTTTGCCCAATCCTCAGAATGTGGGAGGGCAAGAGCTGCAGGTCAAGAACATGGCAATCCTAGCTGCTGTAGGATTCAATAAGGGAGACCATGTGAAGGGTTTAATTAAGTGAAATCAGAGAAAGGGAGAGAAAGGAGATTCCCTGTTATGATATTCATAGACAGATCCTCAATGGTGGAGGATGGAGACAGAAAGAAAAGATGTGATCCAGATATGTAGGAGAACAGAACCAAAACCCCGAATAGAGTGAGAGCTGAAGCTTCCACAGGCCCAACTATGTCAAGGAGCTAAAATGAATGTTAATGTGCCTGAGCCTTTTGATCCATTCTGTTTTGCCCAATCCTCAGAATGTGGGAGGCAAGAGCTGCAGGTCAAGAACATGGCAATCATGCAGAAGGTCAAGAAATGAGTGGTCAAGCTGCCAAGCTAGCAGCTGTAACCAATGTGGTCAGCCACTCTGAAAAGTTTCTCCCACAAGAAGACATACGCTCATAAAGCACGTGCACGTGCATCAGTTTAAGTGATGTCCTGCCATTATGGGCAGCTAGAAGATTCATCTTGGAAGATGGGAAATCATTACCATTTACATCCCTGCTCAAATGTATTGTCCAAACAGCACAAGGCCAAGTATATGACATCAATAAGGCTAGAGATCACCACTGAACGTCTCCAGCTGGGAACATATTTGGTGAAGCAGGAGAACCATGGCAGCTCCACTGTTCTAGATGCCATTGCTGTGAGCCAACCATGGTCAAAGATCTGATACTGGCTCAGAGCAGCAAGGCTGAGATTGTACGGGAGGAAATGATCCTCACCTCATACAGTAAGTGGGGATAGTACGTGGCACTGGTCTAGGACCAAAATTAAGTGATTTATCAATGCCATAATGTCCAGGCTTATCAAGGGACAGAAACCACAAATACATCAGAAATAGGGAAAAAAAATCAGATATAATGTAGAGAATTGTATCATCTGCACTGAACAATCCAGGAAACTATACCAATAAAAAAGAATTAAGACATACTAGGCCAGTAGCAGGCCAAACCTTCAAATGGACAATATCAGCCTCTACCACCCTGTAAAGTAAGTATAATGTAAGTATGTAAGTATATCCTAGTCATCATGGACACTTTTAGCAAATGCATAGAGGTGTTTCACCCTTGAATGGACATCTTTACAGTTGCAGCGGACATCTTAATTCAGCATGTTTTAATTAGATGGGATCTTCCCTGCGGTACGACTTCAGATGAGACAGCCCATTCCAGGTTATCCATGCAGTGATGAATATACTTGGTATCAGTAAAATGTTCCACATCACCTGCCATCATCAATCCAGTCGTAACATAAAGAGGATGAATTGCATCTTCAAAGTGAGATTGCAGAAGGTCATCCAGGAAAATAACTCAACCTGGAACGTAGTTTTATCCTTTGTCCTCACGCTCATAAGGAGCTCACCCTCAGCACAACTGGATTCATCTCCACGTTCTGACAGGTCATGAGAGGTATCAAGCCCTTAACAGGACTGTGCTCAACAAATCTTGAGGTCAAAGCCCTCTACCATGAGAAAAACTATAAAAATTCCATTATGAAATCTACAGGTTACACTGAAAGCAACTTCCATCAGAATGGAGAAAAGGGAAAAAATGGGACTTTGATGGGAAGGTGGACCTGGTAGAGTATGAGGTAGAGTGGTGAATTTTCCTGCCAGGACTATTCCTGTCCTCCCCCCAGATATTCAGGTCCCCACTTGGTGGTGAGGAAGGCCAGCCCACCCATGTACAGATTTTTGCTCAATACAGAAAAGAACTGGGTGGTACCACATTAATCAGCTAAAGGCCTGCAGAGCCCGAAACAACAGCCACCAACTCTACCCACCCCCAGGGGAACTGGTGAAAGTGGGCACCAATCCAAGTTCTCATCTAAACATCGGACTAGTCTTTGATCCAGACCCAATCCAAATGCCCAATTCCAATCCAGTACCAACCCGAAAGTGTAAGGGATGTTTAGAGACAGTCTGCCCAATAAAGTGCTGTGTGTGGCACTCCAGCCCGGAGACGGAGACAACCCCTTTACAAATGTAATGTTTCCAAAGTTCCCACCAAATTTTGGTGGAGAACCAAGTATCTTGCAGCCAGAGCCCACCCACTTGGGCAGGGGGCCCAATTCCCATGTATATACTCTCTATTACAGCCCAACTGTGGTCCATCATTAATCAGTCCTGGTCATAGAGGGACATTGTCATAAACCTCTGTGTTCACTGCAGCTTGAATCTGCCAGACCATTCTGGTTGTACAGGGCTACAGCACAACACATTATGAAAGATAGCCATCATCATCATTATTCTTGTCTTTCAGGCCATCTTCATCCCTTGGTCATTTCTCATTGTCTAAATTTTACGTACCTGGATCTCTGATGGTGCCAATGCACTGGCTTGCTTCCAACCCTCATTTAGGATTAACTACTGTTGAGTCTGAAGTGAGGCCTGACAAACACAATTGACTTACAAAAGAAGAACTGGAAGAATTTGATAAAAGGAATTTTTGGAAGGAGTCTAGCTGAGCACAGACCAAGCTCAGACAGAATTAAAATATTCTCCACAGGTCGAGAAGGGCAGGGAGGAATCTAAGCTCTGTCAGATATTACATAAGAATAACAGATGCCACCTTGATACCCTCTCCACAGTGGCAACATACAGCCTATTGGTCTACACCATCGGCTGGATTGCCACGATGTGACTGTCAGAAGTGGTTTTTGGGTAAGAGTACTGTAGCAGCCAGCAACTGCTCAAGGGAAATAAAAGTCATTAAACAAAAAGGAAAACCAGAAGTACGAGCAAAACAACTGAAATAAACAGTGCTGAGAAGACAACCAAAAATTAAAATAAGTTATTCTGAAAATAGCTCAGCCAGGACACATGTGCACATAGAGACAAGTCTTCCTGGAGACAATCCGTGCAACATTCAAGCCCAGGCAATGGAAAACCAGATAGGCACCAGAATATACTAGCAAGTGTGAAAAGGCAGTTTAACATTTCCAGAAAAATAAACAACATGAAATGCATGGGGAAGAAGGTTGCCAAGAAGGTATAAGAAACTGACCCTGGCATTCTTGAGGGTACCCCACTCCAGCCCACCTAGAGGCAAAGCCGAACACAGCGAAGACATTACTTACCTGACAGGGGACAGACCATGATCTAGAAGATGGTTCTCCCAAGACAAGCCTAAGCTGAGAACTTTCATCAACGTCAGAAGATCTCGAGGTCATTGTTGGATTGTGATTGTGAGTAGAACATGGAGGAGCTGCAGTTGGTGGATCTTTGTGCTGGCTTCGGCTTAATGCCAATTCAGTGACCAGCCAACCAGGCCAGGGCAGGGATGGGGGGTTCCTGGGAAGGTCTGCAATACACAATGAGGATGACTATGAAGAAGGTGGAGGAAGGATCACCGGGTGACTGGACCTCCTTCGTGATGAGAGTCTTCCTGGATTGCTGCAGGTTCCAAGCAGCAGATATTTTCAGTCTGCGAGATGTCCCCAGTAGAGCCCACTTTGACATGACTTTCAGGAGTGTCAAGCAATGTGAGCATCGCCAGAAGTTATTTGAGGAGAAAGAGGGTGAGGGTCCCAACTCAGTCCTATCTGCAGGAACATTGTTCATTCTCCCTGCATACAGGAGTCAGGTTGTTACAGTCCATAAGTACAATCCCCATGTCCCAGCAGCAGATGTCCAGGCCTTCCTGGGAAGGTACATACAGCTTGAAAGAGGCAGCACCAATGTAGTGGACCCCTTTGGATTCTAAGCCACAAGCGGCAGTTCAAGATGACACTGAAGGTGGATGTTAGCAAGAACATCCTCCACCCACCATTCATATTCACAACTGGAGGGAGCTAAGGCTACCTGGCATATGTAGAGCAGCCTACAGTGTGCAAAACCTGCAGGAGGTCAGGGCACATGGCAGCAGACTTCAAAGTGACCCTCTGAAAGAACTACAAACGGCAGGGTGGGTGGGCACATGACTAAGGACTGCAAGGAGTCCAAGTAACTGTAACCTGTGTGTGGAACCACCGGTACAAAGCCTGTCAAAGACAGGGGGCGTCACATACACTCAAACAGCTGGAAGTGGCAATGCAAGCCATGGACCCCCAAAAAACAGTAAGTTGCCACCGTCCACAAGAAAACTGAAACAAGGGTTACCCAGAAGGAGGGACAGGCTGGAGAGAAGGAATAGGTAGCAACGGTACATAACCTCTACCTGAACAGATGGTGTCAAAGGAGGAGGAGGAAACAATGGAAGTTGGAGAGTGGATGCTGGTTTGAAACAGCCAGAAAGGGAAAACACATCGAGCTCCCAAGGTCCCACGGCAAAATGGAAAGAGGCAGCCGCACGGTGGATACGCCAGCAGCTCCTCTGGTGATGGAGGGAAAAAAAGAGGCAGAGCACCATGGAGGAGAAAGATAGGAGCATCCCCTGACTCAGAAACGCCGGATGTTGCAAGGGGCCCAGTGAAGCCCAACCTCCAGTCATTGGGAACCAAGGGGTACCCACCACACCACAGCTCTGGGCATTCGGAGTAGGGACGCTCCAAAAAAGAAGCAAAGCTCAATAGTCCCTCTGTGGGATGGGAACTGGGGTTCTGGTTGCATCCTTGCCGTGACAACACTGACAGGGAAACATACCCGGGAAGAAACGGACAGGCAACTCATTGCTGAGTGTATCCAACAGTTCACCCATGCCACAGGAACGCAAGGACTCCCCCAGTGACAAGATCACAGGTGAACGGACATTGGGTTTATGGGTAATTCTGTAAAATCTCCATAGGTTTTTAAATTGCCAGTGTAAATGTTCTTAGAGTTAGTCAACTATATGATGTGTCTCTACATTGGCTTGTCTGGCCAATGTCAAAGCAGACCTCCTGTGTTTGCAGGATGGCAGGATACCACATGTCAGCAGCTTCAGGAAATGGCTCAGCTTATGGGCCTGCAGGCCTTCAATTTGGTCATAGGGAAACAATTGCTTATCCTCCGACCTCGATATTCTACCATAAGGAGGCAACTTCACCATCTCCGAGGTTAAGGAGGTGGTGGGTGGGCGCCTCCTTGTAACAGACGTTATGTACGGAAACGTTCCCCTGACACTAATTAACATATACACCCCGGTGGTGAAGAGTGAGCGCTGGCCATCCTGTGGCAGCTCCCATTACTGCTCGCAATATCCAGGCCGGTCATTCTGGCCAGAGACTTTAACTGCATCAACAATGATGGTGAATGATCCAGAGAGGCTGACAGCAAATTGGACACAACATCCTGATTATGATGGAAATGGTAAAGTCGCCAAGCTGCACAATGCCTTCAGCACCCCCTGCAGACTAAGCACAGCATAGGAACATCCGGTGGCATCCAGACAGATCTATCTGCTCAAGGGTAGATTTCCTGTTTGTGACCTAGACATTCTTGGTCAGATTGACCAATGTGAAGTCAACGTCTTTCTCTGACAACTGCCTACTGCTGGCCAACTATCACTTCCAGGATGACCAATGGGATGGCAAGGGTATGTGGCAGCTGATCGTGAAACATTTGAGTCCAAAACACATTGAAGAACTCAAAAGGGTTTACACAGGCTGAAAAACCATGAAGCCCTGTTTTGAGTCACCAGTAGGCTGGTGGGAAACAGTAAAGGGGAATATCAAGAGGATTCCTACCCTCAAAAGGTGTTCAGAAGGTGAAATAGAGATGGGAAAAATTGCCCAAACTCCTGAAAAGCATGCATAACCTACTCCTGCTGGAGGTGATAGGGAGTCATGTTGTGGAGGATCTACAGGAGGTGAAGAGCCAGCAAGCCTTGTTCTTTGCCTTTGAAGCTTCCAAAATAATCTTCCAGTCCAGCATCTGCACCATGGAGCGGGATGAGCCATGCTCGTGTTTCTTCTTCTAAAAGATGCACAAGGTGTGCGCTGTGCTCAGACGCCTGATGAAAGAAGATGGCTCAGTAATGTCATCTAAGTCTGATCTTTTATCCCCTTCACGAGAAGGGCAGATTACCCAGGAGGATGATGTACCAGTGCCACCCTCATGCTAATGGCCACCTTCATGTGTGGTTACATCAAGCTGTTCGTAGACCCTCAGCAGGTAAACACTAAGTGTCTCTTCATACCGAGGTTCTACCTGTCGCCAGTGTTGCAAATGATGGAGCTGGCCTTTTTCCAACAGAATGCTGCAACTAGTTGGACTGTTCTATATCATCCATTTTTCATCGAGAAATTTGCGAAGAAAAACACTTGTGACCACAAATCCATCAGGAAGTGGTCAGCACGTAGCATCCACGAAACCCTGCGAATCCACGGTGGGATCCTTTTGGGTTTCTCCGTAAGAAGACTATCAAAGTCATTTTGCAGAATGCTTCATTGCCACGACTTTCAAACAAGCACCAAGACATTGCTTGGTTGATGGAGAAAAGGGCACTACCTGTGAGATCTTTCATATTCTCCTGGACTCTCTGCACTGCTGCACACTGCCCTCAAAGTGGCTATGGGCTTTAGGGATTGTAACACACTTCCTGCTTTAATGTGCCTTTACAAAAAAGAAGTTTGAAGAAAGATACAGTGGCTTTTGTCGAGGTTCATCCCACGTAGCTCCATGCTACAGAACTCTGTAGTCCATGGTCTGTTCCATGGGGTCTACACCAAGACAAACATCGACTATGCCTGGAGGACCATCAGTTCGGTGAATGATACTCTTTGGTTTGCCCAAAACATGTTGATCTTCCCCAACAACGAGTTTTCCTCGACAGAGTGTTGCAGCCTGGTGCATTTCAATGTCCAGGATTATGTGCTGACAGATACACTAAAGCTTGGGGCAGCTGCTGCCAAGGTGCAGTGGGGAAAGACCATTGTCTGAGGCCTTTCTGCCAAAGTATGATAGAGGTCCATTCAGTAATGGCACCCCTCTAGTGCCTCAAGTGTACTTAAATATAGCCTTAGATCAGTAAGAAATGCCTTGGGATTGTTTGTTCTACATATTTTAAGACTGAATCAAATTGCTCTAGCAACTATATACATATATAAAAATTATATGAAAAAAGTTATATTTTTGAAACAAAAAATGCAGGATACAGCAAAGACCAGAGCAGCCTGCTGCTTGGCCAGAGAACGAGAGAAAGGTGTGGACCAAAGAGTTTCAAAACCGGCAAAAGTTATGAGTGTCTGGGAAGTCATCAAGTTTCTAAAGAATCAAGTAGTTACTAGTAAAAATGTTAAAGTTAAAACAGTAAAAGTTTAATTCTTAACTTGGTTATCTTTGAATGAAGTTGAGACCTGGTTCGCAGACTGCTGCCTCATGCTATGTAGTCTGATACACGCAAAGGTACAGGGTAAATTAATATCACATTTACTGGTTGAGTAGTCCACACAGTCCTAGCGACATCCTGTTCCGACAGCAAACACATATCCTGGCTCTATGTTATTTGCCCCATTGAAGGGAAGCAGATGTGAGGGTTATGCTTTGCCAGTAACATGGTTTCTTAGATGGTTAGAGCTAGGTAAAGAATAAATATTGTGAAAAATTTGAGAAATGCTCACATGGTGTTGTTAACAAGAAATATGTTGTTAATAAAATTATGTTGAATTGTAAACTAATTCTGTACGCTGTCAAGCGTGATTAAGTAAAGTGTTTTTGAAATATAAATTAGTTGAAGGTCCAAAGCACTGACACCAACAGGTTTAACTTGTCTAAGCTACATCACATTTAATTTGAATTCCCATTCTCTTTCTTTTGTCCTCCTTCTTTCTGACCTTTTATTCTCTTTTTCTTCCTTTTTTCCTTTTTTCTGTCCATTGGAACTCCAGGTTTCTTTTTATTAAATTCTAACACCCTTCAGAATTCCATCTCTAATTTTCACATTTCCAACTGCCTGAAATGCAATCAAGATTCAATGGTGGATCCAATGTACTGTCTGTACCACCTGGCCTATTGATTTCCTTTAAACCCAACTCTTTCATTATGAAATTGGTAAAGTCTGCCTTGTTAGCTTGCTCTGGCAACTTTATTCCCAATCTGCTGGCTAAATTTGCTAGTTCAGCTTTAGTTATACCTTGCAGTTCGTACAACAGAAACCTCTGACCAATCAAAAACTTTTTAAAATTTTTCAGTGCAATCTTAAGCCTGAGGACAAACCTGGTGTCTGATTACCAACTCTAAAGACCAAAATCCACATCCAGACATATGTTATCTGTATTTCAAGATCACGGACAAATTCCCGATTACATTACAGCATGAAGATAAACAGATGAACTAAATCAGCCTTTTCACTTCTGTATTCACAACACAGTAAAATTAAAACCATCAAAAACCCTCAAAATCAATCCCAATGGTTCGTGAGCGGACTTGTTGATAACTAGTTCAAGACTTTACAAATAATCAATTCTCAACACCAGTTTGTAGCTTTAACAAAAGACATAGCAATTTACTAACAATACAAAGCATTATTTGTGCAAAATGAATCAACAAATTAATCTAGTTGGTCTATGCTTTAAATGCAAAAATAGCTTGTTCTCAGCCCCTTTCACACAATGGGCAGGCAGACAAATGCAGTTAAGGGATAAATAAAACAACAAAACTGAGCAGATTATTTCAGTTTTTTTTCACAATGCATTTTTCCTGAAGCCTAAATGATGGCTTCTTTTTTGATTTTTGAAGCTGTCTATCAGGACACCTTTTCAGTTCACACAGATAAAGGCAGAAATACTGGTAATTTAGTCTTCTATTCCCTGAGCTTCCAGGAGCAGCTCAAGGGTGGAAAAGCAGGGAGCTTTCAAATCTTTGCGCTGTGGCATCAATATTTCACTGACAAGACTGTCCTAAAACCAATTCAAACTATAACCACTCCCTGACAAGCTCCTCCACAAGGACCCAGCTTGTACCAGCTGCCATCTGCTTGAGCATAAGGTCTCTACCTGTCTTGTTGGAACCAGTTCCCAGGTACTGACCTCTTTAATGCCTAATTTATTTTGTCAGGTTAAACAAAATGCCCTTGGCCTGTGCTGAAGCACCTGCACAACCTCAATCAGGACCCAAGTTGCAATTAACTTCCAGGCCTGGCTTTAGAAACAAACAAAAGCTTATTTGGCCTATTTTCCTTTCAATATAGCTGCTAACCGTAGTCTAAAAGTCATCTTTAGCTCACAGTTCACAGCTCCAAACCAAAGCCGATAAAATAATTAAACCCAAAAAAATGAAAGATCAGTGACAGTTTTAACAACCATTTCTGTTAGATTCAGATCAGGGAACATACTTTACAGGAAAAGTGATCAAAGAAGTTTAGAAATGGCTGGCTATAAAGCAAAAGTTTCACATTCTGTATCATCGACAGAGTTCAGGCATGTTTGAGTAAAGTAATCAAACTGTAAAGCAGGTTTTGGCTAAAGCTGTTCAGGATAGCAGAAAAAGAGGGGTAGATTTGTTACCTAGAATTCTGAAAAGACTTAGGGCAATGCCCAGCAGAATGATTCCATGTGAGACAATGATATGAAGGGCTATGAGATTGCTAGGGGATGTCATAAGAGGGAATGGTGAGATAGGACTGGTGAAACAGTGAGTGAAACAGTTCACGAGAATTTTGCAAATAGCTACACAGATTAAGACGGCGGGGTTTATCCAGCAGTCCATATGTGACATAGAAGGGGTTGCCATGACTAACAAAGTTAAGGTGCCTGGGACTGGGGAAAAGCTGATGGTTAAAGTAGCACCTGACAAGCCTAGATTCCTGTCTACCTAGGGCCATTTGAGAATATCATATACAGTGATACTTGTGACTGTGTGGATATGAGACGTACAGGATGCTGGAAGTGCTGGTCACAGCTGAAGAGCTGTATCTATAGCTTCTACACCTCCAGAAGATCTTATGGTAACAAAACTAACCAGTGGCCGACCAGAGGTGTGGCTGTTTGCTCAATGTGCGGAATGCCAAGAGTCATTAACTCTTGAGGGACTTTTGATCTTGATCCTGGGAGCAATGATCAGTACTGCAACATGAGAACTCTCTGGAACACCTCAACCAAGGTAGAATGCAGCACATCCCACAGAAATTTTAATATGACAGTAGGAGTACAAGTAGCTTTAAATTGCGGTACAAGTCTGATACTGGAGCATGGAAGTCTCAGGGATGTGACTGATGAAGAGGAATAGTGGGAGTGGCTTAGAAAGTCCAGATCTGTCATTAAGTGTCCAGACTGAAATACTTTTATTTCAAATATTTGGATTGAGAAAAAAGCTTTGAATTTATTTGTGAAAAGGACAGACATATTTACGTGGCACGCTCAACAGCTTAGGCCCAGATTGCAAATTCCTCCCATTCAAATTTGGGGTGGACCACTGCCATCTGTGAGATTGCTCCTTACCTGTCCATCAATGTGTTAACAATGATGAAAGGCGGACATGGGAAAAGCACTCCAAGTAAAAATTGTTACTGCAATTCCGCATCCTTCCACAGTATCACAAACAATGCCCCATCACAACAGTAAAGGTTTCATCTCTCAATCCAACTGACCATCCATGCTTCAGTATGGGTTTTGGATCAGAAAACGGAGTGCTATTAATCAGTGACCATAAAGTATTATACAATAATATACACTATGAGCTGGCACCTGTGGTCCCAAACATTTTGGGTATTACCTTCCCCCAGTGATGTTCATCTCACATTTGGAGTATGAATACAACTCTGAAAGGTCAATTAATAACTAAAGCAGCTCAGTTTAGTGGGGAACTGGGGCTGGGTGACTGTGCCCAGAGCTTCACTAGGCAAGATTGGATCCAGGCACAATCTGGTGGATGACCTTGCCACTGCTCTTGGTTCACGGATATCTGAGGTTGAGTCTGTGAATCTAGAGCTCTCAATTTAAAACAATCCCAACAGAAGATCAAAGAATTCAAGATATGCAAGTAAATGCAGATCAGGGTCTGACAAAATTGATTCAGGCTGGTCTATTGGAAAGCCATGTAGGAATCACTAGTAAACTAACTTAGCTAGAAAAAAAACTTGGATAATACCAGTAGGAATAATGTCTGCAGCTTCTATGGATCATGAATACTTGAACCACTACTGGAAAATTTAAGGTAACAAAAATTTGAAGACCCTTCTGAAGAAAGGTCTAGGTCTGAAAAGTCAGCTTTCCTGATCCTCTGGTGCTGTGTTCATCCAGTTCTACACCTTGTTATCTCAGATTCTCCAGCACCTGCAGTTCCTACCACTATTACTACCTAATGCAGATTAATGAGGGAGTGATTCCCCTATGGGTTATTAATGAACATTTATTTAACCTTTTGCAACACAGTGCTATGGATTAGCTGAGTGCCAGCTCAGGACTCTTATAGATATATATAGCACCAATGTTGAACATATATGGATAACAATATGTTAACTGGTATTGTATTTGTAATCCCTGTTTATACCATCATGAATACATGGCATGACACTATATAGAGCAAAAAATATTGGGGCTGTTACTGGGAATGATTACATTAAATATCATAATGTACAATCATATACTGTAGAAATAGAAGGAAATATCAGTAGTATAAGGTAAGATGGATGTTGAGTAGATACCACTACAGCAATGTGTGCATATCCAATATACAAAACAGACGAGGCAGTTTGCAAATTTAATGCTACAGTACGGGTTGAGATGCAATATAGATTGATTCTTTCAAAGCCCACATAGCTTTCACTGTACAATTTAATTGGCCTGTTTTGCATACCCAGGCAATGGCAGATAATGTATCTCCACATTGCAACAGAATTTTCTATATGGGAGCAATTAGTGATGTCCTATAAACCCATGCTGTGTGTGTTGATCCATAAAGAATAGACAAAGTGGAATCAGTAGAAATATACAAAAGAGAAACAGTTGACCTCCAGGTCATAGAGAATTTGAAGGACAATTTAACACAGCACTTAAACCAGTATTGAATGTGATTTGGGAACATGGTCAAGAAGTACATTTCACACTTCACCAACAACTTCAACCTTAAAGAACCATATTGATCAGACTGATACTTCTACCTGGTGGGAAAATTTGTGGAGTTGGGGCTCAACTACATCCAGGGGTTACATATTGTCTCCCATGCCCTATATATAATCTAAACAGTATTAGCCGTTTCCTGCAGAAGAAAAACACAAGAAGCAGCAGTGGAAAGTTGGATTTAGAAAATGAGGTAATAGGCTAATGGACTATGTGCCAGTGATAATCGAAAGGTTAACACAGATGGTCTGACCTTTCTACCTTTACCACCCTTAGCCGAATATCCACTCAATTTCAATGGTGGCAGTGGAAAAAGTAAGCATCTGCTGGGCTTTTGGGCAAAGCTCTGAAAGAAAGGGCTGTAAGCAGAAAATATTGGTATGTAAGATTAGTAAAATCTTAAAGCAGGTTAAGCAATTATATTAGAAAGAGGCACAAAATTTATTTTGTCAGATTAAGTAAAGATATAATTATATCCCTAATAATTATACAATTCATTTAATTATTATTCAAAAAATGTCATGTTAAAAAGAATTAAAACACATAAGCGAGCTCGAGTTGCCAGGTGTTAAACCTGTAACAGAGACTCATGAGATTATTTTACAAAACAATCTCCTTCAACAAGTGCAGATCAATGATGTTCAAGAAATTTGACACCAACCAGGACAAAGCAGCCCATCGACCAACTTCAGCATTCACTTCCTTCCCCACCCATACACTGTGACAACACCGTACTATCTACAAGATGCAGATACCCAAGCATCCTTCTTTGGCAGTACCTTCTAAACACATGTTGGCCACCATCTCAAAGGATAAGGGCAGTAGATGCATGGGACCGCCTGCACTGCAAGTTCCCCTCCAAACCACATTCCATTCTGGCTTGGAACAAAAATTCCATTCCTTCACTGTCACTGAGTCAAAGTCCTGGAACTCCCTTCAAATAGCATTTTGAAGGTATCAACACTCAAATGGCAGCAATGGATCAAGAAAGTAGCTCACCATCACCTCTCCAGGGAATTTAGGGATGGACCAATCTGTTGGCCCAGCCAGTCTTGTCTACGTCCCACGAATGATTTTTTAAAAGTATGTTTCTGGACTCATTACACACAAGCATGCCTATTTTTCACAATACCAAAAGGTGCCTTACCTCCACAAAAGGGCAACTTATCACCCCCAAAGATGTCCTGGAACAAAATGTAAATGAGTACGTCGTTGCTCCAAAAGGATTTGTTTGATGTCCAAAAGAAATTCATTGAGAACAGACCTAGTCAAAGCCTGGTTTAATCTCCACAATTCAAATTTCGCACACTGTCCACCATAGCAAACATCTGAATTAAAATTTCATATGCATAAAGCAGATCAGACAGAATTATTCATTTATTGACTCAGTTTTGGAAGCAGACTTATTACCTTCCATTTCCAAACTGATATGTGAAGTCTAATATCCAAAGGGCTAAGTGGAATGTCTTGCTTGTGCCTCTTCATTGATACAGACAACTCTACAGGGTGTGCTCCTGACAGATTCTAGTCATTGACTGAAATCTTGGGTTGAGATCAGGCTTTCCAGGAACATAACTTCAACTTGCTTTGAGTTAATCATAAGGCTGCATTTGGTGATGTCAGGTTAATGGTGTCAGGTTAATGGTAAATAATGTTCAGTTCTGGACACAATGCTGCTGCATTGTCAGTAGCAAATAAGAATTTGTATCAAAAAGAAACAAAAGAACTGTGGAGAGAGATAATAGGAGCTGCAGATACTGGAGAATCTGGGATAACAAGGTGTAGAGTTGAATGAACACAGCAGGCCAAGCAGCATCAGAGGAGCACGAGAGCTGACATTTTGGGCCTAGACCCTTCTTCAGAAACGTCAGCCTTCTTGCTCCTCTGATGCTGAAAGAATTGTGGATGTTGTAAATCAGAAACAAAAACAGAAATTGCTGGTAAAACTCAGCAGGTCTGTCAGCTCTGTTCAGTTCTGAAGAAGGGTCACTGGACCCGAAATGTTAACTCTGATTTGTCTCCACAGACGTTGACAGATCTGCTGAGTTTTTCCAGTAATTTCTGTTTTTGTTAGGAAATTGTGAAATATTATTAAAATCAGATAAGTTGGTGAGTCAGTTCCCCTATTTTTAACAATTCACTTGACAAACAAATACCAAAAACAATCAAAAATGAGACAGTGCTAGAGACAAAACAAATGGCTGGAATAACGAGTGGGTATCAGAATTGCATGACGAGAGTCTAACCAAAGTAACTTGCACCACCTCTAGCATCATCATATTTTTGATTATTTGTAATTATCTCTCTGCCTTAATTAATTAGTTCATAGGACAACTCATCACTTGTTATTTAGCGATTGACACTTTATCCACACCGTTTGACAATCTTGATCACCTGCAAAGACTTGCTATTCAGCCTTTCGACACTCTACACACTATTTGTACTTATCTGTTGACGTTCTTAATTACCTGGAATCATCTTGCCATTATCTCTCCGCCTATATATTCTATCCCTGTGCGTCAACCTCCAATTCACCTGATGAAGAAGTGGTGCGCAGACAGCTTGTGATTTTAAATAAACCTGTTGGGCTATAATCTGGTGTTGTGTGACTTCTGACTTTGTCTACTTTTGCCAAAGATAAATGGCACTGGGCAGGCCTTGTAGAATTGTGGAATTGCTTCCTAGTCAACATACAAGGTGGCCTTGGATCCTTTGATAGTCCCTAGACCTTCTTGGAAAACTTCCAGGTACTTAATTAGGACTTTTCTTATGCAGGCATTTTCTAATTGAAAAACATTGAGCCAATCTAGTTGAATCTTTCTCAAACAATTTCACCCCACCAAGCTTGGTGTTGAGCCTTTTACGATAATCACTGGTAACTGAACAAGCTGCTTTATTTAAACAGTTGTATCCCGAATCTGTAGAGGTACCCTGCTACAGATTCTCAGTCAACTGAGGTCTTATGCAAACTTAAGGGTTAGAGTCCAAAGCGAATTTTGTTACAGATTGGGTCTGCAATCACTGAGATGACCACATCAATATCGATCTCCATTACACCCTAGCAATCATTTAACCAGATGTTTATTTTAATTGGTTCCAATGTGGATGTTGCTAAGCAATTTAACTGCTCCAAACAATATGTAGGTGGACTTCCCAGGGTATGCAATCTCCTGCTGGCCGACCGATGAGTTCTCTTTCTCAATTTAGGTCTAGCAGGTCTCTTTTGCCGTTTCAAGTCTGCATTTCAGCAGCAATGGCTTGCGAGCCGAGAATCTGAAGAAAACTTCAACCGTTTATTCAGGCTTTGCTTTGTTTTCTAATCTGCTCTTGGCAGACCTAGAGTCCCTCTGATCAAGCTATGCTCTGAGTGATGCTATGCAATTTCCTTCTCTCAACTGATGTTCTCCAAGCTCAGTTGGACTTGCAAGGGAGTCCACTCCCATTGGAATACCCTACAACTACTGGACCATTTGCTGCATTTTCCAATGATAAAGCCAGTTGTACTGCCTGTTTGAAATCCAATTGGCCTTCAGCTAGCAGGCACTTTTGCACGGTTATGTCATTAATCACAGCTTCCAAATGGTCTCTCAGCATGTCTTAAGAGTTAACCTAAAGTCACATCCGTCTGCCAGTTGTCTTAACCTCGTCAAAAATTCCAGTACGGATTCTCCTGGCTCTCAAATTGCCAAATAAAACTGATAGCATCTCAGAATTAGATGAGGCCTAGGTCGTAATATTCCTTAACTCAATCTGTCAACTCTTGAAAGGTTTTAGTATCTGTGACTCAGGAAAAGTTAGGTTCATTATAACCAAAAAAGCTGCAGGTCCACAAGCTGTCAGGAGAATCACTTGTTTCTTTTCATCTGCTCCAATGTCATTTGCCTGGGAAAATATTGCATTCTTTTAGAGCCAGTCTTAAATGGCAGGATTAAACAAGACAAGCTTCACAAATAACGCCTGAAGCGGGAAAAGCTTACCCCCAACTCAAAAATGACTGTTGCAAGTGAATTTCTTCAGGAGGTTACTCTTGTCGTCATTGATATAATTTGTCAGACGTTGGTATCCCATCACTAAGTCACCCTTTATTTACATGTGGAGAGTCCTTGACCCTCATCCAGCTCCCTCAGAGCCAACTCTCAGAGTAAACAGGATGTCTGATGCTCCTGTTCTTATCTGTCAGCCAGGGCTCCCTGATTATACCAGGTTAACAACCCCAATTGGAGAACTCATGGTCTATGAGGTCCATCTGTCTGATCATGTTACAATCACTACAGTAGGAGCGCCCAAAACTGGAAAGCATAGATTTCAGGTGAGAGGGGTAATATTTAAAAAGGAGGCGTACTTTCTCCTGCAGAGGGTGGTGCACATATGGAACGAGGGACTGGAGGAAGTGGTGGTGGGCATGATTCCAACATTTAAAAGGCATCAACGGGTATGTGAATAGGAATGATTTAGAGGGAGGTGAGTCAAATACTGGCAAATGGGAGTGGTTCAGATTGGGATGTCTGGTAGGTATCGACGAGATGGACTGAAGGAGATAGTAGGAATTGCAAATGCTGGAGAGTCTGAGATAACAAGCTGTAGAGCTGGATGAACACAGCAGGCCAAGCAGCATCAGAGGAAGAAGGGTCTAAGCCCGAAACATCAGCTTTCCGGCTCCTCTTATGCTGCTGGGCCTGCTCTGTTCATCCAGCTCTACACCTTGTTATCTTGGACTGAACGATCTGTTTCAGTGCTGTAAGACTGTTGTCAGTTCCCCAAACGCCCCGCCCCACCCCACCCACCTGTCAATTACCCACACCGCTACCTGTCAATCATCTCCAGTCGCTCCGCCCATGGACCGTGTGGATGAACCAATCGGGGGCCGCGAGAACGCTGTGATGACGTATCCCTTGACGCGGTGGCGCGCTGCTGGAACCGAACGTCACGAGTCGGGGGCGCGCGGCCTGTATCATGGCTGCGGACTGGGACGAGATCCGGCGGCTGGCAGCAGACTTCCAGAGAGCGCAGTTCGCGAGCACCGTGCAGAGGTACACGGCTGTGTGCGGCTTGTCACTGGCACTGCTACCCTGGCCGCTGCTCAGCCCCACCACAGGCCTCTTTCCTCCCTAGCCCTTAACTGCAGGCTCCTGTACAGTGCTCCCCTTTACCTGAAGGCCTCTCTCTGTCACCAGTTGAGGAGATGGGAGGCTGTTTTCTTTTACTGAACTTTTGTGTGGTTTTCATGGTTACGACGCGCTGCCTGAGAGATGTCCCTCTGCTAGTTCTACCATCTCAGTTCATACAGCCAGTTTTAAGTTCATTGAGCAATGTGGAAAGTTCAACACGACCGCAAAACTTAACAGTGAGCCTAAATTGGCTTGATGGAGGGCACAGGGTGTTTTAAATTGTAACTGTTTTTCGCAAACCCTGCAAAATTAGGCAAAAATGTAAACGTTAGAACCGAATAAATTAATTTGGAGCTTATGTCTCACCATATGTTTGGAGATGTCAGCTGGAGAAGTTCAAATTTCTCGGATACATAATAACAATTTGTGTTCATGAGGAAAGTCTTTGGCTGTTTAGAAGGTGCCGAAAAATTTCACAAGTATACTATAACAGAAAATATGACATGACAATATGAAAAATCTGACCAGATAACCAAGTACCTGATCGAAGGTTTTGTGCAGTGCTCGAAAGGAGCCATTGAGGTGCACTTTCCTAGATCTTAGCGTCCCTGCAGCTGAGGGTATAAAAGTGAAAATCAAGGTGCTCATGATCTGTGCTCTGGAACACAATTGTTTTGTGTGGCTGGTGAAGATTGAAGGGGTAGGAAGCAGTGAAATCATGGAGGGATTTAGCATCAAAATGCTGCTGATCCAGTAACCAGTTAGTTGAAGCAAACACAGGAGTGACCGATTAATGAGACTTGATGAAATTTAGTGTGGTTAAGGTTACAGGCAGCAAAGTTTCAGCTCAAGCTGATGAAGGATAGAAGTTTGGAGATCAACCAGGCCTGCATATGCCGCAAATATGGAAGGAATCAATGAAATGGATGAAAGTTTCAGCAGCAGATGAGCAGAGGTAGTGATGTGTTGGGAGACAGAAGGGAAAGAATCAGACAAACATGTAGAACTGAACTAGGCAATGTTAGGTATGATGCAGGTATATTATCATAGAGGTCTACAGCATATAGAAAGGCCCTTTAGTGCACCAACTCTACTAGTCAAAAACAGCCTCCTATATATTCATGTGAATTCACATTAAGGTCAGAAATAATACTGAGATTGTGAACAGTTTGGTTCAACTTCTGAGAAGGATGAAGTTGGTGGTCAGTGAACAGAGCTTGTCACTGATATATGGTATTAGCCTATTAGTGTTTCAACTGGAGGAAATTTGAACCTATTCAGTACTGATGTTGATCAAAATAAAAGCCAAAAGAACTGCGGATGCTATAAATCAGGAACAAAAACAAAGTTGCTGGAAAAACTCAGCCGGTCTGGCAGCATCTGTAAAGGGAAAAAAAAAAGTTTTCGTTTCGGGTCCAGTGACCCTTCCTCAGAACTGATCATGCTGTCTGTGAATTTAATGATGATGAAATAGTTAGAAGCGCTGATGCTGAGGTCACAGTGGATGTCGTTAGTGTACATGTTGAAGCCACGAGGTTTATATTACTTTTGACAATTGATGGCAAGCTCATTCAAATTTGCAATTTTCTACCTTTACCTTTGGGAACTGGAATATGTCTTAATCTGAATTATAAAGGAAATCAAACTTAGTACGTTAGACCTGTGACATGGAATTTCATCCACGGTTGCAATTGAGAAGTTAGATTCAAACATGCCTCTTGCTGGTACTGTTTTTGTCAATATCAAGTTAGGCACAGGTCTCTTCCCTATCTCATTAGACTGTATCAAAATTTAAAATATAAATTAATCAGATTAAGCAGTTGAGTATGAAGGAAAGCACCAAATCTACACCGTATTTTTAAATTATTTGTAAAAAGTCACGTTTCAATTACTTTAACTGTTATTCGTGTAGAACATGAACCAAGAATTTCTTTTATTTTGGTGTTTTTTTTATCCCATGTCGCATAATAACTTTAGTCAACAAAAGTATAGTAATTTCAGATGTAAAACTTAACAGTTAGCTTAACACTTAACAGCCATTTGTGGAAGAATGTGGAAGTATTCACTAACTAGAATCCTGAAACGACAGTCTCAAACTTACAGGCTGTGTTCCTTAAATCTAAATATATCTCTAGACGTGGAGTCCATTAAAAACAGTCAGTTCTCTTGAATCCTTAAACTTTGATCAAATCACCCTTTGACCTTCAAATTTCCATTGTACACAATCCTAGTTTGCATAATTTGCCTTCTGTAACTGAATCCTTGGAGTCCAGATATCATTCCAGTAATTCTACATCACAATCCATCCAAAGTCAGTGTTTATCCGAAGGTGTATTGCCTAGTTGTCATCTAGCCAGACCTTTGCATAGATGAAACACAACTTTGACCTGCTTCTGTTCTGGTCCCTTTGTATGCTGCTGTAATTTTATGCTTTGTTTTATACAATTTACAGTCCCGTTTAGCTTTATGCCTTTTACAAACTTCAATATATAGCCTTATGTCTTGTCACCTAAGTAATTTGAATGTAATATAGTTAAGGTGCCAACATGGAATCGATGTGGGACACCATTAGACGTATCCTGCTAATTTGACCTCCTGTTCACTACCTGTGCTGTCTGTATGTTGCCCCGCAGCCACTTTCATTACATGGTCAATAAACTGTCATCAGTTTTTCTTGTCATTTGGGGATGTGGACTTCACTGACTGGGCCAGCAATTTCTGCTAATCCCTAGTTCCCTTGAGAAGGTGCTGGTGAGCTGCCTTCTTGTACCACTACAGGGGTATTTATTGTGCACCCATCATACTGTTAGGGTGACAGTTTCAGGTTACTAACCCAGCGATCGTGAAGTAGTGATATACTTCCAGCTTAGGATGGTGAGTAGCTCAGAGGGGAACTTGCAGGTGGTGGCGTTCGCATGCGTCTTTTGCCCTGTTATAGCTGATAGGCGCTCATAGGTTTGGATGGTGCTATTTGAGAAGCCTTGGTAAGTTTCAACTGTGCATCTTGTGGATGGTATCAACTGCTGCAACTGAGTATCAGTGGTGAAGCGAGTAAGTGTTTTGGATATAATGCTGTTTCAAGCAGGCTGTAAGAATTGAGTTACTTACTGCTGGATTCCTAGCGTCTGACCTGATCTTGTAAGCATAGATTTATATAGCTAGTTCTTTTTCTGGGCAGTGGTAAGCCCATGAAGTTGATAACGGAGGATTCAGTGATTGTAGTCTATTGAATGTCGAAGAGATATGGTCAGTGTCTGAAACTGTAGCATGATTGTTATTTACCACTTGTCAGCCCATGTCTGAATATTGCCTGGGGTCTTGCTTCATTTGGTTTGCTAAAGTATCTGAGTTGCAAATGATGCTGAGCAACTTCTGACCTTATGGAGGGAACATCATTGATGAAACTGCTGAAGATGGTTGGATCTACCCAGAGGAATTCTTGAAGCTCTTGTGATGGGGAGGCAGTGTCCTATGTCAGGAAGCCCATTTCCATGTGCCATCTGCTTCAGATGTGTGTAATAACCACTGTGAGTAGATTGGTTAGAAAATATGTACCCTGAGCAACACCTGGAGCTGAGATGACTGACTTCCAAAACCATCACCATCTTCCTTTTGAGTTAGAATCTCTCCATTGGCTGGAGTCATACCTGTCAATTCCCAATTACGTGATCTTCAACTTCAGCCAATAATCTCTTATAAGGGACTTTATTCAATGTCATCTGGAAGCTCATGTAAATAACATGCAATGAAATATCTTCCCCGTTACTTTGTTCTTCTCTTCAAAACTTGATTCAGGTTCATCAGATGTAACTTGTCCTTTATAAATTTACGCCAGTGCTCTCCATATAGCTGAAAATTTTCCTGATGTACAGACACACTATGCTGTATCAAAGATTTGAGTAAATTCCTGACAGTGGATGTTCAGCTAACTAGCCTAGTGTTTTGCAGTTTAATTTATCTTTGTCTTAAGTACCAGAGTTCCATGTTTAGTTTCCAGTCTGAAGGAACAGGTCTTGAATCGAGTGAATTTTGCATGATTGCAGTTAGGGTATCTGCAGTGTTCTAATCTGCTTATTTAAAAACCCTTGGATGAAAATTATCTGCTTTTGAGGATGTCTCAACTGTTAACGTGTTTCGGGCATTGGATTTGGGAAAACATTTCAACATTTAATCATGAGACTTAAGACACAAATCCATTCAAAGAAACAAGAAATAAAGTCTGGTGTTGGTAGTCATATGCATGTTGAGTTGAATTATTTCAAGAATTACGCTCTGTAATGCTGCTCCTGAAAGTTTGATCTCATTTGCCTATGCTGCCAGGAGCCATAATTGAAGCATGCTCACGTTAAAGAATTAAGCACAAGGCCAGTTTTCTGGGCAGCGATCCACGCAAAATGAGTATTTGGTGATAAGACACTAAAAGTTGAGGATGAGTTGTGAAAACTGTGCAGACGTGCTATAGCAAGACCTATTGTCAAAATTACACAAGCTTCTAAGACATGTAATTGATTTCCTTCCAGGTTGCACCTCTGGGAATGTAAGTGTGGAGGAAAATTCCTACAGTCTTCTGAAATAGTAACCAAACTTTATGAAGTATCATGTAATTTTATGGGACTACAGATGGATGTCTTTAAGAATATCTTTGTTAAATTATAGAAGTAGTTGTGGAACGTTTAATGCTCATTTCAAGGCTTATAACCATAGCCCCATTTATTTGTTGTAGATTCGAAAACATTTTCTTAGAAACTCATGTACATTGTTTGGACTCTGGAGTACGTAGCTACTCCTTATTCTTGTGCTTCAAATTTTATTTAATCTGTGCAGGCTGTCTGAACGAAACTGTGTTGAAATCGTTGCAAAATTGATAGCAGAGAAGCAGCTTGATGTGGTACATACGTTGGATGGTAAGGAGTATATCACTCCTGCTCAAATTGCCAGAGAGATGCAGGATGAGCTTTACGTTAATGGAGGTGAGTATTTCAAGTTGCGCACAAACTGATAAATATGTCTTCAGCTGAATTATGGAGAGCTTCTATAAGATCAATATCAAGTTAAATGTGAAAACCACTGTTGGCTAGTAGTGATAGATATCAGCTGGAAATAAAGCCTGGATAAATATCGGAACAAAAGTTACATTTTTTTTCGGCCAAGAGCGATATTTTCAGCCTTAAGCATGTTGGCCATCAATAACACAAATGTGAATCTAGGAATCTGAAAGCACTTACACTCATCAGTGATCAGCACATTCAGCATCTATATTATCAAATGCATTGCACAGGCTCTGTTTGATTGAAAACGCCTCCATCACTATGTAATTAAAGGGAATTTTGTCTGAAAAAGAAGCTGTATTTTTCTGTGGTTGTGTAAGTAGGTGGTGCCTTGAAAGGAATGTCTTCAAGTATGTTCAATGGTGAAGGTGTCCCATCTTGCCTTATAATAATTCCATGTTTCAAACCATGTTTTTAAATAAGGGATTTCCAGTGTATTGTGCTTCTATTTGTCCCATTTCAACATATGATTTTTCAGTTAATGCATTATTATCTTCTTTCAAGGTACATGGTAGGATAAAGAGCAATAGGGCAGATTTCAAAAGTTTTGTTTGGGTAAAATTTTATTTTATAAAACAGTGGGACAAGGGTAATCTTGTAGCTCTTCGTTTTACAACAATTATTAACACCCAATATAAGTATTTTCTTTATTTTTCAGGTAGGATAAATATAGTAGATCTGCAGCATGTGAGTATGTTTAATATTAAATTTTAGATATATATTGAATATTTAGTTTTACTCTGTTCAAGGTTACAAACATTCATATAATGTTAAGAATACAGTCCTTGTGAGGCTGATTATTGATAGTTGAAATATTGCTGGCATACTGTCAGTCTTGCAACCTGTTTGAGCATATTATAACACCCTTCCATAGAGCAGGTAGGACTTCAGCATATATGTTTTAGGTCTGGGGAAGGCTGTTGCTTCCTGGTCATCAACTTGTTGTTACTTTACAGACATTTTTAATCAACTTGTATAGAGATGTTATCACACTCTTCTGAAGCAGGTTGGACCTGAACCCAGGCCTCCTGGTTCAGAAGTAGGGATGCTGCCACTCCACTACAAGCACCCCAACCAGAACATTTATGCTTAAAAGTTTAAAATGAATTGAAGACAAATAACCTTAAGTATTTGAAGAAAAAAAAGGGGGACGACTCATTATGTCCTATGTAACAGCACCAGTTCTAGCAGGTTTGTAAAACTTGCCATACATCTTGAAGTTATGATTGATTCAGTCTCTGCGATTTTATTTTCTCCTCTATTCTAAATTAATAACTCAATGTCAGCCCAGACACTTGTGTGACTGAAAAATGTAACGTTTGTACAGATGAGTTAGTTGTAAAAGTTTTTCAATTCCTTACCCTATCCCCAGCTAGTTTTCCAGGTTACAAGAAATAACATGATCAGTGCCACATCAGGTAAAGCATCCTGTTGGAGGCAAACTAACTTCAACTCTGCTACAACTGCCTTTTTAGGATGAGAGTTTGAAATACCCTCTTATGAGTAAACATTCCTCCTTATTTTTGTTTTAAATAGGCAACTGCTGATTTTTCTTTTTAAAACAGTCATCCTAGATCTAGATTCTCCCACAAAAGGGAACATCCTTTGTACATCTATCCCGTCGAGACCTTCAGAATCTTGTATGTTTCAGTCATCACATCATATTGTTCTTAATTCCAGTGCATACAAGTCTAAATTAAGCAACATTTCCTAGTAAGACAATCCACCAATTCCATGTATTTAGTCTAGTAAACCTTCTCTGAACTGTTTCCAATGCACTTACATCCTTTCCGAAGTAAGATGACAAATACCGTACACAGCATTCCAGATGTGGTCATGCTAATGTCCTGTGTAACGGAAGCATAATCTACTACTTTTATATTGATTTTCCCTCACAAATTATAACATTCTATCAGCTTTCTAATTACTTGCTGTACCTGTTTAATAGCCTTTTGTGGTTCATGCACAAGGCCACCCAGATTGTTCAGCAATATCTCACCATTATGTTGTTTTTATCATGTTATACGTGCAAATACATGTAAACACTTTTAACATTCAAAAGATGTATTTATGCCCAAATATGCACTAATTTCTGCAATCTAAATCTGAAACTTTTTTTAGATTCTTAATGTGGATCTAACTCACATTGAAAGCAAAGCAAGTGACATTGCTAAATCAGACAGCAGCATCCAATTCATTTTGGGCCAGCTAATCGATGAGTAAGTATTGTTTACCAGAGGTTATCAATGTTCAACAATCTATTTTTGTGAGAGAGAGCAAGCTAATGTTTCAAGTCTAGATCACTTTTCACCCGAGCTGATGTGAGATGTGGAGGGGATAGTATTAATGCTACAATTGGTGAAGAGGTGGTGGAATGTACAGTGCTGGGGGAAAAAAGATGTTGATGGTTTGGATTAAGTGTTTGGAATGTGAGAATGGCAGAACCAAGGTGTGTTTAACTGCCAGACTTGAAAGAACGGAAAGTCACGCAGTCATGAGGGAAGGGGAGAGAGAACATGGTGACGGAGAGTGTAACAGGTAAAGCTTAAAATAAAAAGGAAGGAATGAGAGTTAGTTTACAATTTGAAATGTTGAATTCATTATTAAGTCCAGAAGGTTGTAAGGGCCCAGTCTGAAGATGAGATGTTGTTCTTACAGTTCGAGCTGTGATTCACTGGAGCACTACAGCATTGCCAAGGACATACGTGAGCAGGGCACTGTGTTAAAACAACTGGCTATGGGGAAGCCTGAGTCATGTTTGTGTACAGACCAGAGGTGATCTGCAAAGTGGCCATCCAGTCTGCGTTTGGTTTCTCCAGTGTAGAGTAGGCCACATTGGGTCAGCAAATGCATTACACAAGACTGAAGAAAGTACAGGTGAAATGCTGTTTCACCTGGAAAGACTGTTTAGGGCCTTCGGTGGTTAGTGGAAAGGAGGTGAAAGGACAAATGTTGCGCCTTCCACGGTTACATATGAAGGTACTGTGGGAAGTGAGATGGTGTTTGTGGTCGATGAACAGACAAGGGTCAATGGAGTGATCCCTGTGAACTGCAGACAGATGGAGTGAGGGAAAGATGTGTTTAGTGGTGGCATTCTGCTGGGGCCATCTGAAATGGCAGAGAATGGTCCTTTGATTACAGTGGCAGGTGGGATGTAAAGTGAGGACAATGGAGACCTGATCACACTGTTGTGTGTGATGGGAAGAGGCCAGGGCAGACGCATGGTTGATAAGTTGGATGCATTTGAGAGCTCTGTCAGCCACAGTGGGTGGAATACTGCAGTATGGAAGAAGGGAGCCTCATCAGTAACGCTTTTTTGGAGTGTAGCATCATCCAAACAGATATGATGTAGGCGAAGGAACTGGGAGAATGGGATGGAGTCCTTACGTGACATGGCATGTGAAGAGTAGTAGTGAAGGTAGCTATGGGAGTCAGTGGCTTTGTAGTGGATGGCAGTGGACAGTTTATTCCCTGAAATGGAGACAGGTGTCAAGGAAAGGAAGTGTCAGAAATGGACAAAGTGAAAATTACCGAAGGATGGAAGTTGGAAGCAAATTGAACAAATGTTTCAAGGTCCTAGCAGGAGCACGAAATGACACCAACGCAGTTGCCGATATTCCAAAGAAAGGGTTGTGGGAGGGGGCCAGTGTAGGACTGGAACAAGGATTGTTCCACATACTGCATAAAAAGGCAGTCATAACTGGGTCCCATGTGAGTACCATAGTCACTCCTTTGACTTGGTAGCAGTGAGATGAATTAAAGGAGAAATTGTTCAGTGAGAGAACAAGTTCAGCCAAGCGAAGGAGTGTGGTGGTGGATTGGGGATTGTTCAGGCTTTTGGCCGAGGAAGAAGCTGAGTGCTCTCAGATTCCTCTGGTGAGGAATGGAGGTATGGAGAAGTTTGACATCCGTAGTGAACAGGAGGCAGTTAGGGCCAGGGAACTGGAACTTGTAAGTATGATGAAAGGCACCAGAGGAATTGTAGATATAGATCTGGATTAGTGGAAAGAGGATGGAGTCAAGATAGGCTCAGTTTGGAGCCACAGAAGAAACCTAAATTTAGATAGGATACCCTTTGTTGTCCAGTACTTCCCAGGAACAGAGAAACTATGCCATGTTCTTCACAGCCTTCAATGACATTATCACTGACAATGACAACCTCACCAAGATCTTCCTTACGGCCCCATTTGCCTTCAAAACAACTGTCAAACCTTAAGCAGACCATTGTTCACAGCTGACTACCCAGCCTTCAGGACAACATCAACCGCAACACCACAATTCTGCAAAACGTGTCAGGTCATATACATGAATACTACCAACACCTTCCACCACATGCATGGCAGATTCTCTTGTGACTCGGCCAACATAAAACTGTTCGTTATCTCCGGGCAGTGACTTGAAAGAAATTCTGGGATTTGCATATTAATACTTTCTAAATGATTGAAGATTTAACTGCCAACTTAAGCTTGTTCAATACATTCGCATCTGTTCGATGACCCTTTGATCTGTTGCTTATAAATGCTGTGTCTGATGCCACATCTCTCAATGACACCTGAAGAAGGAGCGAGACTCCGAAAGCTTATGCCTTCAAATAAATTGATTGGACTATAACCTAGTGTCGTGTGAGCTCTTACCTTAACCAGAGATTGTGATGGAGCATGAGAATTGAGACTGCATCAGAGGCTTTGTCGGCTGGTTCAAAGACAATGGCTTCAGCCTTTTCCATGTTCGCTTTATTGAGAGTGCAGTTTGGGCAAGCTATGAAGCAGATAGACAGTTTGCTGTTGCTTGCTTATCAGCATTAAAAGCTAAAATAATCTCAATAGATTTTCTCTTCTCTGTTTTACTTTAATAACTTTAAATGTTGTGAACAAACAGCTTTGAGAAAAGCTGGCGGTGAAAACTTTTCATGCTGCATTCATTGTGACTCAGTTGCAAGAACTAGACTTGGAAAAAGAGATATCAGTTGTACAGCATGCAAAGAGAATGATGATTGTTGGGCTGTTTTTGGCATGGAGATAGTATATGAACAGTTATTCATTGTTCTTCAACCATGCAGGGTGATTCTAATTGGTCGTGAAGCTAACATAGGGGTGTAGCAGGCAGTATTCACAACTCTTTTGTTTTTACTCCATGATAAAGTTGCAATAGATGCACAAATTTCTTCTGTCTGCGTAAAATGAGGTCTGCTCGAAACATCAGCTTTCCGGCTCCTCTGCTGCTTGGTCTGCTGTGTTCATCCAGCTCTACACCTTATTATCTCCTCTGCATTAATACGTGTAGCTACTGGAAAAGTATTGCACTGCGAGCTGGATTGATAATCTTAAATTGATTCCCAGCATAGTTCTTAGCACCGTCTATATTATTTAATGAATATGCTTAATAGCAGAATCACATTAAATGGTGGACCTATGGTTATGAGGCTTGCAAGTGCAAGTTGGTTGGAAATACCCAGTACATAGCCTGTTGTGAACAATTGAAAGGATAAGTTATCTGATACAATCTGCCAGTATTTAGCACATATGGCCTCTATACTGGCAAACACGACCAACTTCTTGCTGCATTTCCGTACCAAGCTGGCTATCCAATCAACACCATCTTCTCATTTTGTATAAATTTGATACCGCTTTTTCAAGTCTGCTTCTTGTGTTCTAGCCTTGATGTGTGCAAGAAGAAAAGATTTGATTTCTTGTCTCCTTTTCACATTTCAACTCTGTCATTCTTTTGAACGTTTTGACTTCACAACATGGCATTCTTGTAAATTCTTAACAATCCCAGAAATCTGTACTTGTTCAAAATGTCTGCTTATCTGCAGTCAAATGAATATTTTAAGTAAATAGATTGACGTATGAAGACAACGGTAAATTTGCTTTCACTCAACCAGAACCTACCTGGACCAAATGGCTGAAGAAGTAAATGACCGACTACAAGAAGCTGGGCAGGTGACGATAGCAGAGCTGTGTAAATTGTATGACCTTCCAGCTGACTTTTTAACAGAGGTGAGTACATATTTTCCACTGCAATTAAGATACTTGCGGCAGTTGATTTATAGTATTAAGGAACTGAATCAAGTTCTGACAATTTCTAGTGATTTTTTTTAAACGTTCTCTAGGTTTTCGAAATAATAAAACCAAGACTACGTTAGTAATTCCAACAGGAACAGAAGTCTTAATGAGTTGTAAAATAATTAATTCTGCCATTGAGTGGGAAACATGCATTATCATTATCTGTTGCTTTAAGGGCAATGAATGACTATAAGTTGACACCGCATGAGTAGTTACAGGTCTTTAAATCTGGAAATTCCAATAAATCTATGGCTGTTATGATTAACGAGATTAAGCCTAATATGTAAGATAACAAGGTGTAGAGCTGGATGAACACAGCAGGTCAATCAGCCTCGGAGGAGCAGGAAAGCTGACGTTTTAGACCTAGACCCTTCTTCAGAAAATTTTTGGATTTTCGCAGAATTTGTAATTATAGCGATGGCAAAAATCAGCAAATAACCTGTCAGACGCTTGTGATCTTAGCTGCTGTTATGACTGGACAAGCCAGATCCCAGACTGAAATCTGCTTGTCAGATCATGTTTTGTGTTGTCTTGGTATTAACACTGTTGTCTCCTACTGAAGTGTAAGAACATAATGCTGCAGATTTCGCTTCAGCAATAACAGAGTTTATCAACAGTAGAAACAAAGATAAAATATGATAAGCCAAACTATCCTCTAATAAATTCAGAGACTTTAAAACATGGTAAAGGTGTAATTGCAAATATCCTAAAGCAGTCTTTTCTAAATCGGAAAGAACAAACAACAGCTTTTCTTTAGTATCCTGGAATGCATCTTATGTAGTGTCCAAAAACACCACTCAAACTGTACTCGCACCTGAGTCTCAGTCTTTAATATCTCAGTAGGTTTATGTCACTTATGCCTAATAAACTGGACATATTGATAGCTGCTTCCTTGACCTATTATACACTTGAACTCTGTTTTCAGTAATGTCTTCAGGGTTGTATCCCAACATTTCTGCTTCGAGACTAATACTAATACTAATGAAATCTCTTCATTTTAGAGAATTAAATCTGTCATATCTGCTTGGTTGGGTCTTTGCTGTGGGTCTGGAGTCACATAATGTGGTTGACTGTTAACGCTGGCTTAGCTAACTATGCCCAGATCACATGAATACAAATTTTAAGAAAAGGTCTAGTTTGACTGCATTCCCATCTCAGGAGCATTCGACTAAAAAAACTATCTTTATGCAAGGACTTCACAGATCAGCTCAAAACAACAGAAAAATCTCTCATTTCCCCTCTCCCCCTCTCTCCTTCTCTCGCATTTTCTCGTGCTCTCGCGCTCTCTCTCTCTCTTTTTCTCTTTCTCTCTCTTATGCAGGAACTATATTGTTCCTGCATAACTTGCACCTCTGATTCTCTTTATGGATTTTGCTGTCCTAAATGTGAATTTTCCAACCACTTCAAAGTATCAAAAGAACTTAATATTCCCTTCTTCTGAGAGGACCCTAATGGACTGTCAGGTAGTGAAAGTCCACACAGTACAAAAGGAAAACACTCCAGAATAATAGCTAGAACAAATCATACAAATAAAGGAAGCCAGCAAGTAAGTTGTACCTGACAGAAAAATAGAAATTGGTAGGAAAAAAAAACAAAATATGAAGAACAATCATTTGCAAAAAGAAAAGATAGGAGCAAAACAGGTGATGGATGAAAGTAAAACTAGGCCCAGGAGTAAACTGATTGATGAGACTGGAGCTGAGAGGGAGAGAGAGATTGTGAGGGAAGAGACACAAAATCTCAAGTCCAAGCAGAGCCATCAGTGACAAACAGCATTGGGTGTGTGACCATGTGCCAAAGTCAGAGACACAGTCATGTTAGCTTTAGGAGTAATAGAACTTAATCTTCAGTTGTCTTTCAGGAAAGCAACAAACTGTTCACGTTATAGTATTCCTGACCTTGTGAAAAATTGTCTCTGTGTACCCTTAGTATTTGCATATTGGTATTTTTGTATCTAAATTTAAAGGCATTATCAGACCGTCTGGGCAGAATTATAAATGGACAGATGGATACCTATGATCGCGGAGTCATCTTTACTGATGCTTTTGTTGCCCAGCATAAAGCACGGATTCGTGGACTTTTCAGTGCAATAACCAGGTATGATTCATCACATCATACTCTCTTCTGTTTTGAGAAGTGAATGAATTAGTGTTCAGATTAACCCTGCAACAAGACTACAACACAAAAAGTAATAAAGATGACAGGCCTATTCTAATTATTATTAGGCATGGATCAGTTTACTAAAACACATTTTACGAATGCAGTCTCACCTTATACTTCCCCCTAATGTAAATACCAGAAAGTAACTTTTGTTGTCCTAAGAATGTCCTCTCTTTTAAATAGATGACTACCAATTTTACATCTGTCATTTTGTATTATCAGTTCAGGATGAGTTCTAAGGTGTCAGTGAAATTGGAGAAGTGTATAATGTTAAGTTTATTTTGTACAGATTATGTGTTGGAGGGAATTCCTATGGCTACTTCTATTGTTCTGGTGAATTAGTACTAAAAGGAATGCCCCTGTCTGCAAGGAACAAAGAACAGTTCAGTCTTTTCAGCCTTATTACACTATCAGTTAGATTTTTAGCAATCTCTTTAACATTTTACACCAACTACACTGTAGAGAAATATCGTATTCACTATGGAGAAGAATATAGGTGCGGACTTAAAGAGGACAGCAGTGATACACTTGAACAGATTAAAATTGAGGAGTGATGGATTTACCAGACGTGAAAGTGAATATAATCTAGGCTCCGATAAAATGCAACTAGGGCTGCCGTGGGAGGCAAGGAAGGAGATTAAAGGCATTCTAATAGTAATTTTCAAATCCTTTCTGACGACAGGACAGATGCTACAGAACTGGCAGGCAGCTAATATGGTACTACTATTCAAGAAGGGTGGTAGGAAACCACAGGCAAGGGAGTCTAACATCGTGGTAGTGAAACTATTGGGGAAAACATTAAGGGATGTAATTAATCTCCACTTGGAAAGGCATATATTGATCATGAATAGTCAGCATGGCTTTGCCAGGAGCAATCATGTCTAACAAACGTGACTAACTTTTTTAAGCAGTTGGCTCACTGTATAGTTGGGGTTAGTGCACTTGATGCAATCAATATGGACTTCAGTCAGGCTTTTGACAAGATTTTACATGGCTGATTGGTTCAGAAGCTAAGAGTACATGGGATCCAGAGCATTTTGGAAAATTTGGATCCTAAATTGGTTTACTCGCAGAAAGCAGAGGACAATTATCAAGGGTGTTTTTGTCACTGAAAGCCTTTGTCCAATGACATACCGCAAGATTTGGTGCCAGTCCCCATTTGCTTGTTATGTACATATAATGATCTGGCCATAAATGTAGGAGGTTTGAATAGTTATAAGGAAATTTGTGGTTGATAAATGGTAAGGAGAAATGCCTTCAAACATAGGACAATGTGGATAGACTGGCTGGATGGGCAGAATTTAGTTCTGAAAAATCAGAGTACATTTTTTGGGAGGATTAACAAGATAAAAGAGCACACATAGAATAATAGGACCCTGGAGAATGCAGATGATTAGACAGACTTTGGTCCTTGATCCTTAAAAGCAGCAGAGCTTTAGATAAGATGGTTAAGAAAGCACACTGGATATTTGCCATTATTAGTCAAGGCCTTGAGTACATGGAGACTATTATGGAACTCTCTATAATGTTACTTAGGTCACGGCTAGATTATTGTGCAATTCTTGTCACTACATTGTAGGATATGATTCAATTAGTGAGGTTACAAAGGAGACTCACGAGGATGTTACCTGGATAGTCAGGGATAATGGGAACTGCAGATGCTGAAGAATCCGAGATAACAAAGTGTGGAGCTGGATGAGCACAGCAGGCCAAGCAGCATCTTAGCACAAAAGCTGGCGTTCCGGGCCTAGACCCTTCATCAGAAAAGGGGGATGGGGAGAGGATTCTGAAATAAATAGGGAGAGAGTGTGAGGCAGACCGAAGATGGGTAGAGGAGAAGATAGGTGGAGAGGAGAGTATAGGCAGGGAGGGGATAGGTCTGTCCGGGGAGTACGGACAGGTCAAGGGGGCGGGATGAGGTTAGTAGGTAGGAAATGGAGGTGCGGTTTGAGGAGGGGATAGATGAGAGCAAGAACAGGTTAGGATAGTCAGGGGATGTTTCTCTTTGAGAAGGAAATGATAAGAAGGATCTGATTGAGGTATACAAAGTTCTGAGGAGGGAAGGTAGCGAGTAACGTTTTACTTTAGAAATGTGATCAAATTAATAGATAGAAAATTTCTAATGTAAGGAGCAGGAGGTTTAGAGGGGGGTTTGAGGATCTTTTAATCAGCCATGCGTGATGCAGATTGACTCTGGCCTCTACACAAAGCTAGCAAGCTGGTCCATGAAATCCTATCTAGGGAACAGATGCAAGCACGTATGCTGTATACCATTCTTCTTCTTTCTCGGTAACTTTCTTCCCTTGAAACTCAAAAGGGCACTTAGTGAGGTGTTGCTGCTGCAAGGCTATTTTGGTGCAATGTTTTCTAATTATCTAATCAGATAATGGATTGATTACTGTAAATTTGGGTATGATAAGTGTCTTGATTTGGCAAGCCGCGATAGTTTATTAATCGTGAGTTTTTGGGGATGAATTTGTTAAGCATGAGCCAGAGGGGTCGGTGTGTTTGAGTTCTGTACTTGAAATGTAGTCAATTTTAAAATGGGTTTTAATGTTTTTTTGTCAACAGGCCAACACCAATAAACTCTTTGATAACTCAGTATAAAATTCAGGAACACCTTCTTTACTGTAAGTTTGCAATGGAATTTCACTGTTCTTGAGAACAAGAATTAGTATTTAAATACAGTTTACTTATTTCTGTGTTGAGCAGCCTTTGAAGCAGGAGGGCTGGCGGTACTGTTCAGTTGAGAACATTGCACTCAAGTATAATAGTCTATTGAACAAGAAATCCTACTGGAATCATTTTATTGTCAGGTCAAACCACATCACAAGATGGGAAACTTGGTTTGTTGTGTTTTTTATTACTTAAATGAAGCAGGGATGATATTTTTGTTTTATTATTTGTCCAGATTCTTTGGTTTGACTGCAATAAATTACAGGCCACTTGAGTCTGAGAAATCTTTGAACCATCTCCCAGGATGAGTACTGCACACAAACCTGATTTTGGATTTGGCACTGAACACAGATGGTAACAAAAGAATAATTTCCTTGTGGCACATAAAGAGATACTCCTGAAACTAAAGCCTTGAAGCATGTGCATTTGATTTGTGCGTGTTTCGCTCTCTTCCAGTATAGCCGCCCTTTTTCTCAAACCTAAATTTGTTGCCCTCATTTTTAGAAACCTTACAACCTCACTGTAGTCTTAACTGTACCATGCTCCTCCACCAAATGTCTTGTAATGTCTGTGAAGCTGCCTACGTTTGGTTCACTTTTGCCTGTTCAATCGTAGAGCATCTTCACTTACATTTTGATGCCAAAACCTTGAATGTTGCCTTGGCCCCATCTTTGCTTCCCTGTACTTATTCGCTTATTCTCGCATTCTTTCTCTGTCTCTCCCGCCCTCGCAATCATCATTAAAGTTCTTACCTGTTCCATTCAGCTGAACATCTGATTTCATATGTCTTGACCGTAAAGGCTGTCTATTTCCACACTCATAATGTAGCTTGCTACTACTCCTAACTCAACCCGGCTATTTTTGAAAACTTCATCTATTCCTTTATCATCTGCAGGCTCAGTTCTTGTCAAAAGAAAACAACAGTCTTCAACTGTGAAAATCTGAAAATTAAAACAGAAAGTGATGGAGTGGTTCTGATGAAGGGTCATTAATCAAAAACATTAACTCTTTTTTTTCCTAAATGATACCTTAATTACGGAATATCCCCTATATTCTGTCTATTTGAATAGGGTGGGGCTTCCTAGCTGACCCCTTATCCACCATTCTGTTTACCCCAATATTATGTGATCCCTCTGGTCTTCACTGGCTATACTTTATCCCAAATTAAGATTCTTATTTGAATGTTTAAATCTTTTCTTGGCCTCTCCTTTTCATTTTTCAATATGCAATTCTCTACAATCGAACAATATCTCTGGAGTATTAATATGCCACCTTGCTATTTGGCTGTAGATTCAGAATTTTCCAGCTTCACCCCTTCACCTTCCCTGTACTCCTTCATGGTTTTTCATTCCATAGCCCATGACCTCCTGATCCTTCTGTCCTTGAAAAATTCTTTATTATGTCTTGGGATACTTCCTTTAACCCTCATTCCACCCTTAGTTCAGTGCCTTCAGCTATGTCCATTCCTTAGAATTCCCTTTGAAATCCCTTCACTTAACCTTTAATACCCCTGTAAAACTCAACATCTCTCCTTCTTAATATCACCTTTTTGTTTTAGTGCAGCATTCATGTATTTCTGATTGTGGCTCTTGGGAGAACCTTGGTATCTTTTCCTACATTAGTAAGCATGATAATCATACGCAAAAATTATTCTTATTAGAGTAAATTCTTGATTTTTGATAGATTGAAGAGAACAAGAAAGATTTTATTTGCCATAGACAATTGAAACTCTGCAGTACCTAGTTTTCTCAATAGATGGAGCTAGTATCTGCTAGAAACCTAGATGCCCATAAAAATGTACAAAATAATACTGGAATAGCTGTTTTGGTCCCTCATGCCAGCTAGTGGTTCAGTAAAATAATGGCTGATTTGATTATGGCCTCAAATCCACTTTCTCACCAACCAATCAGCACTAGTTGCTTCAAGAATATTGTTCCTTACTTTGTCTCTAATTATTCCCTCTTCTGTGATTTTTGAAGTTTTAATATTTTGTTACATGTTTATCAGGTTCAGTAGGACCAGTGATGAAATGCTGAGTGCCTATTGCTCTGATGTTTACCAACTGTGGTTTGTCAGATACTGACACTTCTTTAAAACAATGGACAAGCATAGGATTAGACCAAAATCAGTGTGATTCCAACCAAACAGCTTACCACTTGATGTGATGCAGTGATTACAGCTCATTATGATTTTTATTTGTGTAAATTAGACAAGTCAGTGCCAAAGCATGTTTTTGATGCTCTGTGCCCAGTATTTCGGACGAGAGTCACTAATATAAAATAATGCTTGGGGGATCCATTCCCCGGATCTTTGTCACTGGAACTGTTAAGCAGCCTTTCAATGGTGCAACATGTTCCTTTTGTTCTAATGAATGGCAATGCTGGAACAGCCAATCTCTAACATTCTAGCCCCTGGTAGATTGGTGATCAGAACAAAACAATTTCCTTTGATATCAAAAGGAAGAGGTGGCAGGGCTGCAGGTAAGGACAGAAAGCAGGTCTGCCTGGTAATGGCCTTCCACGGGAATTTCCACTGGCCCTTTTGGATGGAGTCTCTGGTTGTTCACTTATGCCTGAGATCTCATAGGCACAGAGCCAGGTTCAAACATGTTAAGGGGAATTCCCCATCCCAGTTTTCATGGGCAGTCTTCCTGGAGGGCAGTGGCAAATCATTTCATAGTTAACCAAAATACTTTTTGATAAAGATATTCAATTTTAGTGTTGAAATCCTAAAGTTTTTGAACTATTCTGACAATCACCAACTGCCTGAATTATTGTTTACTTTGTAGCTTTTCTTGAAGAATTTATAAGCAGTGGCCGTTTGAATGGAGCTGTGATGGGTGGCCGACAGGATAAGGCTGTTTATATTCCTGACATCTATTCAAGAACACAAAATAACTGGGTGGATTCGTTTTTCAAACAAAATGGCTATTTAGGTAAATTTTTAACATTATTAAAATATATTGTTGAAGTCGAAACCTGAAGTTTCGGGTTGTCATTTTATGATGTAATGTAGATCAGCACGTTCAGACCAACTTGTACGACAGGTTCAGATTGACCAGTGCTCAGACTGGTGTAGATCCGCAATAGAAGTTGGAACATGCATTACATGCTTTTATGGATTCAAATATAAATCTGCCAAGAGTAGTTTGCAGTATTACGTTGTATATTTGAGTTCTGAGGGTCACCAGACCTGAAATGTTAACTCTGATTTTTTTCTTCACTGATGCTGCCAGACCAGCTGAGCTTTTCCAGCAAATTCTGTTTTTTGTTCCAGATTTATAGCATCCGCAGTCAGTTCTTTTAGTTTTTAATTTCCAGTATTACTTTGGCTGAGGCAGTTATCATGCCGATGTTTCACCCTGATCTATTCCTAAGCAGTCTATTTTGTTTAATGATTTGCATCAATTTTGCTGGAAATATAAAATTATTTATGTTCATCTTGACCTTTTATTTGGTTATTGTTTTAAATTAAAACTTAGGCATGTCGTACTGTGTTTTTTCTTTGTTTTCGTTCTATTTTTCACAAAATAAAGGAATTGAATGTAAAGTAAAAAGTGTAAAGTAATTGAAAGTTCAGAATTCTAACAGAAAATCTGAAACACAATACCATTAGTTTAAAGTAACAAAATTTACCGGTTTCACTGACCTATATCTTTTCTGCATTCTCTACTTGGTCTATATAATTAGAGGCCTTGTACCTGGTATAAAGTGTAGCCTTAAAAAGGGATGTCCCGAAAGACAATGGGTAGCCAACAGAAAACTGAAGTGTAGAGTGTTTTCCTTAGTATTAGCAAAAACAGACATCACAGAGCAAACCAATCAACATTCATTTGAGAATTTTTTCTCTTTTTCTCTCTTTATTTAGGTCTGTGTTTAAATACTGAAATGAGATTGCACAAAATTCTCTAATGTTCCAATGCAGAAAGACAGATGATCGAGCCAGTTTTCAGTGAGGTCGTTGCAAAATGCTGTTGTCAATCTAAAATAATGCATCAGTTAATCGCTGAGCCATGGAATTATAGAATATGAAAAGACAGTAGTAGTTTGGGTCATCAGGTGTGTTTTTTTTCTTTGCTTGAATTGCCTGACCAGATACAAGAGCAGGAAAAAAAACTAGTCATCAAGACAGTACTGAGTACAGTATCAAGAAGCCCTAGCAAAACAAAGTCAATAGGAATGAAAGGGAAAATTCTTTGGTTGGAGCACAAAGGGAGATGGTATGGGTTGTTCGAAGACAGTCATCTCAGCCTGAAGGATATCTCGATAAGGGTTCCTCAACATAGTGGCCACGACACAACTATCTTTAGTTGCCTCATCAATGATCTTTTCTCCATAATTAGATCAGAAGAGAGGATTTCACCGATGATTTCACAATGTTCAGCACCATTCATAATGACTCTGGTACTGAAGCCTTCCGTGTCCAAATGTATCAAGACCTGGGTACTATCTAGTCTTAATTAAATCTGAAATAGAAAAGCCAAAGCGCTGGAGAAAATCAACAGGTCTGGCAGCATCTGTGGAGCAAGAAACAAAGTTAACATTTTGACTCCAGAGAGACTGTGCCTCAGAGGCCTTTGCCAGGCTTGGACTGATAGTGGCATGTAATTTACGTGCCACACAACTGATGGGCAATGACCATCTCCAACAAGAGAGAATGTAACCATCACTACCTTGACATCTCATGGCATCACCATCACTGAATCCCTCACTGTGCACACCCTGGGTTTCACCTTGACCTGGAACTGAACTGAACTAGGTGTAGAAATACTGTTTGCAAGAGCAGATTAGAGGCTAGGAAACCTCCATGAGTAACCAGTTTTCTGCTTCCTCAAATCCTGTCCACCATGACTTTTGTAGATTCATGTAGCATTCTGTCACCCAGAATTTTCTTAAAGATCTACCCAAAACATCTTCAGAAATTTGGTGAAAACCCTATATATGCCATGTTTTGATGCAGATTGGGAACAGCTTGAAGAAATTTTCTGCTGTATGATTATACCTAAATTTTGATTCTTTAAATTTTGTTTTTCTGATTACTTGGACTCCTTCTCATTTTGTTTCTATTACTGCCTGCTATTTTAGTGCTTGAGCTGAAAAAATGTAATTTTGAGCATGCATTGGTGAGAAAGAAATCATTATCCTAGTAGGATTTCATTTTGTAAAATTTGACTCACTTCACATTTCATTTTGTTTTTGGCAAAAGAAGTAGAAAAGAACTATTCCAGATTATAGAATGAAAACAAAATTAACTAGATGAAATCCTGCTGGCTAAGTTTATATTCATTCTACGACCCAGCACATAGGATGCAGATCCTTGACAAATAAAATCATATTTATCATCTGACCTATTGGAATTTTTAGATCCAACCTGTTGTTAATTCCTTCACATGCTTATCCTGCATGCTTCTGTGCTCCGATGAGCTTTACTGACCTATATATTTCAAGAATTATACTTCTGAGTTTGATGTGCTTCGTGAGTTAAAATTATTTGGCCATATTTATGTGGAACATCAGTTAAAGTATTATGATGAAATAGTGGCTTAACCCTGTTCATATAACAAAGTTAGAATTATTTGTGATTCTGGGAGGGCAGATAGCTTTTGGATAGAACACTAATACTCAAAGGAAACTGTTCTTTCTTCTGTACTAGAATTTGATACTTTATGCAGACTGGGAATTCCTGACCCTATGAATTACATAAAGAAGCGATACAAAACAGCATCGATGACCACTTTGAAGGCCGTTTGTGTCGGACGTACTATTGTTGATCAGGTGGAAGCTTCAGTAGAGGAGGCTATCAGATCAGGCACCTGGGTGGATATACAGGTACTGCTTTCCTGACACACTCCCAAAAAGTATGCTTTTGAGAGGGCAGCATGGTGGCTCAGTTGTTAGTACTGCTGCCTCTCAGCGCCAAGGGACCCGGGTTCAATTCCACCCTCGAGCAACTGTGTAGAGTTTGCACGTTCTCTCCATGTCTGTGTGGGTTTCTTGCCGGTGCTCTAGTTTCCTCCCACAGTCCAAAAATGTGCAGACTAGGTGGATTGGCCGTGCCAAATTGCCGTAGTGTTCAGGGATGTATAGGTTATTTGAATTATAGGGGGATCGATCTAGCTGGATGCTCCAATGGTCAGTGTGGACTTGTTGGACTGAAGGGCCTGTTTCCACACTGTAGGGATTCTATGATTGTACAGTGCAGAAACAAACTTGAAGCAACAAAAAGAAAATTAGGACGGAAATATATAATGTATTAAACTTTTTCATTTTATTCATCAAAAAATTCCTCCTAGGAAAATAATTGTCAGTACATGCCGAATATTATGTTAAGTTTTGATGAGGTATTTGTTTGTTCTTTGATCATAAAATACAATTGGAACACTAAATGATTCTCTGAACTTGTGCTGTTAGCATCTTGTATGTACCAATATTTTGAGTTTGTGCTCTAACCATTTTCTAAACTCATCCCTGTTGTGTTTGTGTTGCAATGTAATAACATAATGGATTTAATGTTCCTTGTTCACACTAGAAGAACTCTTGTTCAATAAAGACACTGTACGTAATTGAGTTGTGCTGTGATTTTTGAGAGCTGGTAAGTGCCCAGTAGGAATGTGCTTAAAAATTATAATTAAAAACATGATTTAATTACAGAGTTTAGGAAATGAGAGGAACTGTCATGGTTTATAAATTGTTGCATAGTAGTGCTGAAATTGAGTATTAGTCTGAGACCTATTCACAAATTTCCATCGTAGGGAGCAATCATTAATCTGATTGACTAGCCATTATCCTGTGAAACAGCCAGTAGGACCCTATTTGGTACCCAGTTTTTGTGCCAGTCTATCTGTGATTACCTTGGGAAGTTCAAAGGGTCCTAATGATTTGAATAACAGCTGAAGTTAACTGTTTCACGCTACTGCCTTACAGTAGTAACACAAACAGTATTTTCCATGAACAGGAAGCTCCTGTCCAGGCAAAAACACATTGGCCCACTACGCAAAGCAGTGACGTAGTATGTGCATTTCAATTTAATGCCAGCCATGTACGTATATACCCCCATGACTGGCAAATCCTACCAAACAGCATGTTGCTTTCGATGTTCATCAAATGTATTCAAAAAAAGAACCCAGAACGTAAAGTTGTACCTTATAATGAAGACTCTAATTGTATATTTTTTACTGAAAAATCCTGAATGTGTTCAAAATTGCATTAACAATTGATTTAAGTCTATCAGTTGGGCTTGTAGTGTGGCTCACTTAGACTTGGTGGAAACCATTTATATTCATATGCAAGACGCAGAACTCTGCAGTTTAAAAAGTAAATTGTTCAGACATTTTGATTAAACAAAGCTTATGTACCGCTCCTGATGTATTCTCCATGGCACAACTCAGCTAATTAAAACAAAAACTTTATTTGTGGAACTTGACCCATATGGAGAATGGGAAAGAATATAATGGATTACAAAAACATTCTCCATCACAACATCTTGACCAGACAGCAAACTGTTTCTTGTAGAGTATGAACTGTCCCCTTTAAAAGTTGGTACTCATAGAATCGTGCAGTCCAAAAGAGGTCATTTGGTTGGGCCATTGATTCTGGACTGCCAAAAATACACTGCAGTTACTCTAGTTCCATTTGCCTGCGTATGGCCCATGGCCTTGAATGTGATTGCACTTCAAGTTTTCATCTAAGTATTCTCACATCTGTCCTGGTAAGTGCAGGAAAATCTTTGGCACCATGGGCTGTTTTCTTTACAGTACACCATCGTGATTATATAATGATGAACCACTTTTTAAAATGAATATTCAATCATTGTTGTTACTTTCCACAAGATGTCACCAATCTTCCATACCACTTCCCAGTAAAGCATTGTTTCATGACAAATTTAGAGGGTACTTTATCCCTGTGAATTCAACAGAAGCAAGTGATGGTTTTTATTTTAAAACAGTGCTAAGAAAATGTGCCCAGCTTCATTGTTATGTATTGGTAACTCAGATAAATGTGTATGCAATGCAGGGAGGAATTCTATAACTTTTGATATCCATTAAGACTTTTGAACATGTTTTGAGTAATTCCTGTATGTTTTGTACATAGCCCTTACTACCCACTTCATTTTCTGAGGAAGATGCATCCATTTTGCTCCAGCAAGTGATGAGGACCATGCAGAAACATTCTGCTTCCAGGATTTTTGGGGACACTATTGTCGTCAGTGAGCAGTTTATTAGCAGCTGTGCATCTTTGTTTGAACAGACGATGCAGCACAAGGCTGAAAAGGTAAAGAAATATTTACCAAAATCATATCCAAACATGAAGCAGTAGAAACAAGGTCTACAGTGCTAAAGATTGATATTGTTGTGTTTCCATTAAAAATAATTGTTAATGAAAACATCAAGCCTTACTTATATTAGCCTTTCTTACATTTCATATTTGGCGGCAGCCTTTAAGCTACCTTGATCCTTTCCTGACGTTTCTTCCCTCAACCCACATTTCCCACTCCCACATTCTGCGTCTTTGGAAGACTCCTCACATCTATATTTTTTCGTAGTGTTATTCAAGCATTCTAATTCTTTCCTGTTTGATATCTCCTTCACTCTACAAAGCACTTCAGGAAGTTTGCTGCAATAAGTAAATGCAAGTTAAAACTGATTAGTACCAGAGATTACCTAAATTAATACATTTGGGATTATCCTGCCGCAGTGGTAAATATTATATTCTGGGCTGGTGACTGTGGGAATTTCACTGACTGCAGTCACAGAATTGTTATAGCATGGAAGGTGCTCATTTGGCCTATTGTTCACGTCAGGTCTTGAAGGAGAATTTTATTTAGTGCCACTCACCTGTCTTTGCTGTGTAACCGGAAATGTTCTTCCTCTTCTATTAACAATCCAACTTCCTCTTAAGTGTTTTGATTTAACCTGTTTCCACCATGTTCTCAAGCCGCATATTCCAAATCCTCCTGACTTGCTGTGTGAAAATGTTTTTTCCTAATGTTGATATCACTTCGTTTGCCAATTGCTTAAATTTTGTTCCCTCTTGATCTTGACCCTTCCACCAATAGGAACCTTTTCCCCCTCTGTCTAGACACCTCATGATTTCAAGTACTATATCAAAATTCTTCTCAACTGACTTTTCAAAGAACACTTCTCCAACCTATGTAAATAATTGTAATTCCTCATCATTAGTGTCATTCTCGGAATCTTCTCAATCTTGTGACTTTCGCATTTTTACTCAAACGTAATGCCTAGTACTGGATGCTATACTCCAGGAAAGGCGGAAACAGTGTTCGATATGATCTTAATGTAGCTTTTTACTTTTATACGCTGCCCTTAATATCAACTATGCTCTTAAACTGTTTCAGCTGTAGTGACTTGTAAAAATAAAATACACCTAGGTCCCTCTACTTCTGTACTGCTTCTCAAGTGTACCCTTTAGTGTTAATAACTATCAGTTCACACTTTTCTGCAGTAAATGTAATCTGCTATTTGTCTAACCATTCCACCAATGTATCAATTTCTCTGTCTTGTTCTCTGTCCTTCCTGTGACCCTTCTCTGCCCAACTGCCAATGTACTAAGATTGTGCTCGTGAGAGTGCGTCACCTATCCAAAGAGATAAACAATAAATCTACAAGTTTGATACCTGTTTTTAGCAAATCTAGTGTGCATACTGGAGTTTACATGCTACAGGAAGGCTAAAATCCCACACTAGTGGAGACCACTGATAATTTATTTGCCAACTGCCTCCATAAAACACGTTCACAAACCCAACCTGACTCAGCTTCTCAATTATTGAAAATACGGATATAGTATGTTCAGGGTGGGAATTGTGATTTCAGACCATTTTGGCGAAGATTTGGTTCTCGGACTTTCAGGTGATGTGAGTATCCAGTGGAATTAAACCAGTATTTTTACTATTTTATCACATTGAATTTATTTATCGTCTATGTTTTTGACTATTGAGTTTGTACATTGTTCATGTAAATCTGCATACAGTCTAGCCTTGTTTTTGTTCCGTTTGCACTGTATTTACATTTATTCACAGTATGCCTTTTTTCTAGGAAGTAAAGAATAACCATGCCCATGTGTTAACAGAGGAGGACCTGAAGCAGGCTGCTATTATAGCAGAAAGTATGATTTGTGTTAAAAAGGACAAGCGAGAGGACCGGAAGAAGAAGGCATTAGGTGAGTTCATTAATTACAGTTTGCAACTGGGCCCCTGTGTGTGTACTTCTACTCAATGTCTTTAGCAGCTTTCAACATTCAGATTAATTTCAAAAAAATCGAAGTTTGTTTCTTTTAAAGCCTACAATTTTGTATTTTTCACAACTGTATTTAAGTACTGGTGTTAACTTATGTCTTGCCTTTAATTTTAAAAATCTGGAAACTAATTTTAAAAACTAGTTAACCGGTTTTACATCTGTACTTTTTCCAAAGTGAGATGCTACAGCACCTGTGAATGGTGCAGTTTCTCCCTTTAGACTTCCATTGCCATCATAAGGCATTCTTAGTTTCATGTTAGTCAACCCATTAATCCATTTACATTGCTGCAGTGCGATTCTTCTGTCAGAATAATAATGAGGCTAACTCTGCTCACTGCTATTTATATTTGAATGACAGAGCAACTTCAGGTGAGGGTCAGACACACAGCTAAACTCCAATCTCCCAGTTGCTAATAGAATTGAACCATTTCCTGATAGCTTCACAGGAAAAGCATTTTGCTGTCTGCCTTATCACTCTGAAAGTTACCTGTTATCTGTGCAGTATGTAATTCCCCCTAGTTTTATTTGTTACAGATTTCGCAAATGTAAAGTTTTAATTTTTTACAATTGTTTTGTTTGTGTCTTTTCTCTCTCTCTTTATAGTTTAATCTTATCTTTTACTCGCTTTCGTTTTCTGTCTTTCATTTTTGTGTTGAACTCACCCACTCCAATTTGCACTTCTCAATGGAAATTGTTCCATTTTGTTTTCTTTGCTGTGTTTTCATAAGCTCACACTTTTTAGCAATTTGCCGTACTAAAAGAATTAAAATTCTGAACATGTTGGAGTCACTTAAATAATGTCAGACATCATCATTATATCCTGAAAGAGCAAAATCAGGACCTTTGCATCTTAGAACCAACATGACCCTCTGTTTTATAGGTCACTTATCCATCCCCAGAAAGAGGCTTCTAGGTTTTGCCAAATTGAGGAAGTTGTTATAATGTGGAGTACAGCTTAGGAAGAATGGTCTCAAACGGTCATTATCATTCAAAGTTATCAATTAATTGAAGTAGTGATCTGGTCAAGTAGTTGACCAGATCAAAAGATAGTTTGCCATCCTTAATTAGATCCAGCTCCCTAATTTTATTTTCTTTAAATTTGAATTATTTGATTAAATTAAATATGATTTATTTATGAATCTTTACTGCTACAGCAGTAATTATGGCCAAGCTACTTTAGCGTTACATGGTTTATATGGCTTCAATTTTTATCTCCGTAAAACATAGCACAAGAAGTTTACGCATTGTACCTGACATATTCTGATGTCCTATTGCTTGGCACTCACAAGCTGCTGCCATTTTGAGATTTCTAACTTGTTTGACCTCTCCTTACTCCATTGGCACACACTTTCCTGTTAGAGCACTGCACCTTGCTGTATACTTTCTACTTAAGATGCACCCTGAGCCATCTTCCATGCTCCTCACTGCTTCTGTCATCCTGAATGACGACTCCACTTGGTGATTTCCAATGCTTTGAATTGCCCCTTTTCCCCTTATCTTTATTGATCCATTCTCCTTCCATAGAAGCTTCCATACCCATATACGTAACCATCCCTCTGACATCCTGTTTCCCTGTCCTCCATCCCACAATCTTAGTCACTGATGAGATCAGCTCTAACAAATTTTTTTGTACCCTTCATCATTCACATCCATCTACGGAGATCTGGGTGTCATGGTGGAACAGTCGTTGAAGGTTGGCATGCAAATGCAGCAGGTGGTGAGGATAGCTAATGGCATGCTGGCCTTCATAGCACGAGGATTTGAGTATAGGAGTAGGGATGTATTGCTGCAGGTATACCAGGCCTTGGTGAGGCCACACCTTGAGTATTGTGTGCAGTTTAGGCCTCCTAGTCTTAAGAAGCACATTCTTGCTATTGAGGGTGTCCAGCAAAGGTTAACCAGACTAATTCCCAGGATGGCAGGACTGACGTGTGAAGAAAGATTGGACCAACTGGGCTTGTGCTCACTGGAATTTAGAAGAATGAGGGGTGACCTCAAAGAAGCATATAAAATCCTGATTTACTGGAGAGGGTAGATACAGGAAGAATGTTCCTGATGTTGGGGAAATCCAGAACTAGGGGTTGCTGCCTAAGAACAAGGGATAAGCCATTCAGAACTGAGATGAGGAAGAATTTCTTTACCCAGAGAGTTGTGAACCTGTGGAATTCTCTACTACAGTTCGCTGTTTGGGCAAGTTCATTAGATATATTCACGAGGGAGCTGGATGCTGCTCTTGCGGCTAAAGGGATCATGGGATATGAAGAGAAAGTTGGAATGGGATACTGAAATTGCATGATCAGTCATGATCATACTGAATGGTGGTGCAGGCTCAAAGGGTTGAATGGCCTACTCCTGCACCTATATTCTGTTTCTATTCCATCCCCATTTCTTTACTTGCCACACCTGGAAAAAGAAAGTGATTCTTTTTTAACTTGGAAATTTTTGTCATTCTCCTAATGGGTTATCATCAAAAAAACTTCAGTATTATTTTTGTTGTGCCTTAATCCAATTTCAGTATATAGAGGGGAATTGTTAGTTCCAGGTAATGCATAAACAAAAGGAGGTAATAATCATGGCATAAGAAGAAATTGAAGGCATTTTAAGGAATCTGGGATGTTCAGCTGTTTGTATCCTACTAATCTGAAAACAGCCTTTATGCCTAAGAATTGTATGAAAGGAAGGTGATACTTTAAGCGAACGTGGGGTCAACTTTCACATAATGCTCATTTCTACCAATAAATAGGTTATCATGTAGTAGGCCAGTGTTCTATATGTCTAGAAATAATACAAGTCACCTACAAGCACAGGTTTAAAGCTCCAAAACTTTGCCATTCATTTGACATCCTGCTTCCATTGGCTTCACCATCTGGGTGGTATACTGTTGGACTTCCCTCCCTGATTCTTTCTCCTTCCCTTCTCTCTCTCTCTCACATTCTTTAGGGCTCTTAATTTGGTGATATTTTTGTTCACTACTCAGAATATTTCTTTCTTTGGCCTGGCATCCATCTCTGTGTGCCCTGAGACACTTTCTACAGTGCCAATGCGAGTTTAGTTTTAGCAGCTCCAGATGAGTTTATCTTGGGAGTAGATTTAGTGTCTGTGTTTTAATGCTGTCCATTAGAGGGTGCTGGAAGTATCCGAGCAGGAGGTGGTGGTAATGCTCGAGAAATCAGGACCAGAAAAACCAAGAAGAAGGGAAAGCGAGAAGAAGATAGTGATGAAGAGATGTCTACTACAAGTATGTTCTTAAAAAATTAATTAGTTTTTTTTGTATTTAACAAAGTAATATGTTCACTTTTGGTTGCTTACTTGACATTGCTTACTCAGATTTCACAGCTATGATTTATGCTATATCTGTTGAAACTTAAAATCAATGTTGCAGGTTATTAATGCGTAATTGTCAATTTTTTTTGTTGAGTGACTCAAAACTGTACAGTTAGATTCTAAGATCATGGATTTCCATCAGTGTGAGTTATAATGATTTTATGTGATGAGTTATCTTGGATCTTAAACCTGTTTTCCCCCACCATTCTGTTACATGGCTGCCATTGCAACTCTTTACTATATACATCAGAACATTAGAGTGTAGTGTGGAATGGCTAAATGTTATTTGATATTGTTACAATAAATTTAAATACTGCCATTCATAGTCTAATTGATCCTGCTGAAAATTGCAATCCTGGAAGAATGGGAATAATGACAAGAGCAAGTCACCAAGTCAATCAAATCCAAACTGGTGCTCACGCCACATCTGTACCTATCTACTATAATTCTATTTCCCTGTTCTTCCCTCTAATCTTCTTGGTACTTGCATTTGAGGTAATGCTTGTTTCTCTAAATTAATACTACAGCAAAGCATCACATGTTGTAAAAGTCCTATGCATGAAAGTTATTGTCTTTTCCCTTCATCCCTCTCATTTTTTTGCTATCCCCGTTGCTGCCCACCTGTTGGTAGGTCAGTAACTATTTTTAACATTATTTAATTTGCCTTTTTCAGCTCCTTCCACAATTTTGAAAAGCTGTTATTGCATGGCTCCTTAACATTCGTTGAAGATTAATTTTGTCTTAATAAAATGCTAATATTACTTCAGTGAACTCATGCAATGCTTATCCCCCACTTTTCTAAATCTCCAGCAGTTGAATGGCTGTAAGTGCACATAATCCAGCCTTTGCTAAACCAATACTTCTTTAAAAATCGGCATGACTTTCTTGCTTTTGTATTCCAATGCTGTATGTGAAACCTAGAACTTCATTTGTCCTTTAATGACCTTTACTGACTGCCTCATTAACATATTTTTGATATTGCTTAATCACTCTGGATGTCTACTTTTACAAATTAGTGCTAATATTTAAATGTTATTTTCGCACTTTCCCACTTCTCAATGTTGAACTACATTTGACATCTGTACACCCATCCTACTGATGTGTTTTTGCCCTCCTGATTCTTTTTTAACTTGGAAATTTTTGTCATTCTCGTAATGGGTTATCATCAAAAAACTTCAGTATTATTTTTGTTGTGCCTTAGTCCAATTTCAGTATATGGAGGGGAATTGTTAGTTCCAGGTAATGCATAAACAAAAGGAGGTAATAATCATGGCATAAGAAGAAATTGAAGGCATTTTAAGGAATCTGGGACGTTCAGCTGTTTGTATCCTACTAATCTGAAAACAGCCTTTATCCCTAAGAATTGTATGAAAGGAAGGTGATATTTTCAGTGAACGTGGGGTCAACTTTCACATAATGCTCATTTCTACCAATAAATAGGGTATATATGTTAGGCCAGTGTTCTACATATCTAGAAATGAGCTTTTGTTATTTTCAGAGATAATGGGAATTGCGGATGCTGGAGAATCCAAGGTAACAAAGTGTGAAGCCGGACGAACACAGGCCAAGCAGCATCTCATGAAGGGTCTAGGCCTGAAACGTCAGCTTTTGTGCTCCTGAGATACTGCTTGGCCTGCTGTGTTCATCCAGCTTCACACTTTGTTATTTTGTTATTTTCAATCTGACAAATGTTTGGTTGTGTCTACAGAATATGCCAGATTCAGTGCTGTAGTACAGAGACAAACAATGAACCTATAAATCAAAATTACTGAGAAGCTGAAAATACAACATGCATTTTCCATGTTTTGGAGAAGTCAAAACCAAAGAATTGGGATGTCCTTGATTTTTATGAACTTCCAATTTAATACATATGATCCCGTACAGGCATATAATTTTAAATAGCTGACATACAAATGTTTCCTGTATTTAACGCATGTCTATTTTGTTTTGTCCACATAGTGTTTCGACTTGTGCATAAGTTGACTTCTAAACAAACTCCTGACCAGAATCTGTTTGCAACACAGTGGCTGCCTGTATTGTTTCCACTGGCACAATGTTTTAAAATTTTGCTATCTACCTTTGTTAGGTAAACACAAACAAAAGGAGATTATTTTCATGGAACAAGAAGAAATTGAAGACATTTTAAGGAATCATCTTGAAGACTGTCCAGAGGAAATGATCTGTGAACTTGCAGAACATTTGATGAGGTAAAGTAATTTATGCAGCACCTTTCATGACCTTAGAATATCTCAGTGTGCAAACAAATACTTTTGAAGTGACATTGTAAAATAGGGGCATATGGCAGATCACTCATGCACAACAAAACCAAACATACAACAATAAAGTAAATGACTAATCTTTTTAAAAAATAAATACTCTTGTATGAATAATAAATAACAACCAAATTTCATGCTAAAAGCATTTGCAATAGAGATGCAAGTGTAAATTGTTGCACTGAACAAGCTGAGGAGTAATTAGTTTATACAATAAAATTGCTAATTGGAGCATGTCACTTTTACCATTTCAACGAATACAGAATTTGCTTCCAGTTTATTTGGTGAACAGTGCTTTTTTTCATAATCACACAAGTGTTGATGATTACTGATCGCACATAATTGTGAATTGCTATTTAAAAATATCCATCTCATAAAAACTCATGAAGACAGATGATTTTTCTTTCTTTGGCATATGTTGACAGTTTCACTTGTTTGCTAAAATTTGCAATGATGTCAGATCAGTGGTTTTACACATTGGCTATGTTATAGATTTTGACTAATGTTGTTTGAGAAAATGTTTTTGTCACCGCTTCATGATTTAAAGTGAGAATGAAATGTACCAGCTCATAACTCTACGTGTAATTTTAAAAATAGGTGCATCTTTTGTAGAATGGCATTTACCACTTTTTTTATATTTTAATAGGCCTTTAAGTAAAAGCTATCAGGAGGTGTTGCATTCGGTGTTAATGTCCACTGCCACCTCTGCAGTAGGAGCCAATAGAAAGAAGACTGTAAAAGAACTGCAGGAGGAGGTATCAAACTTTCATAACAACATTAGATTGTTTGAGAAAGGAGCCAAACTCTTTCCAGGTAAGTACCCTGCTGCCATATTAATGTGTTAAAATGTGTTTCCAGTTGAGATCCCCTGCAACACTGGATTTGGTGGTGATTATGTTTTCGCTGATGATTTGTGTGATTAGGTAACAGAGTGAATCATTTTAAGTGACTGTCCTGGTATTGTGCCACATCACAAAATTTGAATCATTGTCCTATAAATGAGAATCGTGATGAAATCTTATTTCAGAGTAAGGGATCGCACATTTAAGACATGGATGAGAAGTTTCCTCAGGGTAGTGCATCTGTGAAGTTGTTTACTGCAGAAGGCTGTCAAGGCTTTATCGTAATGTAAATTTGAGTTTGAAATAGACAGGCTCTGATTGTTAAGGGAATGAGGATTTTGGGGAAGAGACAGGAAAATACACTTGAGGGTTATAAGGTCAACCATAATTTCAGTGAATGGCAGACCACATTCAAAGGCCTGAGTAGTCTACTTCTGTTCCTACATCTAATATTTTTAATGCTATTTTCTGTTACAATTCACATGCTACAGCACATAAACATGTAAATGGATTCATGGCGTTATGTTAAATTTAGACACTGTGTAATGTCACAGTTGGTAAAATTTGAAAATGTTTGGACGTTGTCTTACCAGATCATAGGGCCGTTCTCTCATTAGAGAGAGAGGTGTTGTTTTAACTGAGAGTCACTACACCTCAGGCAAGGGGCAAGATTGAGAAAGAGAGACCTTCACGGTAGCTTCAGCTGGTAGGAGAATTGAACCCATGCTGTTGGCAGCAATGTATATAACAAGCCAGCTGTCCAGTGAACTGAGCTAGTCAATCTCAGGAAAGTATTTGGACTATATGTGTGAAGGATATCATAGATTCATTAATTTGACTATACTGACGATTACAAATCTCAGGTAAATCTGGAATGGGAGCAGTGTAATTGTCTTCAACAATTATGGATAAGGGGAAGTAAAATTGTTTGGGAATTTCGCCCTGCTTGCTATTCATTAGGCCGTGTTCGTAACATGACTAGAGCTAATGGAGATGGTTGAGGGTTCTGAAGTTAATGTTGTTAATACGTACTTTCAAAAGACATTTGATTAAGTGCCATATAATAGACCTGGATTCGATTACAATATGGTGCTAAGCGAGCCCTTTTGGTCATCAGGTCCATGCTGATTCTTGTGTAGAACAACCTAATCCGGTCCACTTTCCAATTCTATAGCTTTCACCCTGTAAGTTTATGTCCTTCAAGTGCCCATTTAATTCTCTTTTGAAATAATAACTGTTTCCATTTCCTGGTTTCCTGAATTATGTGAGCCATCTCTAGTTTTTTCATACAATTCCTAAGTAACAGAACAGCTGCTCCTTCCTTTTGTCGCTGTGCCCTATTCTAAATGCCACGTACCGGTAATCCTACAGCCGTGTCCCTGTGATGACAATCAGATTGTATCTGTTTATTTATTTCTGTGCACTATAGGTTCATCTCTTTTGTTCTGGATGTGTATTTAGTTTTGTCCTTTTATTTATTGCTGTTCCAATCATGGGCTGTTCCTCTCCAATGTTTGCTGATGATGGGCTAACTAGTCTGTCAGTAGCAAATGCAAGCGATGCACAGGCCCCTGCAGGAGCGACTGCTTGGAGATTTTAGCATTTCTAGTCACTGAAACAGCCTTCTTCTAATTGGTTGTCCCATTGAATGAATTTTCCTAGGTGCTTTAGGAATTTGCTCTGTGCCCCCATGTATTTTGACTTGTGTGTTTTCGTGCATTGCCATCTAGTTTAAAGCAGGCAAAGCTAAAAATTTTTGTTAACTGTTAAAATGTTTCAGGAGCTGAAGGACTTTAGCACCAAACTTTGCGCTTTACCTTCTGTTCACCTGAATCATGGCTTCAGTCTGCTGTTTGTTTTCTTGCCTCCAAGTAATGCTTGGTGTGAGTGCCTGATTCACCTCTGGTCTATCTTGAAATTTGCATTTCAGGATTAGGTGGACAGGTAGATAGCAGAAGTCATCCAGACAGTGCGTTCTTGATCCCAGTATGAATATCCAACCTGTTTATCTCTGTTTCCACAGATCCTGAGCCTCCTAAGTATTTTCATAAATTTCTGTCTTATTTAATTTTACCAGTATGCAGTGAAAATTGTCATATTTATTGTGACAGTTGCACTTAATGATCAGCTTATGTGTATACTTGATATTTCCATTTTTGTAAACCTGAACATCAAGCTTTTTACAGCGTACTTTTTAAATTACTGGAGTTAGCAGTGCACTGTGTATTCAGGAATTACACAGGCTAATGTGATGTGTTGAGAATTTGACAATGGATCAACAAATGCTTGACAACCACATTTGCCCAGTAATGTTCCCTTTGTTAGTTTGTCTCACAAGCAGTAATATTCTTCGATGTTTTAGATGACACACACATTCAACTGGGAAAGCATTTATTGAAGACAATGTGCACCGATATTTCAAATCTTCTTTTCAACTTCTTGGCTGGGGACTTGATGATGGCAGTGGAAACATATACTATAATAACTGCTGAGGTATGGAGAGCTGAGTTACTGTGTGTAAAATACTATTGTTCTTGCTTCTTCCACTTGGCTAGGTTAAAGTTTACATTTTCCCATATGTCCGATTTTGGTTGTCGTCATCATTTGTGGAGGTTGGTCCACTATTATGGTAATTTTAAGTGTAGCTTTCAAAAAACTTTCAATCTGCAATTTAAAAAGGCTCTGTTTTTCAAAACTTGTCAAATGCATGATTGTTTTGCATGTTTCAGTTGGGCTAAAGCACAAAGAGTAAATTGTTGAACAACACAAGCTTTGCACTTTAAATACTATAGGGCACAAAAAAACTTCTTTATTCTCCAGAATTTTTTTGTTTTTGGTCAGCATTTGTTGCAAGTTTTGTCTCACTGTGGCAAAGCTTGGCGTCACTGTTATAAATTGCGTGCTGTCGTCTTAGAACAGCAGCAGAGACGTGTTTTTTTTTCCAGTAAGGGTTTTGCACCTTTGGATATCATGGCCCTAGAAGACTGTGGATGCGAAGTCAATAAATTTTTTTTTTAAGCAGAGGGATATAGTTCTTGTTAGGGAATCATAGGTGATCGAGTGTAAATGGAATGGTGAATTCACAGCATGGACATTTCAGTCATGATTTTATTGACTGGGGGAGCACGCTCGAAGGCTGAATGGCCTACTGCTCCTGTTTTGCAGTAATTATGTAAAAGTAGAGGTTTGGCAAGTGAAGCATCACATGATGTATCAATTTGTAGTTGTATTTCATATAAATGCACGTTTCTGATAAAATTGTGGGAATTCTGAATTTTTTTTAATGTTCAGCTCAGATTGAAAATCTTGGCAAAACTGCCTGAGGAAACCAGAGGTCCTCTCTCCAAGCTCCATAACGCACTGAATGGCAAAGTAAGTTTTTTTTTGACTCTTCAGTTCTTTTTCTCAATAAAGTAAAATTAGCCTTGGTTGTTGTTGGGCTGAGTTGTACAATCATTCCTCCATGTAGTGTACCTGTTAATTTAATCAGTAGAGTTAGAAGTACTTTATGATTTCAACAAGAAGTAGTGTAAAACAGCAAAGGTGCAACTCCTGACTTGCCACATTGTTGCAAACCGTCACCATTGTGTAGACAATGTCTTGCTCAGCTGGGAAGAGGATACTGAGCCCTGGTCTCTTCCCCTTGTTGCCTGGTACTGTTTGTAAACAAGAAGAGAGACTAAGAGTCATGCTTTGAGAATGTGCACATGGAGTACAGAGTGGTGCTAGTTTATGCTAGTCGGCAGAGGTTTGAGGTGGCCAGTGCAATAAAAGCGAGGAGAATAACTGATATAAAGTTCAGAATTAAATGCAAAAGTAGTAATGTGAGGTGTACTGTGGTCACTAGAGAAGAGTGAAGGTTATAGGAGGTGGGAAGGTTTGTGAATGATAAAGCAGAAAATGATGAGAATATCAACCCTGTTCAGATTGTGAAAGCTTTTTGGAATTGTCTGGTATGTTATTACCTGATGCCGATTGCTGCTGAACACTTCCCTTGACACCTTTCTACTCCCTGTTAGGAAGAGAACATTCCTACTTGAAGTTTTCTCCCAGTGTCTTCAAAATAGTACCCTCACACTAGGATATTTGTACCATTTCATTTTCCTGCTCTGGTGAGAAACTATCAGTACAAATCATCTGCAGCATAATTGTAGCTTTTTTAAAAAAGTGTTAACTGCCTTTGAATCATATTAAGGACATCTGATATAAAAGAGCTTCCAATCGATTACACAACTGATGGTGGCCAATTAGGCTGTCTGCCTAATTGAAATGGAACTTCTGACCAATTTCAGTTCCTTACTGTTGCTATCTGCCTAGCAGCTATTCTTGATCTGAAACTGAGATTAATTTCTACTCAATAATCCATTTAGTGTAATTTAGTAACCATGTTGGAGTCTAACTTGGCTGTCTTCAGAATTTTTACTAGTAATTATTTTTGGGAGGGGAAGGACCCCTATATCAAGGAGGATTTTTTGAAGTTGATGCTGACTTAGACCAGCTCCAGCACTCTGTGTGCAGGTGTCTTTTACTGGGGACTAGCGCAATTTTTTTTGGACCGACCCAGGGCAGACTACAAAGTTACTGAAGCAGGGCAAAACTGTCCTTTGGTGATTGATCAAGCAAACAGCAAATGCACCCACTTTTAAGATTGTGCAATTGGAAACTTGAGAAATCCATTTGATTCAGTCTAGCAATCTTCACCTGCTCCTGCACACGGTGAAGCATAAAAAAATCCATAAGCAATAGACAACTACCAAGGGGAATAGTAAGTTGGGCACTACACTTAAAACAACATGAAACTTTCTACAGAAAATTTTATGATTAAATGAATAAGGCTGTTTGGTTGAATGACTGCTTTTCTTTGATTCCTGTCAAGAGTGTAGAAGAATTCCTTACCATATTGGATGGTGTGGCAGAAGTCTGTGGAATTATGCTCAAAAAGGGAGATAAAAAGAAAGAAAGGTAAAACTCAGTAAGAATGAGAAAATATAGATTAGAAAGTGTAATCTTAACTATTGGACTTTAATATTATTGTGGTTTGGACAGTTTCATGTGTAATTGATTATTCTGATGAAAGGTTATCCCGATACATTAACTCTGATCATCTTTCCACAGACGCTGCATGACTAGTGACGGGTTTTCTGCATTTTCTGTTCTTCTGAGTTTCATCCTAAGCTCTGGAATATTATGAATATCATTGCTACTTTAAAACAAATGTCCTTAACAGTTTACTTTAGAGGATGATTAATTGTTTTGCAATCTCTCAACATTTTTACTGTTAATTCTTAATTTAAGAATAAAATACTGCAGATGCCGGAAACCTGAATTGAAATAGAAAATGCAATGAATGCTCAATAGATCTTGCTGCAGGTATTGAAGTTAACATTTCAGGGAGTCGATACTTAGTTATTAATTCTTAATATGTTAATTTTTGGCATCCATAATATTCTGGATGTGCGTCTGCTCACTGAGCTGGAAGGTTCGTTTTCAGGCATTTCATCACCATTCTAGGTAACGTCATCAGTGAGCCTCCGACAAAGCACTGGTGTTATGGCCCGCTTTCTGTTTAGGTTTCCTTGGGTTGGTGATGTCATTTCCTGTGTTGATGTCATTTCCTGTTCTTTTTCTCAGAGGATGGTAGATGGGCTCCAAATCAATGTGTTTGTTGATGGAGTTCCGGTTGGAATGCCATGCCTTTAGGAATTCGCGTGCTTGTCTCTGTTTGCCTTGTCCTAGGATGGATGTGTTGTCCCAATCACACTATTAGAAAAACCAAAGACACATACACCAGACACCACCACCTCATAAGCAAGGACAACATCATCAAGCTAGTGGACCTATGCCTTACCACCCACTTCACTTTCAATAACAACCTACAGACAAACCAACGGAACACCCATAGGATCTCTAATATCAGGGTTCTTAGCAGAGGCAATAATGCAGAGACTCGAACAAACAGCTCTGCCAATCATCCAACCCAAACTTTGGGTCCACTACGTGGATGACACCTTTGTCATCACTTAACAAAACAAATTAGAGGAAACTTTCAAGACCATCAATAATACCCTTACTGGCATAACATTCACGAAAGAGGAGGAAAACAACAATGAACTGCCATTCCTAGATATCACAGTAGAGCGAACAGCCAATGGGGAACTTCAAACCAGCGTCTACAGGAAAACAGCACATACGGACCAAATTCTGAACTACAGGAGCAACCATCCCAACACCCACAAACGAAGCTGCATTAGAACATTATTCAAATGAGCCACCACACACTGCAGCACAGAGGAACTACGAAGAGCAGAAGAAAATCACCTATACAGCGTATTCAAAAAGAACGGGTACCCAATGAACACAGTCTGCCGATTCCTCAGCAATGAACCCAAACAAACAGACAAAATGTGCCCAGAAACCATAACCACTCTCCCCTACATCAAAGACATTTCCGAAATGACTGCCAGACTACTCAGACCTCTTGGCATCAGGGTAGCCCACAAACCCACCAACACACTAAAACGGCAGCTAATGAACTTAAAAGACCCTATACAGACAACAAACAAAACAAACGTCATTTACAAAATACCTTGCAAGAACTGTGACAAACACTACATTGGACAAACTGGCAGGAAGCTAGCCACCAGGATACACGAACATCAACGAGCCACAAAACGACATGACCTGCTATCACTAGTATCCTTACATACAGATGAGGAAGGAAACCACTTTGATTGGAACAACACGTCCATCCTAGGACAAGCCAAACAGAGACACGCACGAGAATTCCTAGAAGCATGGCATTCCAACCGGAACTCCATCAACAAACACATTGATTTGGAGCCAATCTACCATCCTCTGAGAAAAAGAACAGGAAATGACATCACCAACCCAAGGAAATTAAACATAAATAGAAAGCAGGACATAACACCAACGCTTCACTGGAGGCTCACTGATGATGTTACCTAGAATGGTGACGAAACGTCTGAAAACTAACCTTCCAGCTCAGCGAGCAGACTCACATCCAGAACCTCAACCTGAGCTACAAATCTTCTCAAAACTCGCTATCCATAATATTTTCAAAACACTGTATTCCTGTAGGTTTTGCACAACAATACAAAACCAGTATAGATCTATAATATTTTGTTCTGGGTTGTTAGCTGGCAAGGGCAACACTTCTTTCCTCTCATTAATCACTCTTGAAAATGTTGGTGAGCCATTGTCATGAACCTCTGAAGTCTGTGATACAGTTACTCTCCTAATGCTGTTAGGGAGGGAGTTGGAATCTATTGCCTTTGCCCTTTATAAGTGATAAAGTTCATGTACTTGGAAGCTGCTTTTGAAAGATCCTTGACAAATTGTTCGGTGCATCTTGTAGATGGTGCATGCTGATGTCAAGCTGTGTCAGTGGTAGAGGGAGTGAATATTTAAATGGATGGATAGGATTCCAGCCGAGTGACTGACTGGATGATGTGAGGCTTCCTGAGTATTATTGAAGCTGTCATTAAAATCTGTGTTACAAAATGTTTAACTTTTATCCAAATGGTCTCTTGCTCTAGACAAGTCGTTTTCCAGCACAGACAGGCATTACTTGAACAAATCAAGGCCACTGAGGAGCCGGCATTAGTTTTGCATCTGACATCAGTCCTGCTGTTTCAGCTGTCAACACACAACATGCTTCATGCACCTGGCAGATGTGTACCACAGATTATCATGTTCCTCATGACCAAGATTCCAGAGGTAACTTGTCACCTGCAACATAGCCACTCTATGTTAAAAGAAGCCAATTACTGTTTAGCATATAAAAATTTAGATCATGTACCGGTTTTTAAGTACGGCTTCAAATCAAGTGTAATTTATGGATAGTGTTGTGTTCCATATGATTCTGAAAAGTATAAACCAATGAATTTTTTTAATCCCTCAGTTTATAATATGTTTTTTAAAACTAGGAATGCAGAGTGTTGAGCTAGTGTGATAGTGAAGCAATCTCTAGGAAACAGTTATCCTGTTCGCTACAGTGGAATTTCTTAAGCTGCCTGTCTCAAAATATCAGGGTGGATGAATATTTTCAGAACTGTTTGATCTTAAAGGATTAGTGAGAATGTGTATAGAAGTAAATAAATGATGTAACTTATACAGGACTAGTCCAATGAGAATGTTTAATAGCTTTTCTCATTCTATACCACACTTCCTTAAAATTGAGGAATCAGTGTTGAAGCAGCAGCAATGACCAAGTTTCAAATACAGGATATATAAGTCACTTTACCCTACCTTCACTTAACCTATTGAGCTATCTTCTTGCTGTTCCCAGTGGGAGATTCCTGTACCTTTAAATGGCCATTGTAAATTCATGTCCGATACAAAGTGGATAGAGTTGACATAATTGATCTTTGATCGTGAAAATCCATCACATCTCATTTGAAATTCATGGAAGAGTATAGTATCAAGGTAGTAACTTGAATTCTGGCCTGACTGTTTGCATTGTTGATTCTGTCTTTGTAATAGCCTTGGATCATGTGCCATTGTAAACCAGGGGCATGAAATAAGTGTTTTAATTGAACCAACGTCAAGGACGTGTAAACGTGCTTTTTTTCTGATCACTGGATTTCCCACACATGACTATTTAACTAAAATACCATTTAAACCTTTATGCGTCCTTTTTATTTTAATTTGAATTGCTGTTGTCATATGTACCTAGCTACAGTGAAAAAGCTTTGATTTGCATGCAGTACAGGCAGATCACACAATATGGAGTGTATTAGGGTAATAGAACAGAGCACAGAATTCAACGTCATAAAGAGTGAGATCAGCATTTAAAATTTGAGAGGTCCATTCAAAAATTCTAATAACGGCACAGAAGAAAATTCTTAAATCTGTTGATATGTGCATTTAAGCTTTTGTATCTTCTGCCCAATGAAAGAGGTAGGAAGAAATTGAAACCAGGGTGCAAGGGGTCTTTGATTATGTTGGCTGTCTTCCCAAGGCAGTGAGAAGTACAGATGGAGTCACTTGAAAAGTTACCTATTTTCCACATCATTTTTGCATTAAAAAATTGTGCAACACAATATTGTATTGAAACTCATGGAAGTATTAATCACATCTTTGGATGTCTCAATGCATTCGTTGAAAAATTAACTATATTGGAAAAGTTATTAAAAAAATAACCTGGGTATTATTCTCTTCCACAGGATCAGTACAAGCTCCTCCTGAAGTACCAAGGCCTGGTAGTGAAACAACTTGTAGTTCAGCAGAAAAAAGGCCAGGCAAATGATGACCCTGGTGAATGCAACAGCATTGAGAAAGAGAGTGAATATGATGTACAGACTGTTCGAAAGGAGCTGCAAGAATTAACACCATTTGTCAAAGAGCTTGTTCTGAAATCCAGGAAAACCTCCCTGACTGAAGAGTGAAGTAATTTGAAATGGAATTTTGTGGAATGATCCACACTTAAGCAACATTTGCATTAAATAGTTATAGTTACACATTCAAAGGTTTCATCTGTATCAGAAACATAAAAGATAAGCTGCAGAGCTGGATTAGATTTTATTGATTACATTTGTAACGCAAAAGGTACTGATTAATTTTATTAAAATGATTGCATCTATCAGTCTCTCTCTTTTCACATTATAACAAATGACATTTAACTCTGCGGAGAGCTTTATTTTTCCTTCAATAAAGAGTAATTTTGAAGTAGGGGGAAAAAGTAAAGTTTCAACATGAAGTGCTAACCTGTTTGGAATGCCATTCATACTTGGCTTATCCCCAAGGAAACATTTTCATTTGGAAAGTGAAAGAATCATTTAACATTTGACTGTATGATCTGAAGTGCCCACTTTCTTCATGAAGACCAGCGTCATCCCACTGCCAAAGGAAACTCGTGCTACGTGCCTCAATGATGACCGCTTGGTGGTTCTGACTTCCATGATTATGTTGTGCTTTGGGAGGTTAGTCATGGGTCACATCAACTTCAATTGCCTTGGTCCTTGCTATTCATCTACCAGTGCAACAGGCCCATGGCAGGTGCCGTCTCCCTGGCCCTACGCGGATCCCTCGGACATTTAGTCAACAAGGATACTCGTATCAGGCTCTTACTTATTGACTCCAGCTCCGCCTTCAACACATAATTCCAAACAAGCTCATCTCTGGCTCCCCACTGTCTAACTGGATCCTTGACTTGATCCATAGATCTCAATCTGTAAGAATAGGCAATAGCACCACCTGCACCATAATCCTCCACACCGGTGCCCCATAAGGTTGGGCACTCAGCCCCTTACTGTACTCCTCATGCAATCATGACTGCGTGGCCAAATTCAGCTCTAATTCCATTTACAAGTTTGATGACACCACTGTCAGGCAGGGCTCAAACAACAATGAGACAGAATACGGGAAAGATTGTTTATACCAAGTCTCTAGGCACTCGATCTCTCCATCAACATCAGCAAAGTGAAGGAGCTGGTCATTGATTTCAGGAAGCAGGGTGGACGGTATGCCTGTATCTGCAGCAAGGGTGTTGTGGTGGAGATGGTCAAGTATGTCCAGTTCCTGGAAGTGGTGGGCACCAACAATCCGCCCTGGTCCACCAACATCAATACGATGGTCAAGAAAACACAGGAGGCTTAGGAAATTTGGTGTGTCTACAAAGTCTCTCACCAGTTTTCACAGAATGCTTTTTATGACACATCTATTTGGATGCGTTGCAGCATGTTTTGGCAACTGCTCTTCCCAAGGACTGCAGAGGGTTGTGAACACAGCCTCGTCCATCAAGCAAACCATCTTCCATCCATTGACTCCATCTGTATTTCCTGCTGCCTCAGGAAGGCAACCAACATCAAAGATCCTTCCACCCCAGTTATACTGTATTCCACCATCTGGAAGAAGATATAAAAATTTCAATGGATGTACAAATAGATTCAAGAACAGCTTCTTCCCTGCTGTTTTAAGACTTTTGGATGTATGTCTCAAATGTTCATATTGATGCTGATGTTGATATCTCTCGCTCTCTCCACTGTCTCTGCAGCTGTAACTGTATTCTTCCCTCTGGTACAGTCTGCCTGCATAACATGCAAAACAACACTTTTTACTGTATCTCGATACATGCAACAACAATACATCCTATAGTTTTTTTTTTGCATGGTATTCAACCTCCTGTATCATAGGTCTAAGAGTGAGAAGACCTGCTGGGAGCCAATGATATAAAGTTCAACCACAATACATGTGTATAAACTACATAACACAAGATCTGCTATTTGCGTATTAGCTCATTCAAGGTGTCTTTCTTGTGCATTTTACAATTCTATGCTGAAAAAATACTGTCAGCTCCATCTGCAAACTGTTACCGTGAATTGTTGGTTCAAATAAAGTAGATACAAATTATTGTTTGAAACAAAGGTTTGGAACTAATCTGGATAAGTGGATATTGAGTTTTTAAAAGTGTTATGACAGTGCCCTATTGAATGCTTTAATTGAACAGACTACTTTCAGGCAGTGCATTCCAACTCCAGACTACTTGCTGCTTTAAGCCTTTTTTTCACATCGCTCTATCTGTTGCAAAACAGTCTGATTGTCCGTCTTGGGCAAGAGCCATTTACAAATGAGAAAAATTCCATATCCACTGTCTAGACCCCCCCCCCGCCATGTGATTTTGCAAAACATTTATCTATTTTTTTTGGTCTTCCCTCTGTGGAAAACAGTTGCAACTTCTCCAGTCCTTCCTCGTAACTAAAGTGTCTCATCTCTGGAACAATTCTTGTAAACTCGTACTCTCACTCTCCAATGCATTCACATACTTGTAATGTAGGCCCAGAACCGTACGCAATACTCCAGCTAAGTTCTAAGCAGTTACCTACAAGTTCACAGTAACCTCCCTGCTCTTGTATTCTGTCCCTGCTAATGAAGCCTAGAATATTATATGCTCTCTCGACTTGTCCTGCCACCTTTAATAACATCCATGTATAGTCCCAAATTTCCTTGTTCCTGTACATGATTTAGAGTAGTACCTTTTGTTTCATACTGTCCTTTCATGTTCTTTGTACCAAAGTGTATCATCTCATTCCCCATGTTGAACTTAATGTGATACCTATGCTGCTACTACAACAAAGTGTTTAATGTCCCTTTTTACAGTGGTCCCAAGGTTGAGTGTTGTCTGCAAACTTTGAAATTTCCCAAAAATCTAGAGTGGATATCAGACTGTACAAGGGCTCCAAAACTGACCCCCCCTCCAGTACTCTGTTATAAACTTATTTCCAGCCAGAAAAATACCCTTTGACTACTTGCTGTTGCTTAGCCTTCAGTCAATTTTTAGCCACCTTGCTACTGTCTGTTCTGTGATCTATAGCTTTCCCAAATCTTTTCTGTTGACACTGTATCAAATACCTTTAGATAAGCCCATGCATACTACATCCACCACCTTCTTGTATCAGTCCCTATGTTAGATCATCAAGAACCTCAGATTAGGCAAGATTTTACCTCAACAAAACCATGATGACTCTTCTGAATCAATCCACAATTTTCCATGTGACTATTCTACCCTAATTCATTGTTTCTACAAGTTATCCCACCAGAAAGGTAAACTGACTGGTCTGTAATTGCTGGGCCTTTCTTTACATCAATTTAGAACAATGGTATAATGTTCACCAATACTTTGGCATGCACTCCTGAATCCAGGAGGATTGGCAGATAATTGCTAGTGTGTCCATAATTTCCACACACTCTTCTTTAAATATGTTTGGTTGCATTTTATCTGATTCCAGTGAGTTATTTGTATTTAACTGCCAAAAGCTTATTTAGTACCTCTTAATCAATTTTAAATGTTCTAATGAATCAATTTCCTCTTCTGTCACCATGATCTGAGCAGCATTGAACTTATATGTAAAGATAGGTGCAAAACATTCCTTAAATGCATCAGCCATGTCTTTTGGCAACCAGAAAGGAATTTGCACCAAACAACCCAATTCAGTTTACAACTCTTACTACTACTGCCTATGTGCTTATAGAAATTACTGAGATTTCCTTTTATGGTGGGTGCCAGTGTTTATTTCACAATCCCTCCTTGCTTCTCGAATTTATTTTTTCACTTCACTTCTGCACTCAGCTCAGTTCTCAGTTGTATTTACTACCTGACACCTACCATGGCCACACATTTTCATGACCTTCATTTCTTGTCCCTTTGTTGTCCGAGAAGCTACCCTTTTTGAATGAGTATATCTTCTTTAAGGTTTTGTGAAGATTTGTAGCTTGGGTGTGGGTGATGGTGACTTGCTTATCGAGATGGCTGGTTACAGTTCAGACATTTTGCTGCCATTCTAGGTAACATCATCACTGTGTCTTTTGATGAAGCTATGTAGTTGTACTTTGCTTAGTAATTATAAGAATGTCATAGTCCTACCAGTGGACAAAGGGTGCATGACTGTCATTATGAACAAACCAGATGCTGCTTGCAGATACAGATACCTGCCAACAGGTGGAGATAGACCCAACACCACAGCGAGCAAATGGGATCACCCAAACATTCAGGAGACTAAAGAATGCAGGATGAATAACCCAGAAAGACTGCATGTAAATGAAACCAGAAGGCTAGAACACCCCATGCTTCTATTAACTCTCTATAATACCCAAATCAGACATTCCCCCTCAAACCCATTGTCTCCCTACTGGGCACATTTACACTCAGGCTAGCCAAGGACCTACAACAAAGACTGAAACACCTAGTCAATAGATCATGCCATTCCATCCAGTCAACCCAGGAATTATTTAATAACCTCAAGAACATCAATATCAACAATGATGAGATTATGGTGTCTTTTGAAATTACAATGCCATTCACGTCCATTGACATCCCACGAGCCAAAGAAACACAAGCCACATCACTGGAGGAAACAGGAACACTGACCAACAGCTCCTTGAGCAAGGACAACATACTCAAGACTACTAGATCTATGCCTCATCCCATACTTCACCTTTAATGTTCAAGTATACAAACAGATTAATGGCACATCTATGTGGTCACCTGTCTCAGGACTTATTGCAGAGACAATCATCCAAAGATTGGGATGCACCACCCTCCCCTGCATACAGCCAAACTGTGGATACAGTACATGGATGGCACATCTGTCATAAGTGACACATTTGGCAGTAAGTTAGAAGAGACACACCACCTCATCAACAACGTATTCACTGGGATCAAATTCACGAGAGAGGAGGAAAACAACAATCAACTTGCATTCCTAGATGTCAGATTTGAACAAATGATGAATGGGAACTTCCAAACCACAGTATACTGGAAGGCAACCCACACTGACCAAATCGTCAATTTCCACCACAATCACCCCAATGTCCCTATATCAAAGCTTTGTAAGGACACTATTCAAATGGGCTGCAATTCACTGCAACACACTGGAACTTCACAAGAAGGAGGAAGAGTACCTATACAAGGCCTTCGCTATCAATGAATATTCCAACAACTTCATCCGAAGATGCCTATTCAATAGACAACACCAAGCGGACACAATGCCATATGTCAAGAATATATCGGAACTGATGAGACTCCTACGACCAGTAGGATCAAGATAGCACACAAACCCACAGCCACACTATGACAAACACTCTAAAGGACCAGAGACCCCATGCCCATAAAATGCAGGAACAACTTAATGTACAAAATACCATGCAAGGACTGCCAAAAACATTATATCAGCCAGACAGGAAGGAAACTAGCTATCAGGATGCACGAACACCAGCTAGCAGCAAAATGACATGACGAACTTACCCTCATTTCAGTACACTCAGACAACGAAGGCCAACAATTTAACTGGGACGTCATGACCATACTAGCTCAAGCCAACCATAGACATGCATGGGAATTCCTGGAGGCCTGGTTCTCCACCTGTAATACCATCAATAAACATATGGAATTAAACTCCATATACAAACCCTTGCGAAAAAGAACCGGAAATGACACAAAACACGTCAACTGACCAGCTTTTATAAATACTAAGTAGTGTAGAATCACATTGCTTCATTGGAGGCCACACTGATGGTATTACCTTGCACGGTGACAAAACATCTAACTTAGTGAGCAAGTCAACAATCTCAATATATCTTCTCTTTGAAAGTTGCCTATTTTCAACAAAGATTGTCCAATTACATTTGGTTCCAGTACACCGAATCCAACACTGTTCCTGCCCCGTTGGGAGCAGCTTTCCACTAGTTGATTCTTACTCTAGCCTGACCGGTCATTTTCTACCGCCATCTAAAACTGTGTGATACGATGATTACTGTCCCTTAAATCTGTCAGTTGATCTAAATGGCCCATCTCAACCCAAGAAACAGGTCTAATAGTGCCTTCTTTCTTGTTGGACCTGACACATACTGCTGTAGGAAATATTTCTGTACACAATACAGAAATGCTTTGTCTCTTGGTGCTCCTAAGACTACCACCATCCAGGCTATATATGTGTAATTAAACTCCCCAATTATAACAATGATGTTTACACATCCCTTATTTCCTTACAGGTTTGTTCCTCTACATCCATTCCGCTAGCTGGTGGTCTGCATATTACACCAAATGATATTTCACTCTTCTTATTTCTTAGTTCTGTCCAAATCAACTTTTCTTTAAACCCACTGAAATACTCTTTTTCACCAATACTTCAATGCTTTCCTTAAACAAAAACACCAGAGCACCTTTTTGTCCATTCCTATTTTTTCCAAACACCTTGTGATCTGGAATCTTTAATTCTCAGATTTGTTCTTCCTTAATTCAGATCTCTGTTACTGCCACAACATCATAAAATAATTGTGAGGAGTTCTGATGATATTAGATTTTACACGGCGAGCAATGTAAAGTTCTGGAAATGTACCATTTCAGTCATCAAAAATTATATTTCTTTGTTGTACAAGCCTGTGCTTAAAGAAACTTTCAAACATTGTATCACTTCATAAGAGATGGATTTGTGCATTTAGGGTTACCTTTTTATTTATTTATAATAGATTTGTTGCCAAGGCTGATGTTTTATTTTGTTTTTGGTGTTATAATCTGTTATATTCAAAGTGTGTTTACTTAAAAGTTGATCCCAATGAGGTTCATGGAGCTACAAGATTGCCACTGCAATTAGTTCCGTCAGCATACATTTTGTGTAAATGTGGGCAATCTGCCTTTCCATTTGCTACAGTGATAGAGTTGATTAAAAGAAACCAGTTGTACATCACAGTTTTCATTCACCATCCCCTCACCAAAATATCCTTGAGAGTGAATTTGAGGGTCTGTACTTGAGGCAGAAGGTAACATTGAAAGGAAGGGGAACATTTAGTTTTGCAAAAAAATCAACATAAAGTTAACTGGAGTGGTGGAAATCTGAAACAAACACAGAATGCTGGAGAAACACAGCAGGTCTGGCAGCATCTACTGAGACAAGTGACCTTTCGTCAGAATTGACAATGGGAAAGAGGAGGATCTGGAGATAGTTATCACTGCCTTAAGTGACAAAGTTCAGATGAAGAGTCACTGGACTCAAAAGGTTAACCCTGTTTTTCACTCGACAGCTGCTGTATTACTCCAGCCCTCTCTATTTTTATTTAATTGTACATGTTGGAGTAAAAGAATACATCTCCAGATCCATATACGGAGCTTGCTCCTTTTAATTTTACTTATCAAGTAACGCAACTTAAGTAAATGAAGAGGTGATTGTTTTAAATTATTGAAATTCAATTTGAATATTAGGCCAAACCTTATATTTCTTCTAATTAAAGTAAAAATTGTTTAAGCAATGGTATTCCAATTATCAGTTGTTTTAAACAGATAAAAACATTTTCTAAGGATCCCTATCATTTGGTCTTGCAAAATGTATTCTCAATTTTAACCAACGTCCATCGTTCTGTATGTATACGAGTGACATATACTCATAAGAACATAATAGATTTCTGAACAGAACTTTTTCCAATTACTTAAATATATCTAGAAAGCTAAAGATATGTCAAGGTCTGAAAAGAAAGAGTCAAAAACAATGCTTTAGCTATTACCCTGACTTTCAGAAATGGAAAGTGAAAAATAATCTAATCTCTAGAATGGAAAAAAGTAAAGGAATCGAGGAAAATAGGTGAAAGTTGAATTAGGAGTGATAAGAGGTGATTACAGGAGCCTAGGATAGATGTTGTGAAAAGAAGTAACAAATCTTGGGAAAACAGTAGATAACTGTAGGCCTTAATGTTTTCGAATAAGTGATATAGAATTTTCTGGTAGAAGGTGAGATAAAATTAACATGTAATTCATTTTAGATCATGGAATATGGGTCCTCGTTGCTCTTGAAAGGACAGCAATGAGCTGCCTTCTTGAATCGCCATAGTCCTTGGAGTGCAAGTACATACCAAATGCTGTTTGGAAAGCAGTCCCAAGACATTGACCCAACAACAGTGACTGAACAGCAATATGGTTCTAAGTCAGGATGGCGAGCACCTTGGAAGGGAAGTTACAGCAGATGGTGTTCCCATGCATTGGCTGCCCTTGTGGTGCCCTTTTTTTAAACTATTTTCTAAATAACTTGTTCAGAGATGTTATTACACATGTCTGGAGCAGGTAGGACTTGAACTCAGGCCTTCTGGCTCCAGGATAGGGACATATTATCATTATACCACAGGAACCCCTTTAGTGTTCTCGTGCATCATCTGTCTCCATGATTCTAGGCAGTCAAGGCGCTGCCAAATGAACCTGTGTGAGTTGCTACGATGTGTTTTATTAGATGGTACACCTTGCTGCAATTGTGCTAATGATGACAGGAGTGAATGTTGAAAATGGTAAATTTGTTACTTAAGCATGGATGATGTTGAATTTCTTGAATCTTATTGGAGATGCACTCATCGAGAGGAATGGAGGGTATTCCAACATATTACGAAATTGATCCTTTAGGTGGTGAACAGGCTTTGGGAAGTCAGGAGGTGTGTTACTCATTGCTAGATCCCTAGCTTCAGACCTGCTCTTGTAGCCACAGTATCTATATCAACAGCCCGGTTTCTAGTCAATGGTGACCCCCAGGATTATTTAATTGGGGGATTCAGTAATGATAATGTCATTGAATGTCAAGCGGGTCATGATTAGATTACCACTTGACATGAAAGCAGTCATGTGCTAAAGCTTTACTGGGCTGACACCTCATTTACAGAATGGTGCTAGGGCCTGTGTTCTTGCCAACTGCATGACCAGGGAAGTAGGGAGCTTCTCAAAGCCAAGGGGAAAGGCATTAATCCAGAAAATGATAAACAAACAAGGATAGGAAGGAGTAGAGAGCACGGGCAGAATCTTCCCTGCTCTTTAAAAATGTGAGCCTTGGTGAGAAATTTGGGGAAATTGGGTGAGACTTTCAACGATGACCTTCCCAATTTTGAGATGAAAGGTCCCATTTTCCAACCAGGTGGCATGATGGGACATTTGCTAGCTAGAAGTGAGTGGGCCAGTACTCATCATCATCTTTATTATTACTTAATTTCATCTCATTGATGCACAGTTCTCATTCTCCAACCAACTGGATAGAAACTAGGCACTGAGAATACCTGACATGAATTTCACAGCAGATGCCTAGTAATAAAAGCAAATGTCTGCAGAAGCTGGAAATCTGAAATTAAAACAAAAAAGATTGAAGAACTCAGTCTGGCAGTACCTGAGGAGAGAGAAGCATTGAGCTCAATATGAGTTTTCTTAAAAGTGGACGGAGTGGGTTAGTGAAGAGTGTCGTTCTGAGATTGAGGGGGATGCAATTTCAGGTGATGTGAATCCCTTCAAAGGGAAGCAGTATTACAAAGAAAACCATACACTGAAGCTGAAACACATTTGCAGATATTACATTCTACATGAACGTTAGGTAACAACTAACTGTTCAGGTCTTTCCCCTGGATGCTCTTGATCATACAGACCACTGCTGGATTGCAAATGGTTTTCATTCTGAAGTCCTTTTGCAAGTCAATTTGTATACAAGTCAGAACACAATGGAAGACAATATAAAGGAGCCATTTTTAAGTATAGGAAATATTTGTATGTCCAGAGTTTAATATTACAAGCCATTAGGGCAGCACAGTGGTTCACTGTTTAGCACTGCTGCCTCACAGCGCCAGGGACCAGAGTTCAATTTCACCCTCGGGCGACTGTCTGTTTGCACATTCTCCCTGTGTCTGTGTGCATTTCCTCCAGATACTCGGGTTTCCTCTCACAGTCCAAAGATGTACAGGTTAGGTGGATTGGCGAGGCTAAATTGCCCATAGTGTTCAGGGGTCTATAGTTTTGGTGGGTTATAGGGGGATGGGTCTGGGTGAGATGTTCCAAGGGTCGGTGTGGACTCGTTGGGCTGAAGGGCCTGCTTCAACACTGTAGGGATTCCACCTGAGATCATGTGCATAAGTATGAGTATTCATAAGTCAGAAGTTTGTAAACCAGGAATCCTTTGTATCATTCAACATTACAAATCAAACTCATTAATGGCTGTGATGCCCTAGCAATGTTTTGCCCCCTGATAAGAATGACCAGTGGCAAATATTAGACATAATAGATATTAGCAAATACCCACCATTTATCCATAGTCTGCACATGGTGCAGAAGCTACTGTCATCACACATTCACCTTTGAAACCTGTTTCAAGGAAGAGTCTTATTGGACTAAAATGTTAACTCTGTTTCTTTCTCCACAGATGTTGCCAGACCTGCTACATTTCTCTAGCATTTTCTGCTTTCGTTTCAAATTTCCTGTTTTCACAACATTTTGCTGTTATGATCAGGCAATTTTGGTTCTGGTTATGCAGCGTTTCAAAAACACAATAATTAATAGGGCAAAAGGAGGAGGAAAAATAAATACAAAAACTATGGCTAGAAAAAATACTGGGGAAATTAATGGGCTGAATAGAACATAGAACATTACAGCACAGTACAGGCTCTTCGGCCCTCGATGTTGTGCCGACCTGTCATACCGATCTCAAGCCCATCTAACCTACACTATTCCATGTACGTCCATACGCTTATCCAATGACGACTTAAATGTACGTAAAGTTGGCAAAATCTACTACCGTTGCAGGCAAAGCGTTCCATTCCCTTCCTACTCTCTGAGTAAAGAAACTACCTCTGACATCTGTCCTATATCTTTCACCCCTCAATTTAAAGCTATGTCCCCTCGTGCTTGCCGTCACCATCCTAGGAAAAAGGCTCTCCCTATCCACCCTATCTAATCCTCTGATTATTTTATATGTTTCAATTAAGTCACCTCTCAACCTTCTTCTCCCTAATAAAAACAGCCTCAAGTTCCTCAGCCTTTCCTCATAATACCTTCCCTCCAAACCAGGCAACATCCTAGTAAATCTCCTCTGCACCCTTTCCAAAGCTTCCACATCCTTCTTATAATGCGGTGACCAGAACTGTACACAATACTCCAAGTGTGGCTGCACCGGAGTTTTGTACAGCTTCACCATAACCTCTTGGTTCCGGAACTCGATCCCTCTATTAATAAAAGCTAAACCACTGTATGCCTTCTTAACAGCCCTGTCAACCTGGGTGGCAACTTTCAAGGATCTGTGTACGTGGACACCGAGATCTCTCTGCTCATCTACACTACTAAGAATCTTACCATTAACCCAGTACTTTGCCTTCTGGTTACTCCTACCAAAGTGCATCACCTCACACTTGTCTGCATTAAACTCCATTTGCCACCTCTCAGCCCAGCTCTAACACTAATAAGTCCCCTGGACTTGACGGGATGCAAGATAGGATTGTAAAGAAAGTATCTCCCAACGTAGTGGATCTATTGGTAGGAACCTTCCAAGAACCCATAGACTCTGGAAAAATTCCAGAGGATTGGAAAACCGACAAATTAATATCCATACGCAAAAAGGAAAGGAGATAAAAAAGGCTACCTAGCTTAATATTTGTTATTGGGAAAATGTTAGAGCTTATTATAAAGGGTATAATAGCAGTGCATTAGAATTACACAATATAATTAAGCACAGCGGTTGAACACCTATGCTGGGTTCATGACAAACGACAACACCTTCCAGTTACGAACCACTTCAACTCTCCCTCCCACTCCCTGGACGACATGTCCATCCCAGGCTTCCTCCAGTGTCACAATGATGCCACCCAGAAACTGGAGGAACAGCATCGCATATTCAGCCTTGGAAGTCTACAACTCAGTGGTCTCAATGTGGATATTGCTAGGTTCAAAATCTCCCCATTCCTGACCTCATCCCAAGACCAGACCCCCCTCTCATCCCCCGCCTCATTGACCTGTCTATCTTCTCTCCCACATATCTGCTCCACTATCTACCTACTATAGCCAACCCCACCTCTATATATTTCAGAGCCCGCTTCCTTACCCCCTTTTCTGAAGAAGGGTCCTGACTCAAAATGTCAGCTTTCCTGCTCCTCTGATACTGCCTGGCCTGCTGTGTTCCTCCAGCTCCACACTGTATTATCTCAGACTCCAGCATTGGCAGTTCTTACTATCTCTGGAAAGTAATTAGGAAAGCTAATAGAAGGTAACTGATGGTGAAAGGGGTTGAACACAAAAGTAAAGAGAGTATGTCTCAGCTACATAAGGCACTGAGGAGGCTGCATCTGGAATGCAGTGCACTGTATTAGTATTATTTGAGGAATGATGTAAATGCATCGTGGTCATTCAGGGAAAGTATAGTGGACTAATACCTGGAAATGGATAGGTTGTCTTATGAAGAAAGGCTGCTCAGGATTAGTTTGTATGGTCTGGAGTTTAGAAGAGTAAGAAGTGACTTAATTAAAACAAGTGAAATCTTAAAAGGTTCTATCAGCGTAAATGTGGAGAGGATGTTTCTTGTTATGGGAGATTCTACACCATAGGTAGATGCATATCTGATGTTTCCATCTGTGACACAGACTTGATAGGGGCACAGTTTAAGAATAAGAGATCTCTAGTTTAAGACTGAGGCACAGAGAATATTTTAGTTCAGAGGGTGAGAAGTGTATGAAAATCTTTCCCCAGAAAACATTGGATATTGGGTTATTGAATTTATTCAAGACAAAGTTATATAGGTTTTTGCCAGAGAATTCCTGAGTCCTATGTACTGATCGCTGTAGAATTAAAAGAACATGGAGGCACTGAAGGGACTGCAAAAAGATTTACAAGGATTATGTCAGAACAGCAAGCTAATGACTATGAGGAAAACATTTAAGAGCTAAGTCTGTATTGATAAAAAGACTGAATGGTGACCTAGTATTGGTCTTTATAATCCTGCAAGGCTTTGACAGAATAGAACTCTAGCACAACAAAAACACCAGCACACAGATTCTAATTCACCTATGTAAGGAACTAAATAATATATTAAAATTCAGCTTACCTATGGCTCTTACTGAACAGAGAACAGATTCATCTGTCCACCTGCACATCCGCCAATGTGGTATACTGCATCCGCTGTACCCAGTGTGGCTTCCTCTACATTGGAGAAACTAAGCAGAGGCTTGGGGACCATTTTACAGAACACCTACACTCGGTTTACAGTAAACAACTACACCTCCCAGTCACAAACCATTTCAACTCCCCCTCCCATTCCTTAGTCGACATGCCCATTCTGGGCCTCCTGCACTGCCACAATGATGCTTCCCATAGGTTGCAGGAACAGCAACTCATGTTCCACTTGGGAACCCTCCAGCCCAATGGTATCAGTGTGGACTTCACCAGCTTCAAAATCTTCCCTCCCCCCACTGCATCCCAAAACCAGCCCAGCATGACCCCGCCCGCCTAACCTGTTCTTCCTCTCACCTATCCCCTCCTCCCACCTCAAGCCACACCTCCCTTTCCTACCTACTAACCTCATCCCGCTCCCTTGACCTGTCCGTCCTCCCTGGACTGACCTATCCCCTCCCTACCTCTCCTCCGCATACTCTCCTCTCCACCTATCTTCTCCTCTATCCATCTTCGGTCCGCTTCCCCCTCTCTCCCTATTTATTTCAGAATCCTCTCCCCGTCCCCCTTTTCTGATGAAAGGTCTAGGCCCGAAACGTCAGCTTTTGTGCTCCAAAGATGCTGCTTGGCCTGCTGTGTTCATCCAGCTCCACGCTGTGTTATCTTGGATTCTCCAGCATCTGCAGTTCCCATTATCTCTGAACAGATTCATCTAATTTGGCATGAATCATATTGGAATTTACTTATCCAAGATTAAACACGCCACTATAATTTTCACCCTGATTCAAGTTAAAATAGAAATTCATGATGCTGAGTAGGTGTGTGATAAAAGATTACTTGAAAACACATTTACATTTAGTCAAATATTTTTGCCCCACTGAAGAGTAAGATCTTCCCTACAAAATTTGTGAATTTTGAAAGTGTCAAATAGCTGATCAATGCAATGTACCTAGATTCTTGTTCAGTGTGTATGCCTTAAAATAGAATGTGTTCTGCTTGTATAAATAAGTAAGGAATGGGATGTTATTTTTCTTGAGCCGTACCCAATTTTTTGAATTAAGTTGTGGTTTTGTTATTTGCAGTGGCATATTATGTTGTTCAGTTTGGCTTCAGTAAAATCAGCAACTTTTTTGAATGCTAAATATTTATTTCTACCATTCAGTTTCAAGGTTATGAAAGGATCACAGCAAAATTTTCATTATTTTGTCAAAACTCTGTGTAAAAGATAGCTGGTTGAGGTTTCATGGCCCCACAGCACTAGTAGGACCTCACACCCTTGTATGAATTTGATTAGAACAACATTGTGTGTGAGGCCCTGCTGGTGGCCTGGCAATTTGGAACATTCCTCACAGTATCTGATTTTTCTGCTGACGTTATGCTGAAACAAAAAACCAGGAGAACCCCTGTGGGTGTAGGCATAATTTACAGGAGACAGCTTACTTTAGAGAGGAGAGTTTTCATTCATCTGCCATGCAGTTTTTAAAATGGAACATTGCCCATTATCTCATGTGGCATTTTCTATCAATGAGAAAGAATAAGATTAAGCCCAGTGCTGGAGTCCCTTTTATTTCCTAGGAGTGTCTGTGCAATTTCAACAGTTTTCTTCGTGTATGTATTTTCCCCCAGTTACTCTGTGGGCTGATGCTAGACAGGTAGGATTCCCCTAGTCCAAATTCATTTCAAATGGAATAGTTTGGTAAATAAGCTTTCATTTTGGCTATGAATTTTCCATATTTTAAAGTCTGTCAATCTGTTTCAAAAATGTTAGAATGTTGGGCAGAATGTAAACTGTAACAATGCTGAACATGTAAATTTCTAAAGGCATCAACAATAACACATTGTATGGGTTTTTCCTTGTATTTGCATGTGAATGATATCTTTTAAAGTAAAAATAATCTCAGGTGGGTCATATTAATGCCATTGAGGCACCCAGTAAGATTTTACGAAGAATGAGCAAAAGTAGGAAAAGTTAGAGATAATAGGAACTGCAATGCTGGGGAATCCAAAATAACAAAGTATGGAGCTGGATGAACACAGCAGGCCAAGCAGCATCTCAGGAGCACAAAAGCTGGCATTTTGGGCCTAGACCCTTCATCAGAGAGGGGGATGGGGAGAGGGTTCTGGAATAAATTATTTATTTCAGAACCCTCTCCCCATCCCCCTCTCTGATGAAGGGCCTAGGCCCAAAACGTCAGCTTCTGTGCTCCTGAGATGCTGCTTGGCCTGCCGTGTTCATCCAGCTTCACACTTTGTTATCTGGGAGTTCATATTAGACTGGAAATTTTGGATCTTAAGTCTTTGGCGGCCTAAACAATGATGTATCAATGGAAATCATGATTGCACGTAATTTGGAGGAGTACAAAAATCTTGAAACAATCTAGAGCAGGAAGAAGTTTCAGAGATAAGTAATGCACTTGGAAGGAATTGAAACAGACAAAAATGTTTAAAAAATCAAGGTAACCAGGAGCCAACAAAATAAGGAAAAAGGGAACAGAGATTTGGCTGAGCTCACAACTATAGAGGGTGCAAGGAGGGAAATGTTTTAGAGGAACATTGAATAATTGAGTCTTGAGATTACAAGGTCACAGACAAGGGTTTTAACAGCAGTAGGATGATGTTACAGACATGGAGTTAATAGTTGAGGTGAAGAGGATATAGAATCGGTGTGCTATCCTTGGCAAATTCGATGCTGGCATTGCATAGAATCTGACTGAGCCTCAGACAGTAGCCATAACAAAGACTTATGATCAGCCAAAATTTTGCCAGAGACTCACCATGAACCTTGTAAAACTATCACAAATTGTCATTTTTGACCATTTATAACATTATTCCAGAGTTCCTCCATTCCTCTGCCAAAGAAGTCTATAGCAATCTCTTGTGATTATTTTCTGAATTGTTTTAATCGGATCATGTTCTATTTTCTTCAAAGATCTTTCAGTATTTTTAGCTTTTGCTATGTATAATTGATTAGTCTGCATCACACCTTGACAAATAAATCTCACAAATGTGCTCTTTTGCTTAAATTGCCTAAGAATAAGTACATTTGAATATTGTGTTAAATTAAGCAATTTTCACTTTCAGGACAATGTCCTATAGCTTCAGAGTAATTAATAAGCCTTTTATTATTGCAGTCCTAGAGTCCAAATTAATGCTATTAAACAATGGTTTGGCCCCAGCGATAATATTGTATTTGTTCCTGGAAACCAGACTTTACAATGAATGTAAAGGCATTAGCAAGATTGGAGAAAAGATTAATGGAAATGTCTAAGGTTTTGGAGTAGATCTGGAGCTTGGGTTGTGGGATGTTGAGGTTGGTTGGCTCGTCGAGCTGGTTTGTTGTTCCGCAGACATGAATGGAAATGGTTGCAGTGCATGGCGAACATCAATTAATTGGAAAGATTGGAGAAGTCAGGATTGGTTCCCTTGGGGAAGAAAATGTTCAGACAGGGTTTGATAGAGACATTCAAGATCGTAAGGGGTGAATAGGAGGAACTGTTTTCATTGATGGAAGTATCAAAAACCAAAGGGAATAAATATAAGTTAAGTTGGAAAAAAGTAAAAATTTTATGCACAGCAAGTGTTTAGGATCAGGTATACAGTGTGTGAAAGTGTGGTAGAGACACATTCAATTGAAGATTTCAAAAGAAAATTGGATCCTTATTTGAGAAGAAAAAGTTGGTAGGACAATGGGGAAAGGGCAGGTGTGTAACACTAGGTGGGTTAATTCCTTATGTAGTCCAGCATAGACATGATGGTCTGAATGACCTTCTCTGCTTTAACTGATCTTTGGATCTATGAAAAGCAAGCAGTCAAAATTGATTCCATGCTAAACCAGGACATTCTGAGCCAAAATAAAACATTGTTAGATATTTCCATTGACTGAGATCAGTTTACTTTCCATTTCATATTAGTTTTCAAAGTTCAGAATATTTAATTCTGTTCACAAGCCTTACTCAGACAACCACCATCACCAGATATTGTGTATTTATGTCTAGCTTACATTCCAGACATATCTATCCTCTTTGACATTCTTTAAAGCCAGTTTGCTGGCCTTTTGCCAAATATAGGAAATTGCTCTTCCTGCTGTGCTCTGTCTTGCACTATAAATCTTTTTTTTGGTCAACAGGGAACTGTTAATGCCAGAATAGAAAGTTTATTTTTCTGATACATTCAGTCAGAAGAACCATTGGCTTGTACAAACATTGAATGGAATTAGAAAGTGTTCCTTTGACCTTGCATAAACGGACACAGATGTAAGTATCACATTTGTTGAGTAGCTGTAGCCGGTTCTTTCGGATTTACAGGAGGATATGGAAAACAGCTAACAAATTTGCCTAACTTATTTTGGTTCCTGATCTAAAGTTAGAGCTTGTAAGTACATGAATGATATTTATGATGACTTTATCTTTTCAAGAAATGTCTATCTTGTACTTTTAAAAAGTTTGAAAAGCATTTTGAGTGATTTGGAGAATCATTGACAGTCTTGAAATCTATTTTTTGAATACTATTTTAAACTGCAGTATTCTCTGTTGGCCTTTATTTATCAGATTGTACAAATTGTAATGGTCTCGAAGTATTTCTGTCACAATGTTTTAACATGTTCAAAATACTTAAATACACTAAAATTCTAGATGTAAATTTGTTTTTTAAGTGCAATATTTAATGCCAATTCTACAACATATTGCATATCAAGTAAAAAAAAGTGATAAACAAAATATGCACAATGATTGACCACGAAAGTTAATTGCTCAACTATTTAACTCAGAAACTACAATCTGATTGCTTTTAATACTAAAGCAGAGATAAGTGGGCATTACTGGACATATAAAAATACTTTTGTATTCATAAAGAAGTTTAACTAGGAAACTTTTATTTTCGAAGGTATAAATTGATTTAAATGCAATTCATGGTAATGTAATAGTCTTCATTGTGTCATTAGAGAGTATAGTAATATTTGCTATTACATAAACTGGAATATTGCTTTCCTATTATCTGTTGTGGTCTAAATTGATTTTTGGAAAAACCTATTATGAGATTAAACCTAATTAATTGGGTTTATGGTCCAAAATCATTTTTTAAAACTGAATTCCAGAGTTCAGGGTTAAACCTGCCAAGATGATTAATTACAAATAAATAATTATCATTAGAAATGATTAAAGCTTTTCAGATGAGCCTTTTCTATTCTATTAAATGCCAAGAATGGGTTAAGCAATCACTACATGAGCAAGATGAGCCTTTCCTCGCAAAGCGGTGGGGAGTCCATGCTGTTAGGAAACTGTAAGTGCAGTTCTGCCTTACCGTATATTTGTCATTGAATAATTGCAAGATACAGGATGGAAGAGAAACATTCAGGCCACTGTGCATTTACCAGCATTTTTCGGCAGAGCGGTCCAATTAATTCCACCCTTCAATTTCCAAACAGTTTCCCTGAAATGCTTGTAAATGTTTTCCCTCAAATATTTATCCAATTTTCTTTTGAAAGTCCCTGTTGATTCTACTTCCCCCAGTGTTTCAGGCAGTGCATTCCAGATTACATGTACTCTTTGTTTAACGAAAATGTTTCCTCATGTCAACTCCACTTTTACCATTTACCTAAAATCTGTGCTCCCTGACTACAGTCCATTCCATCACCAGTTTCACCTTAGTGAGTAAATGTGAAACTCATTTGCAGAACTGTTCCTGACTGGTCCAAAATTTAAAATATTGCTACCAAGAAAGCACATGTTTGATTTAAATCTTCTAATATTGTATTTAGGAAGCTTGGGTCCAAAACTGCTGATAAATCATTGAATAAAACTGTTTCCGGATGAATAGATTTTTGCAAAATTTCCGGATGGGAAACGCGTCATTTTCAACTTTGCCATCTGGCAGTTGCCAAATGTGGAAACTGAATAATTTTTGTTCTAGGCATTTTCTAAATTGACTTTTTTGGAGATGTTATTATACACCTCTGGTTCAAGTGGAATTTGAATCCAGGCCTCCTAGTTAGATGTAAGATGTGATCACTGCATCACAAAAGCCTCCAATTTTCATTCTGGATAGTTTCTTTAATCACCTGTTTGGGATGTTTTGACACACCTCCGGAGCAGGGATCTCATAGCCTAAAGGTAGGGACACTACCATTTTACCACACAAGCCCTCAAAACTTTCAGTCCACATAACCTATTTTCTCACACGTCTAACTTTATATTTTGAAAGATATTTTCTTCCTGTAATGTGCAGAGATGTTACTGAGGGGAAGGTGAGACTTGGGCCTGGATCTCTTAGTGCAGAAATAGGGACGCTATCACTGCATCACAAGAACTTAGAAATAACAGCACAGACGCTGGTATCCCATCACCAATGCACCCTTTATTTACTTGTGCATAGAACACCACCAGCTTGGAGTCAATCCCTGAACTAAGAAGATTCTAAATCTCCTGGTTATATTGGTCAGCCAGAGGTCCCTGAGTTGCCCAGGCTAACAACCCCAATCAAGGATCTCCTAGTCAACAAGATCCAGCTGGTTCCAATCACTACATCTCCCCCCACCCCACCAAGTCTGGGGGTGTAGACCTGGTATTTCTCTCGTAGCTCTTCTTGTAACATTTTTGCCCCGGGTCCAGTTTCTTTGACTCGGTCTCTGACATGGGCAGCATGTATTGGATCGTAGTCCATCTCTGGCATCCAGAACATTTCGGGAAAGCTTCCTCCTCTTCTTCCGGCAATAATGGTATCCAGGCTGCATCCAGCTCACGACTCCAAAGGTTCCCTAGATGCCAGACCAAGGGGGAGAGCCTACCAGTTTCTGCCAGGCCTTCTGCCTGCCCCGAGGGACCAGGTATGTTTTGCTTCTCCCAGTTTGCGAGGTAACAGCTTTCAGGTGATCCATATGGTTGTTCAGGACTGTATCACCTACCGGAACTTTGTAAGTCACAGGATCAACCTCACATCAACCTTGCCTTGTACCCAAACAGGACCATTTGCGTGGTTCCAGCAACAAACTTCCGCCCCTCAATTAAATTGTCTCTCTCGCTTAGAGGAGGCATATGGCTGGCACTGGCGATGCTGCTGCATAACACCTCCCCCCGCACCCCCACCCCCCCCCCCCCCCCACGCTCCACCCACCCACCTACCTCCAGCTCTGGGAATATCAGGTTTAACCTGGTGCGGAGTCTTCTCCTCATCAGCAACTCTGCTGGAGCTATTCCTGTTGTTGTGCGGGCACTGTTCGTATAATAGACTAAAAACAGATACAGTTTGGTATCTAGTGACGCTGTTGATGCTGTCGGCTGCTTTTTTAACCTGCCTTCAAAGTGCTGACTGCTCTTTCTGCTGGACCATTGGATGATGGATGGTATAGAGCTGTCCTTATGTGCTGAATGCTTTTTGACTTGAGGCAATATTCAAATTCCCTGCTGGCAAATGACATCCCGTGGTCTGTGACCAATATTTCTGGGAGACCGTGTATCACAAACGATGCTCGCAGCTTCTCAATGGTCATCCCAGAGGTTGCCGAAAGAACTTCATGCATGCCCAGACACATTGAATGGGGGTTCACAATGACCAGGAACATTGACTCCATGAAAAGACTGGCATAGTGAACATGTAACCAAGCCCAGGGCTTACCAGGTCATTCCCGTGAATGTGGGGGTGCCGCCAGTGGCAATTTTTGCTCTTTTTGGCACCCTGGGCATTGTCCCATTAATGCAGCTATGCTGGCATCCAACCCCAGCCAACAGACACAACTTCTTGGCAGCATCTTCATCTTGGAAACCCCTGGATGACTCTGGTGGAGCTCAGCCAGTATGTGGGGGTGACCTATAATTGAGACAATCACTTTCACATCCCCCCCACCCCCCCGCCATAGTAATATGCTTTCCTCTACAGTGATCTGGCCTCAGCAGGTCTAGAAAAGTTTCAATCCTGCTTGCGATGGCCCCTCTGTATCCCTCCCTTACCACCAGCTGTTTTAGTTTCACTACGACAGGATTTTATAGCGTCCATATTCAGATATTGACAGTGGCGACTAGAAAGAAGTCCAGGAAGTTTAAAATCAAAACAGACTCTTCCAAGGGAGGCACCACCGGTTGAGTATCTGCCAGTGGGAGGCGGCTCAAGGCATTTGCATTAGCCACTTGGCTTCCTGGACGGTGTTCTCACTTGTACTTATATGTGCTGAGAATATGGATAAACGCTGAATTCTACTGGAAGCTATGGGTAGCACTGCCTTGTCTTCCTTCAGTAGCTGTAGCAGGGGTTTGTGATCTGTTACTATGACAAGTTCCTGTCGTTAAAGCTACTGGTGGAACTTTCTGACACCAACAATGTCAGCCAAACCTTCCTTCTCTATATGGGCATGTTCATTATCAGCATTAGCCAAAGTCTAGGAAGCATATGCCATCGGGCGTTCCTCTCCATTGGGCCAGAGGTGAGCCAACACTGCCCTGATACCTTATGATGAGGCATTGCATGCCAGCACCACCTCTTACTTCGGATCATAACAGGCCAACATCTTAGATAACAGTAGCTGGTTTTCACTTCCCTAAAAGCTGATTCTTGGCTACATCGCAGGATGTAAGGGAGCCGTCACAGAGGACAGGCTACACATGAATTTTCTGTAATGATTCATTAACCCAAAGGAAAGGCCGAAGCTCTGGTACAGATGTGGGAGCCGGGGCTCATTTGATCACCCCCACTTTCTCTTCCAAATGCTATAACCCGGTTTTGTCAACACTGCAACCCAAGTAGGTCACTTGGGGCACTGGAACACACATTTTTACCGTCTGGGAAAACTGGAGAAACATTTGAGTACAATGTTCAAGTTCTCCAAGTGCTCTTTTATTGGTCTTCCCTGTTATTAGTACGATATCCAGATAGATGGCAACCTGGGTAGCCCTTGTAAAATGTTCTCCATGGTCCGCTGGAAAAGGATGCAGGCTGATGATACCCCAAATGGCCGTCTTATCTATTGATATAAACCCTCATTGGTGTTAATTGTAGCTTACATCTGGGACTCAGCATCCAGTTGCAATTGCAGGTAGGTGCAGCTCATGTCCAGCTTCGTAAAGGACAGCCCCCCCCTCAGTCAACTTTGTGTACAAATCCTTTTCAAGGGATCGGGTATTTATCCAGCTGTGAGAAATGGTTTACCACTTGCTTTAAATCCCCACAAAAGCAAACTGAGCCATCAGGCTTCACAATTGGTACGATTGGTGCTGCCCATTCTGTAAACTGCATTGGTTTGGTGATTCTATCGCTCTCCAGCCTTCTGATTTCTATTCCTACTTTTGCCTGCAAGGCAAATAACACCGGAGAGGCCTTACTAAATCTCAGAATTGTTTACTGCTCAATATATAAAGTAGCTTTGGCCCCTTTGATAGTCCCAAGCCATTCCTGAAAAACGCCTGGGTATTTCACTAAGTCTACACTGAGGCAGCCATTTTCTAATCAAATAGTGCTGAGCCAAACCAGGTGAATCTTTCTCAATCAATTCTACCCCAATAGGCCTGGGCCTGAGCCTTTTATTACAATCAGTGATAACTGCACCAACATCTTCTCATAGGAGACCGGAACTGAAAACATACCCTTAATCTGTAATGGTTCCCCAATGTACATTCTCAGCCTGGCTGAGGTCCTGAACAAACTTAAGTGTTGGAGCCCTGAATTAATCTTATTAAAGACAGGTTCTGCAACCACACATACAGCAGTATCGATCACCATGAAAACTGGAAGACCATTTCAGCAAACATTAATTTTAATCAGCTCCAATTTGCATGTTGCTAAGTAGTTAACTGTTCCAACCCATATGTAGGGAGACTTTCCAGGATGTGCACTCTCCTGGCCTGTGAGTTTTCTTACTCAGGTCAGACCTTGTAGAAGTCCTTCGCTGTCTTGAGTCCGCACACCAGCAGCAACTACAATGGCTTGCCAGCCAAGATCCTGAAGAGCTTTTTAGCCACTTGACCAAGGCTTGGCTTTGTTATGTGGCTCTGCTGTGGCTAGCTTAGGGTCCCTGTGATTACATACATTCAAGTGGTGTTCCCCAAGCTCAGTTGGACAGGTGAGAGTGTCCATTTCCATTGGGATGCCCTGTAGCTCCCATGCTTCAATTGTCACATTTTCTAATGACAAAGCCAGTCATAGTACCTGTTTGAAGTCCAGTTGGACTACAGCTAGCAGGTACTTCTGTATGGTTACGTCAGTGGTCCCACATACCAAACAGTCTCTCAGCATCTCATTCAGGGTTAACCCAAAACCACATGTGTCTGCCAGTCATCTTAACCTCATCAAAAATCCCAATACAGATTCCCCTGGTTTTCTAACAGCTGAATAAAACCAATAGCATCACAGACCTAGAGGAGGTTTAGCAGTTGTAATAATTCCTTAACCAACTCCATCAACTCTTGGAAGGTTTTAGTCTCTGGTGCCTCTGGGAAAGTTAAGCCCCTTATAACTGAAAATGCTGTGGGTCCCCATGCAGTCAGAAGGATTACTTGTTGCTTTTCATCTGCTGCAATGTAATTCACTTAGAAAAACTATTGCATTATTTCCACACACTGGGCCCAGCCTTTGACAACAGGATCAAATGAGTGAAGCTTCCTAAATAAAGGCATGATGCCAGAAATGATCACCCCAACTCCAAGATGACTGTTGCAAGCAAATGTTCTTCAGGCAAGTCCTGTTTTCTCCCATCACCACTGAAACAACTGCACAAAGGCTGCTATCCAATCACCAAGTCACCCTGTGTTTACTTGTACACAGTACACCAGCTGTGACCAGCCAACTCAGAGTCAGTCTCCTGAACTGAGGAGATTCTAATATCCTGATCATATTCTTCAGCCAGGGTTTTCCTGATTGGCCCAGGTTAACAACCCCAATCAAGGATCACGTAGTCAACAAGATCCAGCTGGTCCAATCACTACAAAGTTTCAAAAATTTCATTCCATTTTTTTTCCCTGGAGCAGGCAGAACTTGAATCCTGGCACAAGAGCCTGAAAATTTTAATTACACTAGGATCAACCGAAGGAAAGTCAGGTGTGGCCTATAATGGAAAGATCATCGACTCCTTTGTGAATGAAGATGGTGGCACAGTAGTAATGTAATGGGTTAATAGCTCAGAAGGCTGGAGTGAGAAGGACCAATGGCAGGCTGAAGGGATTAGTTTCATTTGACATCATGTTCAGCACAACATCATGGGCCAAAAGGCCTGTTCTTGTGCTGTACAGTTCAATGTTCTATGTTCAATGTTCTATGTTCTATATTCTCAGGTCCGAGCTGATGTTCTGGTGACGTGGGTTCCTGTCCCATCATAGCAGTTGGTGAAACTTGAATTCAGTTAATACATTTGGAATATAAATTTTGTCTCAGTGAAGATGACTGTGTCAGCTACAATTGATTATCATAATAATCCTTCTGGTTCAGTGATGTCCTTTATGAAAGGAAATCTATTGTCTTTACCTGGCCTGGCCTACATGTGACTTCTGATCCACTGCAATATGGTTGATCTTAGCTTTGAAATGGCCCAGCAAGGTTTGGGCAATAAATGCTGGCCTTGCCATGCTGTCCCAATAAGGAGAAAAAAAGTTCTGCAAGGTAGAAATGTTGGAAATTATTCCCCATAGTGCACCATTTGGTGGTTCTGAAGATAATTATATTAAGGTAAAAAATAAGAGGCAGTCATTTATGTCTGAGGTAATTAATTCATAGGTCAAGTGCATCTTAATCCCTTAGTGCACAGAAGGAAGGGAAGTACTCTTGTGGCACAGTGGTGGTGTCCCTACCTCTGGACTAAGAGGCCTATGTTCAAGTCCCACTTGCTCCGGGGTGTGTAATATAGCATCTTTATTCAGGTTGATCAGGAAAAATATCTCTCAGAAAGTAGAGGCAGATTTAAAGGTAGACAAAAAGCTGTTTCACAAGCTAATTGATCAATGAGCAAATAAAATTAGAGGAATTACATAAAATTTTATCATTTAAAGGATAATTAGGCTAGTGGTAGACCTCAGACGAAATTGAAGTCAATTAACCTTTTATCCAGCTAACTGAAAATGAATGTGGTTTCAGAAGTATAACTTTGTGTCTTGTGATTTCTGCAATGTAGAATTGCTAAGAAAATTCAAAACCTACGCCGATTAATGATTGCACTGGGATCAGGGTTCTGAAGTTTAACCCAATCAGTGAACTCACTAAAATTGGAATCTCTGCATGTTTCCCCATGAAATTATTGGATAAAGAAACTATTTTCTGGAAGCCCTTTCTGCCAGAAGAGTCTTGAGCTTCCAATTTACTGTTGTACTCTCACAGATTGACTGGAACATTTAATCCAAGGCAACGGAAATTGAATTTGGAACTCATGAATAGGTAGCTGATAGGTTTCTTGAGTTGCACTATTAAGATCAAATTGCAAGATATAATTTGACTGTAAGGAAACCTCATTCCAAACATAGGAGCCATTTTTTCTCCCTCCCTGCAACCATTAATGAATGATATAGACTATGCCATAAACATGCCCTTTTCAATAGCAGCTGAATCCACCAGGCTTTCTGGAGAAAGGTCCTTTATATGTACACAGCTCATGATTCACATAAGGCACAACGTTTGCACCAGTTTAAAAGGCTGACTTGGTAGATGCCTGCTCTTGAAACATTCTTTTCTTTCTATGTTGGTTTAACTTTGATATTTTTCTGTTAGTATTTGTTCCTGCCTCAGTGAGAAGGTATGTCTTGCAATAGTGACAGAAGAAGCTTGGAGTAATACAGCATAGAAGGCAGCCATTTGGTCCATTGTGCCATGCTGACTTTTACAAATTTAAGAATCAGAAGCTAGAGTGAACCACTGAGCCTGTTCTGTCATTTATAAAGATTATGGTTCAACTGATTGTGCCTTCAAGCTCACATTCCAACCAGTCCCATACTTGAGTCCCTTGATAGTCAAGGACTTATCCACCTCTGCCTTAAAAATATTGACTGACTCTACAGCAAAGAGTTCCAACCGCTCTCAAGTCTTTTTGAACAGGAAAAAAAAACCTCTTCATTTTCTTTTCAAACTGATGACCCCTGATTTTAAAACAATATTTCTTCATTCTAGTTAGTCCCACAGCAGGAGGCATCCTTCCAGTTTCAACTGGTCAACTTCTCTCAGGATCCTGTATGTTTCAACAAAATTACCTCTCATTCTTCTAAATGCTCAGGGATGCAAGTCCAACTTGTCTAAGTAGTCTTCATAAGACAATCAGTTGGGTCCAGTCCCCTGTTTTCTTCCCATATCTGAGCAATATTTTCAGGTATGTACCCAATTCCTTTTTAAGCTTAATACTGATTCCCATTTTTGAAAACAGCAAAATTCCAGATCTTAACTATAAGACTTATCATTTTTCTCCCAGTTCACAGCCTCCCTTAACCCCCATTCTGAAACAAATGAAAACAAGGCATTTACTTTAAGTACGATACCAAAAAGATCTTGCTGCACAGAAAGAAAGTGTAGCCCATGCCTTTACAGAAAAAAAACTAGGAGGCAAATATCAATTTATTTCATGAATGAACAGACTTTTATAAAGACCTGATGTGTATGGAGATAACAGTGAGGTATTAGTAACATCATTGAAGTAGGAATCAGTCCCCTCAGGCCCATGTGGGGTCAAAGTCCCCATTCGTAGCTGGTGGAGTTTAAATTAAAATGAATGAATATTTCTGGAATTTGAAATTAGTACCAGTGATGGTGATTAGGATACTAGCATCAATTGTTATAAAAGGCTGCCTAGTTTACTAAAGAGGAAGTCTGCCATCCTTACCTGATTTGGAGAACATGTGACTTCAAACTCACATCAATCTGATTGATTCTAGCAACCCTTAGCAACGGACTAGCAATCCACTTAGTTTAAGGATTGTTATAGATTTATAGATGGGCAATAAATGCTGGCCTTACCAGTGCTACTCACATTTTCACCTTTTAATTAGGCACAGTAGTTTTTGAACCCATTCAAGTGAGGGGACAAATTGATACAAGCTTCTATTGATGTAATTGCATTTTAAGATGAACAGAGGTAGTTTCTTTACTCAGAGAGATGTCAGAGGTAGTTTCTTTACTCAGAGAAGATGTCAGAGGTAGTTTCTTTACTCAGAGAGATGTCAGAGGTAGTTTCTTTACTCAGAGAGTAGTAAGGGAATGGAATGCTTTGCCTGCAATAGTAGTAGATTTGCCAACTTTAGGTACATTTAAGTCGTCATTGGATAAGCATATGGACGTACATGGAATAGGGTAGGTTAGATGGGCTTCAGATCGGTATGACAGGTCGGCACAACATCGAGGACCGAAGGGCCCGTACTGTGCTGTAATGTTCTATGTTCTATGTTATCTTGGACATAGAGGGTTCCTATAGGGACTGATCAAAGCAAGAAGTGGACAACATTGATTTATCTTCAAATGCTAACATATCTTCAGCAATTGCACCAAACTCCTATCCTTTTCAAATATTTCACAAGAAGTGCAGAGCAGGAACGAACAGGTCGTTCCAGCTCCAAATCTTTTGACAATAAGTCATCTAATTTCAGTGCTGAGTCTCAATGCTAATGAAAATATCAGATTTACAGTGGAGATTATTTGGTTGAGTTTGTAGCAGATGGAAATGTATGCAGAGGACACAGTAGATGATGGCTAAGGTGAAAATGAAAGGTTATTTTGTGAGATCAATGAAATGTAGCATGATTTACAGTCTGCTGTACATTGCAGATAACTGTGGAAGAGTCTGTGATGTTGCTTTCTTTCCTTGTTCAGCCCTCAGAGATACATCCTCCAGCTGTTCCTCTGTGGACACCTTGCAACTGATCCACCATGTTCATTATTTATTAGCAAGTCTCTGGGTTGTTCATGAAGAGCAGCTCATGGAGAATACAGCAAACCATAAACATCTCAAAGTTTTGCTAGATTGCAATACAGGAGCACTGCTTTGGAAGTTCACAGCTTGCACTGTGTACTACACATTGGTGCAGTGGAAGCCTTTGGGGATTTCCTGTCACAAATTCATTGACAGGTTTAAGAAACTGAATGTCCGTCTTCTGAAACACAAGACAATATACATGTCTCCAGACTCTAAAATATCAATGATCATTCCCACCCTTTTGATTCTATGAATTATTTAGCAAGCTGAGAGAAGAAATGAAAATCACAGTGCAATTAATTGAGATCTGGGATACATTGCCTCAGAGTGTGGCAGAGGCAGGTTCAATCAAATGTTACAACCAGAAATTTTCCCAATTCTTTAGGATTTTTGAGGGATACCCCAAACTGTCAAGCACTCAGGTTAGGAGGGATACATGAGTTACCCTCCTTTATTCTCCAGCCTTCTCATTTCTTTGCAGCAAGATTAATTTGAAAAGGATTTCCCTCCTTGTGGATAAGAGATAACAAGGTGTAGAGCTGGATGAACACAGCTGGCCAAGCAGCATCAGAGGAGCAGGAAAGCTGACATTTCGGGTCTGGACCCTTTGCGGATGCCTTTTTTCCCATACACAAGTGAATTTAGCTTTTAAAAGGACACCATTTAACCACGCTCTCTTGAGTTAATAAACTAATATGTTTATTAGTTCCTAAATATGAGAGGAAAGTAACAACAACATATACACACAGGTCAGAAATGTAAAGTAAGCCTATGAAAGACTAAAAGTGGACAGATATTTGGTTTCGTCTCTGGGTTGTTCATGAAGAGCAGCTCATGGACAGTTGACATTTGACCAGTTGCTTTTGAAATTCTTGACTTTGCAGGTTAGTTTTGTTTTCTGTCCAGTTTCTGTTTGACTGGCTGTCTGCCAAAGCTCAATGCTAATGCTCTGTAGACACAGCTTCAAGTATTACTGCAGCAGATCTGTGCCACTGTGGCAATTTGGATTAAACATAAATCTGCGATTTTTTTTTTAAAATGCTGGCCTAACTGTCAATTGTTGTAAAAACACATCAGTTCAGCAATGTCCTTTTGGGAAAATAATTCTGCCATCCTTAACTAGTCTGCCCTACATGTAACTCCAGAACTACAAAGAAAGTTAGGGATAGGCAATAACTGCTGGCCTAGTCAGTGACATCTGCATCCAATGAACGAATAAAAAAATCTTCACGTTCTGGAATACTCATCGGAGATTAAAGTTCAATTTGTCATGCTTTCCTCCATTTGAAGTTTCCTTGACTACTCAGGTGTGATATTCCGGTGTTCCTCTGCAGGCATCCACTGTACTTACACCCACATTCATAGTTTGTATCTGTATCTCTGCTTTTGTTTAAAAATAAACACACGTTGTAATTGAAAATTCAAAATATCTCAGGTTCTGATCTATTGTCATGACACAAAGTATTCAAAAGTGAGTCAGACACAGTTATCTCAAAAGAAATAATGTGCAAAATTACAGGCAGAAGATTGATGAATATCACTCAGTGAGTTGCTCATTTGGAACCCTTCCTTCTGCGTTGCGATAATTTTGTGAATCAACCTTTTTACATGTTCAAATTTCTCATTTCTCCTCCTTCACGCCCACTGTTTCTCAACCACTCTTCATCTTTCCCTACTGTAGCTTTTGAGAGAAACTCTATATGTTTAATCCATTTCACTTTGGGCATTTCATTTTATCCTAATGTCTGTCTGCAATGTTTACTGCCTCATCCCAACAGCTCAACAGCAATCTGCCCCTTCCTAAATGCTCATTTTTAGCTGTAGTAAATCAGCTGATAATCAGTCCCTATTTCAGGAACATTTTCCTCTTACTGCCATCCCCAAGGAGAAAATGACTGTAAAGCACAATTTGAAATTGCTGCAAAAGACTTCATGAGCAAAATCTTTGCACAAGCTAATCAGTAAGCAAAGTTTAACTGTATCTTTAAATGCTTCACACTGAATTTAGAATGTGGCTTGTCCAAATTTGGTTATTTGGAGTCAAAAGCAGCACATTCAACATTGCAGATGTGGCATGCTCAGTGCATTCTTGCTACATCTGGGTGACCTACTTCTTTTGGCATACTGCAAGGTGGCCTTGAGTAGGCAGTTTCTGTTACTGTAGTCAAAGGCCTTTATTTGGACTTCAGGAGCTTGGAAAATTCTATTAACAAATTGGAATCTATCAGCAGGATTCATTTTTCCCTGAAATACAAACTGAATTAAGGCATGTGATTCTAAAATACTAATATAATTCATGTGAGACATTAGACCATGGGCAGCCTGCTCTCTCTGAGCTGGAAGTAAAACCGTCTCATGATGCATGAGAGTTATTCTTGATCTGCCTGCCAATAGTTATTCGGGACTCAATTTCAGCTTCTGTAGTGATCAATCACCTCTTGTCTCCTTGAAGTCTCTCCACTACCTACAAGACACAGAAGTATGAAGGAATACTGTCCATTTGCCTGTGCATGTGTAGGCCCAACTATCCATCTGTCTCTTTAACAGTGAGGAAAGATGATATGCCAGAATGGTCATCAATTAAGGACATACGGTTGAACTGGATCAGCAGAGAGAGATAGAGGAACACTTTAACATACAACACAAGAATCAGGAGTAAGGGTAAACCATTCAGCTGCTTGAATCTGCTACTTCATTCAGTAAGTTCCAGGTTGATCTGGTTGAGGCCTCACTTTCACCTACCTCTCTCTCTCTGTCATAATCCTTGACTCCTTGTTGATATAAAAAAGATGTAAATCAGCCTAGTTAAGTTAATTTCACCAGCCTCCATTGTTGTCTGGGGAACAAAATTCCAGAGATAAATGAATGTCTGGGAAGAAAAGGTCCTCATTCTTGTTATATTATGGCATAGATTCCAGATCATTGAGGTGTGCAGATTTTAGACAGTTACCTGACATCATGGCATTATGAAGGTATATACCTCACCTTCAATCATTCTCCGTGTTACGAAGTCAGTGTAACTAGTCAGTTATTTGTGTGGTTTAGCGTGTAACCCAGAATGCGTATTGCGATATTACTACCTTGTACATGGTTAGTGTTGAAAATAAACTTCAGATATGTGATTCACAAAAAAAACAACTATCTGTGATAAATGTTACGTGGACTAAACCACAAAACATCATCACTCACCTCAATCTTAAAGGAAGAACCTTTATTTGTAAATTTTGTTTTACAGTTCTGTCTTCCCCATATGGGAACACATCCTCTTAGGAATCCACCTGGTGAAACCCCTCAGAATCTTAAATGCTTGAATATGCTTAACTCTCATTCTTCCAAGTTTGTAAGATGGGGGGTGGACAATGGTCAATGGTGAGTTGGGGGATCTGTTTAATTGCAACCTAAGAATCAGTTTGGGATTTTAATCCACTAACCTTTCCTGGTCACTATTAATTTTATTTGTGTTGGAAATCTCCAACATCCCCTACAAAAAGTGGCTTTCTTGGAGGGTTCCAAAAGCAGGGAATTGCCACGGAGTCTGCCCCTGGAGGAATTCCACATGGTCTTCACTCCCTAATTCCAGTCTGTGCTGCTGCAAAGACCATCACAATATCTGGACCTTTATGCTTCAATGTAACAGCGACATTGAAATACAGACTTCAGACTTAGCCTGCGAGTTGGTAACATGCTTCAAATCTTCCATAACTTGTGAAATCAGTCCTGCTTCAATTTATCCAATGTTTCTCAAATTTAAATAATATCCCTGGCAAGGCAAGAGTTAAAAATGCTCCAGGCCGAAGTGACATTTAATTCAAGGGTCAGTGATTCTTCAAAGGAGGTCAACCATCTGATTATAATTAACTTTGAACTGAAGGTGACCAATTGACCTCATCACATACAAGCTTTTATTCAGTAATAGCTACCAAATCTGGAATTTTGCTCATCAGACAGTGGAATGGTTTTGATATCATGCAGGCAGAAATAAACTAAATTACAACAGAATTCTGAGATATTCATTCTCTAAATTCATTCAAGGACAGAACAAATCCAGATATGAAATGGTTCCAGCAAAAGTCTTTACTTTAGGTTACTTTATAGACATGTAAATCACCTTTTACTGTGAAACTTGATGGCACATTTTAGGTGTGAGCATGTCACGATTCTATTCAGATTCTGAAGAATTAAGCCTCCCAAAATTTTAGGTCAGTTTTGTGTCTGTTGCAATTTCTACATTTCGACTGTGTGCATAAAGAGGGACAAATACTGAATGCACATGATCTCTTTGCAAGGCATGTGTATTTCTGATGGGATGGTGTAGTGATTGTAATGATGTCAGCCAGGTGAACCTCAAAGAATATAAGTTCCCTGACTGAGGCTGTTAATCTGGTTTACAGATAAAATAAGGAGTATTCTAGCACTCTGAGACCTGGTTCTGAGGGAGCCAAGCTATTATCAAGGACTTTCCACTTGCAAATAAAGGATGACTCGGTTATGGGATACCAGCCTCTGCAGTTATTCCAGACTGGAATTGCAGAGAACTCTCACGCGAAACTTCATTGCTCAGAACTTTAAGCATTGGATTTGGGATGTTATGCTGAGTTCGTACAGGACTTTGGTGAATCCTCTTCTGGAGTATTGTGTCCAGTCCTGGTATCCCTGCTATGGGAAAGGTATTACTAAGCTGAACAGGGTTCAAAAGAGATTTACCAGTATGTTGCCAGGAATGAGTGTTTCAGTTATAAGGAGAGGCTGGATAGGCTAGGAGCTTTTTCTACTGAAACATTGGGGATTGGAAGGAGACCTTATAGATGTTTATGAGGTCATTAGGGGATTGGACAGGATGAATGGCAGATGCCTTTTCCCTAGGGTGGGAGATTTCAAGACTAGGGGGCATTTTTTTTGAGGTGAGAGGAGAATGATTAAAAAAAGACGAGTTTTTTCTGTTTGTTTTACAAGGGTGTTTCATGTGTGGAATGAACTTCCAGAGGAAGCACTGGATGAGAGTACAGTGGCAGTCTTTAAAAGACATTTGGATAAGCACATTAACAAGAAATATTTGGTGGGATATGGACCAAGCACAGGCAGGTGGAACTAGTTTAGTTTGGATTACGGTCAACATAGACTGGTTGGACTGAAGGGTCTGTCTCTATTCTTTATGATCTCCACTGAGAGCTTCACTGAACTTTTTAATTCATCAATGGGGTATGGGCAACATTGACAAGGCTAGCATTAATTTCTGTTTTTGCCATTAAAAAGGTAATGGGAGCCACCTTGTTTACCTGCTCCAGTCCACGGTGAGCAGGAACACGCACAGTGCTGTTAGGGAAGGGTTTCCAAAACATTGACCCAATGACTGTGAAGGAACAGTGATATAGTTCCAAGTGTTTGCCAATGTTCAGCAACATTCGCGAATCTTCAAATACTGAAACAGTCCATGTTTGAATGCAATGAGAGCTGGACAGTATCCAGGCTTGAGCAGAAAAGTGGCAAGTAATATTCACACCACACAAATGCCCAATAAGAGGCAACCAAATGGCTGCACTTTGCCCTTCAATAACATTACCATCGTGGAATCCCCTGCTATCAATATTCTGGAAGTTACCTTTGACAAGAAACTCAGCTGGACTTGCAATATAAATACAGTAGCAACAAGAGCAGGTTAGAGACTTGGAATACTGCAACAAATCACTCAGCTCCTGACTCCCCAAATCTGTCCACTGTAAACAAATTACAATTTAGGAATGTGATTAAAATACTTCCCACTTGCTTAGATGAGTACAGCTCTAATGCCTATCAAGAAACTGAACACTATCCAGGATAAAGCAGCTTGCTTGATTGGCACCACATCCACAAACATCCATTCCCTCCACCACTGACTCTCAGTGGCAGCAATGTGTACTATCTACAAGATGCCCTGTAGAAATTCAACAAAGATCCTTTAAATCCACAATCACTTCCATCTTAGAGGACAAAGGCAGCAGACAAATGGCAATGCTACCACCTGCAAGTTCTCCTCCAAGCAACTCAGCATCCTGGCTTGGAAATATATCACCATTCCTCCACTGGTTCAAGATCCTGCAATTTCCACTGTAATGATATTGTTGGTCTATCTGCAGCATATGGACTGCAGCAGTTCAGAAAGGCATCTCACCAGTATTTCCTCAAGGGCAATTAGGGGTAGGCAATGCCTGCTGGTCAATCAGTAACACCCTGTCCCATGAAAGAAAAGGAAGTCATCATGGTGTATGACCTGGAGGGAATCTGTGTGTGGTTGTGTTCCCATGCTGCTGTTCTCCTCGAAGATGGTCACAGTCAAGCTTTTGGAGGCTGTGTCAAAGAAACCTTGGTGTCCTTTTCCAATCATATAATTAATGTGATATTGATATAACTAGGAAATTGGTAATTTCCCTACCTTTGGCCAGAATATCCATGTTTGATTTGCATTCTAGAATTTGTTGGCCGTGAAGGTGAGTTTGAAATGTGGCCAAACAAGTTGGTTATCAGCCAATATGTCCTTCCAAACATCTCATGGTAAATGAGACAGTCTCCTGGTCAGCAATCTGCAGAAGGTAATGTCAAAATGCCACAGTATTTTACTGCCATAAACACAGACAACCAGATGGTCGTCTTTGGTTCAACCCTCACAAATGAGGATGGGAGAAAAGACAGATACAAAAAGATAAACTTATAGTTGAGATTGATATTTCACTTCAATATAGGTTAAGATAAAGTTGTCATAATCCTTACAGACTATGGGCCTGCTCTGTCATTAGAGGAGAGATGACTGTTGGCAACCTATATTATGGTTTTTAGATTATTTTCGCTCTGCTGAACTGAATATGTCGAAAGATAACTAAGTCATTCTGAAAGAAAGAATTTGGATTTCTATAGCACTTTTCACAATATCAGGATGCTACAAAGTGTGTTTTAGGCAATTAAATGTAATTGAAGTGCAGTCATTATTGCAAAGGAGGCAAAAGCCTGTCCCATAATCAGCAGTGTGATAATGATCAAATATTTTAGGTGATGAGGGATAAATATTGGTCAGCAGGATTCCCTTTTACAAATAGTGCCACAGGATCTTTTATTCAACCTGAAAGGGCAGAAACTGATTCAGTTCAACATCTCAGTTGAAGGTTCTGAGGAAGTGTCACTGGACCCAAAGGTTAACTCTGTTTTCTCCTCCACAAATGCTGCCAGGTCCGCTGAGCTTTTCCAGCAACTTGGTTTTTGTTTTCAGTTGGAGGGCAGTGTTTCTAACAGTGTCACATGACACTAGGCTATAGTCCAAAATGTTTATTTGAATACACTAGCTTTTGGAGTGTTGCTCTTTCCTCAGGTGTCATGAGAGAGAAGATATCAAGACATAGAATTTATAAGTAAAAAATCAAGGGATCATACAATTGACGCAAAAGTATTGAATAAACCCAAAATGGCTGGCTGACTGCCTCCTGTTAAGTCTTTAGTCGATTAGAAAGGAGATGCAGGTTTTGACTGATTAAGATGCAAAGATCAGAATTAGTTTCAAGTCACTGCCCTAAGGTAACTAAAGGTTTCATTAGTGTATACAAGAGGTGACATCTCAGATCAGACAATGCATTTTAGATGTGAGTGCTTGTTTAGAATCTGTCTCTGTTTTAACCTGGAGTCAGACTGGTTTTATTTCCAAAGCAGCAATTTATTAAATGCTCGGTTGATTGATTGTGTCTACAAATTGTGTGCCTTTTGAATAAAATATAATGTACCTGCAAGTACAAATTTGCAAATGTAAATTCATCCCATACATCTACATGTGTGCATGAGTGTGTCTGTGTGTGTGTGTGTGTGTGTGTGTGTGTGTGTGTGTGTGTGTGTATGTGTGCACACTCACACGCATATACTTCATACACACACACACACACACACACACACACAAATCACCGGCGTGAATTTCCATTTGCAGACATATTCTATTTTGCCCAAAAAGCATACGATTTGTAGACACAGGTCAGTCAGCTGTAGGTACATTTAGACTTGTCCATTTTCTGTCAGTTGCTAGTGATCTGAGGTGGCATAGGAGATATGGAGGACTGTGGTGTTTGTGGCAGAATAATGCAAAATTGTTATTTCATGCTTTGTTCCTGTTCCTGTGCTTACTGATGGGAATTATAGGAAACATGAACTTGTACGTGTTTCACTACCATTCACAAACAAACTCACTTTTATGTGGCATGGAAGAGAAGTGATCATTCATCAGCTACAGTCCCGCATCTAGCTATATGGCAAAAAAATGTATGCATTAAGCATTAGTCAGAATGTGACAAGCGTATTTCAGAAATACTTGACTGAATAATGAATAGTGCAGCACAAGTACATAATACTTAGTGCTGAGAACAATTGGTTGGACAGCCTTGCAAGTTTGTCAGTTCCATCTGCAACAAGCAGAGAGCTGCTGAATAGTGACTACAATGTCTTAAAGAGTGGAAAGGGTACAGTCAAAGAGAAGGGTTAGTTTCTCCTTCATTCCTGATGCCATTTACGTTCTTTATGAGGGAATGCATAGGCTACATTCATTGACTTGCCTGCCCCAACAATTCAGACAGGCAACAGTTACTTAAATAATCAGAAAATAACAGTTTTGGGTGAGTAATATCTAATCATTCTTTGTGATAAGCCTTGCTTGATGGAAATGAGAGTGCCACACGTTGCTTAGTATTATGGGGATAATTCTGCAGCCTGTGTCCCTCTCAACAACACAGTATCACTGAATTTGCCTGTATGTTCCTCCACATGATTTTACAGTACAACACAGCACTGGAACAGGCTTTTTGGACCAGCAAGCCTACACCAATTTTTAATCCTTGCTGGAAAAGCCCAGCAGGTCTGGCAGCATCTGAGAAGGGAAGAAAACAAAGTTAACATTTCGGGTCTAGTGACCCTTCTTCAGAACATCACCGGACCCGAAACATTAACTCTTTTTTCCTTCACGGATGCTGCCAGACCTGCTGAGCTTTTCCAGCGACTTTGATTTTGATTTACAGCATCCACAGTTCTTTTGGTTTTTAATTGCTGATCCTTATTTAAACCTGCTACTTACTGCCCATGCATGGTTTCTATCCTGAAGTTTGCCTCTCATTCATGTGTCTGTTAAGATATTCTTTAAGCGTTGCTAATATGCCTACTTCCACCATGTCCATTGGCTGTGTATTCCAGGCACCCACAGTGCGAAAACTCTCAGTGTGTAAACCTTTTGCTTCTAACTAGAGTGCATGTTAGTGAAGCTTCACAGAACAAAAAACACAGCTATAATAATAACATGCATTACACTAAAACTGAAAAAACATTTTGGCATTTCATCTGGCAAGAATAGATCAATGGACTCCTGACACTTTTGGCAAATTATTTTATTTATTTTGCAAGGATTTGTCGGCAAGAGGTTGCATTCGTGGGAAGGTTATATGTTTCTATGGACCCAGTGGCACTATTCCAGTTGTTAAAAGTAGAATCCGTGTACACATTGGGCGAATTCCGAACCTGAGTAAAGTGTCACAGCTGTTGCTGCTTTATGTCAAAGAAGCTTTTAAATGTCCCAAAAGGTTTATAGCTTCTCTTCGCCAAGGCATATCACTTATCATTAAATCCCTTCAGTCCACATTCCACACTGGATGGTGGATTAAGAAATGGCAAAACAAAGACTGTTGAAGTCAGGAATCCTAGCACATAAGCAGGGAACTACTTTATTTCTAACTCCTTTTAACACAACACTATAAAGGATTATATCATTCTACAGTTTTTTATTGTAATTATTTCTACAGTGCAGTTAAATTTTCCATGATGATCTATCTATTCAATAAGTTACAGGTTTGACAGCATGTAATATTCATGAAAGATTGATTTCAATTATTCTACTTATTGCTGTCTCTACTATGATGTTCTCATTTATTGTTTAAAACCACTAAAATGTACACATTTCAATCACTACCTATTGTATTTAGTAGCAAATTACAAATACATGTAACCATACCAAAACAGTGAGACCCAGAGTGGGAATAGACAATAAACAGAATATCTAAAATAGGGAGAGTCGATGCTTTTAGGTAGTATTCAAGCTGAAGTCATCTATTTAGAATATTAATTGAAAACGGAAAATTCATAGCTTTCTTCCATTAAAAGTCTACGATCTATCAATAGCTCTGTTAAGAAACTTCTACATATTGCCTGATCTCCAATATTAATTAAACTAAAAACTAGAAAGCTTATTTACACCAAAGGTATTTATTCCTGTCTTCTGTCCTTGAGAGACAACATTCCTCTTGCCTTCCTGCATTCATCAAGCTAAAAACATGCTTAAAGAATGTTTTCATTCATCACTTGTTCCCAGGTTGTAGAGAAAGATAGCAACGATGCATTGCCTGCTGTGCCTAAATACCATGAGACAGAAGTCACTCCTTTGTTCTTGTGGTGCTGGTATCTCTGTCACAAAAAAGGGTGACGTACCAGCAGTTAGTCAACACCACATTTCCCAGCATTCTTTATTGCTTGTCGCTGTCCTAGATGCACCCATGGTGGCACTGGTGAGCTAAGGTGGTAATTTGACGCCCTTCCCTGCCAAGTAATCCCAATCTTGGACACTATGATGGAGTGAGTAGTCAGGTTCATTGGCACCCGCTTATGAATGGCAAATTGAAGCTGCGCAGTTCTGACCCAGTGGTATTTATGAGCAAAGTGATAATATTTTTGTTTATTCATACTATCTTGGAGAATTGGCTGCTTTATTCTGTCCACATGCTTGATCAACCACAGATACAATTGCAGAAAAGTATGGTGTTGAAATGTGCAATTCCCAAGAATACAGGTTTATTAACAGTAATGAAAAAGCAGCTGTCATCCATTATGTCCTACGAACAATAATACTTTGATTCTTTGTAAGAAGTTAATGAGTTTCATAACTTGCTTAAATGTCAAACATTTATTGATCAATTGATGATGGGCATAATCTTAAAAGCAAAGTTGCTGCAGAATACCAAAGTGAAATATTACTACCAAGACACAAATTAATTTTTTCATGTCAATTCGCACTACATTAACCATAATTAACGATACATTGTAATAATGTGCAGTAGTTTTATTTTCTTAATCCCAGAGTTTGGGATGGGGGTATTGCTGGCTGGTTTAGCATTTATTGCCCTACCCGAATTGTCTTTGAGAAGGTGGTTGTGAACTTCCTTCTTGAAGTACTGCAGTCCTTGGAGTGTAGGTGCGGACATAATGATGGGAGACAGGGAGTTCCAGGACTTTAATGCGATGACAGTAAAGGAATGGTGATATATGTCCAAACTAGAGTGATAGTGTGCCTTTAAGGAAAGTTGCAGGGAGCAGGGCTGCAAAGCATCTGCTGCCCTTGTTCTTCTGGGAAATAGAGGTCATGCAGTGGAAAGGTTACATCAAAGGAGCTTGAGTGAGTTGCTGCAAAATCTGGAATTAAGAGTCTAATGGTGACCATGAAACCATTTCCAATTGTTGGTTTAAAAAAATATAGTTCGCTAATGTCCTTTAAAAAAGGAGATCTGCTGTCCTAATCTGCTTTGGCCTACATGTGACTCCAGACCCACAGAAATGTAGTTGACTCTTAACTGCCCTGTGGCAATTAGGAATGGGCAATAAATACTGGACTAGCCAACAATGCTCACATTCCTTGAATAAAACAAAACATATTTTGTCGATAGCACATGTTGTTGTTGTTGTGTATCAATGTTGAAGGGAGTGAACGTTGAAGGTGATGGATGTGGTGCCAGTCAGGTAGCTGTTTAGTCCAAGGTAGTGTCAACCTTTTTGAGTGTTGTTAGTACTGCATCAACCAGACACGCAGGAAGTATTTCATCACACTCCTGACTTTTATCTTATTGAAACTTATAGAATGCTCAGAGACCTGGATAGAGTGGATATGGAGATGTTTCCACTAGTTGGAGAGACTAGGGCCCAAGGGCATAGCTCAGTGTAACGTGATGGACTGAGATGAAGAGGAATTTCTTCAGTCAGATGGTGGTGAATCTGTGGAACTCATTGCCACAAAAAGCTGTACATGTCAAGTGTATTTAAGACAGAGATAGATAGATTATTGTTGAGTAAAATGATCAAAGGTTATGAGGAGAAGGCAGGAGAATGGAGTTAAGAAACATATCAGTAATGATTGAATAGTGGTGAGACTCAATGGGCCGAATGGCCTAATTCTGCTCCCATATCTTATAGCCTATGATCTAGTCTGTGACTCGTAGATGGCAGACATGCTCCAGGGAGTCAGGAGATGAGTTATTCACCACAGAATTTCTAACCTCTGACTTGATCTTGTAGCTATTGTATTTATATGGCTAGTCCAGCTCAGTGACTAATCAATGGTATCCCCAGCATATTGACAGCAAAGGATTCAGTCATGGTAACACCATTGAATTTCAAAGGATGAACGTTAGATTTGGAGATGGTCATTAGCTGGCATTTGTGTGCTATGAATGGTGCTTACTTTTTAGTTCAAGCCAGGGTATTGTCCAGCTCTTGCTGCACATGGGCACAAACTGCTTCAATATTTGAGGACTGGCCCTGACTACTACATGATCAGAATTGAAGCTCCTTCCTGCAGACTTTTTCATAGCGGGAAGGACAAAGATGAAACAGCTGATGATGGTTTGGTCTTAGAGAAGTTCCTGCCTAGGGAAATTCCTGCAGTGATGCCCTTGGACTGAAATGATTCTCCTCCAGCAACCATTAATCTTTGTTCTAGATATGATTCTTTCCAGCAGGGCATTTCTCAATTTCCTTTGACTCCAGTTTTCCTAGGGCTGCTCGATGCCAGACTCAGTCAAATGCAGAGATAGTAGGAACTGCAGGTACTGGAGAATCTGAGATAACAAAGTGTAGAGCTGGATGAACACAGCAGGCCAAGCAGCATCATAGGAGCAGGAAGGCTGACGTTTCGGGCCTAGACCCTTCTTCTTCAGACATCAGTTTTCCTGCTCCTCTGATGCTGTTTGGCCTGCTGTGTTCATCCAGCTCTACACCTTGCTATCTCAGTCAAATACTGCCTTGATGTCATGAGCAATCATTCACTTCACCTCAGGAATTCAGTTTTTTTTATCCATATTTGTATAAAGGCTGTAATGGCCCGGGGAGAACTCATTTTGGGCATCACATGTTATTGCAGAGCAAGTGCTCTACTTTCATATTGTCAATGGCCCCATCCATCATTTTGCTGATCAACAACAGTCAACATGGTGCTAGTTGACTGGGTTAGATTTACCCTGCTTTACTGGACATACCTGGGCAGTATTCTATATTGTTGGGGAGATGCCAGTATTGTAGCTATACTGGACCAGCCTGGCTAGTGCATGGTCAGTTGGGAACACAATTCTTTGAGACTATTGCTGGATTATTGTCAGGGCCCATAGTTTCCATAGTGTTGCGTGCCTTCAGCCATTGCTTGATATCATGTGGTATGAATCAACATTGGCATTTGTGAAGCGGGAGATCTGAAAGCTGAAATGGATCAGTTATTTGGTACCACTAGCTGGAGATCGATGCAAAGGCTTTAACCTAGTTTGGAAAATAGCAAATGTAACTTTTTCATTCAAAACAAAAGGGAGACAAAAAGCAGGAAACCACAGGACCATTGGCTCAGAATCACTAATTGTTGGAGGTTTAGTCGAGTAGTATATCCTTCTGTACTTGACCTGTTCAGTCATTGGTGGCGCAGATGGAAAGGTGATGGCCCAATGGTATTATTGCTGCGCTGTTAATCCAGAGACTCCATTAAAGTCCTGGGGTCCTGAGTTTGAATCCTGCCATGGCAGATGATGGAATTGAAGTCACTAAAATATCTGGAATTATGAATCGAATGATGACCATGAATCCATTGTTGGGGAAAATCCCATTTGGTTCACTAATGTCCTTTAGGGAAGGAAACTGCCATCCTTACCTGGTCTGGCCTACATATGACTCCAGACCCACAACAATGTGGTTGACTCTGAACTGCCCTCTGAGCAATTAGAGATGGGCAAAAAATGTGATGCCCTCATCGTGTTAACAAGTAAAAAAAAAGTGTCACTTTAGGTGATGGGCATTAAAACTGCCTACCCAGAGCACAGGCTGTACCCTTTCCATCATCAATGTTTCTAGGAGTCCTGATATATCGGCTGAAAGGTGTGATCGGTGGTAATCAGAAGCAGGTTTCTCTGCCCAAGTTTGATCCAATTTCATTGTGCCTGTAATGAATTTTGAAAACTCAGAGAAAAAATATCCACTATTGTGTAACTACTGTGCTGCTGGCTCTAGTGCGTCTATCCTGCCAATGAGACAAGATGTAGTCAGGGATAGTGATACCTGGGACACCATCTAAAAGGCACAATTCCATGAATATGATTATGTCAGGCTATTTTTTTAGAACATAGAAAAGTATAGCACAGTACAGGCCCTTTGGCCCACAATGTTGTGCCGTGGTTTAATCCAGTCCAAAATTAAAATAACCTAACCTACATTCCCCTCAATTCACTGCTGTCCATGTGCATGTCCAGCAGTCACTTAAATGTCACTAATGACTCCGCTTCCACGACTACCACTGGCAAAGTATTCCATGCACTCACAACTCTCTGGGTGAAGAACCTCCCTCTGACGTCTCCTCTATACCTTCCTCCTAACACCTTAAAACTATGACCCTTCATGGCACTCAGTCCTGCCCTGGGGAAAAGTCTCTGGCTATCGATGTTTTTTTTGTCTCGTCTGTGGTACAGCTCTCCCAATTTTGGTACAATCTCCCAGATGTTATTGAGGAGGGCTTCTAAGAGTTGACAGGACTTTGTTTGCCATTTTAGGTTCTGGTGTCTAGGTCAAGCTGTGTGATTCATCCAGTTTCATTACTTTTCTTAGGCTTCATAGTCTTTCATACAACTTACCATTTTAGAGGGCATTTAAGAGTCAACCACATTGCTTTGGGTATGAGCTTACGTTTAGTTCTGATTTCCTTTCTGAAAGGACAATAGTGAATCAGATGGACTTTTACTACCGACACCAATGATCTTCTGGTCGCTAGTAGACCAGCATTTAGTTCTATAATTTATTAAGAGAATTCAAATTACACTGTCTGCCCCCATGCCCCACAGCATTAACATCTGACAGTGAACTATGACTCCAGTAACAGTATTGTTATGGCCTTACTCTCCAATTATTTTATTGATATTTTCACGTGATTTTACTAACAAGGTCAGAAAAAATGAATTTCTTCTTGCCAAAAATATCTGCTTTAATCCACTGTGCTTTTATGGTTTAAAGTAAAACTCAGACACAGTAAAATTCCAAAAAGTGAAAGAATTGGTAAACTATTTCAGGAGAAGCACACAATTAAGAACTGAACAATTTCGAACCAACCTTGCATCGCACAGTTAGGAGTGTATCATCAACACCGAAACAATCTGTTATCATGAAGAACAAGAAGAAATAGGTCTTCTGCAAATTCATCAGGAGAGGAAATACTCAGAAATAGGACACTGAACCAGCTCACATATGATTACGTGATTTAAAATGATTTAAAATAGCAACTGAACACATTGAGAACGTACAATTAAACAACATGAAGCTAACAAAATGGCCTGTGTCACCGACTCAGGCCAATATTTGCAAAGCCACCCTCTTTAATGATTTCCCTGTTTTTCCCACAAATGCCTTTTCTTGGTGCAGGAATTCACATAGGGACCAGAGGAAACCCATTCAGTGCATAGCTTGGAATTTTTTTGTACGTATGCTTTATGAAGCACATATGTTGTCCATTTGTTAGTCATAGTGGAAAGATGCCCTTTGCCATTTCACCTTACAGTCCTGACTGACTATGCCAAAGTGGGAATTAGCACGTACCAGACTACCTATTTCCGTCAACAGTTGGAACAGATGCTCATTGTTTCTTCCAGCTGGTGCATTCAAAACTCCCTCTTCAGTTGTGCAAAACTACAATACATTGCTGGGACAGTTAACATCATATGGCACCAGTTAACTCATTGCTCAAAAAATGAATGATGCACATTACTTTCCTAAGATGTACATTCCTACAACAAAAAAATACAGCGTCCAACAGGAAGTACCCAATACAGTTAGTCATCAATAATAATGCCACCTACAATGATGAATACACATTGAACAGATTAGATAAAAATGACAACCCTGCCCTCACTCCTTCACTGAGTTGGATTGTGTAATGTATTTACAGAGATCTTGCAACTACTGTACATATCCCAGCTAAAACATGGTTCCATCTTCTTACATGACTCAGTCAGCCAGTTTATCAAAGCAGGAATAGTAATTTGACGCAAGATGAACTTGGGGTTGTGACTTTATACCTGAACTTCATTACTCCTGTATTATTTTTAACTGGAAAAGCAGGAGAGCTTGACCCTCAGTTACAGGTGCCGAGTACCCACAGGAGGAGAGATGTACTTGCCTCGCCCCATGGCCTAAACTCTAGCCCTAACCCTATCGCAGGTGGCATCCGTGTTGGGGCCTGCTGCTGCCATGCCAAAGAAAGCATGCAGTTCATGGAAAGGCCAAAAAGATTGAAGCAGTGCGAAATGGTTGTGGATACGAAGTCGAGGCTCGGCACAGAGCTGGCGGCTGGTTGATTGCATAAGTTGCATAAATACTCAGTCGGAAATGAAGTTGCTTTTACCTGACAGTGTCCCTGCAAGCTGCCCTCGCTGTGTTTGGAAAATCTTTTGAAATCCCAATGAGTTCTGCAGAGGGCACCTAACAAGCTCCTTAAAGAGTGTTATTGCCTGTTAGTTGACAATGGGTGGATTTCTCATTCTCTTTGAAAATGGCAAACTGACTCAGAGACAGCAGAATCAAAAGCCGATGGCAGGAATGCAGGTTACACATTGTATTTAGAATTCATGCACTCAGATCTAACCCTAAAGTTGTCATCAAGCCTGCTGATAAGGGTGGTGCTGTCTGGTGTACTGACCTCTACCTTGCAGAGGCTGAGCACCAGCTCTCAGATACCTCCTCCTGCCTTGTCCTGGACCATGACCCCACCGTGGCACATCAGACCATTGTATCCACTAGAGTTACGGATCTCATTTCATCTGATGATCTCCCCCCATCCACTTTCAAGGTAACAGTCCCCCAACCCCGCACAGCTCGTTTCTACCTCCTGGCAAAAATTCACAAACAGGACTGCCCAGGCAGACCCATTGTTTCAGCCTGCTCATGCCCCATAGAACTCATCTCTTTCTACCGTGATTCAGTCTTCTCCCCCCATAGTCCAATCCTTATCCAAATATATCCGTGATTCATCTGACGCCTTACACCGGTTTCAAAGCTTCCAGTTTACCGGCTCCAGCCACCTCCTCTTTACCATGGATGTGCAATCCCTTTACACATCCATTCCCCACCAGGAGGGTCTTAGGGCTCGCTGCTTCTTCCTGGAGCAAAGACCTGAACCATACCCACCCACCGCCACCCTCCTCCGCTTGGCCAAGCTTTTCCTCACCCTCAACAACTTCTCTTTCAACTCCTCTCATTTTCTTCAGGTAAGCGATGTTGCCATGGCTACCTGCATGGGCCTGAGTTAAGCCTGTATCTTCATGGAGTACGTGGAACATTTCTTGTTCCAGCCCTATTCTGGACCCCACCCACAACTCTTTCTCTGATACATCGATGATATCATCGGTGCTGCTTCCCTCTGTCATCAAGAATTGGAAAACTTCATCAATTTCGCCTCCAATTTCCACCCTGCCCTCACTTTCACCTGGTCTATCTTTGACTCCTTCCTTCCCTTCCTTGACATTTCTGTTTCCATTCCTGAGGATAGAGTGGCCACTAATATCCATTACAAACCCACTGACTCCCACAGCTACTTGGACTATACATCCTCACACCCTACTTTCTGTAAAGACTCCATCCCATACTCTCAGCTCCTCCATCTCTGTCGCATGTGTTCAGATGAGGCCAACTTAGACAAGGGAGCCTCCAAAATGTCCACATTCTTCCTCAACCGAGGACTCCCCAGCTCCATTGTTGACAGGGTCCTCAATCGGGTCCGACTCATCTCCCACACTTCTGCCCTCACTCTTTCTCTTCCCTCCCGCAACAGCGATAGGGTTCCCCTTACCCTCACCTACCATCCCACCAGCATCCACATCCAGAAGGTCATCAGATACCATTTCCACCACCTCCAGCAAGATGCCACCACCAGACACGTATTCCCCTCCCCTCCCTTGCCCGCCTTCCACAGGGGCCATTCCCTCCGGGACACCTTGGTCCATACTTCCTTCACGCCCAACACCTCCCGACAGCCCTACAGCACCTTCCCCTGTAACCGGCGAAGGTGTAACACCTGCACATTTACCTCCTCCCTCCCCAGTATCCAAGGGCCCAAACATACCTTCCAGGTGAAGCAACATTTCACCTGCACTTCCAAGAATCTAGTCTACTTCATTCACTGCTCACAATGGGGTGTCCTCTACATCGGGGAAACAAAGCGTAGACTTGGCGACTGCTTCACAAAACATCTACAATGTGCTCACAGAAAAGACCCTGAACTACCTGTTGCCTGCCACTTCAATGCACCACCTTGCTCTCTGGCCAACATCTCTGTCTCTGGCTTACTACAGTGCTCCAGCGAAGCCCAATGCAAGCTGGAGGAACAAAACCTCATTTTCCACTTGGGGACCCTGCAGCTCTCCGGACTCAATATTGAGTTCAATAATTTTAGAGTCTAAACTCTCCCATGACCCAGCCCCGCACCCCACACACCAGGCCTTGTTACCACATAGCCTGCCATTACACACCCCCTGTTGTTCGTCACTAACAGTCCCCATTAACAAGTATTCACCCTCCCAGCCTGATCATTAGCAACTCCTTTGTCTACCCAACTGCCTCTCTCTCTCTCGACTCTATCCTAATGTTTACTCCCTACCCCACCACCTCCCTATTTTCTGCACATAAATTGACATTTTCCCAGCCACCATCAGTTCTGGGGAAGAGTCAATGGACCCAAAACGTTAACTCTGTTTTCTCCTTCACAAATGCTGCCAGACCTGCTGAGCTTTTCCAGCAGCTTTGTTTTTGTTTAACTTCTGCTCACTTGTCATTAGTAATGAAGAAGGACTCCACATCACTGTTTTCAAATTTTGGTAGAAATCTAGCATATTCATGGGCTCTGGTTTTGGAGTTTGGGGTTTGAGTGGGGCAATTTCGACTAGGGTGGAGATGAACTTTCCCAGGCAGCTTCCATCTGTCTAAGCTCCTCCCCCAACTTGTATTTTGTTTTTTATTTACTTTTGGGAAGCCCTTTCCTCCTCTCTCTTTCTTTTTATCTCTCTATCCTCTCTCTCTCCTCCCAAACTTTCCTACAAATCCCCTCCCCGTGCCAGCGCCAACCTGTGGCCTCAATCTGTGGGTACCACTTAACCACTAGGAAATGTAATTTTCCTGTCCTTAATTACATCCTGTCTAACTACATTCTAAGGTCATCTGTACTCTGCCCCCAGTGCCCACAACAGACCCACTGAATACCCACATCTTGTCAGTAAGGGAACATTACATACTGGCAAACAATCAGACAATTCAAAATATGAGCTCTTATTAACAGCCAGCAAAAGCAAAAACGATCAGAATAAATAGACCCTGCAGATCACCCCTACAATGCAAACAAAGTGCTTATATTTTGACTAACATCTGCTTTACATTCCATGATGGTCTGCTGCAACTGGTATTCATGGTTGCATGATTCAAAGATCCCACACAGGCCACCCATCACTTCCATAGCCAAATATGCCCTCTGATACTGTCCCACATACTTCCTCATACACATGGAGTTCCTCCCTGTCTCCAAACTTGTTCCTACCTCTAAAAGTGCCTCAGCTTTCACCCTGAGCCTTGATTGCTCCACATTTTTTTGCAGTGATCCATCCATTGCTCCTACAGCCTCCCATCACACCCGTTCCCCTCACCCCCACCCTGGCACTGTCCTCAACAACCAACAGGCAGACCCCAGAATTATATTTGTCTCAGACCTCTGACTGACTTCAAAAGCCCACGTTCATAACTGATGAGATCCCTCACCAGCTTCTTTGCACTGACAATACAGAATTTTCCTGACTGCTGATGCTAGCCTTCGAGGTCTGACCGTTGCAACTCCCCAGACTCCATTGGACTTATCTCCTGACCCATGACCTTGCCAAGCCGACACTAACCGTGCCTAAGGCCGTGAACAGTGTGCTGACTCTGCACTTGGAGGATAGACAAGGTGGACTGCAGCCATTCAAGAAGGCAGCTCACCACCATCTTCTCAAGGGCAACTAGGGATGAGCAATAAATGCTGCCCAGCCAGCGATGTCCACATCCCAGAAAATTGAATAAAATGAATAGTACTGGGACCCCAAAAGTCAATGGCTCCCCCTTGACTGGACTGACAACTGACCTCCACCCACTTTCCAATGTGGCTATTTGTTTGAATACACATGCAGGGTGTTTGCTCCGCACATTGGCATCATACTGTGAGGTGCAGCAAGATACACCCTCTCTTAGACAGACCTGTACTGACAATGATGAAAAGCAGTCTGTCGTGTATGTGTCTGCACCAAACAGCATACCAATACAGCAGTACCGATAGCATTTGGCTCTGGCTGAAGCAGTCATTGCTGAAAGGAATGGCAAGGCATGGATGCTGTGAGCTTTCAGGCAGTTGATCATAAGTGAGCGCTTAGTGAGCTAATGAGTAGCCTTGAGGTGGAGTCTGAGACCCATTAGCTGGGTCTTCGTTAAATAGCAAGCTGAATTTTAATTATTGCAATTTACAGATTTAATAAGGTGATTTACAAGCTTTGATTCCCTTTAATTGGCAACTCACCATTGTTTAGCAAGAAGCTCATCTTGTCGTTTGATAAATACGTAAATTATGTTGTGAGATGCTCCTATTATCAAGATAGGCCTCGCTGGAATTATCTTCCAATTCTGTCATAAAACCCATCATAGCAGCATTTGATTAGGTCCTGATAAGATTCTACTCACTAACTTATATATTCTAACAAGTTTATGAATGGCCCATTATCATGTGAAGCTAGTTTTGATGGAAAAATGCCTAGCTATATTATGTTGGTTTTGCTTTAACCAAAAAAAATTCTTGAGAATTGGAGCTTACAAGCAATGCGATGGCACGTTGAGATACAGTTCGTGTATTTACAGCTATTCAGATTGTAGGTACATATTCACTATGTGGTGTGATGACTTGGTTGCATGCCTTTAGGCTAGTATGTTGAAAAAAGTCAGTGAGTGTGTTTGTCAGGTTTTCCATATCCTGCAGAATGCTGAGAGGCAAAGTTGACCAATTTCTGAAATACCCATCGCAAACAGTTTTTATAATTAAATGTTGGCTTCTTTCAAGTTGAATATGTTCTTGCTGAAGGACCTGCTGCTTGTGTGGACTTACAGTAACCCTGAAGATTGGAGAAATATGATTAGAAATTGACTAAAAAATGAGATAAATTAGAACATGGGAGCAAAATGATAAGAACTATGAAAAGGCAGTAAGAACTTCTGTATGTACAAGAAGTAAGATAGCACCTAAAATAATCATTGCTTCCTTAGAGGATGAGAATGTGAATTAATATTCAGGATATAAAAAAAACAGCAAAGACTTTGGACACAGCTATGTAAACTAAACAGATTTTAGAAATATTTCACTTGTTATAAAGTGGTAAACATAGACTGTCAATTTTCAACTTCTATTATCTAATTTTAATACTTGGGACCTTCATTAGCTAAAATGTTTTTTTTAAGAGGGACCAAAACTGATCCAAAATGGCTACAGTGATCAACTGACCACAAATTGAGGCGTGCCCAGGACCGCAGTTTGAGATAATTAAAACTGACTGCGTCAAAAGTGCCATTTCCATCTAAAGAGACTGAAACCAGATCACTGAGTCAGCATCAGGACATTTTGGTCTCCTGTTAAGTTTGCACTTGTACCATAAATTGCACATAGTGGTCATGGATGGGTTGACTGCAAATGTTCAATTTGGAAACACTTGAGCTAACTCAAGAATATATAATGTGTCATATTTCAATAGCTGTTTGAGCAGCTGAACAGTGATAAAGAAATATGAATTAGTAACAGTAAGGACTGGAAGTATCTCTCCCTGTTCCTTTCATCTGTGAAGACAGGCAATTTGAAAAGCAATCATTGTCTAAGAACGCAAAGATATCTTCAAACTACGCCACTGCTGCTGATAAGAATCGACAATGAAACAACTGCGATCTCAGGTTCAAAATCTAATACCTCAAGAACTCTAATGACCGTTAAGCTGTATAACCATTATACTACTGTCTGTGCCAATTGCTTAAATGTATTATCTATGTTCGTGTATGTATGCGTTTAGTGTTGCATTTTATTATGTTTTTCTTGGGGGTCAGTAGATAACAAAATTCCTATTTCTTTCACACAAGGAAGCCTTATAATTGATCTGATTAACAACATTTTAGTTGAAATATGAAAGCTGTGCACTTAAAAGTAGCAGTGTTTGTTATGAATGACCTGAGGTATTTTTTAAAAAGGAAACTGAAACATCTTTCCTCATCTAACCGTAACAAATTTGGGGGCTCACAGATAGACAGAGTTTTGACAGAAAACAAAATCATTGGAGTTGGGGCGGTGGGTAGTGGGGAGAACAATTTGTTACTTCAAGAGCTATTTAAAAACAGCATCTTTGAAAAGGTTTCCTAGAATTTCTACGATTGAAAAGGATTAAAGTGTCTATGTTTAATATTAAGGCTTTCATGAGACAGGGCGAAATACTTATGAGAACCTAAAAGCCTTTGGAAGAATTCAAATAAAAGAATTTAAAATGTTCAAATAATGTAGGCACTTAGACGTTACATTCCACCTGAAAGCCAGAAAAAAAAATCAGAAATGGCAAAACAGACGAGGCAATATCTAGAGGTAGAACCTGAGGACAGCGAAACTGATCATTTAAAAGTGGAACAGCTAAGACTAGAATTGGAGTTCCTGCAATGGAGAGATGGCAAGGGAAAAGGAGAGAGATTGAGGGAGAGAGAGAGAGAAAAATGAGAATAGAGAGAAATGAGGGAATTCCAGGAAAGGAGTTGCAATTGAAATGCCTCAAATTGAGGAAGAGGCATTCCAATGAAGGACACTGATGCGAGGGAATGACAACTGACTCACTGTTATAGAATTGAAATGTTCAAGTTTGCCAATATAATCCTGAAGTTGTGGAAGAAACTGGATACTTTGTCTCTTTTGAAAGGTTATCTTAGAAATTAAAGCAGCCAATGGAATAATGAACATGTTGCAACGCAGGCTGGCAAGGAAAGCTCACAATGTTTACACACTCATACCTCAGGAAAGTGCCATTGACTATAAGCAGCAAAATGGGCTATTTTAAATACAGAAATGATAATGCTAGAAACATATAGGGAAAGTTCTAAATAGACAAGAAATAGCCTGACTAGGAATACTCTGAATTTGTAGGAGTTTTGCAGTTTGCATTTTTGTCACGAGTATAAGCACTTAAAATTGCCATAATCACAAAAACCTTCCTGAGATAGTTCTCCTGGAGGAGTTAAAATACTCAATTTTCTTTTAAATCTGGATGCATGTAGTGGTGTAGAGGAGGCACGGCATTTACTCTGTCTGAGACTATATGTTAGCACAGAGGGAACCTGAGATCTGGGAGCTGTCACATTTCTATGAGTTGGACTGCTGTAAGGTCAGGGACTAAAGTGCCCAGCTTGTCACACAAGCTTTCTGCTGCAGAACGGTGAGATGGCTGCTTTGATGTGGCAGTCTGCACAAAGCTCAGACATAGGGACATAATGAAATGCCTGAGATTTTGGCATATCAGAAAGAAATTCCTCATTTTATATTTAATCAAGCACTCTAGTTACATGCTGTGGAAATAGCTTCTCTTTGCTCATTGAAGGCAGGGTTCTCACCGGCTCAATTGGCGAGCTAAGGAGGACCCTGCGTTACCTCTCCCAGGAAATCCCGTCGAACTACAAGGCACTTTGGCAATGAGAGCCTACCAGTGAGCTATCCCCTGGAATCAGGTCCCAGTGTTCATGTGTGTATGTGTGTGTGTGGCAGGGCTGGGGTGGGAGTGAGTGGTAGGGAGAGAAAGGCCATCTAGCAAGGGCTACCAGTCAACCAGAAGTCCTTGTGCTCATTAGGACCATGGACACAACAGTGACTGTTATCAGAAGCCGTTTCCCTCTTTCCAACCCTGGAGTTCTAGGATTGTGGAGGATTCAGGACAAATATAAGTGCTTTCAGGGGCAGGGATCACTGGTTCTTGATTTGGGGAAAAGGGGAAAGGGAGTATCCAGCTCCGCCATTAGGCATTGATAGCCTTTTTGTTGGAGAGACACCTTCTACCCCATGAGCTAACTGTGTGATACTAGAACTGAACACAATAAGGCCTAACCAGTGATCTGTAAAGATACTGGCTTGCTTCTGTATGCAGTGCTTCTACTTATAAAGCCAAAGATGTCATGCACTATTTTATTTTTAAAAGCAGTTTTATGTATGTTTCTTTGCCACTTTCTGCATCTCTCCACACCGAATCACCTCCCTTCTCCTTTAAAAATGAGACCAGAAAATTTATCTTATAACCTATATTTAAAATGGCTCCATCTAGTTTATATTACTTTTCCTTATTAATTTGCTTGCATCTGTCCATTTTAACAGTCTTTGGACTGAATGCCCTTCTGAATTCAGTCCATTCTATCATCTGCCAGGTCATGCTAACAAAATTCCAATCCAGGTAATTTATTTAGTATATTTACATGCAGCTGTTGCTGTAATTTACCTTCAACTCTTCCAACATTATATGGCTTTGCTGTCCATCTCTAATATTTTTTCAAGGACATGTTTGAAACATCAAGCTATGAAATATAGTGTTGATTACTCTGTCTGCAGAATCTAGGTCTTTGTGATAAATGAGTTCATCAACATGGTATTCTTGGGTACAAAGGCCTACTAAAGATTTGTTTTGTACGCAAAAATGAAAATGAATCAAATTCAATGCAAAACCTTGAATAACGCTGAAGATTAGTTACTAAAATAAGGACATAAAATGCTGGAAATGCTCAGCAGGTCATGCAGCATGTTTGCAGGCAGGAATGAGTTTAACATGGCACGTTGATCACTCCTTGGCAGAACTGAATTGAACAGGTTTTAAACAAAAACTGAAATGGGGTAAGAGGCCTCGAAGAAACAGTAAAATCAAGAAATTAGGTTGAAGCAGGCAGGAGGCTGTTCAACAGTTGTTGAGTTTAATTAAGTTTAAGAGTTGGCCGTGAGAACCATTGCTCTCATTTCTTCAGGCGGCAGCTTTTGGTGATGATCCTGTTGTTCATTACTGCTCCTTCAGAGACCCATCTATCACTTCTTTATTGTACAATTTCCATGTCCTTTTTGCCTTGCCCCACTTTTTGGCACTCAGGTCTGGATATTGCATGCCCACTCGGGCTGTGTTTTCAGCACAGAGACATGTAAAATAGGGTAGATGCAGGAGGCATCAACAAAAAATATTTTTAATTAATCTGTAGTGATATGTTGTGACACACCTCTGAAGTAGGTTACAGTTGAGCCTAGATAGTGTTGTCTAGAGGTAGGAATATTACTCCACCACAAGTGTCCTAAGACCACCTACCACTTAAAAAGCAATAATGTGTGATCATGTGAGCTTGTTAGAGCCTCAGTTCTTGCAATATTACCCTGCCCATGCTGTAAAAGTTTGGTGTGGGCAGATTGGTCGGAAGATGCAGTCTGTTTTTGTTTTAAATGGTTTTAAAATCATGGGAAGGAGGGGATGTAATAGTTTAATACATTTGGTTAATCAGAGGACACCTAGAGTAAACAGCACTCCCATTCCTTCATACTTGCATGTACACCAAAACCTAATCACCACTGCCTTCGTGCCCATCAGTCCTTATAGGGTGGGCCAATCCTCTCCAACCGATACCTCCCAGAGCTATCCACTCAAAAGATCCATGGTTGTCATTTTCATGGCTCTTCCTGAAGTATTGGCAGGACCCACTACCGAGTGCAGGTGCTGCTGGGTTTGTCAGTACTGCCGGCTAACCCAGACTGGATGGCAGAGTGGGATTTCTTCCAAATCTGAGAATGCCATATCGTTGCTGCAGGGCTGACATTTTCTTCAGTGGTCAGTCCAGCCCACTTACCAGAATGCTTCAGCCTGAAATCTCTCCTGTCATCCACACCCATTGGTTCCTTTTCTTTATTCCTCCCACCCTGCATTCTTCCTCTGTGCATACTTAAAGCCTGTTTTATCCTAAATTTCTTCCATTTTCAATGACTTGAAATGTTGCCTGAAAGGACTGAGTAATGTCAGTGGTGGGGTGAAGTGGGAGTGAGATGGGGGAAGATGTGTTTGTGTGTTGTGGTGATAGATATTTGGTTGGGTATGGGAGTAGAGTGGTGAGTAGTGTGGGGGTAGGTGTGGAGTTGAGTCTGAGGATTTGGGGGTGGGTTCGAGTGGGGTTGGGGATGGTGTGATTATATGTGTGGGGGTGGTGTGGTGTGCAGATGCGGGTGGGGTTGAGGGTGGTGGGTTGGGGCGGAGTTGGTATCTCTAAACTACAGAAAAAAGATTCTAAATATTCCTGTGTGAAGGTCAATATTTTCTTTTGCTTAACATTTACTGCATAGCACAGACAATTTTTAAGCGTTAAACCACAAGATGATCCTATTACAGTGTTACTGTGAATCAGTGCCCTTCTACAATGGCATGAGTGACACAGGAAATAGATCCAATTGTAAATCCTAGGATTATCCTAATAGGATACTGTTATGCAATGGAGAAACTCAGCCACCAGTGCCGGTCATTAACTTTAACTACCTCGGTTCCTGACCATCTAACTTCTCAAAGCTAATCAGAAATGGACAGGAAATGATGGCCTTGTCAGTAGTGTCTACATTACGCGGATAAAGAAAACTCCTCCTTTGTGGGTAAAATTTCACCATATTATGCCCTCTATTCAACCTCACACACCCCTACATGTCACCTGTGCTGTCTAACTCACTCACTCAGGACACCTCCCCATCCACACCTACAGTATCAGCAGTGCCACCCACTTTAATCTCATATAATGCCGACTTCTTTTTCATTCCAGGAGGAAAACAGGCAGCAATTGGACAAAATGAATCAATATGTGTGGTGTGCTGCCCGTCATTTGGCTCCTCACCCCTTAGGAAGAGCGGATCCTGACTTTGACCACCCTGAGGGGGACATGGGCTGGTATTGATGGATGCCCTTGACTTACTGGGCTGGGAACCCTTAATTGAAGGTTATCCCCCTTGACATAACTGAGGCCTTCAGATAACCATGACAAGCTTCCTGCCTTTGTGCCTGTGCTAAATGTTAAGGCAGGGTAACAGTGATATGAGCTTAGTATCTCTGGCTGAAGAGATAAAATATAAAATGACAAAGCAAAACAGGGATGCTGTGAGCATCCAGGTAGGCTCAGAGTGAGCAAGCATTATGACAGCAAGCAAAGAACCCAATGATGCAGCTTGGTCCACTTTGTGAGCTGGGTGTGTGCTCTGAGCACCCAGTGTCCTTGCTGCAACAATGCTATGACAGTTGCAAATGTAGCCTAAAGTGTAGCGCTGACATGCAGAAGCATCCTGTGAATAGATTTGAGATGTGACATGAAGGTGCTGAGAGTCTGGCAGATGTCAAATGCAATATCTGTGGACATATGAGTGGCATGTGCCTCTGGAGTGTGCTTTAAGATTTTAGTGCCCAACATAGAGGTTGTTTGGAGCAAATGGTGAGTTGTACCCGCCAAAAACCCACTCTGATTTCCATGCCGGGTTTTACCAATGGCTAGTTTGTTTGGTGAGTTTTCTAGGTTTGCAACCGGAATATTCATTTGGTGAGCTGGACTGTTCACAAATCTTTTGACAAGAAATAATGTGCATCACTGCCTAGCGAGAATTTTGCAACGCTGTTGGAGAAAAAGGCGCAAGCTAAAGCAAAATGGCATCAACACTGAGATGGCCCCACCAATTATCATACCCAATTCTGCTCCCACATTTCACAAAAGCACACAATGTGCAAACTTCTGTAAGATTCCATTTAGATGTTCAACATTCACATAATTATCAGCAAAACATATGTTCTGTTTACAATATCATAAGTTTAAAGAATTGCATTCACTTTCCTTGTCCATTAAAAGCTAATTTAATAAAAGACTAAAACTGCAAGCATGTGGTTTAACTCAAAGGTTGTGTCATAACTAAGTTTAAATATAGTAAAACAGGACAAATAACTATCGTTTAATGATGTATCCCATGTTTCAATTATATTCCCTTTCTGAAGGTTTTTCTGTCAGCAGTTTCATAACTGGGTTAATGTTGCTTTGATTTTTTTTCTCTTCCAATTATACAATGTTGAAAACATTATTGTTCCTTCTGCATCAGCAGTCATCTTATATTGCTTTGCAGTGAGCAAAAAGTTTACATTCAAGTTCCTGAATAAAGTGGCTGCATGAAAATAACTGGAAGCCCTGCAGCAAAGGAACAGTCCTCAGAGTATTGCAATTTTAGACCTAACAACCAAGCTGGTAAGTAAATTGTGGATGGCTGGATGAAAATGATCATTCCAATTGTTATTTTTGGTTGCTTACTGCGAAAAATGTAACCTCATTTTATTTGTGATATCTTATTCTAATGCCATGAACACATTGGTTTTGGCTTGTTGCAAAGACAAGTATAAAATTCTTTCTTGAAACAGTAACCTTCGCCTTTTGTTAGTAACACATTGCGTAAATATAGGCCTTGATTTAGATGCATAAAACTGAGCTGGGATTAAGAAGCGAAAGTGATTATTTTGATACAAAAAGATTATGCAAAATGTATAGTAACTGGAAAAGCTGGATATTGTGACTGAGCCCTAGAAATGTTTGAACAGTGATCCTGACTTATTAAGGAGGCAACTGTGTTGCTTTTCAAAGTAGTATTCAAAGTCTAAAGCAAAGAAAGAAATTATCTTAATGCAAACATTGTACTTACTAAGACTAGTGTCAGAAAATATTGTATCAGGTTCATCAAGGGGGAAATTCAATGTTCCATGTAATAGTTTTTCTTTAAGCACATATCATCCAAATAGAATTAAATTCTTGTTGATACAAAGTATCACTAGATATCAGAACTGTTCATTTGTATATTTTCCCTGAATATTCCATTTCATTTAGACAACACACACAAAGTAGTTGGTGTTAACAAACATCGATAGTAGAAGCTCTAGTATGCACTGGCTTTTTGCTTTTCAAATCTCATTTCTTTTCCTTGTGTTTTTCATTTATCTTCGAATTAAAAAGAATATCATTCATTTCTTCATTTTAACATGCAGGAATAGGAGAACACCTATAATCTGAATGTGGTTTATAATTTTCGCACATCTTAAATAAAGCTTTGAGAAAATAACTGTGTGAGTACATTAAGTTGATCTATTTGCCCTCCAACATATAAGGTACAGGTATAGTTAATGATTGTTTCAAGTGGTATTTTTAATTCAATGGCGAAAGATTTACCATCAGGGTAAATCATTGATACAATTTGTGCAGCCGTGTAAATACTGCATGAATCATCTTTGATACGTCATTTTGCTTTTATTATCTGGCTTTAAAGTACTAGATAAGGAATCACTGCCTATTTTTCTTGCTGCCCTGAATAGAGTCATAGAGACCTCCAGCTCGGAGATAGGCCCTTCGGCCAAAATGGGCTTCACTACGCTCATTCCCGTGCATTTGGCCCAAATCCTTCAAACCTTTCCTATCCATGTATTTGTTCCAATGCCTTTTAAATGTTGTTAATGTGCACACCTCAACCACTTCTGCTGGCAGTTCATTCCATTTTGTAGCACCTGCTGTGTAAAGAAGTTGTCCTTCACGTTCCCATGTATTCTTTCCTCTCTTACCTTAAACTGATGGCCTCTCTAGTCCTTGATTTCCCAACCCTGAGAAAAAGACTGAGTGCATTCACCCTATCCATGCCTCTCATGATCTTACACATTCCTATAAGATCTCCCCTCAGTCTCCTATGGTTTAAAGGAAATGTCCTAGCTTGTCCAGCCTCTCCCTATACCTCGTCTCTTGAGTAGAAGCGACATCTTTATAAACTTCTCCTGCTTTCTCCACTTCAATAAAATCCTTCCTATATCAAGGTGACCAAAGCTGAACGCAATGTTCCAAGTGTGGCCTCACCAACCTCCTGCACAACTGCAGCATAACTTCCCAACTTCTGTACTCAATGCTCTCTGACTGTTGAAGGCCAGTGTGCCAAAAACCTTCCTCACTGCCCTGTCTACCTGTGACTCTACTTTCAGAGAACCTGCACCTGCACACCAAAGTCTCTCTGCTCCACTTCACTCCTCAAGGCCCTACATTCACCATGAAACTCCTACCTTGACTTGACTTTCCAAAATGCAGCACCTCACACTTATCTATATTAAACTCCATTTGCCATTTCTCGGCCCACTTCCCCAGCTGATCGAGATCCTGCTGGACTTCCTGATAATCTTTCTCATGGTCCATGATATCGCTTGTTTTAGTATTATCCACAAACTTACTGATCATGCCTACGACATCGTCATACAAGTCATCAATATAGATAACAAACAGCAATGGGCCCAATGGGGTCTCTTTGAATTCCATACGATCTACCCTTCCAGAGCAGACTACCATGTGGAACCTTATCAAAGGCTTGACTGAAATCCTTGTAGACTACATCTACTGCCCTGCCCTCACTCTAATAAATTTGTGAGACATGATCTCCCATGCACAAAGCCATGCTGACTACTCCTAATCAAACCCTGTCTTTCTAAATACATATATATCTTATCCCTGAGATCTTCTCATGTAACTTAGCTACCACAGATGTTAAGCTTACCGGTCTATAATTCCCAGGTTTTTCTTTGCAGCCCTTCTTGAATAAGAGCACAACATTCACTACCCACCAGTGTTCCAGGACCTCACCCGTGGAAAATGATGATGTAAATATATCAGTCAGGGACCCTGCAATTTCTTCTCTAGCCTCTTGTAGGGTTCTTGGGTATACCTGATCAGGAGCAGTAGATTTATCCACCTTCATATATTCTAATATTTCCAACATCACCTCTACTGTGTTAACTATTTAAACTTTATTGTAAAAACAAATCAGTAAAATAGCTGAATTTCCACAATTACCCTTGGTGTCAACTGTGTCTTAGAGTCATCTCTGGCTTTATTTTTAACTATGGCTCAGTTGGTGACATTCTTCCATCTAAGTCACAAGGTTCTGGTTTTAAGTTCCACTGCAAGCCTTGGGCACAAAAATCTAAGCTTACACTCTGATACAATCCTGAGGGAATACATTGAAGGCTCTGTCCTTTGAAGGAGATATTAACAAAGGCTCCACCTGCCTGGCAACTACATGCAAATAAAATATTCCTGTGTGTGTGTGTGTGTGTGTGTGTGTGTGTGTGTGTGTCTGTGTGTGTGTCTGTGTGTGTGTACATTTGTATTGGGGGAGGAGGTGTGGCTGTTATGACTGATGTCCTGGACAATATTTAATGCTCATTACAGTCCATAGGAAGGATGAGATTACAGGGTACATAAAAGTGCAGGGTAAAATAAGGCTGAGTCAGCACAGCTTGATCAAGGGGATGTCGTGTCTGACAAATCATTAGAATTCTTTGAGGAGGTAATGAGCAAGTTAGATAAAGACGAGCCAGTGGAAGTGATCTATTTGGATTTGTAGAAGGCCTTTGATAAGGTGCTACATCAGAGATTGCTAAATAAGGCAAAAGCCCATGATGTTAGGGGTTAGGAACTGGCATAAATAGAGGATTGGTTAATTGGCAGAAAGCAGAGAGTGGGGATAAATAGGTCTTTTTCAGGATGGCAGCTGGTGACTAGTACAGTTCAACAGGAAACAGTGTCGGTATCGCAATTATTTACATTATACATTAATGAACTGAATAAAAGATTGGAGGATTCCAAGATAACAAAATGTGAGGCTGGATGAACACAGCAGGCCAAGCAGCATCTCAGGAGCACAAAAGCTGACGTTTCGGGCCTAGACCCTTCATCAGAGAGGGGGATGGGGTGAGGGCTCTGGAATAAATAGGGAGAGAGGGGGAGGCGGACCGAAGATGGAGAGTAAAGAAGATAGGTGGAGAGAGTATAGCTGGGAGGTAGGGAGGGGATGGGTCAGTCCAGGGAAGATGGACAGGTCAAGGAGGTGGGATAAGGTTAGTAGGTAGATGGGGGTGCGGCTTGGGGTGGGAGGAAGGGACGGGTGAGAGGAAGAACAGGTTAGGGAGGCAGAGACAGGTTGGACTGGTTTTGGGATGCAGTGGGTGGGGGGGAAGAGCTGGGCTGGTTGTGTGGTGCAGTGGGGGGAGGGGACGAACTGGGCTGGTTTAGGGATGCAGTTGGGGAAGGGGAGATTTTCAAACTGGTGAAGTCCACATTGATACCATTAGGCTGCAGGGTTCCCAGGCGGAATATGAGTTGCTGTTCCTGCAACCTTCGGGTGGCATCATTGTGGCAGTGCAGGAGGCCCATGATGGACATGTCATCTAAAGAATGGGAGGGGGAGTGGAAATGGTTTGCGACTGGGAGGTGCAGTTGTTTGTTGCAAACTGAGCGGAGGTGTTCTGCAAAGCGCCTGGGAACCCTGCAGCCTAATGGTATCAATGTGGACTTCGCCAGTTTGAAAATCTCCCCTTCCCCAGCTGCATCCCTAAACCAGCCCAGTTCGTCCCCTCCCCCCACTGCACCACACAACCAGCCCAGCTCTTCCCCCCCACCCACTGCATCCCAAAACCAGTCCAACCTGTCTCTGCCTCCCTAACCTGTTCTTCCTCTCACCCATCCCTTCCTCCCACCCCAAGCCACACCCCCATCTACCTACTAACCTCATCCCACCTCCTTGGCTTGTCCGTCTTCCCTGGACTGACCTATCCCCTCCCTACCTCCCCACCTATACTCTCTCCACCTATCTTCTTTACTCTCCATCTTCGGTCCGCCTCCCCCTCTCTCCCTATTTATTCCAGAGCCCTCACCCCATCCCCCTCTCTGATGAAGGGTCTAGGCCCGAAACGTCAGCATCCTGAGATGCTGCTTGGCCTGCTGTGTTCATCCAGCCTCACATTTTGTTATCTTGGAATTCTCCAGCGTCTGCAGTTCCCATTATCTCTGAAAAGATCGGAGGACGTTGTTGCTAATTTTACAGATGACCCAAAGATAATTGGAGGGACAGATAATGTTGAGGAAATGGGGGATACTGTAGAATGACTTGGACAAGCTAGGAGAGTGAGTAAAGAAATGCAGATGGAATACAATGTGGGCAAGTGTGAGGTTATGCACTTTGGTAGGAAGAATAGAGGTATAGACTATTTTCTTAATGGAGAAAGATTTCAGAAATCTGAAGCACAAAAGGAATTTGGAGCCGTAGCTCAGGGTTTTCTTCAGGTTAACATGCAGGTTTAGTTGGTAGTTCGAAAGGTGAATCAATGTTTACATTCATTTCAAGAGGGCTAGAATCCAGGATCAGAGATGTACTGCTGAGATAATATAAGAGATAGCAGGAACTGCAGATGCTGGAGAATCTGAGATAAAAAGGTGTAGAGCTGGATGAAAACAGCAGGCCAAGCAGCGTCAGAGGAGCAGGAAGGCTGATGATTCGGGCCTAGACCCTTCTTGAGAAAAAATGAAGGGTCCAGACCCGAAACGTCAGGCTTCATGCTCCTCTGACGCTGCTTGGCCTGCTGTGTTCATCCAGCTCCACACCTTGTTATCCAAGATAATATAAGGCTCTATTTTGAGCACTTTTGGAATATCATGAGCAGTTTTAGGCCTCATATCTAGGGAAGAATATGTTGGTGATGGAGGAGATCCAGAGGAGGTTTGTGAGAATAACCCTAGGATTGAAGGGCTTGTCATATGAGGAATGGTTGAGGACTCTGGGTTTGTGCTCAATGGAGATTAGAAGGTTGAGTGGATCTGATTGAAACTTACAGAATACTGGATACAGTGGACATGGAGAAGATGCTTCCACTAGAACGAGAGCCTTGGAATTAAGGGCATAGTCTCAGAGTGAAGGAATGAGCTGTTGCAAAGTTGGGTAGGGTACTTGTGAATTGGAAGGCAGGATGTTAGAATTTGTTTGTAAAAATGATAGTGGAAAAGAGTGTGTGGTCGCTTTAAGAGGTGATGTGCTTTTCTAAGCTTGGAAATAAAAAGAAATGTCTGCAAGCAGCTGCAGCTACAGACAGTTCTGAAATTGAAACATATGTATCAATTGGCTGTGTGTTGGAAACCTAGGCTTGTTTTGATGTTAAGGCAACCAGCTTGAATATCAGCCTATTAATTTAAACCAGGACTGAAAACCAAATGAAAATTTCAATCTGGTGGTTTTGACAACCTTGGACCAATCCTATTGCAAGAAATTAATAGGGTTAGAGAAAGAGGACTTTTCAAAATCAGCATGAGAATGAACTGCCATTGGAGGAGTAAAGATCTGGCTGTAATAGAAATTTTTAAGCTGTCTGATTAAGCACCACAAAGTACCAGAACACTCTTAGCTACTGTTCCTGACACAAGGATTCAGTGAAGAAAGGATTCATGACTGAAGAATAGTGGAAAAAACAGAAAACATTATGGGAGACACATTCCTAGTGCAGTTTTGAGAGCCTCATTTTTAATTTATTTTTTCTTATAACTTTGGTTTATTCAAGTGGGACTTGTATTTATTGGGCAGCATACCATTAGGCTTTTGTTTTATTTGGGAATAGTTAGTTGTTGGGGGGAGGGCGGAATTGTTTGGTTTGTCAGTAGTTCTGTTAATTTGATCATTGTTAGAGTTGGATAAATAAATTGTTATTTGTTGAATGTAAAGTGATTGTCAGGAGTTTATTTTATTTCACCTCCCTTTGAGAACAGATGGGGAGGCGAGAGGCATACCAGTTTTCATATTTCCTTTAACAGATTAAGAGGTCAGGCAAGCTTCTTGGGGTGTGTGGGGAGTTCTGTTTTAATTATCACACAGGTAGCGACCACTCCTTCCTAACAGAGAACTTAGAACTGAGACGAGGAGGAATGTCTTCAGCTAGAAGTGGTTAATCTGTAGAATTCATGGCACATAAGGCTGTGGAAGCCAAACTACTGCGTGTATTTAAGCTCGCAGTAGATAGATAGATTCTTGATCAGTAAGAGGATCAAGGCTTATGGAGAGAACGCAGGAAAATGGGGCTAAGAAACACATCAGCCATGATCAAATGGTGGAGCAGTCTCAATGGGCTGAATAGTATAATTCTGCTCCTATAACTTATTGTCAGCCAATGTGGTGAAAACAGCGTCTGACCATTATCACATTCACATTCCATTGTTGGGAGTTTGCTGAGTGAAAGATATAATGTCTCCACATTCTCGCAGTGACTAAAGTTCACCAGTACTTAATTGGGCTGGAGATGATTTGCAGTTGTTATCAAAACATGACATGAAGACAAGAGACAAACACACTGTGGAGCTGGAGGAGGACAGCAGGCCAGGTAGCATCAGAGTAGCAGAAAAGTTAACATTTTCTTCAGAAGACAAGGCTTTCTTTATTATTTTTCTCAAATCAATTGTAATTCTTTCTTCCTGATCAGAAAATAAAACTAAATGGTCAAATTGGACCACTTCTTTAGCTGATGAAGGTGGTGTGGTACAATGAAACAAAATAGCTTGAAGTGATCCCGGTGATGGGCCTAGATTCAAGGTTTTTTTTAGTCTGAGTCACTATCTAATAACACACAGTAATGCCATGACGAGTGTAATACTGCAGTGAAATGTGACAAGTCATTTGGAATCATATCACAGTGCTTCATGTGCAATAAAAATGGAAGAATAGTAAAGATTTTCTCAATCATGCGGAAGCAGGTACAATAACGATATTTAAGAAGTGTTTAGATAGACACATGGCAGGCAGGGAATAGAAGATACGGACCATGTGAAGGCAGATGGAATTAGTTTAGAATAGAATCATGATCAACAGAGATGTAGAATCCTTACAGAGTGGAAGTAAGCCATTCAGCCCATACTTACCCTCCAAAGAGAAGACCAAACCCCAAGGCTAGTTGAAGACAGGTCCCTGGTGCTGTGAGGCTATCATACATTTGTTTCCTTCACTCAGTTATTGATGTCAGTCATTATTGGTTAATATTGCTGACACTAGAATGAATCAGTGCTGCTGCATTACAGAAAGGAAAATCAACCATGGCTCTTTGTTCCTGATTGCTCTCCAATGGCCTCTGCTAAAAATATGCATGCATGTGAATAATAAGATTAGAGACCTACAGCTGAATAAACTGATAACACTGTTAACTTTTCAAGCCCAATATAACTCTTCTTCAGAGCTGAGGAAGCAGCATAGTGGGCTCAAAACATTAACTCTGTTTCTCTCTCCACCAGTGCTGCCAGGCCTGCTGAGTTTCTCTATTGCTTTCTCTTTGTGTCTCAAATTAAACTGGTAACATTTGCTGCTATATATACATTCTATATGCAAGAATAGTTATTAATTAGCTGAAGTGTGAAAGAATAAGACGATCTTGGATAATTATTTTCATGTTAAAAAAATGGTGATCCGGGAGGAAAGAAGGGGAGAAACCAATTTGAAAGCGAGCAAAAGAAGAGCTAGCGGGAATAACAAAAGAATGCCTTACACAGAAATCTAATTTTCATGTAGTTACTATTTATTTTCAGCTGTCTTTGCCTCTACCTGTGCCTCCTCCGGAGTTAGGAAAATGTCTAGCCATGTTAATATTTATTTGTTACTTCCTTCTGTGACTGAGGCTTGTAAATTAACTGCACATAATTAAGATGAAGGGGAAAAAACTGTTCCTCATTGCGATTCCCTTGTACATCTGAAGTTGGATTGAAAATGAGTCACAATTGATGCATAGATACCCACTGGGTATTGCACTGACACTGTTAATTGCTAAATCTTTACTGCAATGTTAAAACTGAGCACTGTGTAAAAATAAACAAACTAATTTGCACCTCTCAGACACAAACTGATAGCACATGATGCAAAGGAGAGAAAATTATTTTGTACGTCCCCTTCCGTACTGTTGAAGACTTTAAATTTATTATTGTCAGTTAATTAAGCCTTATGTGTGCTATTGAGCTGAATGTCAGTGCGAAGCAATAAGGTGGTATTCACACGTAGGTAACATAGACAGTGCAAGGAAAACACTGCCTTAAAAGGTATGAATCAGTGCAGGAGAACATGTTTCTTATCCCTTGAGATGCAGAGGAATAGTATATATAGTATTTATAGTTTGTCTTCGGGGTATCTAATGAGCGTAGTGGACACATTTCCAACTTGTCCTTGCATGAAGGCAGCAATTTTCCTTTTGTATCATCAGATGTTGATCACTGCTCTATAAACTTCACTCATATCAGGTAATCCTCTTCTGCATGTTATTAAATTCATATTATTTAAGGAACTCTTTTATAGCATATTGAGCTGGGGCAGGGGGTTAGTGTCAGTTAACTCAATTGGATATATGGCCAGAGTATACTACAGATGAACAGTACGTGTTCAATTCTTGTACCAGCTGCAGTAAGTTGCAGAGGACCATCTCCTCACCTTGCTGCAGGGTTATGGAATGTTTCTCCCAAGCTGTACATGATCAATTACCTCTTGCTAATGGAGACAAATGCTTACAATCCTCCTTGGATGATGGCTTACTACTTGTAATTGTGTAATTGGTAAATTACTTAGCAAAAGCTTTCATAAAGTAAAGAATAGATTCCAAAGCAGGAAAATAAAAACAAATTCATTTGTCTTTTTGATTACCTAATGACAATAATTAGGTTTCTTTAGATTGCACTGTGCTTTAAATCATTACTGTAGAGGTACTTTAGGCCACTGACAACGTGTAACTGAATTTCTGGTTTTAATTTTTCTGGTTTATTTAACTTGAATTGAACTCCAAAACCTGTTCCGTAAGTATTAATGTTAAGTTGCAGTCAACTTGCTGCTCAAGGTGAGTGTATGGAACACATTTTCCATACCACTTATTCAATAATAAAACAATGTTTGACAACACATAACAGCTATCAAATGACACAAAATTTGCACCTGGTCCACTGCAGAACATCAGGGTCTTAAAGTTTCATCCTTGGCTTGTACTGAATTCCTTAATCACAGCCAAAGACTGATACAGTGATAATGGGAACTGCAGATGCTAGAGAATCCAAGATAACAAAGTGTGGAGCTGGATGAACACAGCAGGCCAAGCAGCATCTCAGGAGCACAAAAGCTGATGCTTCGGGCCTAGACCTTTCATCAGAAAAGGGGGATGGGGAGAGGATTCTGAAATAAATAGGGAGAGAGGGGGAAGCGGACCGAAGATGGATAGAGGAGAAGATAGGTGGAGAGGAGAGTATGCGGGGGAGAGGTAGGGAGGGGATAGGTCAGTCCAGGGAGGACGGACAGGTCAAGGGAGCAGGATGAGGTTGGTAGGTAGGAAATGGAGTCTAGGCCTGAAATACAGCTTTTGTGCTCCTGAGATGCTGCTTGGCCTGCTGTATTCATCCAGCTCCACACTTTGTTATCAAAGACTGATACAATTGGGTTCAGTGTTCCAGAGTAGCAAGAGGAAAAATCAACCTGGCTGATTGCTTTTGAGTGAACCTGCTGGAAAATATGCCTACATATGATTTATTTAAGACCAAAATCTATCTTGGCCCAGGGCCTACTTTCACTTCTGTTGACTTCAATAAGTATGGTAGATTGGGCAGTCCATTACATCCAATCAGTTTTATGGCAAGTGGAAGTTTGAAATGTCTGTCCTTATTATTTTGGCAGAGACAGTGTTGCGGGGGGGGGGGGGGGGGGGGGGGGGGGGGTAGCGGTGTGGGTGTGAAGATGCGAGAAATACCTGACAATAAAGCAAAGAGCTGCCAGTGTTGGAAATCTGAAACAAAAACAGAAATGCTGGAGAAACTCAGCAGTTAAGGCAGCACTGTGTACTGTGTACAGTCCTGGTCGCTCTGCTATAGGAATGATATTACTAAATTAGAGAGGGCTCAGGAAAGATTCACAAGGATCTTGCCAGGAACGGAGGGTTTGAGTTATAAAAATAGACTGGACAGGCTGGGACTTTTTTCCCCGGTGCATAGAAGTTTGACGGGTGACATTATTGAAGTTTATAAAATCGTGAGGAGCATCGATAAGGTAAATAACAAATTATTTTCCCTCGGGTGGTGGAGTTCAAAGATAGGGGACATATTTTAAAGGTGAAAGGAGAAAGTTCTAAAAAAAACACGAAGAGCAACTTTAAGACACGGAGAGGTTCGTGTGTGGAATGAACTGCCAAACAAAGTGGTGAATGGAGGTACAATTACAACTTTTAAAAGTCATTTGGATAAGTACATGAATAGGAAAGTTTTGGAGGCATATGGGCCAGATGCAGGCAGGTGGGATTGATTTGGAACAATGATCGGCGAGGGCTACTTGGACTGAAGGGTCTATTTCCAGGCTGATGATTCTACGACTCTATGACTATTACTATGACTCTGACTCTGAACAGCACAACTCCAGTGACACTTTTTCAGAGCAGAATTCACATTAAACACCTTGTTTATCTTCCTATTTTATCTCATGCAGTATTATGCCCTCAATGGGTTTAAGAAATGTGAAAATCAGGGAATGTAGCTCAATTTAGCTAAGTGGATTTGAAGTTCAAATAGAATGTCTTGCATCAGAAAATGAATTCGGTACCTGTTGTAATATGAATAAATTTATAAAATTCAAGTGCTTATTGTAATCACTTGATTTTATAATTGTTATCACTTTACAGGCTTGCCACAACCTAGTGAATACTAAGGATAGTCTCTTTGGTATATCCTGTTTAAAAAAAGGGCTTTGTGGCACACTAATATTGTCCCAACCTCTGCATCAGGGAGACCGCGGGGTTACCCCCCCCCCACTTCAGAGATGTGTAATAATATACCTGAACAGATTGAATACAAAATGTTTGTCTTGTGAAAAATCTCATTATTCATCTCCCTACAATGGAAATCACCTTTCTTACCACCAGAAAATTCAGTACTTATGAACAGAATCATTATGAGGAGTATGTTTCTGACATTGAAGTTAGGCCAGAACAAATGAGGGTAACAACTTTTAAGTAGACCCCTTACATGTGGCAACAGCCAATCAAACTAATTCTGTTTAAATGAGCTAACAAGGTGTAGAGCTGGATGAACACAGCAGGCCAAGCAGCATCAGGGGAGCAGGAAGGCTGACGTTTCAGGTCTAGACCCTTCTTCAGAAAATAGAAGAAGGATCCGGGCCCGAAACATCAGACTTCCTGCTCTTCTGATGCTGCTCGGCCTGCTGCATTCATCCAGCTCCACACTTTGTTATCTTAGATTCTCCGGCATCTGCAGTTCCTGCTATCTCTAATTCTCTTTAAATGTTTTCTTTTGTGGAGATTTTCAAAACCGTAATAATCTCATCAACAAAAAAATAAATGGGATACAGTTAACCTCAGATTAAAGGCTGTAATGAGCAGTTCTTCTGGTGCAACATCTTGGGGAAATTTGTATTCTTTCCCAATAGCTGGGAAGCTTTAAGATTGCACACAGTCATCAGCATTAACCAACCAGCAGCACTTCCAAAAAAAGTCCAGATTGCACTATCACCTGAAAATGGATAAACATGACTGTATAGTGAAAATGCTGGCAAAAAGCCAAATTAGCAGTGCTGAACATTTCATGCAGTGTCTGGAATTTACTCTCTTGGTATATGATAAGATCACAGTTAACTTGTTGAAAATATTAATGTACTAAGAATCCCCACTAGACATGCCAGATGCCTACTAGAATTACATTTTATCTTTAGCATAACATAGAAGGTATGTTCCGATTATACTTCTCACAACTGGCACAGATCTGACTGAACATGTTGACAAGATACCTCATCGTCATGACAGTAACGCACAAACGAGTTGTGGGATGAACTTTGCATCAACAACTTTCGGAGTAATGTCACTTTTTGCAATATTGTTTGTAGTTTTTGATCCTTAAATCAGTAGAGATAAACCAGAAAGGAGTAAAGATAATTGAATAAATGAGTGAATTAAATTATGTTGAATTGAGAAAATGTGGTTTAACTTTGGAGAAAAGGTCAAAGCAGCATATAGTCCAGATATTTATAATGATGCAAAATTAGAAATACGAAAGCTAGAAATTAATCTTGGATGGCAGACAAAGGTGTAGTGTCTTAGGAGCTGCTGCAATACGGTCAGCCTTATTGTCCTATTGACTTCAGTCCTATTGACTGGACCAGAAACAAATATGGAACAATACATATGCTGGCAGTCAATTCAAAATTCCTTCCATTTTGGACTGTCATCCCAGCATTTTAACTCTTTTTCTTTAAACAACAGTGACAAAATTATGAAGTAGGTAAACAAAACATTATAATATATTAAGTAGTATACAGATTGACGATACAGTAATATAGTACACAGGCAAATAGAATCACATACAAAATATATAAACCATTTTAAACAGAATCTAAATGTATATGTGAATATGAAAACATGTGAATAAAATGGAAGAGGCTACCAGGACTGACCTATGAACAGTGAAAATAGGTAGTTGGAAGCAGTTGCTGTAACCAATATCTTGGTATTATGGATCAAGGGACAACCGGGGAGGCAGTGAGAGGGTGGTAAATTACTTGAATAAGAAAACAGTCATACAGAGGGAAATGCAACAGTTATGGGAATAGACAGGTGTTTTGTAATTGCAAAATACTTATAAGTAAGAAATACTATTCTGCAATCTTTAATTAAACCATTCAAAACAAACAGAAACTCCAATATTACTTTGTTATTGAATGTTATTTGTTTCTGCCTTCTCATTTTCAATAATAACTCTCAAATGATGCACCTCATTACTAACTCCCTAACTATCAAAAAAGTAGTCGTTCCATATTCACATCAAAACTTTTATGAACTGCAAAATCCGTGAACTCTTCTTTTACCCTTCTCTGGTCTGGTGGAAGTTGCCCAAATTCTTAATTTATATAGTTCCTTATCACTTTCATTTATTCAACTTTTACTTCCTGCTCTTTGTACACACATATCCTCCTGATTAAAAATGTATGAATTGGATTAAGTCAACAGAATTCTAGATTACATGTTGAATTTAATATTCACATTCAGTAGACAGAGAAAGGGGCCTTGATTAGTTTATCTCAATCTAATTTAGAGATGGTTCAGTGATTTCAACTCTAGAACATTGAACCCAGTAGTTTCTCTGGAAAGGTTTTAGAAAGTGAGTAATACTTCCACTCTAACCATGGGAGCACACTGAACGCTAATCCAATCATATTTTGACTAAACATCCTTGCCATTTCTGAGACAACTGGGTATCTGTATTGAGGGAAGGGAACAGGGATACAATCACAGTGTAAGTGGGTTCACTGTGCAATCAGCAGATCAAGACTAATTTTATGTATGTTTGATAACAAAATGTGTAAATGTTGATTGGTTTACTATAATCTTAAATTAAGAAACTCTCTTGATAAGATATCAGGAAACCTGAAGCATAGTTATTCTGCAATGAATTGCTTCAGAGAAGCTGGCCTTAGAAATTTCATTATACTCGATTTTGCAGAATCAGTTTCTGAAACTCTATTTGGTTTCAAGAATGCATAAGTTGATCTCATTGGCAGAAGGTACACTACCTTTTTCACTTGACACTGGTTGGATTTCCAACTTTCATTATGAGTCACCTTCTGAAATATTGTTTCTCTCTAGGTGCTATTCGTTAAAAATAATGGGGGAACGCTTTGATTGCCACTATTGTAAGGAATCCCTCCTTGGCAAGAAGTATATCTTGCGGGATAACAACCAGTACTGTGTTAAATGTTTTGAAAATCTGTACTCTAATGTGTGTGAAGAGTGTAAGGCGCCCATCGGCAGTGACAGTAAGGTAAATATGCTCTTAGGTTAACTAAACATTTGCATTTTAAATATATTTGAAAACTATAAACATAAATAATTAATGTCATCACAATTAATGTTAATTTAGAACCAAAGTAATCTCCAACTGTCAAATTACCCTAATTGCACAAATTATGAATCTGTTAAAAATGTATTTGAGGGCCATATTTTAGAGATTACTCCCTTATTGTGATAAAAAACTAGATACATATAACTTCAAATGTATGCACTTGTTGGAATTCACCATTCAGAGTAGGAGAAATATAATTGTAGTACATTGTAATTGTAGTACTTATTTTCTGTATTATCTATAGACGCATTTATCTTGCCTCAACATTTCCCCCTAGGATTTATCCTATAAGGATCTTCACTGGCATGAAAAATGTTTCAACTGTGCTAAATGTAGCCGTTCTCTGGTTGAAAAACCTTTTGCTGCCAAGGATGAAAATCTTCTGTGTACTGAATGTTATTCTAATGAATACTCCGCAAAATGCTTTGCCTGCAAAAAGACCATCATGCCTGGTAAGAGTCAATGAAGTGACTAATTAAGACAAAAAGCAGAAATTGCTGGAGAAACCCAGAAGCTCTGGCAGCATTTGTGGATAGAACGTAGAGTTAATGGTTCAAGTCCAGCTGAAGAGGGGTCACTGGACTTGAAACAGTAACTCTGTTTCTCTTTCCACATATGCTGCCAGATCTGTTCAGTTTCTCATGCAACTTCTGTTTTTGTTTTTCAGATTTCTAGCATCTGTGTTTTTTTGATTTCTTTTATCTGGCTAATTAAGACATTGATGACTAACCTGAATTCTGGAATATTGAGCCTCAGAGGTTTCCCTGGAGTGCTCTTAGTATCAGAATACAACTTCCACTCACCCCATGGAAAATCTCTCTACTCTAAATATATGTCGATTAAGTATCCTCGACATCTGCCTCAAGGGGGCAAAGCTGAAGTACAATCACTGTGGATTCACAATAAGGCATAATAAGAGGTCAAGATCAAGAACTATTTTGTGTGAGGAAAATTTCCAACTTCTTTAGAATTTACATTGACATCAGCTGGCCATTATAGTAATTGCCCGATTTTCATGTATGCCAAAACAATTTTGAGGTTGGCTCTGTGTAGGATTCACAACAATATCCATACTGAATCAGAAGACCTGATGTGGATACATGGTGTTGCACTAGGATGGACAAAACCAGAAGTCACATGACACCATATTATAGTCCAACAGAGTTACTAAAATCACAACAAAATAGAATTTCCTTTATTGTCACATGTACTCATGTATAGAAGTACAAGAGTACAGTGAAAAATGTACAATATCACCCACATGGAACCAGCTTAGGTACGAAGTGCCTAGGTACAAATCTTAGATTCAAAATAGAGAAATAAAGGATAAAAATGGCAAAAAGTTACATTACCTTACAGTCATTCACAGTACAAATTAGAAAAATAAGAAGCAAAACTTGAAAAAGATAAACGTTACAGTCTTTCCATAACAGGCTTGCAGTAGATCAGCACAGTGGGCTTGCACATATGGTCTGATTGGGTTCATATGCCACTGACCGCCAGCACCAGTCCCCAGTCCAACAACAGTCCTCCCTCTGCTCGAACCTCCAGTCTGCTGGCTGTCCCCCTCCGATTGAGCCTTCAGTCTGCTGGCTGTCCCTGCTCTGCTCAAGCCTCAAACTTTGGGAGATGTGAATGCAGGGCGACAACCCAAGGTGTTGCCAACCTGAGGAAAGGTCACATCAAAAACAGCATGTTTGGGAAGGGAGTGGAAGTTCATGTTGACGGTGAAAAACCTTTGAGAATTCAGGATTCCCAATGACATGCCTGCCTCCATCGGGAGACAAAAATTTAGGCCCAAGAGTGTGTTAAGCTCTATGAGACCCTTAGTTGATTCTCTTCAATATTGAAAGCTACGCATTCACGTTTCCAATTCACTTAAATCAAGATGAATATAAGTTAATAATTTGTGGAATGAAATGCACGACTATTTGTAGGACGTGAACCCCAACATTTTCACTTAATATGTTGGAGCCAATTTGAAAATATATCAATTACATACTGGGCATGTGCATTCCTTCTCTATATAGTTGTCTAGAATAAAACGTGTTCAAGTTAAAACAGTCGATGTACATAGAACATAGAACATAGAACATAGAACAGTACAGCACAGAACAGGCCCTTCAGCCCACAATGTTGTGCCGACCATTGATCCTCATGTATGCACCCTCAAATTTCTGTGACCATATGCATGTCCAGCAGTCTCTTAAATGACCCCAATGACCTTGCTTCCACACCTGCTGCTGGCAACGCATTCCATGCTCTCACAACTCTCTGCGTAAAGAACCTGCCTCTGACATCCCCTCTATACTTTCCACCAACCAGCTTAAAACTATGACCCCTCGTGCTAGCCATTTCAGCCCTGGGAAATAGTCTCTGGCTATCAACTCTATCTATGCCTCTCATTATCTTGTATACCTCAATTAGGTCCCCTCTCCTCCTCCTTTTCTCCAATGAAAAGAGACCGAGCTCAGTCAACCTCTCTTCATAAGATAAGCCCTCCAGTCCAGGCAGCATCCTGGTAAACCTCCTCTGAACCCTCTCCAAAGCATCCACATCTTTCCTATAATAGGGCGCCCAGAACTGGACGCAGTATTCCAAGTGCGGTCTAACCAAAGTTTTATAGAGCTGCAACAAGATCTCACGACTCTTAAACTCAATCCCCCTGTTAATGAAAGCCAAAACACCATATGGCTTCTTAACAACCCTGTCCACTTGGGTGGCCATTTTAAGGGATCTATGTATCTGCACACCAAGATCCCTCTGTTCCTCCACACTGCCAAGAATCCTATCCTTAATCCTGTACTCAGCTTTCAAATTCGACCTTCCAAAATGCATCACCTCGCATTTATCCAGGTTGAACTCTATCTGCCACCTCTCAGCCCATCTCTGCATCCTGTCAATGTCCCGCTGCAGCCTACAACAGCCCTCTACACTGTCAACGACACCTCCGACCTTTGTGTCGTCTGCAAACTTGCTGACCCATCCTTCAATTCCCTCGTCCAAGTCATTAATAAAAATTACAAACAGTAGAGGCCCAAGGACAGAGCCCTGTGGAACTCCACTCACCACTGACTTCCAGGCAGAATATTTTCCTTCTACTACCACTCGCTGTCTTCTGTTGGCCAGCCAATTCTCTATCCAAGCAGCTAAGTTCCCCTGTATCCCATTCCTCCTGACCTTCTGAATGAGCCTACCATGGGGAACCTTATCAAATGCCTTACTGAAGTCCATATACACCACATCCACAGCTCGACCCTCATCAACTTTTCTAGTCACATCCTCAAAAAACTCGATAAGGTTTGTAAGGCATGACCTACCCCTCACAAAGCCGTGTTGACTGTATTTGATCAAGCCATGCTCTTCCAGATGGTCATAAATCTTATCCCTCAGAATCCTTTCTAACACCTTGCAGACGACAGACGTGAGACTTACCGGTCTATAATTGCCGGGGATTTCCCTATTTCCTTTCTTGAAGAGAGGAATTACATTTGCCTCTCTCCAGTCCTCAGGTACGACTCCAGTGGAGAGCGAGGATGCAAAGATCTTCGCAAGTGGCGAAGCAATTGCATTTCTCGCTTCCCAAAGCAGCCGAGGACAAATCTGATCCGGGCCTGGCGACTTGTCAATCTTAATGTTTGACAAAATTTTCAGCACATCAGCTTCGTCTATCTCTATCCATTCCAGCATGCACACCTGCTCTTCAAAGGTTTCATTCACTACAAAGTTCGTTTCTTTCGTAAAGACAGAAGCAAAAAACTCATTTAGGGCTTCCCCTACCTCCTCAGGCTCCACACACAAGTTCCCTATGCTATCCCTGATCGGCCCTACTCTTTCTTTGACCATTCTCTTATTCCTCACGTAGGTGTAAAATGCCTTTGTGTTTTCCCGGATTCCTTCTGCCAAGCCTTTCTCGTGCCCCCTCCTGGCTCTTCTCAGACCATTTTTGAGCTCGTCATCCAAAGTTCCTTAATCTTACCCCTTCTTGCCTGTCTCAGAGGGACATATTTACTCATCACTCCCAACAACTGTTCCTTAAACCGTCTCTACATGTCTATAGTTCCCTTACCATGGAACAACTGCTCCCAGTCCATGCTTCCTAACTCATGTCTAATCGCATCATAGTTTCCTCTTCCCCAATTAAATATCCTCCCATTCTGCCTAATCCTCTCCTTCTCCATAGCTATGTAGAATGTGAGGCAGTTATGGTCACTATCACCAAAATGCTCTCCCACCACAAGATCTGATACTTGCCCCGGCTCGTTTCCGAGCACCAAGTCTAGAATGGCCTCTCCCCTCGTCGGCCTGTCAACGTACTGCGTTAGGAAACCCTCCTGAACACACCTTACAAAAACAGCTCCATTCAAATCTTCTGCTCGAAGGAGGTTCCAATCAATATTAGGAAAGTTAAAGTCACCCATTACAACAACCCTACTGCGTGCACACTTTTCCAAAATCTGTCGACCTATGCTTTCTTCAATCTCCCTGCTGCTATTGGGGGGCCTGTAGTAAACCCCTAACGAGGTGACTACTCCCTTGCTGTTCCTAATTTCCACCCATACTGACTCAGTAGGCAGATCTTCCTCGACAAAGGAAGCTTCTGTAGCTGTGATACCCTCTCTGATTAGTAATGCTACACCCCCTCCTCTTTTTCCCCCCTCCCTATTCTTTTTAAATGTTCTAAACCCTGGAACATCCAGCAACCATTCCTGCCCATGAGAAACCCATGTCTCTGTTATGGCCACAACATCATAGCACCAGGTACTGATCCATGCTCTAAGTTCATCACTTTTATTCCTGATACTCCTTGCATTAAAGCAAACACACTTTAACCGATCCCTTGGTTCCTTCCCAGGAAAATCCTTCCCACTAGCTGGTCTACCTCTTGCTACTGCCTCACCTGCATCAACGCTCACCTCTGGTATACAGCTCAGGTTCCCACCCCCCTGCCATACTAGTTTAAACCCTCTCGAACTACTCGAGCAAACCTTCCACCCAGGACATTGGTCCCCTTCCAGTTCAGATGCAACCCGTCCTTCTTGTACAGGTCCCACCTTCCCCAGAAGGCATCCCAATTATCAACATATCTGAAGCCCTCCCTCCTACACCAGCTGCGTAGCCACGTGTTCAGCTGCGCCTGCTCCCTGTTCCTCACCTCGCTATCTCGTGGCACCGGTATTAAACCAGAGAACACTACTCTGTTTGTCCTGCTCTGCAGCTTCCATCCTAACTCCCTGAAATCACTTTTTATATCCTCAAACCTATTTCTGGCTATATCGTTTGTGCCAATATGTAACACGATTTCTGGCTGTTCGCCCTCCCCTTTTAGAACTTTATACACCCAATCGGAGACGTCCCGGACCCTGGCACCAGGGAGGCAACATACCTTCCGGGAATCCCGATCTTGCCCACAAAATCTCCTGTCGATTCCCCTAACGTACAATTTGTTCCCTGGTAAAAGTAACCATTTTTGCAATGACAGGATCTCGTAAAATGGAATACAGAGGAAATAGTTGGCATGAAACCTGCTTCGCTTGCAAACGTTGCCGGCAGCCAATAGGAACCAAATCATTTATACCCAAGGAGAATGATGCCTATTGTGTCCCATGCTATGAAAAACAGTTTGCTCAGCACTGTTCATCCTGCAAAAAGGTATATGTTTTAATATGGTTATGTAGCTTTTCTTCTAATTGTAAAAGCATTCAGATTGTGTACAAATGACATTGAGAAATATGTTTACTGCTGGAAAAATCAAACTACAAATTTATTCCTGTTGCTAGGGAACAGATGTGAATTTGAGACTGCCAGTAGTTCTGTACTCTGCTCTGATGGTGAAATCACCTCTTCTTGATTAGTCGCCTACCACAAAGGTGCAGTTTCTCTAGCTGTACATATATGTCCATGGTTACAACAATATATCTGATCATTCACATTTCTGTGTATGATGCAAGTAACAAATTCTCTACATAGGTCATGAGTTGCCATGAGAAACGACTTTTGTAGAGAGCATTGAACACTTGCAGCAAACACAGAAAACGCTGGAGAAACTCAGCAGATAGAGGAAGTGTAATTAAAATGGGAACAGTGTTCATGCTGTAGCGTTGTTCAACTCAATGTTGAGTTGTGAAGGCTGTAAAGCTGTATAAGTGGAACACAAGTACTGTTCCTCTAGCTTTGCTAGAAAACCACAGTGGGCCTGAGATGGAGAGGTTAGTATGATGGCAGCTACATCACTCCTTTACTACCATTACCATGACTTTGTCTTTTGCTCTGGGCACCCTCACCACCTGTTCCACCTGCTCCTACCCCCACAACCTGCCCACTTAAACATCATAACAACCCATAATTTCCCAGCCCCTTCAGTTTCAAAGAAGATAATTGAATTTGAACATTAACTCTGTTTCACTCTCTACAGATGCTGACTCTCTCCAGCACTTTCTGTTTTTCTATCCATCTAGTAAATCTCCTCTAAACCACCTCTAATGCATTTCTTCAATAATGAAACCAAAACAGCTCACAGAATTCAAGGTATGGTCTCACCAATGCCTTGAATAACTGAAGAATAGCTTCCTTACTTTTATATTCAATTCCTCACGTAGTAAAAAATAGCATTCCATTTGTTTTCTTAATTACATGCTGTAGCTGCAGGTTATCTTTTTGTCATTCATGCAGTAGAACATTTAGATCCCTGAGCACCTCAGAATTCTGATCTTGTTCTCTGTGTAAATAAGACTCTGCTTTTGTATTCTTCCAATCAAAGTGACCAACTTTGCACTATCCTCCAGTATACTCCATTTGACAGATTTTTGTCTACTCACTTGATGTAGCCATATTGGTCTGCATCCTTGTCACATCATCTTTGCACCGCACTTTACAACTTATCACTGTAATCTGAAATTTAGTCACTGTGCCATTACTTACCTCATCTAAATCATTCACATAAATTATAAAAAGTTGAGGGCCCAGCAGAGACCCCTGTGAGATGCCATTTGTTACATCCTGTCCATCAGAAAACAACTCTTTTATGCATACATTCTGCTTTCTGCAGCCAACCAATCTTCTTTTTAAAAAAATAGAATCTATGCAGTGCAGAAGCAGGCCATTTGGCCCACCAAATCCACGCTAACCCTCTGAAGGGCATGCCACCCAGATCCAACCCCCTTACCCTGTCCCTGTGTTTCCCATGGCTAACTCATCTAGCCCACATATCACTGGACACTATGGAGCAATTTAGCATGGCCAATCTGCCTAAACTGCACATTTTTGAACTGTGGGAGAAATCTGGAATAACTGCAGAAAACCCATACAGACATGAGGGGAATGTGCAAACTCCATATCCGCCTGAATTTGGATTTGAACCTGGGTCCCTGCCACTGTGGGGCAGTGGTGCTAACCACTGAGCCACCATATCATTGCTACAATGTTATTCTCTCTATCATTAGCTCCTACTTTGTGCAATAACATGTTATGCTACATTTTGTCGCATGGCCTTTTGAAAATCTAGAGACAGTTGAACTCCCTTTTTATGCACAGAACATAATTCCATGAATTCCAATAAGTTGGTTTCTCCCCTTCATGAGACCATGCTGACTCTTCACAGTTGCCTTGAGCTTTCCTAAATTCCCTGTTATAATCTCCTTAATGATTGACTCAGAATCTTTTTGATGACAGATGTTAAGTAGTTAGCCTGTAGTTTCCTGTTACTGCCTCCCTCGCTCTGACCCTTTTTGAAAATTGGGCTATGTTTTCTCCTTTCCAGTCTGACGTAAACATTGAAGGGGGTAGATCACTTTTCAACAATTTGCACCATGAAAATCCAGATCTAGTTTCTCTAACACTTTATTTGCATTTCTGTGCATTTATCCATGTCACACCCTGCTTAACAGGCAATAACGACTGGAGGAGTGAGTTATCATGACCAGCCATGGCATAAGGAATGTTTTCTGTGTACTGGATGCAAAATGCAACTAACTAGTCAGCGTTTCACCTCAAGGGATGACTTCCCATATTGTCTGGATTGTTTTAGCAACCTCTATGCTAAAAAGTGCACAGCTTGTGGCAAAGCAATTGCTGGTGAGTCAAAGTCTGATCACATGTCCGATTTTCTGCATGAAAATAGATCATGATTACGGCAGATGAACAATACGTGTGAATAATAAGATTTTTAGTTGAGACAACAGGTAAGGAGGGTCAGGGCATAATGGGACCAGGCAGGCAAGATCCAGTGACCCCTGGTATTGGGAGGTGTAGGTGGTTTTCTCATGGAAGATACTGTCATTAATGACGGGGAGAACCATTGTCATCAAAGGGCCTCTCCATGGGCCATGGAGTGCTCAAAAAGGATGCCCTAGCAGACCCTGCTTATATGCTGCCTGCTTTCACTAGACACTCTCCCAATAAGGCAGAAAGCCTTTTCAATGTGGGAAAAATGCCAGGGGAAGTCTAGAAATGGCAGTGAGTTGGTCACCTAAGTGGCTCAATTGAGCTCCCAGCAGCTGATCCATCTGTCAGCTTTCCCTCTGTTGGCAGAACGGCACAGCAGTGGGAAGGCATTGAGCACATCACTGATACATTCCAACTCTGTATTGCCAGCATTCCTTCCATGCAGCTATCACCAATTGGCCTAGTAAAATGATAGTTTGTGCATTCAGGTTCCTCTGTATCCAAGCAGATGTATGTATAAACATTATTCTGCATACTTAACTGGAATGTAAGCTATGGCCAACAGTTCAGTACAGCTTAGAGATAGCACATTCATTTCTATGAAAATATTGACAAGAACACTGAGAGAGGTCTGCCTCAAATACTGCCATAGAACTATTTTACAGCAATCCAGAGGGATCTGGGGCCTTAGTTTAATGCTACATCTGAAAGACGGCACCTTTTGCCCATGACTGAAATTACAAATATCCATCATTTCATTCTACCAAATACGTTTTTCAAAAAGCAGAAGATTCTATGAACGTCACCTGTTGGTAACACAAAAAACTGAAAGAAATCCAAGATCATTCTCAAGCAACGGAAAGCAGCTGCCTTTCTATACATGAGGCAGTAAGATGCAAAATTAAATTCCCATGTATGACAAAATAAAAATGTTCATTTTATTTTGAAGCCGATCTCATTTCTTTGCAGCATCCCTTTTCTTGTCCATCCTATCAGCATCAACTTTTCTTTCACTCCCCTGTAGCCTCCAATTTTCCCCCGGCTTCCCGTAACTCCCTGGCAAAATAAGGAAGTAGACTGTCCCACATCTGTACATGGTGCAGACCTCTCCCCATACCCACTCTTAGTGTGTGCCTCCCTGTGTTCTCATTCTCAGAGCAGGCCTCACTCCCCCTCTCCTGCTCCCAAGCAGGTCTCCCGTGTTCTCACTTCCAGTACAGGCCTCCCCATACACCTTCTCCCAGAACAAGCTCTCCGCCAGCTCCCACTCTCAGTGCAGGCCTTTGTCCCTACTCCTGCAGGGGCCCCAGGCTCCCAAGCCTCCAGCCTCCCCAGCCCCTGGCAATGACAGCACTGTGCATGGCAACTGATGAAGTTATTAGTGCAGAATCTACCCGTAGCTTGTCCGGGCATGGCCAGCTGGCAACATGGGCTGTACCTGCACATGCATGGTGCCCATTTCAGCATTATGGGTAATTACTTGTTTTCAGAAGGCTTCAATTCTTCATGAGTTTTCAATAAAATTATTTATGTCACCAGCCCGCTGAATGATTTCCAAACTAAACGGAATTATAAAAAGCCGTTATGTGAGACAGACGCTGATATAAATATTGAGGGTTTGTATGTCCTCAGATCATCTTAAAATATTTCATAACCAATAACTAAGAAAGGAAATGTACTCACTGTTACTGCAGCTAATTTGTTTATGCCAAAGTCTGATAATCTTAATGAGATTAAATAATCAGTGTTATGAATTCGATCAAAAAAAATTTGACCAGAACACTAAGAGAGCTTTGGCTCAGATATTGCCATGGAATTATTTTATAGCAAACCAAGAGGTACATCTGAAAGACGGTGCCTTTGCTAATGTAGCACTCACTTTATATTGCACTCCAGCATCACTTCACATTGCACCTAAGTGTCAATTTATTTTGCACTCCAGTCTGACCTGGAGCTTGGACTCATGATATTTCTTTTCAGAGGCGTGAGTACTACCACTGAGTCAAGGCTACCAGCAAAAATAAATTTACACAATATTCGGAATAAAAGAGGTTCATTTTTGATGAACGGAGTGCCTGGTTTTAAAGCCAGTTTAGTCACCATTGATAAAGCACTGAACTCACTAATGATTGTTTTCAGTGTCCATGCCAGAATGTGACTGATATTCAAGTTCTCTCTACAACAATAATACTTAAATAAATGCAATAGTTGACCTTAAAAGACAGGAAAAGCAGAAACAGAAAGGAGCTCAATTGTGACAGTAGCTTATTGACTTTCTTTAATGCAAACCAGAGCAAAGCTCAAACCAATCTACAGCTTTAATGATCACACCTTCCCAGCTATAACAAGGCTACAAAGAAGAGAGAACATGTGGAAAATGAACACATAGTCAAATAAAATTAAATGCAAAATTGTAATTCTATAAATATATCAGTATGAAACTTCAACTCATTCTTTGTAATTTATTCAGGTCTCGGAGGTTCAAAGTATATCTCCTTTGAAGATCGCCAGTGGCACAACGACTGCTTCAACTGTAAAAAATGTGCCATCTCATTGGTCGGTCGAGGATTCCTCACAAAACGTGATGATGTCCTCTGCCCTGAATGCGGCCGTGATGCTTAAACTGTGAAATCAAATCTAATCAAACCTGGATTTTGAAATAAATGGTAGCACATTTCTATCGATCAAAAATATATCTACAGCTTTCAGCATAGAAATACGCATAGTCAATAATGTTTCTCAAGCAGCTAGACATAATGGGTCAGATTATATAGACAGCAGCCAAGCAACTGCACTCATCACTGACCTCAAAGAAATCTACCCACATGGCACCGTGGCTCAGTGGTTCGCACAGCAGCCTCACAGCACGATGAACCTGGGGTCAATTCCGCCCTCAGGCGACTGTCTGTGTGGAGTTCGCACATTCTCCCTGTGTCTGTGTGGGTTTCTTCTGGGTGGTCCTGTTTCCTCCCACAGTCCAAAGATGTGCAGGCTAGGTCAACTGGCCATGCTAAATTGCCCGTAGCGTTCAGGGATGTGTAGATTAGGTGGTTTATAGAGGGATGGTTCTGGGTGGGATGCACTGTGGGTTGGTGTGGATTTGTTGGGCTGAAGGGCCCATTTCCACACTGTAGGGATTCTATGATAGATGTAGTCACCTCTGTGGTGCAATTTTACCCGTTGTCACTTCCCAGCATCATTTACTGTCTATAGAGTATATGGTATGCGGTAGTATTGTTGCCAGCAAACGGGTAAGCAGCCAATCGCACTGAAGTGTTCATATACTTCAAACCAGAATGTTCAAAACCCTTATAACATCCTTCATTAATATACATATATGTATGTAAATATTGCAAATGCTGAAAGTCTGAAGTCAAAACTGAAAAGACTGGAGAAACTCAGGGGCTCGAGCAGAGTCTATGGAGAGAAAAACAAAGTTAATTTTTTATGTTCTTGATGGGTCCTCTTCAGCACCGGGCATGAAATTTTAACCCTGTTTTTCTCTCTCTACCAGACCTGCCGAGACTTTCCAGCTCTTTGTATCTTTGCTTAATATCCTCTACTATTGATTTAACTATTATGGATAACGAAACAAGTTATTCCTGGATTCAGATTAAAACTAACGTAAGGATAAACTTTAAAAAGTTTTTTTTTTAAACTTAGAATTTTCTTCATAATTTGAAATACCATAAATTTAAAAATAAGTTTCTTAGGGCCAGTGAGGGTATTTAACAGTAATTATAAAGTTTAAATCCTCTCTAAAAAACAACAGAGGTATATCACATTGAATAGGGTGCAACTTTTCCAAGAATGTTGAAATCAAGGCTAAATATAAGAGTAGGGGCTTTGTCTATTCAAATGGTTTCCCATGGTTTGCAGTCGATAATTGTATCAACAGCCCCACTCTTGGAGAACAATGGGGTTATGATTTCTGCTCCCTGACCGTATTATAAAGACATCGAGACATGTAAACTCCAATGAGTAGCTTTCCTGTTGTGTAAGAGGCTGCCTCTGATCTGTGTGAGCGAGATGTTAGGAGGCACCTCCAGCCTTGGATCATTGAGTGCCTTAAAGCAGCTGAGCCATGACGACTAAAGGAATTTATCCCACTGCTACGAGTATTTTACCCATGACAGTTCAGGGACCTATGCATGCTGGAAACACAGTTGCTGTATCAGCATGGGCTGATGTCTGATAAAAGGGTAGCTGTCCTTTGCGGGTCCCTGGGGCCCATTGGAGGTATCACCCACAATCAGCCCCATCCACAGGCCTTCCCTGTTGTCTCTTGAACCTGGCACTGTGGCTATGTGAGTTTCTCTCCCCCTTCCACATCCTGGGCTGCTCAGTGTGGTGAGGCGGCCTGTGATCCCAGCAGTTTTCTGTGCTCCTGCTGGCAGTGATGGGACTACAAAGCTGATTGTGCACCAGTCTAATTACTTTCAGCACTAAGATGCTCTTTGTCCCTGTAGAAATTGTGGGTAAGGGCTGCTCACCCACCTTTTAACCAGAATAGATGGGGTGTGCTGCGCTCTGCATTAAATAGCCCACAGAATCACCGACAGCAACATTAATCCATACGGACTCGAGAAATGGTTGTGAGTTTCAGTGCAGCAAGGACGATGAAAGCTTGCAGTTTCATCAGTAACATTACAGAATCTGGCCATTGAAGTTTCTGACAGAAGTAATTTTTGACTGTAGTGAAAGTTCTTTTTCTGAGTACCTTAAGGTATCATCCCTACAGAACATGTTTTATTTTCTTTTGCTTTCAATGTTAGCCTTCTCGTAAAAGATTGGAGTGACTGGGCTTGTATACACTTGAGTTTAGAAGGATGAGAGGGGATCTGATTGAGACGTATAAGATAATTAAAGGATTGGACACTCTGGAGGCAGGAAGCATGTTTCCGCTGATGGGGGATTCCAGAACCAGAGGACACAGTTTAAAAATAAGGGGTAGGCCATTTAGAACAGAGTTGAGGAGAAACTTCTTCACCGAGAGAGTGGTGGATATATGGAATGCTGTGCCCCAGAAGGCAGTGGAGGCCAAGTCTCTGGATACTTTCAAGAAAGAGATGGATAGAGCTCTTAAAGATAGTGGAATCAAGGGTTATGGGGATAAGGCAGGAACAGGATATTGATTGTGGATGATCAGCCATGATCATGATGAATGGTGATGCTGGCTTGAAGGGCCGAATGGCCTACTCCTGCACCTATTGTCTATTGTCTATTGTCTAAAAGCAGTTCTATCTTGTTAAAAAAATGTCAGATAAAATGTAATAACGTGAGCAAGGAAAGATATTGTGTTTACTAAACACAATGGGCAAACAGGTTTCCCAAGAACAAATTTTAATCTATTTTGTGTGAAAAATGTTATATTAACCAGCAATGTCTCTAAAATAATGGACAGTATCATTACTAGTGATGAAAGATAGCAGTTGCATTATAATTATTCCTACAGCAAATGGATGAATTGGAAAATAGCATTAATTTGCTACAAGACTTTGCTAGCAATTTCTTTAAATTAAGATTTATTGTATGAAGATGCATTTCAGTTTTCTTCATATTTAAAATAGAATACTGTGTAATTCTGGCCTACATTTAGAATGAGGTTGTAGCTTGGAGTTACTTTCTGTATTTCTGAAGCAGACCCCAGTCCCATTGTCATATGCAAACTTCAAACAGCACATAAAGTTCGTAGATGCCATATTTTTTCAATGTTGAGTTTACATTAAGTACAGCGGCACCTCTAGCCAGTGTGAAATATTAACATTTACTTGCCTAATAAGGCTTTAACAGTTCACAGAACTCAAAGCAAACAGTTCCACACCAGCGTTAACGCTAAGAAGTTAAAACTCTCACAATATCAGGTGATCAGTTTAGGAACCATGTGTCAGAATATACAGTCCTGGAAGTACTGCCTTACAGACTGCGTCCATCCTTTATTCATAAGGGATTCACAACTTTTGCTTCCAAATATTATCTTGACATCAGATGAGGGTTTAATACTAATGTACAAAGCTCGTGTCCATGACACTTTGTAACAAGTTGGGCTGAAATATGAAATAACTATTTCTGGAATGAGTAATCAATAGTTTGCAAAAGTAATGGAATATAAATAGTAAGCAAACCTTTTGCAATACCAATTTCTTCACAGTCTAGGTATACATGCTGATAATACAAATTATGTGAAAAAAACTCAACCCAAGCTACAAATCTACTTTAAAACCTTAAACATCAAGTTTTAGTTGTAGGTGAAGTAACTCAAGTGCATTTATTTTCTGTGATAATGGGAACTGCAGATGCTGGAGAATCCAAGATAACAAAGTGTGGAGCTGGATGAACACAGCAGGCCAAGCAGCATGGGCTCCTGAGATGCTGCTTAGCCTGCTGTGTTCATCCAGCTCCACGCTTTGTTATCTTGCATTTATTTTCTACTTGTTCAAGTAATATGAGTGACACTTGACAAGTCTGCATTTATTGCCAATTCCAATTGACCATAAGAGATGGTAACCATTTCCTTGAAAAACTGTGGTCCATGTGGTGAGATCTTCCCATCAGGTGTTTAGTCGGGAATTTCATGATTTCAAGCATTATCAATATTCCTAATGCCATTACATAACAAAATTTAATCAGGCTCAGTTTCAAAACATTCAATTGTTCCAGTATCTATAGATTTTTTTAGGAAAGACACCGTGAATTTCTACAGAGTGGCACGTTGCTAGAGAGTACACACCCTCTGATGTGATTATTCTTGTCCATATTCCTGCATGGTTGAGCCTTTGGTGATCTCAAGGATGATATTGGAGTTGTTAGCGGTGGTATCATTGGAGATGAGAAGAGATAGTTGCGTATTTCTTGCCATTCTGAGCACATCTGTCCAGAGTCCTCATGGAGCATAACAGGAGCTATTTCATAATGTAAGGGACCATGATGTCAGTAAAGACTATATCATTGACAGACACATCCTCACTCTTGTTTTGTGATGTAAATAAGAATATTGAAGCAACTAAAAAGATTGAAAACACTGCTGCATTAAACTTCAGAAAAGCATTGGGCTGTGCTGGTCTCTGACAGTACACAGCCACCTTCCTGTAATTAGTCTGATTTTGCCCACTGATATTTCCTTTAAACCCATCCCTTCACACCCCATCCAACCCACCACAGCCCACTCACCATGGGCCACAGCGCTGCCTAATTTCAAGACAAGTTACTCTTCCTCTTTTCTGCCATTCCGTCATGTCTGCATCAAGGCTATTTTGAACTCTAATTACAACACAACAGGTTCTGGCCAAAAATCAAAATGAATTTCAGTAAATAATTATTGCTGAGTAGGTATCATCTGGCAGCACTACTGATGACTCCTTCTATCACTTGGCTGATGTTTTTGGGGAGATGAAGGACAAGTTTGAGAGGACTGGTACCTTGTTCTAAGATGTACCTAATGTTACTCCTGACATATGCATTCACATTTCCTATTGAATTAGGGATCTTCAAGTTGAATGGCAATTGAGGCAGGAGCGTGAGGTGACAAATTGCGATGAATTATGTTGCTGCCGTTGGCCCACCAGTGCATGTGGTTTTTGAATTGTTCACTCTGGTTTGTCCTACTCAGCACTGTGATGACTGCCTTTCTCAAATTCAAAACCTCTGCCATTAAAATGAAGACAGGTGTGAGTACATAGGTACTGCAGAAAGATTGTATTGCAGTTGCCAATCTAACCACTCAACTGCTGTCAGCAACAGAGGCATCTGTTCACAAAAATCTTGAGATGTAATGAGTCCCATTGTGCTAGAAATTCTTGTAAATGTATGATTTCCTTTTTTCTTCCTTTCTTTTTGGAAAATGTTAGCAGCTTAGATCCTAAACATCAAGCCTTGAATGTCTTTGATCCAAGCAATTGCCATACACTAAAAAGTGCAGACTGTGTCTTCATGAAAACCCTTTGTATGCAGCGCTTACTGCTTTTGAATCTTCCAGACATGTGAAAAAATGTTGAGACATAATTTGTGTAATACCACACACACATTTTCCTGTCACTGCTTGATGCTATTGGGAATACACAGGAGTGTTTGTTATTTCATTTTAAATTGTGCTTAATTAAGTTTTATGGACTGAAATACATCGCTTCTAAAAAATAACTTCTCTATTTAACATTTGACCACTCCAAAGTTTACTTTGAAATTGATGAATTCACACTTAATAATATTTGCATTTTAGAGAGGAATATTATGCATTAAAGATATGTATTAAACTGTAGAATATTTTACAGTCTTAATTCACAGTATACTTTGAAGAAACTAAATTAAGACAAACTGAATAGGTGGTGATGGGTATAAAGTAGAGAATCATGCTTTACTGTGACAAACGTTTATGCTGATATGCTCAAACGTGCTTTTTAAACTAGTGCAAACATCATCAGTTGCATGCAAATTAGGAACATTTTCTAAGGTGCAGAAGTTATTTTTGAGTGAAAGTTGTCATGCCAATTGAATATTGTGCTTTTGAGATTTTCTGCAAATTAGAGACAATTTATAAACTAATAAAATAAAGTTGAAATGTCAAGCATTTTAACGATATGTTTTATTTATCAGGGGCAACTGTTCTTATTCAATTTAAATTTACATTAAAGTCTATGGTAGGCATGTGAAGTTAACATTTAAGTGAGTAATTGTGTGACAGCATGAGGTATGAAGATTATCACATTTGCTGGAAAAAAATCTTTGTTGTAGTTGTGGTAGTTTTGCAGATTTCAGGAAAAATTCCACTGTTACATTTCATCATTGTGCATTAAGCATAATGCAACATTTAACCCAATAATCACTCATAATAACTAAATATTGTTTTCACCAAAGTCTCTGAATCTTTTTAATCATTTGAAAAAAATTGAAATTGGCTGCCACTGCCATATTTCCAATATATTATGCACTCCCAGTGAGGTCAATATTTTTTTAAACAGCCTGTTCAGAAATGTCATTACACATCTCTGGAGTAGCTGAGTCTTGAACCCAGGCCTCCTGCCTCAGACTTAGAGACTCTGCCACCACACCACAGAAATCCTAATAAAGCCAATATTTCCTTTCTGAGATACAGTGGCCAGAATTATTCACAGTTGCTGGATGTTCCAGGGTTTAGAACATTTAAAAAGAATAGGGAGGGGGGAAAAAGAGGAGGGGGTGTAGCACTACTAATCAGAGAGGGTATCACAGCTACAGAAGCTTCCTTTGTCGAGGAAGATCTGCCTACTGAGTCAGTATGGGTGGAAATTAGGAACAGCAAGGGAGTAGTCACCTCGTTAGGGGTTTACTACAGGCCCCCCAATAGCAGCAGGGAGATTGAAGAAAGCATAGGTCGACAGATTTTGGAAAAGTGTGCACGCAGTAGGGTTGTTGTAATGGGTGACTTTAACTTTCCTAATATTGATTGGAACCTCCTTCGAGCAGAAGATTTGAATGGAGCTGTTTTTGTAAGGTGTGTTCAGGAGGGTTTCCTAACGCAGTACGTTGACAGGCCGACGAGGGGAGAGGCCATTCTAGACTTGGTGCTCGGAAACGAGCCGGGGCAGGTATCAGATCTTGTGGTGGGAGAGCATTTTGGTGATAGTGACCATAACTGCCTCACATTCTACATAGCTATGGAGAAGGAGAGGATTAGGCAGAATGGGAGGATATTTAATTGGGGAAGAGGAAACTATGACGCGATTAGACATGAGTTAGGAAGCATGGACTGGGAGCAGTTGTTCCATGGTAAGGGAACTATAGACATGTGGAGACGGTTTAAGGAACAGTTGTTGGGAGTGATGAGTAAATATGTCCCTCTGAGACAGGCAAGAAGGGGTAAGATTAAGGAACTTTGGATGACGAGAGCGGTGGAACTTCTAGTGAAAAGGAAGAAGGTAGCTTACATAAGGTGGAGGAAGCTAGGGTCAAGTTCAGCTAGAGAGGATTACATGCAGGCAAGGAAGGAGCTCAAAAATGGTCTGAGGAGAGCCAGGAGGGGGCACGAGAAAGGCTTGGCAGAAGGAATCCGGGAAAACACAAAGGCATTTTACACTTACGTGAGGAATAAGAGAATGGTCAAAGAAAGAGTAGGGCCGATCAGGGATAGCATAGGGAACTTGTGTGTGGAGCCTGAGGAGGTAGGGGAAGCCCTAAATGAGTTTTTTGCTTCTGTCTTTACGAAAGAAACCAACTTTGTAGTGAATGAAACCTTTGAAGAGCAGGTGTGCATGCTGGAATGGATAGAGATAGACGAAGCTGATGTGCTGAAAATTTTGTCAAACATTAAGATTGACAAGTCGCCAGGCCCGGATCAGATTTGTCCTCGGCTGCTTTGGGAAGCGAGAAATGCAATTGCTTCGCCACTTGCGAAGATCTTTGCATCCTCGCTCTCCACTGGAGTCGTACCTGAGGACTGGAGAGAGGCAAATGTAATTCCTCTCTTCAAGAAAGGAAATAGGGAAATCCCCGGCGATTATAGACCGGTAAGTCTCACGTCTGTCGTCTGCAAGGTGTTAGAAAGGATTCTGAGGGATAAGATTTATGACCATCTGGAAGAGCATGGCTTGATCAAATACAGTCAACACGGCTTTGTGAGGGGTAGGTCATGCCTTACAAACCTTATCGAGTTTTTTGAGGATGTGACTAGAAAGGTTGATGAGGGTCGAGCTGTGGATGTGGTGTATATGGACTTCAGTAAGGCATTTGATAAGGTTCCCCATGGTAGGCTCATTCAGAAGGTCAGGAGGAATGGGATACAGGGGAACTTAGCTGCTTGGATAGAGAATTGGCTGGCCAACAGAAGACAGCGAGTGGTAGTAGAAGGAAAATATTCTGCCTGGAAGTCAGTGGTGAGTGGAGTTCCACAGGGCTCTGTCCTTGGGCCTCTACTGTTTGTAATTTTTATTAATGACTTGGACGAGGGAATTGAAGGATGGGTCAGCAAGTTTGCAGACGACACAAAGGTCGGAGGTGTCGTTGACAGTGTAGAGGGCTGTTGTAGGCTGCAGCGGGACATTGACAGGATGCAGAGATGGGCTGAGAGGTGGCAGATGGAGTTCAACCTGGATAAATGCGAGGTGATGCATTTTGGAAGGTCGAATTTGAAAGCTGAGTACAGGATTAAGGATAGGATTCTTGGCAGTGTGGAGGAACAGAGGGATCTTGGTGTGCAGATACATAGATCCCTTAAAATGGCCACCCAAGTGGACAGGGTTGTTAAGAAGGCATATGGTGTTTTGGCTTTCATTAACAGGGGGATTGAGTTTAAGAGTCGTGAGATCTTGTTGCAGCTCTATAAAACTTTGGTTAGACCGCACTTGGAATACTGCGTCCAGTTCTGGGCGCCCTATTATAGGAAAGATGTGGATGCTTTGGAGAGGGTTCAGAGGAGGTTTACCAGGATGCTGCCTGGACTGGAGGGCTTATCTTATGAAGAGAGGTTGACTGAGCTCGGTCTCTTTTCATTGGAGAAAAGGAGGAGGAGAGGGGACCTAATTGAGGTATACAAGATAATAAGAGGCATAGATAGAGTTGATAGCCAGAGACTATTTCCCAGGGCGGAAATGGCTAGCATGAGGGGTCATAGTTTTAAGCTGGTTGGTGGAAAGTATAGAGGGGATGTCAGAGGCAGGTTCTTTACGCAGAGAGTTGTGAGAGCATGGAATGCGTTGCCAGCAGCAGTTGTGGAAGCAAGGTCATTGGGGTCATTTAAGAGACTGCTGGACATGTATATGGTCACAGAAATTTGAGGGTGCACACATGAGGATCAATGGTCGGCACAACATTGTGGGCTGAAGGGCCTGTTCTGTGCTGTACTGTTCTATGTTCTATGTTCTATGTACTCCAAGTGTATCTAAACTATGCTTTATTTCAGCATAGTCTAATGATTGCTTGCTTGTATTCCATTCCAATAAATATAAATATGAATGTTAATAGATTTTTTTTGATTATTTTCTTTGCCTGTCCTTGATATATATAAAAAACTATATTTACAGTTCTTTGGAACACTACTGTTCCTAGCTTTTAAGCGTTTAATAAGGACTTTGTTCTATCCATTTTAAAATTGAAATTCATTTGTCATTGTTTTGCCCTTCAGGTTAGGCTATTAAGAATGCTTTGCAACTTCACATTTTCTTCCACACTGTTCCGTCAATGTCAAACTTAAATACATGACAATATCTAAATTGTTAATATCTATGATGAATAACTAAAGCTAGTTACATCGGTCAATCAGAGTTCAATCCATATCCTTACTGTTATGCATAAGAATTTTTGGATGACATGGCTTCCTGTCCACCTAAAAAGTTGGTGGAAAATGCATCCCCACTGATCACGTCAGCCCCAGAACAATTTATCACTTGAAGGTGCATTAATTGACCAAAGGCAGGATTTCTGCCCCTGATTTAGGAATAAGTCCCCACTTGGAGAGATTCCAGAGATATGATTGACTGGCAGCTTTGTGGTCCACTGCTGGAACAACAGCATTCTTACCGGTGTCGGTCTTGGAGATCCCAGAACCGGATAGCTGTGCGGTTTCATGGTGGGGATGGATGAGGGGTGCTGAGGGTCAAGGCAGCAAGGTCAGCTGGGGAAGAAACACCCAGCAGCCCTGGCGAAGCAGTGGTCATCAGGTTTGGAAAGAAGGCATCCCCTGCACTCTACTTTCACTACCCACTGGCCTTCTGAAGGCAATTTAATTAACACTTGTAGACTCTCCCCTCTTTACTACTTTAATTACCTCTTCAAAAACTTACCCTTTGTACATCCATGCCAGCTTTCTCCAGTCAACTGAAAACTTTAAGCTGTGAAGGCGCCATTGGCCAGGAGAGCTGGTCTTCAGATGTTGCTGTCCCACTATTGCAAATGAGCAATTAGCTCGGAAAGTAAAGCTGGCACTCTGTTTCATCGACATGGACCTGGAGGTGAGTGTTTCCTCCAGACCACTAAAGTAGGCCACTACATCATCCACTACCAACCTGGACAGAATTAGTGTCCCAGCTCAGTCTTCTGGAAAAGGCTTAGGAAATCTGAAGCATGAGGAAATTTGACAGTCCTAGTTCAGGATTCTCTTAAAGTTAACATGCAGGTTCAATTGGCATTTAGGAAGGTAAAGGCAATGTTGGCATTGATTTTGAGGCAGAGAATTCACCAGTTGAGATGAAATGCTGCTGACACTGTTAAGGCCCTGGTCAGACCACAGTTAAAATATTATGAGCAGTTTTGGGTCCCTTATCTATGGAAGGATGTGCTGGCATTGGAGAAGATCCAGAGGACGTTTACAAGGATGGATTGCAGGGATGAAGGACTTTCCACATGAGGAGTGGTCAAGGACTCTGGATCTTTACTCCTTACTAACTTAGAAGGGTGAGGGGGATTTGTTGGAAATTTACAGAATACTGAGAGATGTGGATAGATTGGATGTGGAGAAGATGTTGTCATTGCTTGGAGAGATTGGGACCCTTGGATCCTAGCCTCAAAATGAAAAGACCCATGTTTAGAACTGAGATGAGGAGGATATTTTTCAGCCAGAGGTTGAACTCATTGCTACAGAGGGCTGTGGAGGTCAAATCACTGACAGTATTTAAGACAGAGTTGGATAGGGTCTTGATTGGTAAAGGGATCAAGGGTTACAGGTAGAAGGCAGAAGGATGGGGTTAAGAAACACATTAGCCATAATCAAATGGTGGAGCAGTCATAATGGGCCGAATAGCCTAATTCTCTTTCAATATCTTATGGCCTTGTGTGCTATGATGTTCTACTCTTCTATCTTGATTTGCTTCCTTTCGCTATCATTTCTCCATTGGTGTTCCAGTCCAATGAATCCCAAACCCAGACTTGTGCTTGCCATTTTCCCCAGAACTGCACAGACTGCTACCCATTAAACCCTTAAAAATTTAGAGCTAAAATCCCAGATCTGATTGTGGCCTAACCCCAGACCAATTTGAGAGGATGGGCCTAGTTCAGGATGGCCAGCCCCTGAATTAGTGTATCCTCAGCACCCTGACTGACCTGCCTGTAATGCCTGGATTACAGTATCCTCAGCACCCTGACTGACCTACCTGTAATGCCTGGATTACAGTATCCTCAGCACCCTGATTGACCTACCTGTAATGCCTGGATTACAGTATCCTCAGCACCCTGACTGACCTGCCTGTAATGCCTGGATTACAGTATCCTCAGCACCCTGACTGACCTACCTGTAATGCCTGGATTACAGTATCCTCAGCACCCTGACTGACCTACCTGTTATGCCTGGCTTGGTTGCAAGGCTTGTAGCTGCAACTGTGGCCTAACGCCAAGATCGTAGAGACACTGATCACCAGACTCTGAGGGACCAAGAATCTGATTGACTGTGACCAACTTCTCAGAGTGAAATCAATTGAATGACAAGATGGAATGTGGTGACACCCCATGAGTGATCATAGTGTCTACTCCACTCCTCTAATGACTGCTTCCCCTCGACTTCCAAACCTGGTCAGTTAGTTGAACCATAATGTGCGTGATTGTCTTGGAAGCTAATGGCACGTGCTGCAGGTGTTATTTTCTCATTGCCTGATCCATACTGCCCACCTCCTTGATTGTTCAGTACTTCAAACAATGACAAGCTACCTGACTCTGCCTCAGTCTCAAACAGTACGGTAAGCCACAGAAACTGCAACATGTAAATTGGAACTGAAGAGCTTATGTGCGAAACAGCAGTGCAAGGCAGAGAGGCTTAAAGTGCTGTTTAACCTGGTCCAAAAGTAGCCATACTGAAGCAGTGAGGTTGGTGGTTTAGCAATGGTGACTTTAATGGATGAAGAGTACAAGAGGATGGTGTCCACACAGTGTTCAGGGAAATTGTGTGGAAGGATGATATAGGCCAGCCGATCAAATGAACTGATCAATAGCAAATAGAATTCAATTTGATCCACTTGGGCAGGACAAACAGGGTTATGGAATATGTAAGGTACGGTAGGACCCTGGGAAGCACCAAGGATCAGAGGGACCTTGGTGTGCAACCCACCAGTCCATTAAGATAACAGGACATGTGGATAAAGTGGGTCAGAAGGCAAATGAGATACCAGCCTTTATTAGCCAAGGCATAGTGTTTTAAGAGCAGGGAGGTTATGCTGGAACTGTACAAACTTTTGATTGGGCCACAACTACAGTATCATGAACAGTTTTCGAATCTATATTATAGGAAGGACGTGATAGCATTTAAGAGGGTGCAGAAGAGTTTTAGTAGGATATTGCCTGGACTGGAGAGTCTAAGTTATGAACAGAGATTGGACAGACTAGGATTATTTCCCCTGGAGCAGAGGATGTTGAGAGAGGACATGATAGAGATGTATAAAATTATGAGGGGCATAGGTAAGGTAGACAGGAAGAAAGTTTTCCCCTTGATGGAGAGATCAATGACTGGGCATAGATTTAAGATAAGAGGCTAGAGGGGATCTGAGGAAAATATTCTTCACACAGAGGATGGTGTGAATTTGCAACTTATTGCCTGCAAGGGTGGTAGAGGAGAAATCCTCATAATATTTAAAAAGTTTTTAGCTGTGTAATTACAATGTCAAATCACACAAGACAATGAACCAAGTTCTGGAAAATAAATTTGGGAAACCAGGTAGTTGCCTTTGACCAGTGCAAATTTGATCTGCTGAAGGGCCTTTTTCTGTGCTTTAGATCTCTGTAACTCTACGCTTCTATGGAATTGGATAAAGGCCCTGAGAAGCAAGGAGTTTTTGCTGCTCGGAGACCACTGTCTTTCATGCCAGGAATTGGCGTCATCTAGTTGCTCAGGGAAGAAAAGGAGAGTTGGGAGCTGCATGAAAATGATTTGAGATGACCTAATAATGAAATGTATATACATTGAAAATTTGGCAAATTGAATCAGAACGTACTGGTTAAACCTTAAGGGAAAGAATGAGAACAAATTCTTGATTTCAGGAATCTGATTTTTTCATTTTCACTGTATTTTCTTAATTTTCATGTCAAAGTCCATGCTGATCTGCCTATTGATAATAGCAACAACAGATATTAAGTTAATGACCTATAATTTCCTAATTTCTCTCTCATTCTCTCACACCTTTCTTAATTTGTTATGTAACATTTATGATTTTCCAATCTAAAGGAATGATGACAGACTCAAGAAAGTCTGCATAAAGTTTATAGTTAGGGCATCTGCATTGTTTTTACCTGTACAATTTAAAATTCTGGTGTAGAAAAAAATCTCATCCCATGGATTTAATACCATTATTGCATTCATCATTGTTCCATGTGGCTTCTGACTTGTTAGCAATTAATTTGCATCAAACTACATGGCTATTTCTCTGATTCAGATGTGCCTCTGAGAGTTTATAAAGCTCTAGTTAGGCCCCATTTAGAATGCTGTGTCCAATTTTGAGCCCCACACCTCAGGAAGGACATACTGGCACTGGGGCATGTCCAGCAGAGATTCACACGGATGATCCCTGAATGATAGGCCTAACATACGATGAACGGCTGAGGATCCTGGGATTGTATTCATTAGAGTTTAGAAGGTTGAGGGGAGATCTAATAGAAACTTACAAGATAATGCATGGCTTAGAAAGGGTGGACGCTGGGAAGTTGTTTCCATGAGGCGGGGAGACTAGGATCCGTGGGTGCAGCCTTAGAATTAGAGCGGGGCAATTTAGAAAGGAAATGAGGAGGCATTTCTTCAGCCAGAGTGTGGGGCACCTGTGGAATTCATGGCCACGGAGCGGAGTGGAGGCCGGGACGTTAAATGTCTTCAAGGCAGCGATTGATAAATTCTTGATCTTGCAAGGAATTAAGGGCTACAGGGAGAGTGCGGGTAAGTGGAGTTGAAATGCCCATCAGCCATGATTAAATGGCAGAGTGGACTCAATGGGCCAAATGGCCTTACTTCCACTCCTATGCCTTATGGTCTAAGTAACATTCATGCCATGCAAGCGTCCAGCAATGAACAATTCAAAGAGGGGAGAATATAACCATCTGCCCTTGCAATTCAATGGCATTTCCCCCACTGAATCCTCATTATTAACACCCTGAGTATTACCATTGATCAGAAACTGATAGTACAGTTTGTCCACTAACTACAAGACACAAGCCAGGAGTGTGATGGAATATTCCATGCTTGCCTGGATGGGTGCAGCTCCAACAACAACACAAGAAGCTTAACACCATCCAGGACAAAACATCCTGCTTGACTGATGTATTATCCGCCTCCTCCATCATTGACATTTATCAGCAGCGGTCTGTGCTATCTACAAGTGGTACTGCAGAAATTCACCAAAAATCCTTTGACAGTGTCTTCCAAACACATGACCACTTCGATGTAGAACAAGGGGAGCAGATACATGGGAACACCATCACATGCAAGTTCTCGTCCAAGCCACTCACCATTCTGGCTTGGAAAGATATCGCCGTTCCTTCACTGTCACTGGATTAACATCCTAGAATTCCCTCCCTAGTGACATGAGAGTTCCCCTACTAAATGTGGACTGCAATGGTTCAGAAGGCAGCTCACCATCACCTTCTCAAGGGCAAGTAGGAATGGGCAATAAATGCTGGCCAGCCAGCTATCCTATGTCCCAAAACCACAGAGAGAAGTCTCATTGTTTAATTGTTACCAACTGCTCCCTGTAGTACTATAGTACAGACCTCATAACTTAGGAAGTCAGTTGTACTTCTGACAGGTCCAACGCTGTTCATTCACAGACAATGGAACCTAAATTAAATGGACTTTTGAAATGAACAATTGGACCTCACAAGTGCCATTTAGCAGGTACCTACATCTCATTGATCTAGGCATACAACAGATTCCCTAAGAAGGAACCTGTAGAGAGTCAGAATTCTATGGCAGCCTGATCCCTCACTGTAGCTGTGGTAGAAGATCAATGGAATAACCAAAGAAAAAGTATCAATGGCTATTTACATGATTTCTCCAGAGTTCGCCACAGTCTTCTACCACAGTTACAGCATAACATTGGGATAACTCCTGCAGAAATTACAGCCACTTGTTCTCAGTGGTCATGAATTTTTGTTGCCCTAAACGTATAGTTGACTGAACTCGTTCTGAAGAGGGGTCACTGAACCTGAAACACAGATGTTGTCAGCCTGCTGAGTGTCTCCAGCAACTTCTGTTTTGCTGTTTGTGATTCGCAGCATCCACAGTTCTTTAGTTCTTTTGTTTTGAGCATCAGCCTGCTTTGGAATTTACAGGCTGGCATGTCTGAAAGCTTTTATATTAACCCAACTAATGCTTTCTACTTTCTTTCTTGCAGCCATGTCTTCAATAACGGGACAACTTAAAACCAAAGTGCAGCTGAACATTGTCAAAAAGCTGTTGCGCATGATATCTCTCTCCCCTAACACTACTGTGTTTTTGGATATTATCCTGCATTAATTATCAGTCCCACTTAAAGGTAATAAAAATTTTGAATTTTCTGTAGTGCTCAAAGAATATTGTTGCATCATGGAGTTTTTTTCTCACTCAAAAAACATACCACCAGTAGAGGGACCCAATGTTCTCAAAATCAAATGTGTCTCAGGCTATAAAAAGCCTTTCTGCTTGAAGGAATTTCATTCATCAAAATTGAAAAGCTGCATTAAAGTAGGGCATTAAATAGGCTTGCTGTCCACTTAAAGGTACAATGTACTTAAAGTTTGCTAACATTTGCCACAATTTGCAAGGTGAAATTCTTTTAAAGTCTGCTTTATTTACTCATTTCATTTCATATATTTCTCTTCCTTTTGCTCTTTCATGGTGGGATACTGCAAGTGACACTACAATTTAAAGAATGAAAGATAGTGGAGGGTGAAAAGATCATTCAAAATCAGCCAGCCTCACTCAAGTAAAGGGTCAAGGAATTATATCAGCACAGGAATTTCTTAAAGATGAAAGACCCTAAATTGCTCACAGGATCAGGCAGCAAACTCAACACTGAACTCAGTGTCATGTTAAGAATAGATGCTAAGCCACTGCCTTTGCAGTCCCAGGAAGGGTGCACATTCTTTCAAAACTGAAATTCAAAAACAACTTTCGGAAATGACCAAAATGAACGTCATTTCTCTGGTGACTGATCCAGTAGTGTTTGAGCAGGGTTACTGTACCCAAATCCAATGTGTACCATCAGAGAATCTGTCGCTGTAACACACCCAACAGATTGAAAGCTACAGAAATGCATCCCATGTCCAGTGATTACATGAGCTCACACAAATTGTCTAAAAGTGGATTTTTAAAAAATCAACCTGATTGCAACAGTGAATTCTGGCTGGTCCAATTAGATGAACAATTAAGACTGCCTGTTACATTTATAATGCCACTTTGGAGATATTGTTTTAACAGACAGTCATTTGTTAATGTAATTTAGTGCACTTGTAGGATGTGCACGTTGCTGGCTTGACTATCTATAGTTGAGAACATGGTGGTGAGGTGCATTCTTGAGCCACCACAATCAATTTAATGTAGGTCAACCAACAATGTCCTTAGGGAAGAAATTCCAGGATTTTGACCCAGCAATAGTGAAGGAACAGTGATATATTTCCAAAACAGGTCAGTGAGTGACTTGGAGGGGATCTTGCAGGTCGTGATATTCCCATGTAACTGCTCCCATTGTTTTTCTAGATGGAAGTGGTCATGGGTTTGGAAGGTGCTGACTAAGGATTTTTGGTGAATTAATGCAGGGAATCACATAGGTAGTACTCCTTGCTACAAGTGAGCATTGGTGATGGAGGGAGTAGATGCTTGTGAATGTGGTGCCAAACTGGCGGGTGGTTTGTCCTGAGTAATGTCAAGCTGTTGAGTGTTGTTGGAGCTGTACTCATCCAGACAAGTGGGGAATATTCCATCACACTGCTGACTTGTGCCTGTGATCTGGTGTTTTAGGATCACCTCAATGCAGAAATCTTCCAATACATTGTACTGTTTGAAATGGGTGATATGCTGCATGAGCACTATATTGCTCCAAGTGAAGATGATTGAAGAACATGATCAGAAAGCCCAGGCAGAGTCTAAATGCTAATAGGTTGTGGAGCTGTTTCTTAATGAGAAGTGTGAATATTCTAGGGATTCTATGTGCCTGTTGTGACATATTATTTTTAGAAAAGAATTAAAGCTGCGTCCACTGAAGATGGTGGCTGTTGAAGAGCCACTCCAAACTGAGTTCATGACTTGCAAGGATTTCTAGGCAGAGTGAACCAAATGGCAACACCTTTGCATCAATTAGCACAATGGCTGAACCCTGGAGACTGTCAGTGTAAAAAAAAACAAAGGTAGTTAGACTCATATCTGGAAGTTGCCTTCTAAAGGATCAAGGACATATTGATATCCACAAATATCCTTGCCCACAATCATCAATCCCTTCTAACTATTATAGCTGAGGACATTTCACTTTCAGGCATATAAGCAGTGATCTTACAGGAGCAACCAGATGGGTGTCAGAAACTAATGCATTATGTCCCTAAGGAATTGTCAATCGAGAAGTCACACAGTGCCGTAATGGAGGAGTCCTCTCAGTCACATGGGTACGACAGAGGTTTTCAGACCACACCCTTAGCCTGAAAGGTCTCATTCAGATAGATTATAAACCATTTATTACCATGTTAGATGAGAAAGAGTTAGCAAGGATGCATTTGCAAATACAGAGGTTGCATTTCTGCCTAATGAGATTTGCCTCTGAGAACAAGTAGGTGCAGAGAAAACTGTAAATGATAGTGGATGTCCTCTCCAGAGCAACTGTTGATAGTCTTATATAACATCTGGCAAGGAATAAGTTGGTAGACTTGAATCATATATCACAACAATCCAGTGACCAGCAACCTAAAGAAGGACAAAATCAAATCTGACAGGAACAGAAGAGAGACTTGGAATATTTTGTGACAAATTGACAATTTCAATGGCCCAGTTGATCCTGAAGAGTTATTTTGAACAGCACTTCACCATTATACATGACCTATTGATATTTAATGAGAGCCTGTCATTCTAACTCTATTTGAAGACAAATTACGCAAGTGACTTTTGAGAATTACCAAGTGCAAAGCCAGGCTCAGACAGCTGTGTCATGGCCAGGGATCCCAAAAGAGATTAAGAATTCCACAGTGGACTGTAAAACTTGTGCTATACATTGGTCCGAATGCAGAGACCCACAGATTCCCATTTATTTCCACATCAGACAATGGGAACCAGTAGGAATTGACCAGTTTATTGATATTCACCATTTTTCAAGATGGAACATACTAAAAGATTAGTTACCATCACCTCAAAACCATCAAGGCACCTTTCTGATACACTAGCAGTACACTTCAGAAGCACCCTGTACTGAATGGTGCTGACATTAAAAGGCTACAGCAGGAACGCTTTGCATGGATGGACGGGCACCCAGCTCACAGATTGCATCGCAGGGTTTTTCACCTGCTCTCTTAGCATTTGCTCACTTAGTGCCTACCTGCATACTTGTAGCATCCACGCCTTGCCTTACCATGCTGTGCCAATTACAGCATTCAAGAAAACAGTCAGCCTGACTTTCTGGTCAGCAGTCTTCAGCCAAGGTGTGCGCATCTTGTTGTGCAATCAGTCCTTTGGCTCCATAGTGTCCAGCCCAAGGGAGTCCAGGGCTATCACAATCAGTGAAATATACAGCCACATTTCTTGGCTGTCCAGTAAGGTTGTTCAAGGAGGTGGGCCACAGTGAGTTCTTCTCATTCTCTCATGGGGGTGTGTGCATCACTGACTGGCCAGGATTTATCATCTGTTCCGAATTGCCCTCAAGAAGGTGGAAATGAGCTACTTGCTTAAAAAAGCTTAGAGTGTGCACTGTAGGTAGAGCCACATTGCCAACATGTCCATTCGCAGAAATTAAAGGGCAAGGAAGGTTGGGGAGGGGGAAATGGAAAGGGCAGTTGTTTCCAGCGGAAGTATTGCAGGGGATGGGTGGGATCTGTCACCCCAACATCAAGTGGGCTAGGATGGGAGGCATAGGAAATGAGTGCTCAAAATCATCATAGTCACCTCGATTGTTAGGAACTAGGTGGGAAAGGCAGGGCAGGTTCAGGCACATTTGGATGTATTTGCTGAGGCCTTTGGAGTTTACAAAACAGATTATTAAGAAAGGGTGTGGATATTCTGGGGCTCATCGACAAGACAAGGTTGAGGCTGGAAACTAAAGGGGCACACTCACTGTGTCCTACAGGGAGGGAACTGCAGCATCCAATGTTGTTAAGGTTCTTAAAGGGAAAGAATATTGCATACAGACCCATGTATTGTACATGACACAGATCTCCCATCCCCTAGTCATTGTGAAACATGGTTCCCTATGTGTATTGCACCTCCCTGTCATAGACACTGCTGGGTAGCTCATTGCCTCTATACTGAAGAGTGTAGTTGTCAATGAAATAAGACGGATGTTGCTCATGGAGGGCCAAAAATATCAGCATGACCCAATGCTTTGATTACATATTCTTCATTTCCATGTGATGCAGCAGGCTCTCAGCACAGACCCCTATCCACAGAACATGGTCAGTGTCCATGAAATGATGGCGAATGGCATAACAATGCCTTCCTGTCTTTCACAGAGAGGATAGCAAGCAGATGAATGGTATTTAAACGTGTACTTATATAAAAGATACAATAATTTACACGCCACTGCTTCCCTTGTCATCAAAATGTCCTCAATAGGTTGTCTTCTTCCTCTTCCACTTGCTATATCTTTGAATAGTCCCTAGTTCTGCAGCTGGGGTAGACAGTCTGCTTGGCAGTAGAGCCTATTGACTCTGGAGGTTTGGTCAGATGACCCCAGGCACAGTTGTGTCTGGACAAGCCAGACATGGTGAGGTCATGACCCTCTTCAGTGTGCACTTTCAAGGATTGGAGGAATCAAAGAAATGTCTTGAATAATCAAAGTCAATCTGCCTGATTTAAATTTATACACAGCTTGGCACCTAACTATCGCTCATCAATTAACTGCTGCATTTTCCATGGGAATATCTCCACCAGACCTCATTTACCAACCAATCAGTATTTCTTCCCATACATTGTAAAAGTTTTGTTCACATTTACTTGGGAGTTCTTGTGAATTGTCCCCATGAGTGCAGATGAAACACTTCACAAAGCAATATGCAAATAATTTAGACTTGCCGAAATATTAGGCTCAACCAAGTGCCAGCAACAATAGTTTTTCTTAAGTCAATTCATTTCTTGTTTAATGTCATTGTTATGTTTTCTCACAAGGCCACAGCCACTGCCTTTCAAAAGTACTTTCAAACGTGTTCACAAAGTATTAAAAAATGACATAGAAGAAAGCTGAGATAACAAGGTGTAGAGCTGGATGAACACAGCAGGCCAAGCAGCATCAGAGGAGCAGGAAGGCTGACGTTTCAGGCCTAGGCCCTTATTCAGAAAACATAGAAGAAAGCACTCTATTCATATTTCACAGATTAAGTACAAAAATACAAAAACCTGGAATTATCACATGCTGTTAACTAGATCCCATTGCCACTGCTTTTCTTTCACTTGTCTAACTGATATTCACTGTTGTTTACAGACACTATGAATCTACATTAATTTTCTTCCTTAGGTTCTCTGTCACCTATCCACCCACTGGAGTCCTGCTGTCATCAATCACTTTAACATCCGCTAGCTCTAATTTGACAGCTAATTAGTACTCACTTTCTCTGTATTTGTCATATCTATTGTTCACATAACCAGACTTTGGCATTTACTGCATTATTGTGAAGGTCACCCATTTTGACATACTGTACAAGAATGTGTACAAGCTGCAACAGATGGTTTCATTGTTGTGAGATTTCCTTGTGGAGCATTATGTGACATTGGCTGAGGTCAGAAATATCTACATCAAACTATATTAGTGTGGAAAAATAAACACCTTGATCCTTCCATATGCTTCTAAATGTTGCATGGGAAAATACAGATACTGGAAAAGGACAAGGGCAGCTATGAGGAGAATGAGAGAGAAGTGCAAGTCATTGTAATTTTCTCATATTTGAATCATAAAGCAAACTACAGAGAAACTTCTGACAAGAGGTTATTCACTAATAAGCTGAACTAACGCTGAAGCAGGGACGAATGAAAATAAATCATTGCAAATCCGTTGCTTCAAATTATAACTTGAATTTGATGCTCTCTACATTTTTAAAAAAAATCATGCTCCATAAGCACAACTGTCTCCTTTGCTTATTGCTCCACTGAATGTATGAATGAATTAAACAAAAATCACTATATTCACTATATTGTCTTCTATCCTTTAACATCAAAATTCAACACTGAACGTCACTTGAAGACAACAACTACTTCCATTTACAAAATCTTCAACGTTGTTTAAAAAAACACTCATTTACATGGTGACAGCACACTCCAAGTATTGACTAGACAATGGGAGGGAATGTGTTTGATGAGATGTTTAGAATTTAGAATAAAATGTTAAGAGACACAGCTGAAAACACCTATAAAGGCAACCAGCTCTTCTAATGAATAAAAATTAAATGAGATTTTCATAGAAGAGAAAAATTGAATGAAATGTAGTGGTTGAGGAAGGTGGCAGCTCAGCAGCACCTTCTCAATGTCAGTTTGGAATGGGCAATCAATGCCAGCCAAGCTAGTGATACCCATAGTATAAGAATGAACACTGAAAGAAAAATTCTAAGTTCATTGGAAGATAAACTTCTTTCTGATAAAGATGTTGCATAAAGTCTTTGGAAAGAAAGTCATCATTTTGTGACTGCAAAGGGAACCTTTTTGAAAATGTGTGTTTAAAGTTGTTTTGTATGCAGAAATTTGTCATGCTTTAGAGTAGGAATTCTTCTTCATAGATGAACTTCATAGTTCAAAACTTTGAAGAAGTTGATCCAAGTAAGCTTCAAAATGTTCTGATATGTCAAAACACTGACAATTCTTGTCTCAATCAACAGTAAATCCTCACACAAGGTACTTGCTTAGTTTTAGGGATGTATTTAGTCTCACCACAGCGACAACAAGAATAATTATTAAAAGCATCTGATAAAACTTTAATCTTAGCCTCCTCACTCAAGGAACTTCCTGGGTTTAGTACCCAGTTTCATGTGTGAAGTTTATCAATAACTAAAGTTGCTAGCCACCACCAAGGAAAGCGACCCAGTGCCACTCTCAGGTGGCTCAGCAGGAGAATGAAGGGTATGGACGAAGTAAGAGTGAGGAACAAGGACCAAGCGTCCTGTAACCCAGAGTTGCAGGCATGATCTAACCTAGCCATCTTACAGCCAATCCCATGCAATGTGGTCAACTCTAAATGCTCTCAAGACAGTGAGGGAGGGGAAATACATACTGGATTGCCCATATTGAAACACATTCTAAAACACATAAGAGATGGCTGAAGTCATAAATGTATCTGTACTAAAACAATTGCTTCATTTGAAGCTATGACATTTCCGCATCTTGTCATACTGCAGTACTCTGACTTGTGTTTCTTCAAAGTTACAGTGTTTTTCCTGTTACTAAACCTCTCTCCACAAATAGTGTGATATTTGGCATTCATGATTATTTATAACTATAACCATCATTCTAGAATGTGGTGCTACGGCCCAGATTCTCATATTCTGGCACTCCCTACTCTTCTATTTTCAGACTCAACTAAGACTGTAGTAATAACAGTGTACTTATCTCTAGAGCCCACTTATCTCCATTACTCAAGGGTATTAGTCACAGCAGCATTCAGTGTGGGTGCAAAACATTTTATATTCATGTTGCCATAGCCACCTTGCAGTCTAAGACACCGAGTCAATTGCCAAGTAACATCCAAAGTATATTCTTCATATAATCAGCCAAATATGCTTTGTATATTTTCATTATTATGATAATCGCCTTTACTTCACCTTCGTTCAGGAATAAAGGTCGCAGTTCACATCTCTTTAAAGTGCTGCAAGAGCCTTCAAAAGTCAGAATCATAATTGCAAAGAGCACTAAGCAAGAAATGAAAGAACTTGAATTCTGAGAAACAGACAATTTACTTTTAAGTTTACACTTTCTTCTGATTTTGGATAGGGATTGGGAGGGTCGAAGCCTAATTATCTATGAGGGAAGATAATATTCACTCTCTTTCAATTTGTCTTGGGATATTGAATATTCTGAAGATTATAAAGGTCAAAAATTAAAAACACGTTGAAGCAGGTCAGGTGTTAAGAATACAGTCAAAAGAAAATATTTCCTTTCAAAACTTTTCAAACCCAACAGTGTGGAAGCAGGCCATATGGCCCATTGAGTCCACATTAACCCTCCAAAGATCATCCCCCCAACCCCCTATCCTATCCCTGTAACCCTTTTTTCATGGCTAATCCACCTAGCCTGTACAACCCTAGACATCCATGGGAAATTTAGCATGGCCAATCCATCTAATCTACACATCTTTGGACTGCGGGAGGAAACCGGAACACCTCGAAGAAACCCACAAGGAGACGGGGAGAATGTGCAAAGCCCACACTGTCAGTGACCCGAGGCTAGAATCGAACCCAAGTCCCTGACACTGTAAGGTAGTAGTGCTAACCACCGAGCCATTGTGCCACCTTTTCTAGCAACAAACAATTTTGAAACACTACGGTGAGAACAGTTGAGTTTCTAAGGCAATGGTAGTCCCTGGATGTTGATAATGGAGGATTCAGTGAAGGTAACGCCATTGAATATCAAGGGCGAACGCTTAGTTCTTTTTTTTATTGGAGATGGTCATTGCCTGCTGCAAATGTTACTTACTATTTTCTAGGCACAGCCTAGGTATTGTCATGTTGCATTTGAACATGGACTGTTTCAGTAACTGAGGAGCCATGAACAGTGTTGAACATTGAGCAACCATTGTCAAACATCCCCACTTCTCACCTTATGATGCAAGAAAATTCATTGATGAAGCAGCTGAAGATTGTTGGGTCTAGGACACTATCCTAAAGAGCTCCTGCAGAGCTGTCCTGGAGCTCAGATGACTGACCTCCAACAACCAGAACCATCTTCCTATGTGCCAGGTATGACTCCAACCAGTGAAGAGTTTTCCCCTGATTCCTATTGATTCCAGTTTTGCTTGAGCTCCTTGATGCCACACTCAGTCAAATGTAGCCTTGGTGTCAAGGGTTGTCTTTCTCCCTCACCTCTGCAATAGGGCCTTTATTTATATTTTAATCAAGCCTGTAATGAGGCCCAGAACTGAGTGACCCTGGCAGAACACAACCTGGGTGTTACTAAGCAGGTTGTTGATAAGTAGGTGGTATTCAATGGTAACTTAGATCACTTAACTAATGATTGAGAATGGACTGGTGAACGGTAATTGGCTCGCTTGAATTTGCCCTGTTTTTTACGTATAGTGTATATGTGAGCAATTTTCCACATTGTCAGGTAGATATCTGACTCTAAATTCCTTTAACCTTGTTTTCCCAAGCCTACTCCTGTGCATCATCCTCACACTAACTTACAAAGAACAAAAAAACAGTACTGCACAGGAAGGGGTCCTTGAGAAAATGATGGATAGTCACTTAAATTGCTACAGTCCATGTAATGTAAATTCATACACAATGCTGTTAGAGAAGGAGTTCTAGATGTTGACACAACAAAAATGAAGGAACAATGATATAGTTCCACGTCAGGGTAGCACGCAGCTTTGAGGGGAACCTGCAGGTGTTTCCAAACATCTGATACCTTTGCCATTCTCATGTGGCTCAGCTGTCTTAGGAGCCTAACTAAGTTGCTGCAGTATACATTGTAGATCGCAGGTGAAGGGAGGAAATGTTGAAGGTGGCAGATAAGTTGCCAATCAAGTGGACTACTTTGACCTGGACAGTTTTGAGCATTTTCAGTGTTACTGGCACTGCCAAGTTGGGAGCATTCCAACACATTCCAGACAGGCAATTTGTAGGTTGTATAAATGATCAGCCATGATCCTATAGATAGCAGAGCAGGCTCAAGGGGTCAAAGTGCCTAATGCTAGTTCTTATGGTTTTAACAGGATCTTGCCAAAGCCCATAATATTTGCTGTATCCAGTGTGGTTAGCTTTTTAATGTGGAATAAATTCAATTAGTTAAAGATTGGATTCTGTGATGGTGGGACCTCAAGAGGAGACCAAGGTGAACAGGTAACTTGGCACTTCTTGCTGAAGCTGTTGCAAATGTTTCAGCTTTGTCTTTTATTCTGAAGTGCTGGGGTCCAGTATGATTGAGAAATGGGATGTTTGTGAGACACTCTGCCACATTAGTCACTTCTCAACTACCATTTACAATTGGATGTGGGAGTTCTGCAAATTGTGGGATTGTGTGGTCAAAATTACGTACAATTGGTGCAATGAAGAACACTTTCATTTTCTTAGACAATGTGTCATAGACACTGCTTCGCTGACAGACCTAAATAATTTATTCTAAAGCTATGAATTACTTTCCAAGATTAAACATGTGCTCTGCACTTCTCCTCAACCAATGATGTGCCAACATTTGCCTATTCTATGTGTCATACCCATTCACAGCTGGAGCATGACTATGTCATAGAATCATAGAGACATTCGGCATGGAAACAGACCCTTTGATCCAACTCATCCATGACAATCAGAAATCCCAAACTGACCTTAACCCATTTGCCAGCATTTGGCCCTTATCCCTCTAAACCTTTCCTTTTCATACACCCATCCAGATACCTTTGAAATGTTGTAATTGTGCCTGCCTCCACACTTCCTCCGTCAGCCTGTTTCGTAATATCCTACCCTCTGTGTGAATAAGTTACTTCTTGTGTGCTTTTTAAATCTCTCCCTTCTCACCTTAAACCTATGCCCTCTAGTTTTGGACTCCCCCACCCCAGGAAAAAGATCTTGGCTATTCAGACTATCAGTGCCCCTGAAGATTTTGTCATCTATAAGGTCACCTCTCAGTCTCCGCCGCTCCAGGGAAAAAGGCCGCAGCCTATTCAGCCTGTCCCTATAGCTCGAGCCCTCCAATTCCAGCAACATCCTTGCAAATCCTTTCTGCACCCTGTCAAGTTTAACAATGTCCTTCCAAAAGAAGGATGGCCAGAATTGTATGCAGTATTCAAAAGTGGCCTCACCAATGTGTTGTACAGCTGCAACATGACATCCCAACTCTAATACTCAATGCATTGACCAGTGAAGGTAAGCGTGCAAAAGCCTTCTTCATGAAATAAAAACTGAAAGAACTGTGGATGCTGTAAATCAGGAACAAAAACAGAAGTTGCTGGAAAAGCTCAGCAGGTCTGGCATCATCTGTGAAGGCAAAAATAGAGTTAATGTTTCAGCCGCGGTCTGAGGAAGGGTCACTGGACCCGAAACATTAACCCTGCTTTTCCTTCACAGCTGCTGCCAGACCCACTGAGCTTTTCCAGCAACTTCTGTTTTTGAGCCTTCTTCACTATCCGGCCCACCTGTGACTCCACTTTCAAGGAACTATGAACTTGCCTCCTTGGGTCTCTTTGTTTGACAACATTCCCCAGGACTCTACCATTAGCTGTACAAGTCCTGCCCTGACTTGCCTTATCAAAATGCAACACCTCACATTTATCTATATTAACCTCGATCTGCCACTCTTCAGCCCATCTGACCAAGGTCCCAATGTTTTCTTAGATAATCTTCTTCATTGTCCACTACACCACCTATTTTGGTTTAATCTGCAGATTTGCTAACCATACCTCTTACATTCCCATCCAAATCATTAATATAAATGATAAAAAGCAACCATTGCTTCCCATATAGCAAATCACAACTTAGTCCATTGCTCAAAATAAGCAAAATGTGACATTTTCCATATGACACCAATCTAGGCCGCTTTTATTGTCAGGTTTCACTAAGCTCTATATTCCATCAAAGTAGGCAGCATATTTGACATTTTCATTAGCTCTAACATTATTCTGGCAGCACCCACGACAATTTCAGGAAATTGCACATCATAATGTTATGAAGTGATTGTAATTACAAGAACAAAAACTGAGAAGCAAAGGGACATAAAAAAGAAACAGAAGAGAAGGAAGTCAAATGAATAAGGGATAATGATTCTTTTCGTGCAGTGATCTTATAAGTGCCTCAGGTATAATTTGACACAATGAATACAAACGTCTCACCTGCCTTTGTTTGGTAATGATGAATAACAGCTGTATAATATCAAAGAATATGTTTCGGCGATACAATAATGCTAAACATTACCTTGCATCATCATCAAACATTATCAGGATTATAATTATACATATAAATATTTCAAACATTTTCCAAGTGTAGTTTTAGTCAGAAATAGTAAGTACAGCATTTAATAAGACCATAAGACCAAAAGACATAGGAGTGGAAGTAAGGCCATTCGGCCCATTGAGCCCACTCTGCCATTTAATCATGGCTGATGGACATTTCAACTCCACTTCCCTGCACTCTCCCCATAGCCCTTGATTCCTTGTGAGATCAAGAATTTATTGATCTCTGCCTTAAAGACATTTAACGTCCCTGCCTCCACTGCGCTCCATGGCAATGAATTCCGCAGGCCCACCACTCTCTGGCTGAAGAAATGTCTCCTCATTTCCTTTCGAAATTGACCCCCTCTAATTCTAAGGCTGCGCCCACAGGTCCTAGTCTCCCCGCCTAACGGAAATAACTTCCCAGCGTCCATCCTTTCTAAAGCATACATTGTCTTGTAAGTTTCTATTAGATTTCCCCTCAACCTTCTAAACTCTAATGAATACAATCCCAGGATCCTTAGCCGTTCATCAAACGTTAAACCTACCATTCCAGTGATTACCTGTGTGAATCTCTGCTGGACACACTCCAGAGCCAGTATGTCCTTCCTGAGGTGTGAGGCCCAAAATTGGACACAGTATTCTAAATGGGGCTATTCTAAACACAATTAAATATCCAACAGTGGTGAGAAACAATAATAATGTCTGATTTTAATATCAATTCAGATGAAAGAGGTCAATATCGATCAGAAGTATTACGCTTTCTTATCCTTAGCTCTGCCCTTTTCACTAAAGGTACTGAAATATTACAGGTATACATTCATATCTCCCAAAGATCACTCAGGTCACATGAACCCAGAGAATATTTTTACATTGGGTAACTCTCAGAATTGGATGCTGAAATCATAACGCTCCGTTAGTCCATGCCCCATTGGTGTAATGAAGGCATTTTGTCAATTTATGTTACACACTCACGTAATTGACTACTGCACGCAGTCTGTGATAACTGTGCTGTTCTTACACTTCACATACCAAGAGAAGGTCTAAAATAGTAGCTTCTAGCACCACTCACAAATAGCCTGGTAGGATAGAATGTGTGCCTTTGTTGGATAAGAAATTCTAAATGTTTAACTTGTACAAAAAACTAATTTAGCTCAATTTAGTTTATAGTTGGCATTAAGCTGAAAGCTACAGATTAAATTCTGTAGTTGCTAGCCCTAAGCAGATCCTAAATGAGTTAGGTATATGCTTTGTATTGGAAACATATAAATGTTGCCCACTTGACATGACTTAGAGCAAATTACAATGAAATGTTGGAATTGAGAACCTCTAAGAGTTAAGCAGAGGAATGAGAGAGCTGTTTGGTTATGTTTGCCTAACAAAGGAGCTGACGGGTGAGTAGTATTCATAAGTATATTGAGACTTTAAAGTAAAAGTAAGTTCTTTAGTTTATGCTCAGCTGTTTAGTCTTTTTTTCTCTTTCTTATATAGTTTGCTATATAAGTTATATCTCTTTCTCAAATAGCTTGTTATGTAGAAGATTGATACTGGCGTAAAAACTAATAAGGATGAACTGTAAAGAGCAGGAATACCAGAGTGATAAATTAACTATCTAAATTTGATAGAGAAGGCTGGTTGGGAAATGTGTTGTTGCAAGAGCTGTGTGGGAGCTGGACACCAAAATTTTTCAAACAGACATTCATTATTCGGACATGGGTATCAGCATTTCATTGCTAATCCTTAGAGAGCAGTTAAGAGTTGTTGGTGTCATATGTAGACCAAACCAAGTAAGATTGGCAGATGAATAATAAGAGTAATAGACACGTTTTCACAATAATGGTTACATGGTCACTATTAGGCATTTTAAAAAATTTAATTCCAGATTTTTACTGAATCTAAATTTCGCCATCTGTCATGATGGGTTTCAAAGCCCTGCCCCTAGAACATTAGCCAGGGATTCTGGACAACCAGTCCAGTGGCATTGTCACAACACGACTGCCTTTCCAAGGTTATCAGAGGGAACCCATCCATAACAAGTTGCAGGTGAAGAAATTTCAGATTCAAGTTGAGGAGCTGAAGTCTGAAATGCAGACATTGTATTGTGTTGATTGTGGGGGGAAGAGGTTACTTGGAGAATTTGCTCCTGAAGTGGTCAAAGTCCTTAGATTAAGTCATTTAAATTTGGTCTGTGATCAGAGACCCAAATTGTAGCTATCGGCAAGGTTGTAGATGACATTGAAATAGGAGGGAAGGCAAGCGATGAAGTAGACATGTCTGTCTATTTCCCTCACAATTAAATCCCCTATCACTACAGCCCTGTTAGCTCAGTTGGATGGATGGGTGGGTGGTCTGCGATACAGGGTGAAGACAACAGCATGGATTCAATTCCTGTATTGGCTGAGGTTAGCATGAAGGACTCTCTGCAATCTTTCCCCTTGCCTGAGATTTTGGAGGCACTCTCCCTAATGAGACAGCAGCCCTATGGTCTGGTACCTTATAGCTCTGTCATTCTTCTTTGTGTCCACCAGAGCTACCTGTTGAGTCATAGAATCATAGAATTGCACAGCATGGGAACAGACCCTTCAGTCCAACTTGACCATGCTGATCAGATATCCTAAATTAACCTAGTTCCATTTACCAGCATTGGCCCGTATCCCTCTGAACCCTTCCTATTCACATACCAATCCAGATGCCTTTTAAATGTGGTAATTGTGCCTGCCACTACCTCTTCCTCTGACATCTCATTCCTTATATGCACCACCCTCTGTATGAAAAGGTTGCCCCTTAGGTCCCTTTTTCTTCAGCAGAGAGCGGCGGGAGCTGGGCAGAAGTGAAGTCGGAGCAGAGAGGCAGTTGGGAAGGTAAGTGACTGTTATTTAAGCACTTACCTCGAAGCCAGCAGTCTTTTCTTCAGCAGAGAGCGGCGGGAGCTGGGTGGAAGTGAAGTCAGAGCAGAGAGGCAGTTGGGAAGGTAAGTGACTGTTATTTAAGCACTTACCTCGAAGCCCCAGGTCCTACACAGTAGGGCCTCCTTCCTTCCCTCCTCCAACAACCTAATTAAAAGTCCACAGACTAGCAGCAGGAAGAGCGGGAGCGTCGATCAGAGGCCTACAGGTGAGTGAGTCTCTGCTTTAAAGATTAGCAAATACCTACCTTGACCGGTGGAGCCCTCCACTCCTGTTCCAGCAGCAGAAAGAGCAGGAGCTTTAACCGAGAAGGACTCTCATGTGTTATTAAGGTAAGGCTTTTCAATTTATATCCTTGTGTATTGTGCAATTGACTAAAAGTTTAATTGCTTAATTGAAAAAGAGTGTAGCAGAGAAGTACTAGAAAGCATTTAATACATAAGTTATAAAAGTTAACTAAATAAGTAGTAATGGCTGGACAGGTGATGTGCTGTAGCTGTATGGTGTGGGCGCTGGCTGATCCCATTGTGAACGGCAGCGACCACATCTGCAGCAGGTGTTGGTTGCTGGAAGAACTCCGGATCAGAGTAAATGATCTGGAATCTGAGCTTCAAACTCTGCGGCACATCCGGGAAGGGGAGAGTTACCTGGACACTTTGTTTCAGAAGGCAGTCACACCTGATAGATTAAATAACTCAAGTTCAGAAAGTGTTCAGGGACAAGGTGTGACTGTAAGTGAGGCAGGTTTGGGGATTCAGAGTTCAGGAGTGCAGGAGCCTCAGCCCTTGACCTTGAGCAACAGGTATGAGATTCTTGCTCCCTGTACGGATGAGGAAAAGGACTGTGGACAGGATGAGCCAGCTGACCACAGCACCGTGGCACAGAAGGTCATTCAAGAGGGGGGGGCACAGAAGGTCATTCAAGAGGGGGGGGCACAGAAGGTCATTCAAGAGGGGGGAGCAAAAAGACAGGTAGTTGTTATAGGGGATTCTATTACTAGGGGGACAGATAGTATCCCATGCAAGCCGGGTCGGGAGTCCCACATGGTGTGTTGCCTGCCAGTGCCAGGGTGCAGGACATCTCTGATCGGCTTGAAAGGGTATTGGAGCGGGAGGGGGAGGATCCAGTTGTTGTGGTCCACATTGGGACTAACAACATGGGCAAAGCTAGGGCAGAGGACCTGTTCAGGGATTATCAAGCACTAGGAAAGAAATTGAAGTACAGGTCCTCAAGGGTCATAATCTCCGGATTACTGCCTGAGCCACGTGCTAATTGGTACAGGGAAGAGAAAGTTAGGGAAGTCAACATAATAATAAAATGTGAGGCTGGATGAACACAGCAGGCCAAGCAGCATCTCAGGAGCACAAAAGCTGACGTTTCGGGCCTAGACCCTTCATCAGAGAGGGGGATGGGGAGAGGGAACTGGAATAAATAGGGAGAGAGGGGGAGGCGGACCGAAGATGGTGAGTAAAGAAGATAGGTGGAGAGAGTATAGGTGGGGAGGTAGGGAGGGGATAGGTCAGTCCAGGGTCCGTCTTCCCTGGACTGACCTATCCCCTCCCTACCTCCCCACCTATACTCTCGTCTCCACCTATCTTCTTTTCTCTCCATCTTCGGTCCGCCTCCCCCTCTCTCCCTATTTATTCCAGTTCCCTCTCCCCATCCCCCTCTCTGATGAAGGGTCTAGGCCCGAAGCGTCAGCTTTTGTGCTCCTGAGATGCTGCTTGGCCTGCTGTGTTCATCCAGCCTCACATTTTATTATCTTGGAATTCTCCAGCATCTGCAGTTCCCATTATCTCTAGGGAAGTCAACACATGGCTAAGGGATTGGTGTGGGAAAGAGGGATTCCATTTCATGGGGCATTGGCACCAGTTTTGGAAATGGAGGGCTCTGTACCGTTGGGACTGTCTCCACGTGAACCGATCTGGAACCAGTGTTCTAGCGAACAGGATAAATAGCGTTGTCAGTAGGACTTTAAACTTCTGAGTCGGGGGGAAGGAAAAGTGAAAGAGACAGGAAGTATGGAGTTAAATGGAAAGATAAGCAACATGATAGCCTGTGTACAGGTGGATTTAAGCTCGAGACAGACTAGGAGCAAAAAGGAAGGATGGCTTAAGACATCTTGGGATTTCCAACCTCTCTAACAATGATAAGAAAGTTAGCATTAAGGCACTTTATCTAAATGCTCATAGTATTCGCAACAAAAGTAGATGAATTAACAGCACAAATCCTCTTGAATGATTATGATGTGGTAGGCATCACAGAGACACGGTTGCAGGGAGTTCAGGGTTGGCAGTTAAACATACAAGGATTCACAACTTATCGAAAAGACAGGGAGGTGGGCGAGGGGGGTGCGCTGGGTTGCCTTGTTAGTTAACAATGAAATTAAATCTACAGCACTGAATGACATAGGGTCAGAAGATGTGGAGTCTGTGTGGGTGGAATTGAGGAACCACAAAGGCAAAAAAACTAAAATGGGAGTTATGTACAGACCTCCTAACAGTGATCAGGACCAGGGGCGCAAGATGCACCGGGATATAGATAGGGCGTGTCAGAAAGGCAAGGTCACAGTGATCATGGGGGACTTCAATATGCAGGTGGACTGGGTGAATAATGTTGCTGGTGGATCCAAAGAAAGGGAATTCATGGAATGTTTGCAGGATGGCTTTTTGGAACAGCTTGTGATGGAGCCCACAAGGGAGCAGGCTACTCTGGACTTAGTGCTATGTAATGAGCCAGACTTTATAAAAGATCTTAAAGTAAGAGAACACTTAGGAGGCAGCGATCATAATATGGTAGAGTTCAGTCTGCAGTTTGAAAGAGAGAAGGCAAAATCGGATGTAATGGTGTTACAGTTAAATAAAGATAATTACAGGGGCATGAGAGAGGAATTGACGAAAATCGACTGGAAGCAGAGCCTAGCGGGGAAGACAGTAGACCGACAATGGCAGGAGTTTCTGGGTGTAATTAAGGACACAGTACAGAGGTACATCCCAAAGAAAAGAAAGATTATCCGGGGTGGGATCAGACAGCCATGGCTGACAAAGAAGTCAGGAAATATATCAAAGAAAAAGAGACAGCCTATAAAGTGGCCAAGAGCACTGGGAAATCAGAAGATTGGGAAGGCTACAAAAACAAACAGAGGATAACAAAGAGAGCAATAAGGAAGGAGAGGATCAAATATGAAGGTAGGCTAGCTAGTAATATTAGAAATGATAGTAAAAGCTTCTTTCAATACATAAGAAACAAACGAGAGGCAAAAGTAGATATTGGGCCACTCCAAATTGATCCTGGAAAGCTAGTGATGGGAGATAAGGAAATAGCTGAAGAATAAGTATTTTGCATCAGTCTTCACAGTGGAAGACATGAGTAGTATCCCAACAATTAGGGAGAGCCGGGGGCAGAGTTGAGTATGGTAGGCATTACAAAAGAGAAAGTGCTAGAAAAGCTAAAAGGTCTAAAAATTGATAAATCTCCTGGCCCCAATGAGCTACATCCTAGAGTTCTGAGAGAGGTGGCTGAGGAAATAGCAGAGGCTTTGGTCGTGATTTTTCAAAAGTCACTGGAGTCAGGGAAAGTCCCAGACGATTGGAAAATTGCTGTTGTAGCCCCCTTGTTTAAGAAAGGGTCAAGGCAAAACATGGAAAATTATAGGCCGATTAGACTAACCTCGGTAGTTGGTAAAATTCTAGAGTCCATTGTTAAGGATGAGATTTCTAAATTCCTGGAAGTGCAGGATCAGATTAGAACAAGTCAGCATGGATTTAGTAAGGGGAGGTCATGCCTGACAAACCTGTTAGAATTCTTTGAAGAGGTAACAAGTATGTTAGACCAGGGAAACCCAGTAGATGTTATCTATCTAGACTTCCAAAAGGCCTTTAATACGGTGCCTCACGGGAGACTGCTGAGCAAGGTGAGGGCCCATGGTGTTCGAGGTGAGCTACTGGCTTGGATTGAGGATTGGCTGTCTGACAGAAGGCAAAGAGTTGGGATAAAAGGCTCTTTTTCGGAATGGCAACCGGTGACGAGTGATGTCCCGCAGGGTTCAGTGTTGGGGCCGCAGCTGTTCACCTTATATATTAATGATCTGGATGAAGGGACTGGGGGCATTCTGGTGAAGTTTGCCAATGATACAAAGATAGGCGGACAGGCAGGTAGTACTGAGGAGGTGGGGAAGCTGCAGAAAGATTTAGACAGTTTAGGAGAGTGGTCCAGGAAATGGATGATGAAATTCAATGTGAGTAAATGTGAGGTTTTGTACTTTGGAAAAAAGAATACAGGTATGGACTATTTTCTAAATGGTGATAAAATTCGCAAAGCAGAAGTACAAAGGGATCTGAGAGTGTTGGTCCGGGATTCTCTAAAGGTTAACTTGCAGGTAGAGTCTGTAATTAAGAAAGCGAATGTAATGTTGTCGTTTATCTCAAGAGGGTTGGAATATAAAAGCAGCGATGTGCTTCTGAGGCTTTATAAAGCTCTAGTTAGGCCCCATTTAGAATACTGTGTCCAATTTTGGGCCCCACACCTCAGGAAGGACATACTAGCCCTGGAGCGTGTCCAGCAGAGATTCACACGGATGATCCCTGGAATGGTAGGTTTAATGTATGATGAACGGCTAAGGATCCTGGGATTGTACTTATTAGAGTTTAGAAGGTTGAGGGGAGATCTAAGAGAAACTTACAAGAAAATGTATAGTTTAGAAGGGGTGGACGCTGGGAAGTTGTTTCCGTTAGGCGGGGAGACTAGGACCCGTGGGCACAGCCTTAAAATTAGAGGGGGTAAATTTAAAACTGAAATGAGACGCCATTTCTTCAGCCAGAGAGTGATGGGCCTGTGGAATTCATTGCCATGGAGTGCAGTGGAGACCGGGATATTGGATGCCTTCAAGGCAGAGATCGACAAATTCATGATCTCAGAAGGAATCAAGGGCTACGGGGAGAGTGCAGGTAAGTGCAGTTGAAATGCCCGTCAGCCATGATTTAAATGGTGGAGTAAACTTGATGGGCCGAATGGCCTTACTTCCACTTCTATGTCTCATGGTCTTATGGTCTTAAATCTTGCCCTTCTCACTTTAAACCTGTGCCCTCTAGTTTTGGGTTTCCCTACTGTGCGAAAAAGACCTTGGTTATTCACCCTATCAATACCCCACCATGATTTAATAAATCTCTACAAGGTCATCCCTAAGCCCCCAATGTTCCAGTGAAAATAAGCCCCAGGCTATTCAGCATCTCCCTATAGCTCAACCATCCAACCTTGGGAACATCTTTGTGAATGGATTTGCCATGGACCTGGCTTTTGCTGCCATCCCAGAGGAATAATCTCTCCTAGTAGTTTTTAAAACAATATATCTCTAATAGAGAGGGAGACCGTCACAGGGGACTCCTGAACTAATTGCCTTCTTCTTCTCTGCCGGATGATCAATCATCCAGTTTCTGCCTGTTCCATCTTCAGCTGTGAAGCTGAATAAACACAGCAGGTCAGAGAGCATCAGAGGAGCAGGCAAGTCAACATTTTGAGCTCTACATTTATTGAGTCTGGCTTCCAGCACCTGCAGTCCTTTCTGTCTCCCTGTGTGTAGCTGTGGTATGAACACATCACTGAACATGCTGCCCATGGCAATATCAGTATTGAGGGGTTGGTCCACAATGGGTCCTCCTGCTGTTCCAGTTTCACAATACGATTTGCCAGTAATGCCAGCTGGTTACATTTGCTGCACATATGAGGGCCAGGGACACAGGAAATGTTTGACACTTTCCATACAACACAGAAGCCTATCACAGCCTATCCTCCGCTGCCATGCCTTAGGGTCCTCTTTTGGCACAGCAGTAGTGCCCTTTGGATCGGGAAGTCTGGGTTCAAGTCCCACCTTCTGCAGAGGTTATACCATCTTGAATGAGCTGATTATGAAAATAGGTTAATCAAAAAAAAACACTGCCATGACTTGGCTTAAATTATGTTTGTTAGTTACTCCTTTGAAAGAATTCTAATTATACTAGACAACTTACTTCACTCTGAATGTTCCTGCTGCTGTGCAATCCTTGCCTTAACTCTTTGAAGAATTTATTTTTGGTCTCAATTTTATTTGCCTTACTTTCTTTTAATACCTTATTCTTTTGGCCCCAGCTTTTGCAGTTAATTCCAACTACAGTTACTCATTTTTAAAAAAACGCTCTTCTGATTTACAGTACATTTTAGATAATCTCTCGCAACGGTTTCTTACCAATGAACTTACAGTTTCCCAGTGATATCATTCTTTCCTTTGCTCACTCTTTTTAGAATTCAGTGCCAGCTGCCCCTGCAGGGCCACTGCCCCCACCCCGCCATGCCCAAAGTAAGTGATGTTGGCCTCGAGCCTCAGCTATGATATGTCATTCCACTTCGTGTTATATCCTCTTAGATCCTGTTACCCTTTTGACTCCCCAGATAACCTAAAAATTCAATACTTCAACCAATGAACTCATGGATTTTGTTCTGATGTCACTCACTGTTTTCTCAACAAGAACTGACCACAGGACATTCTTCCCAGCCTGCTTCACTCTGACGCTGACCACAGGGCACACTTCCCAGCCTGGTTCACTGCATGGCTGAATGCAGGATGCCCTTCCCAGATCTGCTTCATTGTGATGGGAAGTTAGAAATTGAGGGTTGATTTTCCTTGTGAGAATCTGGGACCAAATGGCATGTCTGAGAATGAGAGATCACCCATTTCAGAGTGAAAATAGAGGAATTTCTTCTCCGAGAAGGTAGTGAATCTAAGGATTTTTTTTTACTTCAGAGGGGTCTAGAGGCTGGATCATTAGGAATATTCAAGCCTCAGTTGGATAGAATCTAATCAGTAACAAGTATGGGGAAAAGGCAAGAAGATAGAGTTGATTTTCAAAGCAGCTATGATCTCATTGAAAAAAATGGTACAACAGACTTGAAAGGCACAATTACTTACTCCTGCTCCTACATCTTACAGTCTTTGCACTGGTTAAAGTTTGCCTTAAAGGGGACATGACTAGAACACTTGCTGACTGTATTCTACATACATCAAAGAATTGTAAAACGTAGAAGAAAGTGATAATCCAAATTTTTTTTAAAAATGCTACTACATGCATTTGAGTTACTTTATTCAGTCATGGCATGTCAAAATCACCAGCAAGACTAGTATCTTTTTGTTCATCCTTAATTGCCCTTGAGATGGTGGTTATGGGTTGCCTTCTTGAACCATTATGTGCACTGGAGTTTAGAAGTTCTGGGGGGTGGGGCGTAGTCTCATAGAAACCTGTAAAATGGTAGACAGGGTAAACAAAGGAAGGATGTTCCCAGTGATCAGGGAGTCCAGAGCCTGGGGTCAGTGTAGGGATACAGAATAGGCCATTTAAGACTGAGATAACTACTTCACCCAGAGAGTAACGAGCCCGTGGAACTGTCTGCAACAGAAAGCAGTTGAGGCTAAAACACTGAGTCTTTTCAAGAAGGATTTAGATATAGGTCTTCAGGCTAAATAGGATTGAGGGGGTATGGGAAGAAAGCAGAAACTGCAAACTGTGTTGCATGACCAGCCATGACACTATATTGAATGGCAGAGCATGCTTGAAGGGTTTAATGTGCTACTTCTGTTCCTATTTTCTGTGCGTCTATGCATACGTACATCTACAATACTGCTATTAGAAAGGCAACGGAATTGATGGAGGGAGGTAGAAAGCAGGGCAAATAACTGATATTCTGACATCTGCAGGAAGCCATGAAGCTGTCCTGACAAGCATGCTGAAGGCAGTGGGAAAAGTTATCCATGGAGATCAATTCCAGAAGATTAGCCCCAAGGATATGAATGCAATGCCACAAGGTCCTGACAGGCAATTCAGGAACACTAAGAAGAAAGTGATCATGAAGACATAATCCTCTTCAATTGAATTACACACTTGCAATCATCAGCAAAGATATTAGCACAGTGCAAATCTTAGTGAATAGATTAGTGGCAACATCTACATTTAGTACAAAACCAAGCATAAGTGGAGTGGCCTGAGGCCAGGACAAGATTCAAGAATGGTGCAGTGCTGGTTCACTGAAGGGAAAGGTTACACATGCATCCAGCTGCAGATATCTTAATCGAATGCTTTGATGGGACAGCCGACACAGAAATGCTTATGCTTGTTGATAAGGAATTGGTCATTGTGAAACATGCCAGTCAATGGCATGGAGTCGTCACAGTGTACCTTTAAGTTGTTGTGGTTATAGTTTCCATATATATCATGTGATTTTTAACATTACGTCAGTTAATTCTAGGTACCCTCCAAACTCAAACATAGAACATAGAACATAGAACATAGAACAGTACAGCACAGAACAGGCCCTTCAGCCCACAATGTTGTGCCGACCATTGATCCTCATGTATGCACCCTCAAATTTCTGTGACCATATACATGTCCAGCAGTCTCTTAAATGTCCCCAATGACCTTGCTTCCACAACTGCTGCTGGCAACGCATTCCATGCTCTCACAACTCTCTGCGTAAAACATGTGTGCAAGCTTTTCAATTCAGTAAAACTACTACCAACTTCTCAAATCCTTATAACATTAATTTTTGTGTTAAACTAGTCCCTAAGCCTGATTGGTGCCTTGATGTTTCTTGACCAAATGAACACAAGGAGAGGAAGAACATAACAGGAGTATCGAGGGATCAAGCATTAGCTTGTCACAGGGTACTGTACTGGGCTTGAAGCATAACCTCACTGACGTGGAAGTGATGACTAACTCTTTTTACATAGAAGACGTTATCATAGTGTATCTTCGAGTGCTGATATTTCAGCTTCCACTGCCACACAACACCCAAGTGTGCAGTGTAACTCCCATCAAATGACACCAGTCATAACTATAGATTCCAGCTTGCTATGACGCTGAAAGGGCAATCCAGGCATCGGTCCTTCAACACAAACACAATGAGAGGCCACTTGCAGTAACAGCAGTAGATGTATGGAATGTGAACTCAGTGTCGTCTCCTGAACAGACCGCATTCTCTTTAACACTTTGGGAGCAGGTGGCTTGCTGTTAAGAATTCTCCTACCCTTCTTTCTTCCTTTTCCAGAAGCCTGCCCTCTTCTGCATGCCGTCTGGTCATGTTTCCAGATACATTGTAATCCAAGGGGATTGTCTACTTGCACACCAATGACCATGCACCCATCCCATGTGCAGTTGATAGGGGCCCCTTGGTGTCAGCAGATACTGCCTTCAATAATAGGCACCGAGGTTCTGGAAGAGATCAAAAGACCGGACACAGGTTTGATACTCAGCGATGCTGGAAATTTTGCAACACACCATTTGAAAACCATTGGCCTAGACACTCAAATCCCCAAAATCAAATAGTTCCCATACCACTTCAAAGGGTTGTAGTTGTGACAATGCTGTGACTTTCAGAAGTTATTTTGTCCTGGTTATTTTTGAAGAGAGGTTATAAGGCAGAGGCCCAAGCAGTCTACCAGAACCACTAAAGGAAGGTCTTGGGGTTTTTTTAAAAAAACAGCCTGCATAGGTATGGCCAGCTCTCACAGATCAGGGTTTCTGCATTTTTAAGGTTAGCTTCAGGCAGAAGCTATTGGGTCTCAAAGGCTTCAGTAAAATTCTCCTGGCTGCTCTCTGAATTTTCTGTTCATGTTTCCTTCCCTCCTGGATGGGAGAACTTAATGTGAGAATCTGTGTCGGAATTTTCTTTTTTGCCAAGGTGTATTATGGGATGTTACTAGTACTGTATCTATTATTCTGTTAAGTTTTCCAAAGGAGTAAAGTTATTCTAAATTCCCCTTTCATTGATTGTATTTTAATTACAGTGCTTAATTAAATTGTGTTTTGCTTAATGTTGAGTCGTTTGATCAGTCGCATTGCATATGAAACAGGTACTTCATACTTACCTTTTTAGCCTCCAGGCTATTTTCTTAAATATTTTCAGGGTAAGTTAGTCTGGTCCATAATGCAATGCACATTACAGACTGTCGTGCCTTTGGATCTTGGAAGATTCCAGTTATTATCTACACACTCATGTCTGTTTGTAGTAACTTGTTGTGCACAAATTGGTTGTCATATTTGCCTGTATTCCAACAGTGACTCAATTTTAAAGACTTTATTGGCTGTGAGCTTCTCTAGCACACCCTGAGATTGTGAAAGGTACTTACTTTATCCAGAATATAATGAACCATATTTTGGAAAATGTCATATGCTGTTAGTTAGACTAACCCACTTAATTTAATTTTGGTTTTACTTATCTTTCTCTGACAAGTTGCTGAAATTGTGAGCTGATAATGGCCAGAGCCTTCAAAAAGTAGCAATCAGCAGCGTACTGCTGCTTCAGCACCTGCAGGATATTTTTCAGTGTATATTGCTGCAATGATCATCATCCAATCAAAAGATCTATTATCACTGCCTGGGCAACTAGGCATCTGGGATATGAGAAAACAAGCAAAGCAACTGTGCATCTCCTTAATCAAAATGATTGAAGGACTGTGAAAATAACAGAGCAAGGACTGAAACGGAAATGTAAGTTAGAATGAGCACAGATCAGATACAAAATATAGAGAAGAGTAAGAAAGGTTGTTTTTAATTTTTAAAATAAAAACAAACAGAAGGGAAAAGTAAAAATAAAAAAAATTAAGGTATTTCAAATTTGCATTTTTAAAATGTCCAACATTCCCTCTACATTGGGAGTGACAGAGACCACAACAATTTTCAGTGATGGAGCAATTGACTAGTAGCAATGGGTACGTGTCATATCTCTAAAAGGGATAGCATTCCTGAAAGGAACAGGATTTAACTTTCTGTAGCAAATTCAGAATCAAGCTATGTGCAAACATGATTACTTCATGACTTACAATGTACTTCAAAGATGACGCATACTATGAGATAATTTTTCACATGCACCAGTGTATGTCTAAAATTTTTGCAGCATTTGCAAATAAATAACAGCAAGTGTTATTAGTTCAGCCAAAATTTTAACTCAAATATAGAACAATATATTGATAAGACATCATGTGAATATAGTGAATTTGATTTCAATAGTTAGATTTTTTCATGATTGCTTTCCCTTAAGCACTAGTCTCTGCTTAATGACTAGAATTCAGTCTGATTGATTGATTAAATGTAACACAAGATTGCAGAGCAAATTGTTTCCATTGGGAACAAACGCATTTAACAAAGCATGTAGACTTGGTAATGAATAATGAGGAACGGGCTGTCTCTTAATTGATGGAGTTCCAAAAAAGTAAAAATACATATAAAATTACATTTTGCAAAAAATTTCTGTAGTCTTGGAAACACAATGAACTGTGTAAGATTTAAATTATCCATGAATATGAAGACTTGTCTTTTCCTTTGAAAGTTTAAGCATCAAAAAAATTATCTTTCATATAATTACAAAACTATAATGTTCTTCCCAGGTCAGAAATCAAGTACTATTGTACTGTTAAGTTATTCAAAGTTATTCATGTTAATTGGTGAACACTAAGGGATCTGCCAAGTATGATCTTGGAGCAGTCTTAGTGCAGTGCATCAACTTGGATACTTAATTTTACTTTGTACAAGATTACAACACACTAGCATGCACTGGATAGGCTGTATTGGAAAAAGATGTCTAGGCTCTGTTTCTCAGCCTAGAAAGGTCAAGACGTCAGAACAGCCTCCATAAAGAAATTGAAAACATTGCATTGGCAGGTATTGAGAAAAGAGTTTTCAAAAGATTCTGACAAGTTTTGAAATTTTCCAATTAACTTATACCCATCAGAACATTCCATAGTGCACACTGACAGATATCACACTTATTTAGGTGCCATCACACTTATTTAAGGTTCCATTTCATGGCTATATTGACATCAGAGTCCCAAAAGCAATCTGAGGGGACTGGAAATACGCAGTATTGTCATACCAAACAAGAGGTTAAAGAGCAAGGAAAACACATATGGGTTTGCAAACTGATACAAAAATAGCACATGAATGCTCATCCAACTGCAACTTTTATTCTGAGATGAATTGTACTGTAATGGAAATGAATAATTGTAAGTGGCTCAGGTATAGCTCAGAGAATAACAGCAGCAACATTCAAAGGGGTGTGTGACTGTTTCACCTCCAAATAAATCCTACTGCAAAGGGGATTGGGAGGTGACACAGGCTAAAAGCAGAAAGTGAACAACATTTTACATATTTGCATTAGCAATTAACATGTCAACAATAATTCATACCATCCAGCTGCCCCTTAAAATACATCATATCCCCAGCAATTATGAATGACTTGTGGTGACAATTCGCCCCTGAAACAACCTCAATGCTAAAACAAGACATTTGGGTGCTGAGGCACCTGACATTCTTTTGTATCTATTTATATTGCTGTCACTATATGAGATGCAGTCACCGGAAAAATCATTAATCTGTGGCCGTTATTCACGTGCTGAATGGGAAAAGAGGGATTTTTCCTCAATTTTTTCTATTTAAAGTTCAATTTTCAGGTGCTATTTCTGTATTTAAGCTTAGAAAATCCACCCAAGCATTGGTCAATGCAATGTTTTACAAGCCTGAAAATTAATTTAAATAATTTGTGTCTGAACTCAATGTCAACATCCCACATTATCTCAGAGTTTACTTATCTTCAGTTTAAGCTTTTAATTCATTATTTTCCAGCTTACTACTCAAGCATTCATACAGGAGCCAGTTTTCTTTTATCCATATGAGAATCATTGAGATAAAAGACCGCAACTGTACATTTCTACGCTAAGAGAAAGGAAGAGATAATAAAATATGAGCTAACTTCAGACAATCTGTAGTACAATTCTACTTTGTATGGTTTAATCAAGTCAAACAAAGCCTTTTCATACCAATGTCCAAATCTCATGAGATTGTATTTAAAATACTGCTGATTAGATAATATGGTGGATAAATTGAAGTCCGTCGCTTTCTGAGGACTTACATTGAAATTCTACTGCAAAATTATCCTAATTAAATCCATTGAAACCAGGCTATAGTAAATTGCAGTCCAAAGCTCTGCTACTACAGAATACAACTGCAAGTGTATGAAGGAGTAAAAGGCGATTCCAACATTAGAGTGAAGTCATAATGCATAGAAGCATCAATTTAATGCAGCAAAAAGTGATAGGCTACAATTTCTCTTAAACAATCATTCATATTGTCATTCAACAGAAGGGAATGGCCTGAGGTTAAGGAGGAGACAAGGATATATAAACTCCAAGCCATCGAGTGTGTACTCCTCGATAAGGTGTTCAAAGCAGAAATAGAACATAGAACATAGAACATAGAACAATACAGCGCAGAACAGGCCTTTCGGCCCTTGATGTTATGCCAGCCTGTGAACTAATCTAAGCCCATCCCCCTACACTATCCCATCATCATCCATATGCTTATCCAAGGACTGTTTAAATGCCCCAATGTGGCTACGTTAACTACATTGGCCACACCCTTACCACTCTTTGAGTAAAGAGCCTGCCTCTGACATCTGTCTTAAATCTATCACCCCTCAATTTGTAGCTATGCCCCCTTGTACAAGCTGATGTCATCATCCTCCGAAAAAGACTCTCACAGTCCACCCTTTGTAATCCTCTGATCATCTTGTATGTCTCTATTAAATCCCCTCTTAGCTTCCTTCTCTCCAATGAGAACAGGCCCAAGTCCCTCAGCCGTCCTTCATAAGGCCTTCGCTCCAGACCAGGCAACATCCTGGTAAATCTCCTCTGCACCTTTTCCAATGCTTCCACATCCTTCCTGTAATGGGGTGACCAGAACTGCATGCAATATTCCAAATGAGGCCGCACTAGCGTTTTGTACAGTTGCAGCATGACATCACAGCTCCGGAACTCAATCACTCTACCGATAAAACCTAACACACCGTAAGCCTTTATAACTGCACGATCAATCTGGGTGGCAACTTTCAGGGATCAATGTACATGGACACCAAGATCCGTCTGCACTTCTACACTACCAAGAATCTTTCCATTGACCCGGTATTCTGCCTTCCTATTATTCCTCCCAAAGTGAATCGTCTCACATTTATCCGTATTAAACTCCATTGGCCACCTTTCAGCCCAATTCTGCAGTTTATCCAAGTCTCCCTGCAACCTGCAATATCCTTCCACACTGTCTACCACTCCACCGACTTTAGTGTCATCTGCAAACTTACAAACCCATCCACCTATGCCTGTGTCCAGGTCATTTATAACAATGACAAACAGCACTGGCCCCAAAATAGATCCTTGAGACATACCACTGGTAACCGGACTCCAGGCTAAATATTTTCCATCAACTACGACTCGTTGCCCTCTTACAGAAAGCCAGTTTCTAATCCAAACTGCTAAATCTCCCTCAAACCCATGTCTCCGTATTTTCTCCAATAGCCTACCATGTGGAACCTTATCAAAAGCTTTACTGAAGTCCATGTACACCACGTCAACTGCCCTACCCTCATCCACACGCCTTCTCAAAAAACTCAATGAGGTTTGTGAGACATGACCTGCCCTTGACGAATCCATGCTGACTGTCTCCAATCAAATTGTTGCTTGCTAGATGATTATAAATCCTATCTCTTATAATCCTTTTCAAAACTTTTCATACAACAGACGTTAGGCTCACAGGCCTATAATTACCTGGGTCATCTCTACTGCCCTTCTTGATCAAGGGCACAACATTTCCAATCCTCCAGTCCTCTGGTACTAAACCTGTAGACAATGAGGACTCAAAGATCAAGGTCAAAGGCTCCGCCACCATCTCCCTAGCTTCCCAGGCAATCCTCAGAAAAAATCCCATCCGGCCCAGGGGATTTACCTACCTTCACACCTTCTAGAATTGATAACACCTCCTCCTTGCTAACCTCAATCCTTTCAATTCTAGTAACTCATAACTCCGTCTTCTCCTCTACAATACTCTCCTTCTCCTGAGTGAAAACAGAAATATAAAAGAGAAATGTAAAAGGCAATAACTTTAATAGTGCTAAAAAAAGCATTAGTTGTTTTTTTTCCTTTATCAGGTGAGATAACTGGAAATTTGAACATTGAACTTTTGATTCTGATATCTAGATTGAAATTCAAACCGATTTGAAGGAAAATCTTCTCCCTCATCATCAACTCAGACCAAGTGATTGTGTATCCAAAATACAAATTACAAACAAACTCAAAATAAACTGGCCCTAAGTGCTCATTCACATTTAAAAGGGCTGAATCTAATCCTGGTAATTAGAACTAAGCCAAAATATCCAATTGTAAAGTCAGAAAATACACTCACTACAGACTCCAAAAGAGTCAGCCTCATTGGAGAAATATAGAGAGTTGAGCTAAAAGCTTTATTTTCTCTCACGGTGGAGTGGACTACTGTGTTTCTTAATAGGATTTTCAGTGTGGAACATGTTGTGTGGTACCATCAACCTGCTAGATGGGATAGATTTCAAACAAATCTAGCAACCCAAGACTGGGCAATTATGAGGCACTGTGGGCATTCAGCTGCAGTAGAATTGTACACAAACACAAAATGCAACCTCATGGCTAATCATACCCCGCAGCGCATCATTACCATCAAACCAGAGGATCAAACCATTGGTTCAATGAAGAGTGCAGGGAAGCATGCCAGGAGCAGAAGCAAAGTATGATATAGCTACAACATGGAATTACTTTCATGCCAACACCATAAGCAGTAAGTGACAGGCTAAATGAAGCAATTCTTCACATGTCCTGTCACATCCAGTTATGAGCGATGGCTGGCAGTTAAACAACTCACTGGAGCAAGAGGCTCCACAAATATCCCAAACCTCAATGATGGAGGAGCTCAGCGTATCAGTGCAAAAAATAAGGCTAAAGCATTTGCAACAATCTTCAGTCAGAAGTGCTATGTGGATGATCCATCATGGCCTCCTCCAGGGGTCCCCAGCATTACAGATGCTAGACTTCAAAGAATATGATTAATTCACTTGATATCAAAAAACAGTTGGAGGCACTGGATGTTGCAAAGGCTACGGGGCCCAGTGACATTTCCGATTTGGTCCTGAAGACCTGTGCCACAGAATATGCCACAGTCCTGGACAAACTGTTTCAGTGCAGCTACAACATTGGCATCTATTTGACCACATGGAAAAGTGTCCAAATATGTCCTGTACACAGCGCAAGACAAAACCAGCCTAGCTAATTACCATCCTATCAGTGTACTCTCAATCATCAGTAAAGTGATGGAAGGTATCATCGACACTGCTATCAAGCAGCACTTGCTTAGCATTAACCTGATCACTGACGCTCATTTTTGAGCTTTATCAGGCCCAGTCAGCCCCTGTCCCCATTGCAGCCTTAGCTCAAAGATGGTAAAAAGAGCTGAATTCCAGACATGAGGTGAGAATGACTGCCCTTAACATGAAGGCTGTATTTGGCTGAATGTAGCATTCAGGATCGCAAGCAAAACTGGGTCAACAAGAATCAGGGAAAAAACCTCTTTACTAGTTGCAGACATGTTAAGCAGAGAAGAAGATACCTGTCAGTCATCTCAGCTACAATACATCACTGCAGGACTTGCTTGGGTTAGTGGCATAGCCTCAATCATCTTGAGCTGCTTTATTATTGCCCCCATCATAAGGTCAGAAGTAGGAATGCTTGTTAATAATTGCTCAACATTCAGCACCATTTTCAACTTTTAAAATAGAATCAGCCCATGTTCAAATGCAGCAAAACTTGTTGGACTGACAAGCGGCAAGTGGTGCTTGCACTGAGCAAGTGGCAGGCAATGAATATCTCAAACAAGAGAGCATTTAACAATTGCCTCTTGACATTCAATGATGGCATTAACATCATTGAGACTGCACCGTCAACACGCTGGGGATTACCAAGTCATTCCCCATCATGGAAATATATCATCATTTATTCAATGTTGCTGGATCAAAATCCTGAAATTCCTCTCTAATTTCATTACGGGTCTTCTCAAACTAAATAATTAACTGTAGCAGTTAAGCAGGCAGCTCACACACTATCTTCTCAAGGGCAATTTGGAATAGGCATTAAATGCTAGCCCATATCCCATGAATGATTTTTTTTAAAAAAGATTTTAATCTCAGATGGTGTATAGTAGGACAAGTAGGAAAACTTTAGAAAAATAAAATTAAATGGTGGTAGAGTATAACATTTTCTCAATTTAATTTGGCAACTTTGTGCAAAAACATCTAAAGTCTTCAAGTTCCCAAAAGCTGCACTAATTCAGCTGTGATTGAACACTACAGTTTTCTTAAGGTCATCTCTGATAAGAACATTTCCATAACATTTGAAATTGCTGGGCTGCTGCCAGCTTGTACTAACATCTTGGTTAGAATTGGGCAAGTGGACTTAATTAGTCTGAATTAGAAATTTCAGTTTCCTGATGGCAGGGGAAGTTTTAGAGATGATGCTAATGGCATTTCAGTCACGGATCAGGCCTTACACCATCTAGTTGCAGGCACCTCTTCTCCAAACATTTGCATATAATGTATTTAACTTTTTCAAATTAAGTCCTACTATCAAGATTAAGTCAGCAGCAACTGAAAAACTCATGCCATCTGTTTTCAAGATAACAAAGTGTGAAGCTGGATGAACATGCAGGCCAAGCAGCATCTCAGGGGCACAAAAGCTAACGTTTCGGGCCTAGACACTTCATCAGAGAGGGGGATGGGGTGAGGGTTCTGGAATAAATAGGGAGAGAGGGGGAGGCGGACTGAAGATGGAGAGAAAAGAAGATAGGTGGAGAGGAGAGTATAGGTGGGGAGGTAGGGAGGGGATAGGTCAGTCCAGGGAAGACGGACAGGTCAAGGAGGTGGGATGAGGTTAGTAGGTAGGAAATGGAGGTGTGGCTTAGGGTGAGAGGAAGGGATGGGTGAGAGGAAGAACAGGTTAGGGAAGCAGAGACAGGCTGTTGCAAACCGAGCGGAGGTGTTCTGCAAAGCGGTCCCCAAGCCTCCGCTTGGTTTCCCCAATGTAGAGGAAGCCACACTGGGTGCAATGGATGCAGTATACCACATTGGCAGACGTGCAGGTGAACCTCTGCTTAATATGGAAAGTCATCTTGGGGCCTGGGATAGGGGTGAGGAAGGAGGTGTGGGGGCAAGTGTAGCACTTCCTGCGGTTGCAGGGGAAGGTGCCGGGTGTGGTGGGGTTGGAGGGCAGTGTGGAGCGAACAAGGGAGTCATGGAGAGAGTGGTCTCTCCGGAAAGCAGACAAGGGTGGGGATGGAAAAATGGCTTGGGTAGTGGGGTCGTATTGTAGATGGCGGAAGTGTCACCTGCACATCTGCCAATGTGGTATACTGTATCCATTGCACCCGGTGTGGCTTCCTCTACATTGGGGAAACCAAGCGGAGGCTTGGGGACCGCTTTGCAGAACACCTCCACTCGGTTTGCAATAAACAACTGCACCTCCCAGTCGCAAACCATTTCAACTCCCCCTCCCATTCTTTAGATGACATGTCCATCATGGGCCTCCTGCAGTGCCACAATGATGCCACCCGAAGGTTGCAGGAACAGCAACTCATATTCCGCTTGGGAACCCTGCAGCCCAATGGTATCAATGTGGACTTCACCAGCTTCAAAATCTCCCCTTCCCCCACCGCATCCCAAAACCAGCCCAGTTTGTCCCCTCCCCCCACTGCATCACACAACCAACCCAACCTGTCTCTGCCTCCCTAACCTGTTCTTCCTCTCACCCATCCCTTCCTCCCACCCCAAGCCGCACCTCCATTTCCTACCTACTAACCTCATCCCACCTCCTTGACCTGTCCGTCTTCCCTGGACTGACCTATCCCCTCCCTACCTCCCCACCTATACTCTCCTCTCCACCTATCTTCTTTTCTCTCCATCTTCGGTCTGCCTCCCCCCTCTCCCTATTTATTCCAGAACCCTCACCCCATCCCCCTCTCTGATGAAGGGTCTAGGCCCAAAACGTCAGCTTTTGTGCTCCTGAGATGCTGCTTGGCCTGCTGTGTTCATCCAGCTTCACACTTTGTTATCTTGGATTCTCCAGCATCTGCAGTTCCCATTTCTGCCATCTGTTTTCAGCAGCTTAAATTTCACATGCACAACACGGGTTGTCCATTTGGATCCGAGGTGAACAATTGTTGGAGAGCAAAGGAGAGAGGATGAGAAGGATGGTCATGGGCCTATAGAGTTGGTAGCAGCAAGAGGAAAGTAGGAGGGAATGGGGATGATGGGGATATTGTGGTTAGGGCTGAAACATGTAAGCATGCAGCAATGAGATTTTCAAAGTAAGTTGGTGGGTCAGATCATTGAACTTCACAACAGGGCTGTCATGACATGTTATGGTCATTGGGGTAGATAGTGGGGAAACAGCTTCAATCGAACAATCATCCAGCAAGCTTAAAACCCAAATCCTCTACCTGCTTAAAGAGCAGGAAAGTAGAATTGTCAGACTGATGACTGTTCTTTAGGATAACTACCACACACTCTGAGTATGTTATTGAAAGTGTTATGACCAAGACTTTTGATCCCGATACATTTGACAGGGCTACCTGTGGCCATACAGGAGTTTATTTGTCTAACTTGTAATGAACATTGGTCATTCTCTTTGTCACCAAAGGAGGCATAATTAGCAATCTTTACCCTGACCATGTCCCACTTAGTTGAAATTACCAATCTTGCCACTTCTCTGAACATCCAAGAAAGACTTATTGCAAACTCATAACAACATTGTTGCTTATGCAAGAAATCCTTCCATCTGCTGCAGCCATCTTTGATTGTCCTGATGTATCTCATGATTGACAATGTCCTCTCAGGCTAAATGACTCCCAATGAACAACTAGAATGTACATGTGAAACAAGTGAATGAATTAAAATGTGACATATTCATGTGTGAATAAGTGTAAAGTGATTAAACACCTGTGGCTCATTTCTACCCTCATAAAGCCTTACATTTTCTTTTCCTTCCATTATATCTTGGCACAGCCCTGACATCAGAAGCTATGGCTGAGGCGGGCTGCTGAGTGCTTTGTCTGGTTTCCTGTGATGACCTTTGCACCTATCCTGTAAGGGTATGAGGACTTGAGGGCTCCAGGCTACAGTGTGAAACATAGAAATATAGAAAACAGGTGTAGGATTGGTCCATTCAGACCTTTGAAATGCATCACTATTCAATATGATCATGCAAACTGAGTATCCCATTCCCACTTTCCTTCCATACCGCTTGATCCCTTTAGCTGCAAGAGCCACATCCAGCTCCCTCTTGAATATATCTGATGAACTGGCCCCAGCAGCTTCCTGTGAGTGAGTACTGCACACGTTCACAACTGCCTGAGTGAAGAAATCCTCAGTCCTATATGGCTTATCCATTGTTCTTAGACTGTGACCCCTAGTTTTGGACTTCCCCAAAATTGGAAACATTCTCCCACATCTAGCCTCTCCAGCCCCATCAGGATTTTATGTTTCTATGAATTTCCCCTCCCCCCCACCAATTCTTCTAAATTCCAGTGAGTACAATCCCGTTCAATCTAGTCTTTCTCCATCTGTCAGTCCTGCCATCCCGGGAATCAGTCTGGTGAACCTTCGCTGGGCTCCCACAAAATAATGTCCTTTCTAAGACTAGGAGGCCAAAACTGCACACAATACTCAATGTTTGGCCCTGTATACCTGCAGCCACACATCCCTACTCCTATATTCAAAACCTCTCGCTCTGAAGGTCAGCATGCCAATAGCTTTCCTCACATGTACTGGTGGCACCCATTGAAAGTGGAGATACTGAGGTCACCTGGAAAGTGGATGAGGAGTGATTACTCATCCTCAAAATTCCCTGTGAGGACACTCTGGGGTAGCTAGCTGGTGCATTGCCATTATTTCAATCCAGATTGAAAACTTCATGTCCCCATAAAGGAAAAGATGCCTGAAATATCGGCTACACATCTCACCTCGCTCTCAACTAGCCCCTGCTAATTGGAGCCTGTGGCCAGCATGCTGGAATGCCCGCCTGAATGCATATGAGTGATAGGCAGGTACTAATCTCTCCATGCAGGAAGCCATATGCCCATGAAACCACAGTACTTGTTGATGGATGGACTGCATTGTCTGCATGAGGCTGTGCATTGCCTCTGATTGTGCTATTAAATTGAAGATGACATAGTCTGAACACTTCACTGTCTGTTCTATAGACCATCTCCATACTCATGGATAATTACCTGGACGTGAGGTCCATCAATGCAATGAAAAAATGGAGAAGGGTAATGTTTGTGATTACACAGCCTTTTGATGGTTCTGTGAAGATCATAGCTGAAATGTGATCATGGGCAGGCAAAGGATGTGATAGTCAAAGATACTTATAAGGTTGAAAAAGCCCATGTAAAATGGTTAAACTATTCTTTGCACTTGAAATTATCAGAAAAGTGAAGATTGTATCTGAGGCGTCTTAATGAGAAGGAGGATTTTAGCCAAGGGCAGTAAACAATTGGGAAGGATCTTTGCAAAACTCTTTGCTGTAGCATACAAGAGCGAGGCCCCTCTATAGTGAACATAAGCATTTATCCCCCTCCTTCGATGTAGTGTTCCTGAGATCCCCAGTCATGAACGCTTCTTACAAGATGAAAGGTATGAGTTTATGCAGCCACAAGAGGATTATATCTGTACCAAGTTTCAGAAATCAGTAACTCATAAAGATCAAAAGGAAGTTAGAGTATATGGAACATTACGTATTTTTCATGTCAGTATCTGAGTCAGATGGTAATAAAAGTGCCCACAACGATTTTCACAGCCCACATAATTTCATAGCCTACATCAATCATAAAGTTTTAATTCACCGTGTAGGTGGTCAACAATGTATAACAAATAGTTTTACATAGTACACAACATCAACACATGACTTTTCTTTCACAGCTAGTCATCTCTGTGCCATTTTCCACAATGAGTTGTTGCAAAGCTGGGTACGTAAACTTTATAGAATGATATCTAATTTACAACATAGAAATGGACATTTCATCCAACTGGCCTGTGTCAATGTTTATATTCCTCACAATCCTTCTCTAATACTTTTTTCATCCAATTGACTTCATCCAAGGACTGATTATTCCCTACTGTCCAGCTCCCTAAACCATTACACCATGACCCTCTCCCACCTCCTCTATCACAACCGCCAGCAGTCTGTGTGAAATCTACATACCAAACATACACAGATTACTTTAAGGAAAAAAATTTGTTATCATTACCCAGCTAGCTCTATGGCTTGGTTCTTAACTGCTCTCTGAAATGGCCCATCAAGCTGTTCAGTTCAATGGGAAAAAGTGCTGGACTCATCAGCAATGTCTACATTCATATGAATGAGTAAAGAAAATTTGAACATAGAACAGTACAGCACAGGAACAGACACTTCGGCCCAATCGGACAAACTGACCACAGTGTTATTCAAAACTATTCCCACCTCTCTGCACATAGTCCATATCCCTCTATTCTCTACCTGTTCATGGTTCTGTCCAAATGCCTCTTAAACTTTGCTCCTGCATTTGCTTCTGCCACCTCCCTTAGCAGCACATTCCAACAGCTGTGTAAAGGATTTTCCTCACATATCTCCTTTAAACCTTCCCCATTCACCTTAAGCCTATGTCCCCTGGTATTTGACATTTCCACCCTATCAATGTCCTCCATAATTTTATATACTTCCACCAGATCGTCCCTCAGCCTCCAAGGCTTTAATGAAAACAATCCAATTTTGTCCAACTTCTCCTTTTTAGCTAATACACTCCTCTCCATGAAACATCCTGGTAAAACCCTTCTGCACATTCTCCAAAGCCTCCAGATCATTCCTATAGTACAGCAACCAGAATTGTGCACAATTCTCCAAATGTGGCCTGACCAAAGTCTGATACAGTTGCAAGAGAATGCAATGATCTCTGTCAAGGTCCCAGCAATCTTCTTCTTGCCTCCTTCAGTATCATGACCTGGGAACTTATGTACTTCAATGAAGAAACCCAACACCTCCCCTTTCTTAACATCGACATGCCCTAGAATATTAACAAACCCCTCTTTAAACTTGCCATCATTGTCTTTCTCTTTGATCAATACCAATGCAGAGATCATTAAGAACCTTACTGACGTCCTCTGGCTCTACACCAAAATTCCTTCCTTCATCTTTGAGTGAATATATACTTTCCCTAGTTACCCTCTTGCTCCAAATACATACATTAAATGCATTGGGATTCTCCATAATCCTACCTGCCAAGGACAATTCATGACTACTCCTAGATTCCTAATTTCTTTTTCTAAGTTCTTTTCTGCTTGCTTTATACTCTTCAAGGACCTATAAGGAGAGGTTGGACAAACTTGGATTGTTTTCCTTAGAGCCTTGGAGCCTGAGGGACAATCTGGTGGAAGTATGTAAAATTATGGAGGACATTGATACACGAACATACTGTTCCTAAGCTCTGATCAGCTGGCTTTTAAAAGAATCCTGCATGTCAGAAGTGATTTATCTTCAAACGCTACTCCCATCCAAATTTTTCAGTTCCTGCCAAATATTGTTGCAATTAGCCTCCGCAAATTTCGCACTTCACCCAAAAATCAGTCTTATCCCTTTCCACAACTACCTTAGAATTTATGGAATTATGATCACTTCCCAAAATGTTCCCCGACTGAAACTTCAATCATCTGGCCAGGTTCATTCTCTACAACAAACTCTAATATGGCCCCTTCCCTCATTGGATTATCTCTATATCAGTTCACTAATCCCTCTGGATGCACCTATCAAATTCTGCCTCATCTCAACCCTTAGTGAATATTGGGGTAACTAAAAATTCACCCAATACCACAATAACTCTGTTGTTTTTACATCTTTCCTTGATCTGTCTATACCTGTTCTTCTATCTCCCACTGGCTATTGGGCCACCTATAGTACAATCCTATCATTGTCTTTGCACCATTCTTATTCCTGAGTTCTACCCATATGGCATTGCAGTATGAGCCCTCTAAGATATTCTCTCTTGGTATAGCTATGACATTCTCCTTAATCAGTAGTGCAATTCCTCTGCCCCTCCTATATCCCACTCTATCACATCTGAAACTCCTCAACTCGAGAACACAGAACTGCCAGTCCTGCCCTCCTGTCAACCAGGTTTCTGTAATGGCTACAACACCACAATTATATATACTAATCAAGGCTCTAAGCCAATCTGCCTTATCTGTTTTCCTCCTTGCATTAAAATAAATTAACTTCAGAGTTTCAGTTATGAAGAAAAATTGGATAGACTAGGATTGTTTTCCTTAGAGCAGAGGAGATTGAGTGGGAACATGATTGAGATCTGTAAAATTATAAGGGGCATAAATGGAAGAGATAGGAAGAAACTTTTCCCCTAGGTGGAGGTATCAATGATGGGGAGGGCATAGATTTAAAGTAACAAGTAGGAGGTTTAGAAGGGCCCTGGTGATAACCTGAAGTCATGAGACTTCTGACACGTGGAAAACATTTTTCACCCACAATATGGTGGGAACCTGGAATTCGATGCCTGCAAGGGTGATAGAGCTGGAAAGCATTTAGATATACACCAATATTTGTGAGGCATACAAGTGGCCAAGTGCTGCAAAATGGGATTAGAATAGGTCGGTGGTTACTTTTGACTGGCACAGACTTGATAAGCCTCAGGGCCTATTTCTGTGATGTAGACCTCTATGGTCGGTAGCTGAGAAACAACATAATTTCCATGTTTTGTATTTCTTGTAGTTTAATTTGCTGAATTCTCCAGTGTTCAGGGACTGATAGAGTTAGTTCACCCTGAGGAGGAAATCTTGAACTGTGGAATTGTTGAAGTTAACTGATTCTATCACATCATTGTGCACCCTGTTTTGAGCAGTTTTATTTCTATTATCATCTTTCAATGCAACACCAGCGTTCCACAATAATGATTCCTGCCTGTCCCCAAATCTGGTGGTCCTTTTCAATGAGTAAGAGGACACCTTTGGAACAAATCAACTAATGGGTTTGGACCACGTTTCATAACTGCACTGAATCACATTTCAGTATTTCCTCTTTTGCTTGCACTACCAACGGTGTCAACTGCTCTATAGCCAAGTTTTATTTGGAGCTCCAAAGATCAAAATATTTGTCATTGAGCACACTACCCATTATTTTATCTTGAATAAGCTCTTCCTTCAACATGCCACAACCTTGGAAAATGGCCAATCTATATAAACTATTCATAAAACAAACAGTCTGCTGATTCCCCACATTTCTGAGACTGAGGGTTGAACTGGGTACTTTTCAAAATAACAAGGTTCTTCTTGGGGCTAAAATAGTTGTTGAAAGCTGTTAAAACTGATTAAAAGTCAGCTGAGGTGTGATTCAAGACTTGTCTGAAATAGGGTTTACCAGATATAAAAAGGTATTGGCCTGGCTCCTTTTCACATTGAATGAAGGCCTGAGGCCTGTGGAATTTTGCTTTACATTAAATCAATCCACAAATCTCCCTTGATTCTTTGATAGCCATTATGTGGAGGTACTAATGTTGGACTGGGATGGACAAAAGCCACACAACACCAAAAGCTTCTGATTTCATATAAAACTGTTGGACTACAACCTGGTGTCGTGAGACTTCTGGCTTGATTCTTTGATGGCAGAGAGCTGCAGAAGGATCAGTGACTCCTTGGCTGATTGGTTGCATTTGTGGATTCTTGCAGGGCTGCCACGCAGCTACTATCTCTGTGCAGATAGTTGAACTCTGTAAAGCAAGTCAAGATATCAACTTATATAGTGTTGAGAATATATTCTCCAGCATTGTTATAGCTGTATCTATTGATTTCTCCTTGAATACAAATTTCACTGATTTCACTAATGCGTGTTCCGCATAAGGCATCATTAAATGACGAGACTAACGTTCAGCCCCTGACAAATGCAAATCTGCTATTTGTCCATCTAAGTATGTCATTTCAATGCCTCATTATTCTCTAATTATCAGTGTAGTGGAAATGTCATATCTATTTGGCTTATCATCAAATTACATTTAGCTGTACATTACCAGATGTGTAGCAATGCAAATTGGAAGCAGGCAGTTGCAATATGTGCCAAAGCTGTACACATATGGTCAACTCTGTTCAGTCACCAGAACATATAATGGTATGTGAGACCACCAAGGTGACCAATGACTACATAAAAAAGTGAATCTTGTATTAGCTGGTGTGCAACAAAGCCAAATATAGGACCTTGTAAGCAAATTGCAACAGAACTAGAACCAGTGAATTGTAAATCAATGTTCCTGGTCTACAGCCCTTCATCAACTTATGGAGATACATTTATTTCAAAAATACTTTTCAAATTTTTCCTTCACATTGCAACTTGACAGCCTATATTTATCATCCTTTTAGCATCAAAACTTCACATCAAGGAACATTTGCTTCTTCTAACCCTATATAAAATATAACTAAAAAGGAAAGTAAATTAGTGCAATTTTACTCATGAGAATTATCTAGTAAAATAACTCTCCCTGAAAACTATGATATAGAGACAGATTGCAGCTTATCAAGCGTACTCAATTAAACCAAGTTTCCTTTGACACACTTCAGCATAACACAAAAATAAATCTAGAAAATTCGAGTGCATGAGATAATGGCTAATAATTATTTTTCAGACTGGGGGAAGGTCTGTAACAGATTTTCTAGTGATCGGTTTTAAGGTCTCGGCTCTCTTCATACACACTAAATGACTGAGACTTTGGTGTACAGGGTACAACTTTAAAATTGGCAGAGGATACAAAACTTGAAACTATAGTGAATTGTAACAAGATAACATTGAGCTTCTAAAAGACAGAAAAGTTGGTGGAATGGGCAGACAAGAGGCAAACGAAATCCAAAGCACAGAAATGCAAAATGAACAATTCTAATGGATAAGACTTGGAGAGACGATAGCAAATAAAGCGTACAATTCTAAAGGGGGTGCATGAGCACAAGCCATTAACGGTGGCACAAAATATTAGGAAAGCAGGTAATAAAGCGTAGTTTAATAGACTTTATTAATAGCATTCAGCTGAATCTTACATATTTTGGCTGTGTCATTTTCATTGAATTTCATGGATGATTTCTTTCCACAATGCCTAGCATGTCTTCGCATGCTAATGTCCCAAACCTGTCTCATGAACAACCAATCCTGCCCTACGGCACATCTTTCATCAAATGTTAGCCTGATTCTTCTACGCACCATTGCCATGAGTACTCGCCACTGCCTGAATATCCTGGCAACCCTGCGCTGTGCCATATTTAAAAGCAGCAATGCATCCAGTCAACCACTGACATTCCGCATATTCTTCCTGGGAAAGGGGAAATTGGTGGCCTGCTTTGCTGACAGGGACCTCCAGGCTCTAATCAATGGGTTGGTGAAGAGGAGGCCCATCCTCTTCTCAAAGGACTGCCAGAGGAAGCCACGTCACCTGAGCCTTCCAGAATGGTCCAAGGTTGCCATGCAGGTTGGTGCAGTCTCCACGGTCTGGAGAAATACCCGGTGATGCAGGAAGAAGGTGAATGACCTTCTTTGCTTTGCCAGGGCAAGTGCCATTGTTTTCTCTCTGCTACCTCGCACTCCCTCTAACTCTACTACTGCACCCACTTTCCACTAAGCATCATGTTCTATCACCCTCATTACACCATGCAACATCCTTTCCCTCCCTCACTCTGAGCCATCACAAAGCTTCAGCCACTACAAATTCTGCAAGCCCTCTGCATTGCCTATTCACACACTCAGGACACCTTGCTACCTCTGTCCCACTTGTAGCATCAGTAAAACCTATCCACCCATCTTAATGTTACTCAGTTCCTCTCTGACCCTCATTGAGGGAGGAAAATATCTATAAAACACTTGAAAGGGCCAGGGTAGGTTGTTGAATTCCCAACACTGGTGTCTCACCTTCTGCAAACAGGGGATCTTGGTGTTGGCCAGCAAGAACTTGAACTGTGAGGACACAGAAAGTTCCACTGCCCAGTAAAACAAGTAAGATGCATAGTTCATTGTTAGGTTATTTTCCCATTACTCCCACTATTTAATATTAAAATGTGACAATGGCTACCTCTTGGTTCATTAAATTCCCTCTTATGTCTCCTCCGGGTACAACCCCCCGACAACCTGTAAGATCACAGCTGATCTCCATCAGGCCTCAGCTTTTCGTATGTGGTAGCTCCTCAGTGTCCTCGATATTTCTAAACACCGCACTTGCTGAGACCAAAGAACATGTGCATTAGTAGCAATATTTCTCATAAAAATAATTACAAATAGTTACAGATACCAACTAAAAACAACTAATAAAACTATTTTAATGATCCAATGCACGGGGTCACAACAATAATTGGCTAAAAAAAGTAGAAATTCCAGTTTACAAAATAAGCTTAATATTGTGCTCATGTGTTTGCACATGCAGTCAGTAATAATCAGTGGTGTGCTAGGTACAAATACCAACTAATTATGTTATTTTCATAAACCAATATATTGTGATATTAGCTTTTCTTTTACAGAGATCGCATAAATAAACAGTTAAACATAGTACAACTTTTCTCATCACAACATGTCCTCCCACCTATTTTTGTATCCTCAGCCAATGACACTCTGTCTGCCTTCCAAGACATTAATAAAGGTAGTAAGTAATTGAGGCCCTAAGAATAAACCTTGTGGCGCAACAGTAGTCATATCTTTACAATCTGAAAAATATCAATTAATCCCCAATTATCTTCTGTGAGTTAACCAATCCTCAATGCATGCTAATATATTACTTCCGAGACTGTGAGCTCATGTCTTCTGCAGTAACATTTTTGAAAGCCTTCTGGAAATCCAAATAAGCCAATTTGTAGGTCATTTGAAGCCCATCAAATCCCACAGCTACCTCGAATACACCTCCTCCCACCCACCTTCCTGAATAAATGCCATCCCCTATTCCCAATTCTTTCACCTCCGCCACATCTGCTCCCAGGATGAGGCATTCCATTCCCATACATCTCAGAGGTCCTCGTTTTTCAAGGACCGCAACTTCCCCTCCTCAGTGGTCGAGAACACTCTCAATCGTATCTCCCGCTTTTCCCGCAACTCATCCCTCACACCCACTCCCCACAATAAAAACCAAAAGAGAATCCCCTTCATCCTCACTTACCAACCTGCCAAACTCCGGATCCAACACATCATCATCCAAAGCTTCCGCCATCTGCAATCCGACCCCACCACCAAAGACATTTTTCCCTCCCCACCCTTATCCGCTTTCCAGAGGGACCACTCTCTCTGGGACTCCCTTATCCGCTCCACACTTCCCTCCAGCCACACCACACCCGGCACTTTCCCCTGCAACCGCAGGAAGTGCTACACCTGCCCCCACACCTCCTCCCTCACCCCTATCCCAGACCCAAGGATGACTTTCCATATCAAGCAAATGTTCACCTGCCCATCTGCCAATGTGGTATACTGCATCTGCTGTTCCCGTTGTGGCCTCCTCTACATCGGGGAAACCAAGCGTAGGCTTGGGGACCACTTTGCAGAACACCTACGCTCGGTTCGCAATAAACAACTGCACCTCCCAGTCGCGAACCAATTCAACTCTCCCTCCCAATCCACAGACAACATGTCCATCCTGGGCCTCCTGCAGTGGCACAATGGTGCCACCCGAAGGTTGCAGGAACAGCAATTCATATTCCGCTTGGGAACTTGGCAGCCCAATGGTATCAACGTGAACTTCACAATCTTCAAAAATTCCCCTCACCCTACAGCATCCCAAAACCAGCCCAGCTCATTCCCGCCTCCCTAACCAATCCTTGCTGTCACCTATCCCCTCTTCCCACCTCAAGCCGAACCCCCATTTCCTTCCTACTAACCTCATCCCATTCCCTTGACCTGTCCGTCCTCCCTGGACTGATCCATCTCCTCCCTATCTCCCCACCTACACTCACCTTTACTTGCTCCATCCCTGCCTCTTCGACCGGTCTGTCTCCTCTCCAGCTATCTTCTCCTCTATCCATCTTCTATCCACCTCCCCTTCTCTCCCTATTTATTTCAGAACCTGCTTCCCCTCCCCCATTTCTGAAGAAGGGCCTGGGTCCGAAACATCAGCCTTCCTGCTCCCCGATGCTGCTTGGCCTGCAATGTTCATCCAGCTGTACACCTTGTGATCTAAGCCAATTTGTACATGGCTTTGTTTTACTACCTGAGGTTATCTTTGTGGTTCCGATTTATAATGTAGCCCTGAGCTGCTTCGAAACCCGTCAACAGAGACTTTTTCCTAGTCTGATCTATGTCATTGGTATGTACATAGACCACTTGGTGTCCACTCCAGGCCAAAATTGATATCATGAACCATACACCAGGTAGGTACAGCTGTCAGGACACCCTGTCTTTGCTGTAGCGAGTAGTATTTATTTCCCTGCCAGTGCTATCCCTTGTCTCAACTGGAGTTTTCTTTCCTCCCCACAACAATTGAACGGCACTCTGAATAATTTACTGACATTCCCAGCTCTATGCCCTCATCCACACTTGAAGTAAGAACTTTGAATCTATTCAACAAGTCACTGGCTAAGACCCCTGCAATGTTGAATTCTGAATCTCAATATCTGCCCAGCATACAGCCTCATGAACAGGAGCAAAATTTCATTGAGTTAACATATGGGATGTGACTGTCCCCTGAAACAAAGTAACTGGATACCACTCTCCCTGTCGGGTCACCAGATAAATAGCTCCAACTCCAGCTCCTCAATTCTGCGATGAAGCTCTTCAAGCTGCAACAGTTGCTGCAGAGAGATCATACTGGATCATACTGGATCATACTGGATCATACTGGCTGTCGCACAATGCACCCAGTCTGATTCACAGTGACACTGACCCCCTACACACACCTCCCAGTCTGATTCACAGTGACACTGACCCCCTACAAACACCTGTCAGTCTGATTCACAGTGACACTGACCCCCTACAAACACCTGTCAGTCTGATTCACAGTGACACTGACCCCCTACACACACCTGTCAGTCTGATTCACAGTGACACTGACCCCCTACACACACCTGCCAGTCTGATTCACAGTGAAACTGACCCCCTACACACACCTCCCAGTCTGATTCACAGTGACACTGACCCCCTACACACACCTGCCAGTCTGATTCACAGTGAAACTGACCCCCTACACACACCTCCCAGTCTGATTCACAGTGACACTGACCCCCTACACACACCTGTCAGTCTGATTCACAGTGACACTGACCCCCTACAAACACCTGTCAGTCTGATTCACAGTGACACTGACCCCCTACAAACACCTGTCAGTCTGATTCACAGTGACACTGACTCCCTACACACACCTCCCACTCTGATTCACAGTGACACTGACCCCCTACACACACCTGCCAGTCTGATTCACAGTGACACTGACCCCCTACACACACCTCCCAGTCTGATTCACAGTGACACTGACCCCCTACACACACCTGCCAGTCTGATTCACAGTGACACTGACCCCCTACACACTCCTCCCAGTCTGATTCACAGTGACACTGACCCCCTACACACACCTGCCAGTCTGATTCACAGTGACACTGACCCCCTACACACACCTCCCAGTCTGATTCACAGTGACACTGACCCCCTACACACACCTGTCAGTCTGATTCACAGTGACACTGACCCCCTACAAACACCTGTCAGTCTGATTCACAGTGACACTGACCCCCTACAAACACCTGTCAGTCTGATTCACAGTGACACTGACCCCCTACACACACCTGCCAGTCTGATTCACAGTGACACTGACCCCCTACACACACCTCCCAGTCTGATTCACAGTGACACTGACCCCCTACAAACACCTGCCAGTCTGATTCACAGTGACACTGACCCCCTACACACACCTCCCAGTCTGATTCACAGTGACACTGACCCCCTACACACACCTCCCAGTCTGATTCACAGTGACACTGACCCCCTACACACACCTCCCAGTCTGATTCACAGTGACACTGACCCCCTAAACACACCTCCCAGTCTGATTCACAGTGACACTGACCCCCTACACACACCTCCCACTCTGATTCACAGTGACACTGACCCCCTACAAACACCTGTCAGTCTGATTCACAGTGACACTGACCCCCTACAAAAACCTGTCAGTCTGATTCACAGTGACACTGACCCCCTACAAACACCTGCCAGTCTGATTCACAGTGACACTGACCCCCTACAAACACCTGTCAGTCTGATTCACAGTGACACTCACCCCCTACACACACCTGTCAGTCTGATTCACAGTGACACTGACCCCCTACACACACCTCCCAGTCTGATTCACAGTGACACTGACCCCCTACAAACACCTGCCAGTCTGATTCACAGTGACACTGACCCCCTACACACACCTCCCAGTCTGATTCACAGTGACACTGACCCCCTACACACACCTCCCAGTCTGATTCACAGTGACACTGACCCCCTACAAACACCTGTCAGTCTGATTCACAGTGACACTGACCCCCTACAAACACCTGTCAGTCTGATTCACAGTGACACTGACCCCCTACAAACACCTGTCAGTCTGATTCACAGTGACACTGACCCCCTACAAACACCTGTCAGTCTGATTCACAGTGACACTGACCCCCTACAAACACCTGTCAGTCTGATTCACAGTGACACTGACCCCCTACACACACCTGCCAGTCTGATTCACAGTGACACTGACCCCCTACAAACACCTGTCAGTCTGATTCACAGTGACACTGACCCCCTACAAACACCTGTCAGTCTGATTCACAGTGACACTGACCCCCTACACACACCTCCCAGTCTGATTCACAGTGACACTGACCCCCTACAAACACCTGTCAGTCTGATTCACAGTGACACTGACCCCCTACAAACACCTGTCAGTCTGATTCACAGTGACACTGACCCCCTACACACACCTCCCAGTCTGATTCACAGTGACACTGACCCCCTACAAACACCTGTCAGTCTGATTCACAGTGACACTGACCCCCTACAAACACCTGTCAGTCTGATTCACAGTGACACTGACCCCCTACACACACCTCCCAGTCTGATTCACAGTGACACTGACCCCCTACACACACCTCCCAGTCTGATTCACAGTGACACTGACCCCCTACAAACACCTGTCAGTCTGATTCACAGTGACACTGACCCCCTACACACACCTCCCAGTCTGATTCACAGTGACACTGACCCCCTACACACACCTCCCAGTCTGATTCACAGTGACACTGACCCGCTGTGTACCCTGCTCTAGGCAGAATAGAACCTCATGCTGTTCGCAATTTGAGACTGATACAGATAGACAGAGGAGCAGCCTGGGGAAATGGCCACTGTACTGAAACAACTGCAGGATTTCAGCAACACTATGGGAGTCTCAGTGCCTCAGGCATGTTATCATGTTCTCTAACAGACAAGTCTCCTAAAGAAGCAAATTGACTTGCTCCCTAATGCCCCAGCTGCCATCAGTCCTCAGAACCAACAGCAAGGCAACAGGGGCCAGGGGATCATAATCTCAATCTGGCTGTCGCTACCTCACAAGGAGATAGGGTGGTGCCAGCGCACATGCAGCCTGAGGAGGAGCCACAAACCCAGACACCATGGAAATCTCCTCTCAATGAGGTGACCCAGTCTGCCACCTCCAGCCAGCCTGTCACATTTGGTCCTGTGAGAGTTCCACCTGAAGAGCGTGCACCTGGCTCCAGCAGGACAAACCCAACAACTTTGTGCTCTCGCAACACAACACACTGGAGTCGCCTGACCTAAACTCCAAGACCAGTGGGATCTGGGACTGCACTGTAATGTAGAGGAGAGCACATATAAGGAAAATCTTCTCAGATGAGTTAGTGGCATGGTTGACATCTGTTTATAGATAGGTTATCACTTCTGTATATAAATGCTGCCATTTCACAATAATCTTTTTATGAGAGTCTCTGTAGCAGAAACTGCAACCCTGAAGGGGCCAAATCCATCCATCCTTAACCATTGAGGATGTTCCAGTGGCCGAGGGCTGAAGTGGGCAGCTGCTGCACCATGTGTAGGCAATGGGTAAATCTCAGGTGACTGTGGCCTCGGCAACCAAGCTCCATCTTTCCCTGGACACAGACATTGTTACTGTATTACAGGTATTAGTTGGGGTCAGTCATGAAATGGTCAGGAGGGCTTGGGTAAGGAGTCAGACCACACTCAGGGAGTTAATGTCTAAGGTTCACAACAAAGGGGCAACAACAAGGGGCATAATTTTACGGTGAAAGGAAGAACATTTAGAGGGATTTGAGAGAAACATTTTTCACCCAGAATACAGTGGAAATCTAGAATGCATTGTCTAGGAGGGTAGTTGACACAGGAAACCTTTAAAAAAGTACTTGGAAGAGCACTTCAAATATCATAACTTTCAAGGCTTGGACCAGGTGCTAGTGTAGATTTAAGGTGCTGTTGATACATACTGAATGGGCCAAACAGTCTCTTCTGCACTGTATGGCTCCACGGTTCTATGACTGCTGAGCTCACAAGTATGTTTCACTTTCACTGTGTGGGGGTATATCTTTTGAAGAGCACTATGTAGCTGTAACCTGTAGCTCCCTCTCTCACAGAATGAAGCACTTACTCAACCCATCCTGGTTGTGGATACAGCCATTTTCATTTCCATTGCACACTTATGATTTATACGGCAATGGAAGGCAACAACAGTCTCTCTTTAGGCAGAGTTCCAGGGTCTGACTTTGTGCAAATGTGAAGCTGTAAGCATCAATAACACTTCCTCATCAACCCCCGTAGGCATTTCATTTCCTTAAGCCTCCACTCAACCCGCTTGAGTCTGTATCTGTCCACCTTCTCTCCCCAGCCCCACACATATAAGATGAACACATTAAGTCTTCCCCCAGAATTTCAGGTTCTGCTCACCAATTATTGATTTTCCTAATCTTTATTATTTTATGGTCTCTGCCCTTATACGTTGAGTCCCACCTCCTTCACTATGATAATCCACAGTGCATTGAAACATTCCACGTCCAATTCGCACCAATAAGTTCCCATCTTCTCTCCAGCAGCACTGGCCCTGATACCACCTCGCCCCTTGATGGTTTGTGGATGAACGTCCAGAGTCTTTGTGGCCCAGTCCTTGAGCAACTTAGCCGGATGGCTCCCAAATGACGAGTGAACAGACCATTGACTGACATCTGCACAGCTCAAATGTTTTCACATGGCTGTCCAGACTGGGGAGTGCAGAAAAGATTCATGAAAATGGTTCCAGAGGTGAGGAATTTCTGTTATGTAGATAGATCAGAGAACAGAATGTTGAGAGGACATTTGGTAGAAGTGTTCAACATCAACAGGTGTAGAGCAAGAGTAGATAGGAAAACAAAACTGCTCCAAATGGTGGGACTGATTGGGAACAACAGGGCACAACGAGATTTAAAATAATAAGCACAAAGGTAATGGAGAAACAGGGAGGAACATTTTTAAACAACAAGCAGTTAAGGCCTGGAATATAATCTTTAGGACTGAGCCTTAGGTATTTACTTTTCAGAATACTGCACTAGAATAAAACTTGCATCCCATTCAAAACAAAAATATTAAGCAAGGTGACCATGGTTTTTAAAAAAAATTAATACAGCTCCTTTTTCTCTTAATAGGAAATAGTCAAGTTGCAATAAGTGTAAACGTATAAGATATATAGAGGAGTCTACTGCTAGAAAGGAGCAGCTGTATGAAGTGCTTTGTACAGGTTAGTATGTGTAGTTATTTTGGAAGACAAGAAATAGGACCACGACTAAATTCTCACAGAAAGAAGCCTCACAAAAACTGAACTAAACTTTCATTGGGCTGATTCAAATGAATCATCGTTTATTTTCATTGTACCAAAGTTGCCACAATCCCATTTACTCCAACTCTGTAAATACAGCAATGACACTGTGGCACTAAGTGCTCATTCTGCATAATCAGAATCCATTTCAGTCCAGCTACATAGCTCAAGGCTGTGTATACGCCAACAGACTTATTATACACTTGACCTTAATATTGCAATGTCCAATGAAAAGAATGTGGTTATTTGAGACAAATGTGTAAATTCAGTAATGGAACTGTCATAGACAAATCAGCCAAAGAAAACTAGGGAAAGCTCTTTTACCATGCAAAAAGAAAATTAACATTTCATTTACACGAAACTCCCCCAGCATAGTTAAACCCATTGTCATCACGACCACACCAGGCATACTTGCAGCGTGATCAGAACAATGAATTCATATACAGTGGAAGTAGATTAACACAGGTCAATGTGCTATGTGTTTGCTTGCAGTTGTTGGCTTCCAAGCGATACATCATGTGCAAAATGGGAGAAAATTGAAGGCTTCTTATTAGTTGAAGTCAAGCAATAACACAGATTATGTATACTCCAGGTTGTAAGCCTATGCTCAGTATCTTCCTTCAAAAAATATCTTTTTAACTTCTAACTTCAGCAATGAGCAGAATTCTGACAGGAAACTATACCTTACATGGTGAAGAGTCATAGAAGTAATGGCAAAAAAATCACTTCTGTTTAAGGAAGTCCTTGTAATATCGGGATATTCTGGAGGAATGCATTTGTAGATTCAACAAAATCTGTTTTTGGACACAATAATCATTTATCTTGGAGAGTATGGTTCAGAATCAAAGGTGCAAAGTAAAGGGCTTTATGATTTATTTTAAAGTCTATGATAGGGAGAAAAAGAATGTGACTAAACATCAGCTGCTTGATTTTATGTTCGAACATCTAAGTCTCCGAGGAAATAAGATCCCAGTTGCAGTCATTCACTGAGTCCCAGATGTTTGATCCCTTTACCGAAATGAAGTTGGTTAATTATCACTCAATGTGACAAGCACAAACAATAATGAAGCACACTGGGAAGAAATAGGATGGATATATTACCAATGTTTTCTCTATTTTCATAGAATGTGGTTTAATGTTTTCAATTCTGACTACTGCATTTAATGGGCATTCAATGAAGCTGTTAGCCTCTCTTTTAAATGTTCAAATTTAAAAATAATTGGTAGAAAATCTCAATTTTAAGCAAGATCAAACATTATTCATTATTCAAATATTGTGGTAAGTTTCTTGAAACACTTTAAACAATTATTAGATAAAATTCAAAAGTAAATTGGCACACTTGAAGAACAGGTATAAAAGATGAGAAAATCATCTGTTAATGTTGCAGGCTGTTACTTGTTCGAAAACCTGAGGTCAGAATTTAGCCATGGCATCGACCTCTATGATTGAGTATTCCCCTCAGGTGAATTGAACAGAGCAGGTTCTGAAATGAAATGAAAGCTGCTTTAATTTTCTCTTTTACGGTGCTGCAGGCCAGACCCCATATGGATCAGAGTCAAAATTAGTTTTTTTTTCATCGCTTTATTGCTTGTTTCTGGTTCTTTCTCAAGAACCCTCTTTCTAACGGTACTATTTGAATACTTCTCGGTATTCTCCCACTGTGTTGTTCAAAGGTTAAACAAATTCTACATTGTTCCCTTTGTGATTGGTGTTGAAATAATATGCTAGTCTGTCTGCTTTCCTGGCTGGACAATCAGATAACTTCTGGGAGCCTTTTACTGTCACTTTTCTTACAAAATAAATTAGTTACTGCTTACGATATGTGTATAACAAGAATGGAATAGGTAAGAAATGAAGGTACTTGTTAGTTTTTAAAGTACGGGAACAAATCTGGAAGCAATGTTTTGTGTTCAATGTTGGCCTAAGGTTATGAAGTGGGAGGCATATTTGAATTATTTCACTTTAATGTTGCAAGGGGACCGAAAATGTATTTAGTACCAATGTCTGTAGGTCCATTCTCATTACTTGCACTGGAGCTGTTCCTTAATAGTTACATTTACAGCCCACTTATTCCCACCAAATCTCAGCCTGCACAAAATAAGTAGCTATAGGAAAAGAAAGAGGTTGGTATTACTCTGCCATGGTTTATAACATCTATGAACATTTAGCTCTTTGTTACCTCCAGACTGGATTACTCTGAGACATTCCTGACTGGTCCTCCACTGTCTGTCCTCCATAAATCTTGAGGTTACCCAAAATTCAGCTGTCTGTGTCCTCACTTGCACATACTATTCACTCATCATTCAGGTTCTCATATGTATCATTAATTAAATGCATTGATATTTTTGACAAATCACAGTTGTTATACATGTTCTGGCATTACATAATATTACTTGAGACACAGTCTAGTGAGCACATCACCAGCACATGCCTGCAATCAGTGGAGGAAGGAGGTTTGATCACCATTCTGTAGGAAAAAATGTTGTTAAGCTTGAGAGGTGTAGAAAAAAAAATTACAAGGATCTTACTGAGACTGAAATGTTTGAGCTATACAGAAAGACTGAATAAGCTGAGGCTTTTTTCCACTAGAGTGTCAGAGACAGGAGGGTGACCTTATAGAAGTTTGCAAAATCATGTGAGGGGCATAGATAAGGTGAACAGCTAAGGCTTTTTTCCCAGGGTGGGGGAATCCAAAACTAAAGGAGTTAGGTTTAAGGTGGGAGGGGAAAGATTTAAAAAGGGGCTGAGGGGTAACTTTTTCACGCAGAATGTGTGTGTAAATGGAATGAGCTGCCAGAGGACGTGGCAGAGGCAAGTACAATTACAACATTTAAGAGGCATCTGGATGAGTATATGATTAGGAAGGATTTGGAAGGCCAAATGCTGACAAGTGGGATTAGGTCAATTTGGGATGTCTGGTCAGTGCAGATAGGTGCATCAGAGGGTCTGTTTCTGTGCTGTACGATTCTATGAGTCTAAGGTCTCTGAAAATCAGAGGCCCACCAGAGATTAGCCTCTTACTAAATCCAATGTAAAAAACCCTTCTCTGGGTTTGGCTGGAGTGACATGATCCAGCTGCAAGGTCAGGGAGAAGAATATAAGGTAGTTGTGACAGAGGCACTTAGTAGGCTGGAACAAGAGCTGGAGGAATCCTTCCAAGTGCAGGGCTGGTTGAATAAACAGGCAGAGCCAATTAACCCTGCTCACACAGGAGCCTATGATTTGAGGTGATCTAGCTGGAACTGTAACAAATTGGGAAACACGCTATTGTCTTGGCCCTTTTTAAATAAGTTGCAGACAATTCTGAGCAGGATGTTATGAATGAATTTGCCTGCATGTCCCGCAATACCAACATATTTAAATCAATATAAACATAAGCTGGCACCAAAGCAAAATAATCCCACTTAATTAGGCATAAAATTACAATAATCTTTAATACTAAACATACTATCCCTAATCCTAGATAACAAAGTGTGGAGCTGGATGAACACAGCAGGCCAAGCAGCATCTTAGGAGATGATTCATCAGAAAAAGGGGAGGGGGAGAGGGTTCTGAAATAAACAAGGAGAGAGGGGGAGGCAGATTGAAGATGGATAGAGGAGAAGATAGGTGGAGAGGAGACAGACAAGTTAAAGAGACGGGGAAGCAGCCGGTAGAGGTGAGTGTAGGTGGGGAGGTAGGGAGGGGATAGATCAGTCTGGGGAGGATGGACAGGTCAAGGGACGGGATGAGGTTAGTAGGAAGGAAATGGGGGTTCTGGTTGAGGTGGGATGAGGGGATAGGTGAGAGGAAGAACAGGTTAGGGAGGCAGGGATGAGCTGGGCTGGTTTTGGGATGCTGTAGGGGGAGGAGAGATTTTGAAGCTTGTGAAATCCACATTGATACCATTGGGCTGCAGGGTTGCCAAGTGGAATATGAGTTGCTGTTCCTCCAACCTTCAGGTAGCATTGTTGTGACACTGTAGGAGATCCAGGATGGACATGTCGTCTAAGGAAATGGGGGGGGGGGGGCGGGGGTGGGGGGGGGGAGTTGAAATGGTTCACGACTGGGAGGTGCAGTCGTTTATTGCGAACCGAGAGTAAGTGTTCTGCTAAGTGGTCCCCAAGCCTCCGCTTGGTTTCCCCAATTAGAGGAGGCCGCAACGGGAACAGCAGATGCAGTATACTACATTGGCAGATGTGCAGGTGAACCTCTGCTTGATATGGAAAGTCATCTTTGGGCCTGGGATGGGGGTGTGGGAGCAGGTGTAGCACTTCCTGTGGCTGCAGGGAAAAGTGCTGGGTGTGGTGGTGCTGGAGGGAAGTGTGGAGCAGACAAGGGAGTCACGGAGAGAGTGGTCCCTCTGAAGCGCAGACAAGGGTGGGGATGGAAAAATGTCTTTGGTGGTGGGGTCGGATTGTAGATGGCGGAAGTGTCGGAGGATGATGCGTTGGATCTGGAGGTTGGTGGGGTGGTACGTGAGGACGATGAGGATTCTCTTCTGGTGGTTATTGCGGGGACGGGGTGTGAGGGATGAGTTGCGAGAAATGCAGGAGACACAGTCGAGGGCGTTCTTGACCACTGCGGGGCAGAAGTTGTGGTCCTTGAGAAATGAGGACATCTGAGATGTACGGGAGTGGAATGCCTCATCCTGGCAGCAGATGTGGCGGAGTTGGCCCCTTAAGGTTACAATACTTGCCGAATCGCTTATGAATTTATGCAGCCACACACTCTGTGGCTCTGTCTCTGGGTCTGTGAAGCTGCTTTCTCCCTCTGTCTCTCTTGATGGTCAGCTGGTCTCTGCCTCTCGCCATGCTGGTCTCATCGGAAGATCTCAGACAATTTGGAGAGCAGCTCCTAGAGAGGGATCTATGCTTTGTACTTTTTAGATGGCTTTCTGGAACTTTCTACAGTTCTGGCTAATCAGGGAGATACACCTAATAGATTGAAACATGCGGTCATCATTTAGATGGCATTCTACTGACAGTTTCTTTCTGTAGCAGGACCTCGTGCCTTTCTGTTTGTGCTGTCCTTTGTTTAGTGGATAAATTGTTGAGGCAGAGAAAGCTGTTGCTTTTACATTATGCCAATGTCATTAGCACCTGGCTGCTGTGTTTGCATTGTGTCTGGTGTGTGGATTTTGTGATTTGAGTTTCACTTGGCCAATGTGCCCAACATCCTTTGCTGTTTGGTCAAGTTGGGAATCTATCTGTGTTTCAGCAGCCAGGACGCTGCTACACTTGCCTAGAGTTATGGCTATAACAAAATAAAGAAACAGAAATATCACACAGAAAACTAAAAGAAACAAGGCAGTTGATTTATTAAAATGTTTTTCTGGCATGTGCACATTGTTGCCGAGGCCAGCATTTACTCCTTATTCCTAATTATCCTTGAAAAAGTGTGCCAAACTTTTTAGTTGAACCATGCACGTTCTGTCATGTTGGTACACTCACAGTCTATTGAGGAGTTTTCTCAAGGATTGGAACCTAGTGACAGTGAAGGGGCAGCAGTATGGTTCTCTGCTTTATACCCTTGCAACTAATTTATATAAGTTTAAAATGCCAGCTGCGTCGAAGTAAACAATATTTAAAAAGTAGAGAGAGAGATCATCCTTCCAGGTTTCACTTAATTCTTGGGATATGCTTTAAATCATGGTCCAGTTCTTTTGGTACCTGCTTGAGTGCTTCTCGCCGTCGTCAAATTTGGACAGATACATGGATGGGAAAAGTTTAGAAGGGTATGGGACAGACTCAGGCACAAGGGACTCATTCAGTTGACAAATGGCTGTGTAAGGTCCTTCAAAAGAGTGAAATGTCCATAAAAGTGAATAAACCCTACGTTATAGTTTTCCTTCTGCTCCATCTGCATTTCTTTTTGCCATCTTACATGCTTGATTTCTCTTTGTCATTAAGGAACCCTCTTTCCATGCTATTGTTAATCATTTTTTCACAAAGTGTTAAAATGGTTCAGAAGTAATTACAGTCATTGCAAGTAACATGCAGATCTAGTTCAATAAACACTTCCATTAAAAAAAAACTGGCTGTAAGATTGTTTGTTAAACCTTGCACATGCAGAAGTTAAGTGATAAAATCAGGATAGTTATATTGTTGGAAGCCCAAACACCATCTGCCAAACAACATTTTGCTTTATTAGTCAACTTCCTTTATCCGCTGTAATATATTTTATTTGCTTCTGCCAATAACATCAAATAATTGTTTTTGTTCATTGTAAATATCAGGTAGCCACAAAAAAAAATTACTCAGCCTGTTTTCAATCTGTTGGAATTTCATGGGGACCATCAAATTATTTTAGAGCCTATCATTGGGAAGTGGTTACCTGCCTTGTTCGGTCTTTTGCAGAATAGGAATAGATGCTTTTCATCAATAAAATTTTACAAGAGCATTCAGTTTACCCAACATTAAAAAAGTTACTTTCACAGCATGCAGTGAATCCTGATTCTGGTATAACTTTACCCCTGCTTGGAGCGCTTCCTCAAATTCCCGCTCAAATATTGCACAGAAAATAATGACCCTGGCAAACTGATTCAACTCTTCGCTTTTTTTTTAATGCAGATGTATTCCAGAAGCAAGATCTAGAATGCTAGTTGATGCAATAAGCTACTACACTCATTGCTAAGCCAATGTTATCAGCATTGGCTTGACCACATTCATTTGGCTTGATAGCCAAATATCAAAAGATCTTCTGTGAATTGAACTGCTTGGCAGATCTTGGCCTCCTGGACAACCACACCTCCACTTCAAGGACACATGAAAATGAGATAGAATGATAGCAGATGCTGATATAACAATGGGCAATAATTGTTGATGGTCATAACATCTGGAGACTGACCTTTTGGAAGAGCCTTGGAAGAAGCTAGCAGAAACAAAAAGCTGCACTGTTTCAGAGCTTGGCCTATATAAAGCAGAGGCCAATAAATCATTAGGGAGAGGCAATGGTTTTTTGGTATTATTGCTGGACTGTTAATCTAGAGACCCAGGTAATGTTCTGGGGACCCAAATCCTGTCACAGCAGATGGTGGAATTTTAATTCAATTTTTTAAGAAGTGGAATTAAGAGCCTACAATGATGAAATTATCGTCAATTAGTGGAAAAACCTATCTGCCTTACTAGTGTACTTTAGCAAGGGAAATAGCCATCCTTACCCAGTCTGGCCGACATGTGACTGCAGACCCATGGCAATATGGTCGACATTCAACTGTCCTCTGGGCAATTAGGGATGGGCAATAAATGCTGACCTAGCCAGCGATGCCCACATCCCATGAATGAATTAAATTAAAACTTTTTCAGTCTATTATTTTTCTTTACAGAAAATGAGGCAGAATGGGGCTTCTAAACTTCACCGTGTGAATGGTACACAATATTGAACACCACTGCACAAAAGATGTCTCACAACAGTACCTGACTTTATGGTGATTGATACTTATTTCCAGGAACTGAAAACATGCAAAAAAAAACAAGCTCATACCATACCACACTGCACACATTTCACAAACTTCACATAGAAAATGTGGAGATCTGTTGTAGGAACTTTGATCAAAAGAACAACCTCCCAAATTATCCCACACATAGACTTAGCCATGGAGAGACCCCGAAACCTTAACTTTCTTCAAGCTCATTGTAAGCTATGTCCAAAGACTTGTTAATGATACTTATGCGAGAGCAAGTCCTCAGGTATTTTCAGATCAGCTTTCATCTAGTCATGCACTAAGGAGAAGGAATATATGTCAGTTCAGTAGTAGCATGCAACCCAATGCTAAAATTCTGTACTGCAACAGCTTAGCTCTTCTTTAGTCACCACCTTAGTTTCTTCAATATGTGCAGTGCAACGTATTGTTAGAATTAGCACAGAATTACAGAATTAGCACATTAGATGTATTAGAGGGAAATAAACTGAATTGAGTATGGCTATAATAGTGCACATATATCACTGGCATTGTGCAAGGCAGGAATTCTGTCATTTGCTCAATCTTCACCCAAATTTTGCCTTATCTCTGGCCTTAAGATATTCATAATGCCATGCTTAAAGAAGGTAAGTAGAACTAGCTTCAATATGCTGATCCCTCTGTATTTTTACAGCATTAAATCTCTACTGCTCAGAATGTAATTATTGCTGTTAATTCTGAATTTTGAGTAAAACATCCGATAATTTAGCAACGGCGTAAGGACCAAGGGAAAAGATGATTTAGTAGAACCAAGTGGTATCACCATGCATCTGAAAATTAACGCTGTGCCCTTGAGCAATTTTACCACACAAGAAATAGGAGGGAATAGGAATTGGGTGAGAACAGTCCTGACCTGTCAGATTACACCAGAAAGCCATTGGAGGAGGATGGTGTGGTCGATAACATCAAAAGAAGGGTCCAGACCCAAAACATCAGCTTTCCTGCTCCTCTGATGCTGCTTGGCCTGCTGTGTTCATCCAGCTCTACACCTTGTTATCTCAGATTCTCCAGCATCGGCAGTTCCTATTATCCCTCAGGAACTTTTAACAGTCAATTTTAGTTAACAAATTAAATTCAAAATAGGAAGTCAACTTTGATTGGTCAGTCTCTTGTCATGGAGTTACCAGAAGAATTTGCTGTCTCCATAATCCTATCCTTATTGAGATAGGTACAAAATGTGAACATTTTACTTTTTTCTATGAAGAACAGGGCTCTGTGCATAACTGTAACTTCTGCTACATGCAAATGAAAAAAAACTGCTCAAATAATAATCCTAAATTGGTTTCCAATACAATTTTTAGTGTAGTTATGCTTGATATATATGATTAGGATGCATATTTCTGGAATTTAGAATTTGTATATGTTCTAGATAGTAATTTTGTTTTATATTGAAGTTTTTAATTTGCAAATTTTCCTGAATGACAGCATTATTATTCACAACTTGTACTAAGTTCCTATTTTAAGTAAGAGAAAAAAATTGTGTTTTCAAGCCGAAGTGATGTGTTAATTTGCTCTAACATAATTAAATTCCAAAAGTAGTTTTGCAAACAAAATTCTATTATATTCTATTACTATGATGTTCGATTTATTGTTGTCTGTTCTCATTTACTTGTTGAAGCAAAAGATGTAATATTGCACAGTGACAGCTTTGGTTTGACAGCATTCAGATAGTTCCAAATGACTGCATACTTAAACATTTTATATTTTGACTTCAAGTTAACCTTTCATTAAAAGTGGAAGAAACAAATATATTCATAGAAATCAGATTATGATAAAATATCACTGTAATGCAGAAACATAGATCGGCAGATTCCAGATTCAATTTGTGGTGTGTGTTATTTATCTGATCATATTTGAATTGGATTTCTCGCTGTTGATTAAGAGAGTGAGGGGGCCAATCATAACCAAGTTGGCTATGGAGTCTGTTTGCAATTCTTATCTAATGACCCTAAATTTTGACTGTCAGAAAAACTTCTGACATTATGGACAATTCTCTTCCTTGCCAGCAAAGGCACAAAGCTGAATGGGGAAGTTTGATCAACTTATAGATACAATCAGCCTTTCCAATATCTCTGAATCTTAGGGAGTATCTTTGGCATTTAATTATTTTCAGTAAAACATTCAAACTCCACATACGAATACACACATTTAAATTAACCATTGACAATTACATGTAAAAATTGTGATTTCATGAAATAAGTTATGCTAGAAACAAGAAGTCTTTTCTTTAACAGTCCAATGGACAGCTATGCAACATTTCCATGATTTCCTTTCACTCATGGATACTGTGGTAGTGCTCAGTTTCTACATTGCCAGATATCCATTTGCCCCTGACATTAGCTTTTACTTTCATCCTTCCAACATTTCAAGAAGTTGTGACTTATTTATTAATAGGCACCATCATTCTGCCTTATGTGGCTTTGCAGAGCAAATTCTGTAGGTTTCCACAATTAACACATCTTTGCTGCCTCAGCACAGTATTTTTGTAGAAACTGTCTTGCAGGCAGTGAGGAATATTAATTTTCTAATTCGATGATTCATTGTACGTGCAACACATGTGCCTCAAGAAATCTGAACATTCTCATAAAATATGAGATTGCAATAGTTGTACATGATGAAATTTTCTCAAAGGAGAGCAAGAATATTACAAAATAAACCATACGTTACTGATGCATTTGCTTATTTAACTAATCGAGTTTGCAAGGTACACTGAAATGCTTACTTGAAGTACCATATTGCCAATTTCAGGTAAACAATGTGAATTTGAAAATATTATGCAAGACCAAAATTCATTTTCTAGTATTAGATATGGTGGTGTAACAATTTGATAGTCATGTACTGCCAATTTATTTTAGTTTTGTCTACGTAATGTTCAATCACCAAAAAAAAGGACAGAAATTCTTTAGTGGGTGGCACCTTCTAAAATGACAAAGTTGAGCACAAATACAGGGATGAAGGAAAATGAACAGAGTAAAGGAAAGGAACTATGGAAGAGGCGAGTAATTAACATATATTTAGAAATGCAACGGTAAATTCAGACAGCTGAGGAAGTGTGACATTTCATGGCTTAAGTATAACCATCCAAAAGTACTTCACAGGAACGTTACCAGATTAAATTTGATAATGAAGAAGAGGGCTATTTGGAGTTGTGACTAAATATTTGATCAAAGAGGTAGGTTTTAAGGAACAACCTATTGGAGGAAAGAGAGATAGAGAAGCTGATCTCAGGACATATTGAAGACACTGAGTTTGGATAATTAAAGGCTGAGACACCAGTGAACTGATAAAAGTTGGATTTGTGCAATAGGTCAGATTTAGGAAAGTATAGTGATCTTGAGAGGTTGTTGGGCTGAGAAAGGATACAGGGGAAAGGAGTCACCAAAATGGATTTTAGAAACAATCCAAAGAAGTGATGAAATATCAAATATTGATGGAAGAAGTGTGCCTGCATTGGGAAATGAAAACGGGTTACCAAGCAAATTCAAGTTAAAAAAAAACTTATGCTGTTAAGAACTACAGAAAATGAGAGGAGAAATTAGATGAGATCATCAAAATCAAAATGGCTTACTCAGGCATCAGTTCAGAGTAAACCACAGTGATATGGGTCTGCTAGCACTGGTTATAGCTCTTGTAAGATGAATCCTCACCAGTGCTCATCATGATGTGAAATCCATCTGGCAGGCCAACTACCACCCACTTTTTTCTGAGTAAGAATTTAGAAGACCTGCTTAGTCTAGGGAAGTGGAGGAAAGCCTCTTGGTAGCCTAATGGGAAGAAACTCATGTTTTAAACAAGATGCAGTTTGCAGCATTATAGCGACTACGCATAAATGACATTAATATAATAGACATTGTTATAAAGACTCAATGGAAGGCACAAATGGGAAGTCTCTCTCCTTCAAGATCCTAAACTGTTCTCCCATCAAGTTTGGGTGCCAGCATCATAGTGGGTGGTACTCAACACAACCCTCAGTATTAACACCACTCACAGAACAATGGACAGCAAATTGCCTTCTCTGGCAGCTATGAAACATGTGGCTATTTTTTACGGTAGTTTAAGGTCACCATTATTGAAACGAGATTTCTTAGTCAAGATCTCATTTAATATGCTGGTACCCACTGTGATCTTGGCATGTAAACTTGTGTCTCCAGAACAGAAGGCCTTTTGATGCTAATCTGATAACATAAATACTCTGATATCAAGCCATTATAGATAGGTGGATATTAATGTTCCAATATATAGCCTAATAATATTGATGAGTTACAGAACATCCACGTTGTGTCCCTCATGGCATCGTTTTGCTTTAATGTCATTAAGTTCTGAAGTATCTTCCTGAGCACCATGAGATTTAAAGTTTCCTACTTGTTTACCATACCTAACCAGTTGACATTATTTTGAGACAGCTTCTCTCTCTGTCTGATCTGTGGCCTTTCCCTGTGCTGCATCATTGCCTGAAGTCTTCATCAGGATGCCCACACACTCTGGACCCCAGAATGTGCACAGGAGCTGCTGCCTGCTTCTTGACACTCTGCAACCACCAGCCACTAGCATCCATGCCAAATAGGCTGCCACATGACTTCAGGATATGCCGAGACATGGTGGAGACACCGTCCCCAGGTCCTTAGGGAGCTGGCCAATCAGAATTCAATAGTTGTGTCTCTTTTGCTTATCTTCAGGGTGCTGCCCACTTCTGAACTCAGCACCACCTTTCCCCATCCTCCCTCCCATGCCTCAAGGTGGCAACATTGTCAATGGGATCCCCAAGGCAGTCTGCAGCCAACAACCAATGGACCAATGCAGAATAGCCACTGAAGTCCATTTGGAGAGCACAGGAATAATGTTGTTATTGGGTGAGGAAGACAAAAGGAACCTATCTTCAGTTTTAATATTGTTTCCTACAGAAATCAATATTTCACTCAAAGTTTTGGCACTGAAATTTATGATTTCGAGGAACGCAAATCTGACATTAAGCGAGGATGCCTTGTATTTTCTCAGCTCAGAGTCATAATGGAATATTGTTGGATTTGATGCTAGTTGTTGTGGAAAACTAAGTGGGAACACTTCATTCGGAATGATTATCATATCATAGAACATAGAACAGTACAGTGCAGTACAAGCCCTTCAGCCCACAATGTTGTGCCGAACTTTTACCCTAATCCTAAGATCTATCTAACCTCCACCCCTACCTTATACTATCATCCATATGCCTATCTAATAGCCGCTTAAATGCCCTGAATAAGGTCGACTCCACAACCCTCTCCAGCAATGCTTTCCATGCCCCTACCACTCTCTGAGGAAAGGACCTACCTCTGACATCTCCCCTCTACATACCTCCTTTCACCTTAAAACTATGCCCCCTCATAAAAGCTACCTCCACCCTAGGAAAATGTCTCTGGTTGTCCGCTCTACCTATACCTTTGATCATTTTGTACACCTCTATCAAGTCACCTCTCATCTTTCGTCATTCTAAACAGAAAATCTCTAGCTCTCGCAATCTTTCCTCTTTAGACCTTCCCTCCATTCCAGACAACATCTGGTAAATCTCCTTTGCACACTTTTCAACACTTCCACATCTTTCCTGTAATGAGGCGCCCAGAACTGGACACAATATTCCAGATGTGGCCGAACCAGGCTTTTGTATAGCTGGAGCATAACTCCAAAACTCTTGAACTCAATCCCTCTATTAATGAAAGTTAACACACCATACGCCTTCTTAACAACTCTATCCACCTGGGTTTCAGGGAACTGTGGACTTGAAGCCCAAGATCCCTCTGCTCCTCCACACTGCCAAGAATCTTTCCGTTAACCCTGTATTCTGCTTTCAAGTTTGTCCTTCCAAATGAATCACCTCACACTTTTCAGGATTAAACTCCGTCTGCCACTTCTCAGCCCAGCTCTGCATCCTATCAATGTCCCTTTGTAACCTAGAACAGTCCTTCACACTATCCACAAGTCAACCCACCTCTGTATTGTCTGTGAACTTAATAATCCACCCTTCCACTCCTACATCCAAAACATTTACAAAAATCACAAATAGAAGCAGACCCAGAACAACAGGTCCTTATGGCACATCACTCGTAACTGAGCACCATGTTGAATATTTTCCATCTACTACCACTCTTTGACTTCTAAGAGTTAGCCAATTTTGAATCCAATCTGCCACATTTCCGCCTATCCCATGCCTCCTTACTTTCTGCACGAGCCTACCATGGGGAACCTTATCAAAGGCTACTTATCAATGGATGTATACTACATCCACTGCTCTACCTTCATCCATGTGTTTGGTCACCTTTTCAAAGATTTCAATAAGGTTTGTGAGGCATGATCTACCTCTCAAAAATCCATGCTGACCATTACGAATCAAACTGTGCCTATCCAAGTGATCATAAACCTATCTCTCAGAGCCTTTTCCAATAACTTGCCCACCACTGATGTAAGACTAACTGGCCTGTAATTTCTGGAGTTATCCCTGTTCCCTTTTTTAAACAAGGGAAGGACGTTTGCATCTCTCCAATCTTCCGGCACTATACCCATGGACAGTGAGAATGAAAAGATCATCACCAAAGGCCCTGTAATCTCTTCCCTCACTTCCCATAGAATCCTTGGATAAATCCCATCAGACCCAGGGGACTTATCTATCTTCAAGTTCCTCAAAACTCCTAGTACATCTTCTTTACTAGCATCCACCTCCTCTAGCCTACCAGCCTGTTTCACACTGTCCTCCCCTACAACTAGTTCCCTTTCAGTTGTGAATATCAAAGGAAAGTATTCATTAAGGACCTCTCCTATCTCTTTACACTCCCTGCACAAATTCCCTTTATAATCCTTGATCGACCCTACCCTTTCTCTGGTCATTATCTTATTCCTCATGTAAGTGTAAAAAGCCTTGGGCTTTTCTTTGGCCCTTTCTGCCAAGGTTTTCTCAAGCCCCCCTCATAGCTCTCCTGAGGCCTTTCTTCAGCTCCTTACTGGCTAACTTGTATCCCTCTAGAGAATTTTCCAATCCTTGTTTTCTAAACCTTAAAAAAGCATCATTCTTCTTCTCAACCATTCATTCGACCTCTCTTGAGAACCAAGGCTTCCTCACTCGGCCGCATCTTCCCTGCCTGCTCGGGACAAGCATATCGAGCACACGCAGTATGCATTCCTTAAACAATCTCCACAATTCCACAATGCTCTTCCCTGACAGCATCCATTCCCATTTTATGTTACCCAGTTCTTGCCTAACAGAATTATAATTATCCTTCCCCCAGTTATAAAGCTTACCCTGCTGTATGTACCTATCCTTTTCCATGACTATTATAAAGGTAACAGAGTTATGATTGCTACAACCAAAATGCTCTCCTACCAACAGACCTGACACTTGGCCCAATTCATTGCCAAGCACCAAATCCAAAATGGCCTCTCCTCGTGTTGGTCTATCGACATACTGTGTCAGGAATCTTTCCTGAACGCACTGGACAAAATCCGTTCGATCTAAACTATTAGAACCAAAAAAATTTCCAAACAATATTTGGAAAGTTGAAGTCACCCATGACTACAACCCTGTGACTTCTGCACCTTTCCAGTATCTGCCTCCTAATCCATTCCTCTGCTTGTCTGCAAGTATTGGGGGGTCTGTAAAAAAAAACCTCAAAAAATGACTGCTCCTTTCTTGTCCCTGGCCGCAATCCAAACTGACTCTTTAGACAGATCATTCTCGAACTGCCTTTCAGTAGCTGCTATACTAGCCCTGACTAGCATTGCCACTTCTCTGCCTCCTTTACCACCCTCTCTATTTCTTTTAAAGTGTCTAAATCCTGGAGCTTCCAACAACCAGTCCTGTCCCTGAGTTACCCAAGTTTCTGTAATGGCCACAACATCACAGTTCTGAGTGCCAACCCATACCCTTAAGTTTATCCGCCTTATTTCTGATACTTCTAGCAGGGAAGTATACACATGTCAAACTATTCCTATATCCATAATTATGCTCCATTGACTGCATTTCTTTATTAACAACCTCACTCCCTGTTGTGTCTGTTGGAAAGCTGAATACCTCATCCTCTGAATTATAAATCCCGTTCCCCGCCTCCTCCAATTTAGTTTAAATCATCCCATATAACTCGAGCAAACCTCCCTCCCAAGATACTTGTGCCATTCCAGTTCAGGTGCAACCCGTTCTTCCTGTACAGGTCCCACCTTCCCCAAAATGTACTCAAATTATCCACATAATGGACGCCCTCCCTCCTACACCAGCCCTGTAGCCATGTGTTTAGCTGCACCTGCTCCCTACCTCTTACCTCATTATCACATGGCACTGGTAGTAATCCAGAGGTAACTACTCTGTTTCCAACCTAACTCCCTGTTCTCATTTTTCACATTCGCAGTCCTTTTTTTACCTATGTCATTGGTACCGAGGTGTACCATGACTGCTGGTTGCTCACCCTCCCCCGTAAGGATCTTGAAGACACGATCGAGACATCACAGACCCTGGCACCCAGGAGGCAACATACCATCCATTTGTCTCATTTGCGTTCACAGAACCGCCTGTCTGTGCCTCTAACTATCGAATCCCCCTCTACAATTGCTCTCCTATTCTCCCCACTTCCCTTCTGAGCCACAGAGCCAGATACCAGTCCCTATGGCTTACCCCTGGTGGGATCACCACCCCCCTCACCCCCTCAACAGTATCCAAAGCAGTATACTAAATGTTGAGGGGAATGACCACAGGGTATCCCTGCATTGACTGTTTCCTTTCCTTACTGTTACCCAACCTCCTTCATTCTTATGGGTAACTATGTCCCTGTAGCTCTTCTCTATCACCACCTCTGCCTCCTGAATGATCCTGTGTTCATACAGCTCCAGTTCCCTAATACAATCTTTGAGGAGCTGGAGCTGCGTGCATTTCCCACGGGAGAAGTCAGCAGAGTCACTGCTGTTGACTCTTACTTCCCATATCCTTCAGGAGGAACACTGCACTGCCCTGACTGCCATCCTCTCTCAAGTTAAACTTCCCTGAAAGATTTGTAAAAATTAGAGAATAACTTACTCTTCTATTCTTAGGTTAGTGGAGGTGGAAGGGTGGGAGACACAAAACTTGTGCTCTCGTTCCCAGTCTCCTCTTCCGCCGCCAAAAATGAAGGCCTCAAAGCACTAACTGTAAGTTATTATACTCACTGTTTGCCTTTCCAGCAGTCCCCTCACGTTCTCTACGAACTCACAGGAAATCGTTGTGCTTTTTGACCCTTCACACAGAGTGTTTTTTTTGGTTAGAGGAGGGTGGGTGGAAGACACTACACATGTCGTGTTTCGGGTTTAGCCATCACCAGAATACCTTCCCAGCAATCCCCTCACGCTCTCACCCGACTCCTGCCACTGAACAAATGGAGATATCGTACAGTTTACCTTAGCAGTGGAGAAGGAAAAGGAACAATCTAAAATAGAAACAAAAAGAGAAATTGTGGGAACAGCTCAGCAGGTCAGGCAGCATTTGAGGACAGAAATCAGAGTTAAAGTTTCGGGTCCAGTCCAGAACTGAGGAAGGGTCACTGGCCTTGAAATGTCAACTCTGATTTCTCTCTGCAGGTGCTGCCAGACCTGCTGAGCTTTTCCAGCAATTTCTGTTTTGGTTTCTGATTTCCAGCATCTGCAGTTCTCTCAGTCTTTTGATCTAAAATAGAACTTTTACACTGTCAGAGGGCTAACTTCAGTTAGATGTGAAGGTATCTAACAAGATAAATTGGAACCAAGGAATAACAGGTAAAACTGGAATGGAACAATGGGCGACTTTTAGGTATGTTCCAACAAAGGCGAAAGGTAGGGGATACAAAGGCGTAGATTGTTGGGAGATAAGTGGGGTATATAATATGAGGAAATAAAAGAAAAGTGAGCATATGATGCATGCCTGATGAATTATTCTCCCAAGAAGACCAAAACTAAGTAAGCAAAGGAAGATTATAAGAATCAGTTGGCAGTCAACACAACAGAAAATCCCAGTACATTCTACCGCCATATCAATAGCAAACAGGTAATGATAACTGACTGAAACACTTAATGAATACTTTATATTGATGTTTACCAAGCAAATGGACTTTGGCAAAATACTGAAAGATGCTGAGTTAGGATTGGTAGTGGATGGAGTGAAAAATTGATTGAAACGACATACCGGAAAGGCAGACTATTCTTAGTATGGATAAGTTGACTGGTCCAAAGGTTTGCATCCCATCTTGATAAAGGAAGGGGAAGTGGCGATAATAGTTTGAATAATCATGATTTTCCAATCTTCTTAGATGTAGGGGAGATGGCAAGGGATTGGAGAGAGAATGTGATTTACAAAATTATGAAAGGGCATCCTTAGTAATTACAGGCCATCTGTAAACAGCTGTGAGTACAGTTTTATGTCAATAATCAAGGAGAAAAATCCAGGAAGAGATTTGACTGAGGATAACCAGGATGGATTTCTAAAATGTGGGTTGTGCTTGACTTATCTAATTTTTTTTTTAATGAGATAATACAGAAAATTGTTGAAGGGAAAGTAATGGATGATGCAAACATACATTTTAAGAAGCCTTGAAGTACTACAGAAAATACCAGTTAATAAAATTGAGTCTCAAGAAATAGAAAGGTCATTGTCAGCTAGGTAAAATATTAAATGAAAAACAGAAAGCAGCAAGATATGAAGGGTGTTAAATCATGGTATTTTCTAAGCATTTACTTATTTAAGTGTTGAATTTAGAGTAAAACTTGAAAATTTGCCAATAATATCACAGTTTGGAGTATGGCAGACAGAAGGCACTCAGAATGGGTGGCAAATCAATTTGACAAGAGACATGAAAATAGAGAGATGTGAGATGAATCTTTCTTAGCAGAAGGGATGGGCAGGGGCAATATAAATTATACTGCATAGTTCTGAATTGCATGCAAGGATAGAGGGATCTGGGATTCATGTGTAAAGAAAGTGGCAAAATATATTAAGACAATGGTCAGCAAAGAACGAACACATTGAGTGAAATACAGTCAGTTCTGCTATAACATGATACAACACAGTCGTGTGCAACATCATGTTATCGAAAATCACGCTATAGAAATAACAGTGCCTATGGGAAAAGTGGGGTTGGGTAAGGCCACCAAAAAATTACTGAAAATTGCTCAAAAATCATTGAAAAGTCCAACATAAAGAGTAGCGTAATTTGAATAAATGTTTAATTAATATCTAATGATGAAATGGAAGTAAATTTGCACTTTACTTTGAAAAAATGTCAAGATGACTTGATGGAGGAGGAGGTTGTACAGTACCTCTCACAGAAAGTACCCCATGACAAAGGCCGTGAGCCAATCATGTGATGTCAATGCGTACTCCTGTGCGCGCCAATGGAATCACGTTATAGGCCACACAAGTTTGTGTTTTAGAAATAGTGTTCCCTTATTCATCAATTATGTTACAGCCAGTTGTGTTGACAGAACACGCGTTATAGCAGAACCAACTGTAATTTCTTTCTTTGCTTTTATGACTCTCAGGACTCTATGGAAGCATTTTTATCACATTCAAAACAGGTGTAATAAATCTATACATTTCTCAAAAACATTATTGACATTTATAATTGACAAAAGAGTAGAAAATAATCCTTAGTCAGCCAGTACACTTAGTACACACCAGCTTTGAGATATTTGATTCAAACTGATTCCAGAATAATAACTGGTCTTTATACTCTCAATTACTCCTACACAATTAAATGTAATCTGTGGTTATACAATTTACAGAATTGCTGCATTAAATTATTCTGCCATTTCAAACAAATTTGGTATCCAACACAGTGAAATTTCTGATTTGACTGAAACTGCCAAAACAAACTTATTTACTGTCTGTCTCTAAGGTATTCACACTTCACAAATGATATATATCTTGGGTATTAATCAGAAGATACACAAAACATCTGCCTTAATGTTTACTCATCTCAGTACCCAGGGATTCAGTGGCTGACAACTTTAGCGTGATAACATTTCTTCAGGGTCAGGCTGAAATGAGGCAACAGACTCTGCTTGTTCTCAAATATCCTAAATAAACCATTTATGGTCCCTGCAATTCAATTGCTTGGTAAGATTCAGCTTCTAGACTAACACATGAAGAAATCGAATATAAGGCTGTGAGCAGCGTTCATAAAACTGTCCTTAGAAAAAAATGTCAACACATTCAGCAAACCAAAAGTGTAATCCAATTGTTACCAGCCTTTGGGATTGCAAATGAATAGGATAGGATCAGGGTGGATATACAGCACAGAAAAGGCCTATTAATCCCAACTAGTTCACGTTGGTGTATATATTCCGCATGACCTATCTCCCATTTTTCTTCATCTAAATATACTATCGCAATCTTCTATTCTCTTCTTGCTCATATGCTTAACTAAAACCAGTAAATGCTGAAGAAACTCAGCAGGTGGAGAGAGAAAACAGGATTCACATTCCAAGACCAGTATGACTCTTCTTTGGATCAGACCTGTTGAGCTTCTGTAGCACCTTTTCCTTTTCATTTCAGTTCTCCAACATTTTTGGTCCTTTGTTTTGCACTTATGTGTATCATTAGCTTCTCCTTAAACATACACAACCACTCACTCAGGAAGCAAGTTGCACATTCTAAATATTCTTCAGGTAAAGAAGGTTATTTTGAATTCTGGGTTGGATTTTTAGGTGGCTAAGTGGCCTTGAGTTATGTTCTTCCCCTTGTAGGAAACATTTTTTTCTGCATTCGCTCCATCAAATCCTTCAGAATTTTAAAGCGTTCTAATAGGTCTCTCGTAAACTCTTTAATATATCTCAATTACCTGTGGATTCTTAAAGGGCTTGACAGGGTAAATACTGAGAGGATGTTTCCTGTCATAGAAGAGTCTAGAACTAGAAGGCATGGTTTCAGAATAAAGATCACCAATTAAAAACAGAGATAAAGAGGAATTTCTTCTCTCAGAAGATTGTGAGACTTTAGAACTGCTTTTCACAGGAGAGATGTTGCAGCAGAGTCGTTATGTATATTTAAGGCTGAGATGGACAGATTCTTCATCAGTTACGGATTCAAGGGTTTCAAGAAGAATGCAGGAAAGTGAATATGAGGAATGTTGGATCAGCCATGATTCCATTGAATGACAGAGCAGCTCAAGGGGCCAAACAGCCTACTCCTGTTCCTATTTCTTATGGTTGTATGGGCTACCAATTTTGGTTTGGAGCTGTGAACTGGGAATCCTGAGCTAAAGATGGCTTGTGGACTTTTTGAAACAGCTTGTGGTAAAAGGAAAAGAACAGAACAAACAGACTTCTGTTTGTTGAGGAGAGGCCTGGAAGCTAACGCTTGACTAAAATTGTTTTGCAGACACAGTGACCCCAGGAAAGGCATTGTATTTCAACATTTAGTAGAAATTGGCTGTTAACTGTGTCAGTACTTGGGAACTGGTTTCAATGATTCTGGGAGAGAACTTACATTGAAGCAGATAGCAGATCTTGAGTGACAACTGAGACCTCGGGGAAAATACATCCAGTGTATCAGGACAGTTCCAGACTTTGAGTTGCGGTTGAAATGTGTTTTCTGGAAGTGAAGAACTTGGTTGCTAATAATGTAGCATGAAGACTTGAAAGCTCCATGTCTAATCTCCCACATCATCTTCTGTAACACAAAGAGTAGAAAGCTATGTTGGAAACAGTACTGACTTTGCCTGGGTGAACTGAGAAGGTGCCCCTGATTAGCAGTTCCCACGTTTGTAAAAAGTACATTGTGAAAGCCATTTAAGTAATCAGAATAGTTTTCTTAGTTCCTTTTATTTATCACTTAACTGAGTTTGTTTGTCTGTCTTTTGTGTGAATGCACACTAAAAACTAATGTTTCTGGTCTAAATCATAGACATTAGTCAGATTACTTAATTGTTTAATTTTTTCCTGTGCTAAAGTTATTGTGCATTTGATAAATTAAGTCTTTTGTTTGAGATATAAAACCAATGTATGCAATGAATTATTTATAAAGGCTGGGATTGGTTATTCAAATGTCTGTTTTGGAACTACTGGAGTTACAATTGATGATCTTCGATGGTTTAAATTTTACTGTGTTGCAAGTACAGAGCCAGAAAGACCGATTTGGTTTGGTTGTCTGTTTCTGACATTACACTGAATAAATTAGTATACTAGCTCCTTTTTTGCCTTTTAAATATGTAATTGAATACAATGAAGTTGATAATTTTTATTTTGGGTGGGCTACAGTGTCCTGAAGATACAACAAGATCACTGAGGAGATAATCCCTTGTTCCTTATCTGCTGTTCCAGTTAGAGCTTTGTAGTTCGATCATGCAAGACAGTGCACTGTGCATTTCCAATTATACTAATTAAACTCCCATCTGTTATTCACAGACAATGTTTTTTTAAAAAAAAGTAATTGTTTTGTTTCATTGTTACTGCTTATCACTATTTGGTTATTCATTTTTCTTTGTTTTTCTATATGGTTTCCTCTGTTCTATGTTGCCCTTTGTATAGCTCCAATCTTCCCTTGCTCTAATAAATTTCCCTCTTTCATCTCAAATGCACACTCCTTGTTGTACATTGGAAGTCATCCTTGCAGAAAAAATCCATTCCACTTTTTTTAGGGTTTACAGCAATACAACTTTAGTATTTCCTTTCTTGAAAGTAGTGCTACAGTATCTTATTATGTGGTGCTGTATTTGTCAAATCATTAACACCTTTTAGAATAGTTATAACATTGAAAATGCAAAGGTTTTTTAGCAATATTCTGGATCCATATGCACTCTAACGTTAATAGCTTTGGGTTGCCATATCTGTCCTCAATTATGTTAAAGTCACATTATCATCTTCATACAATCTTTCACTGCTGATTTTATACTTAATGAGAATATTCTATTTTATTCTTCTGAGAAGCATTGCATTACATTTCACATGGTCTTTTGTACTACAGAGCTTAGCAATCAGGATCACAATATAGTTAAGAATGAGGTAGGTGATCCAAACAATCTTAATTCGTCTACTACATATGTCCCTACAACAATGACCATTGCAATAATTAATTGATTCTTAAACAATGTTCAGTTTTCATTCTGTGATTTTTTTTACCGAAGACTCTGGAAAAAAAACTAGCATGGTTCATTCTTTATGTGAAAAGAGTTTCCAATATTACACTTAAATCTTCTCAGAATTTACCATAATCACATACTTGCACAACTTGGTTGTCTGTCAGGATGGTGATTGACTTGGAGGGAAACTTGCAGGTGGAGATGTTTCCACATATCTGATGTCTTTGTCCTTCTGGATGGAAGTGGTTGTAGGTTTGGAAGTTGCTGTCTGAGGATCTGCGGTGAATTTCTGCAGTGCACCTTGTAGATAGCACACACTGCTGCTACTGAGTGTTGGTGGTGGAAGGAGTGAATGCTTGTAGATGTAATATCAATCGAGTGGGCTGATTTGTCCTGGATGTTGTCAAGCTTCTTAAGACTTAAGTTATTAAGACTGCACTCATCCAGGCCAGTGGGAGTACTCCATCATACTCCTGACCTGTGCCTTGTCGATGATGGACAGGCTTTGCGGACGCAGGAGGTGAATTACTCCCCACAGTCTTCCCAGCTTCTGGTCTGCTCTGCCACTGTGTTTATGTGGTAAGTCCAGTTGAGTTTCTGGCCAATAATAATACCCAGGATGTTAACAGTAGGGACTCAGTGATAGTAACACTGTTGAATGCCAAGGGGCAGTGGCTCGACTGTCTTTTAGTGGTGACGGTCACAGCCTGGCATTTACGTGGTGCAAATGTTATTTGTCACTTGTCAACCCAAGCCTGGATATTGTCCAGGTCTTGTAGCATTTGACTATGGACTGCTTCAGTATCTGAAGAGTCACGAATGTTGCTGAACATTATGCAGTCATTGGCAAGCATCCCCACTTCCGACCTTATGAAGGAGGTAAGGTCATTAATAAAGGAGTTGAAGATGGTTGGGCCGAAGACACAACCCTGAGGAACTCCTGCAGAAGTGTCTTAGAGCTGAAATGACTGACCTCCAACAACCACGACCACCTTCCTATATGTCAGATATGACTCCAACCACCAGAGAGTTTGCTCCCAAGACCCATTGATTCCAGTTTTGCTAGGGCTCCTTGATGACACACTCGGTCGAATGCAACCTTGACGTCAAGGGCTGTCACTCTCATCTAGCCTGTGGATTTCAGCTCTTTTGTCCATGTTTGAACCAAGGCTGGAATGAGATCAGGAGCTGAGTGGCCATGGTGGAACCCAAACTGGGCGTCACTGAGCAGGCTATTGCTGAGCAGGTGCTGCTTGATAACACTGTAGATGACACCTTTCATCACGTTACTGATGATCGAGAGGAGACTGATGGGGCAGTAATTGACCAGTTTGGATTTATCCTGCTTTTTATATACAGTACATGCTTGGGCAATTTTCTACATTGTCGGGTAGATACCAGTGTTCTAACTGTACTGGAACAGCTCACTAGAGGAGCAGCAAGTTTTCGAGCACAAGTCTTCAGTACTATTGCCAGAATGTTATTAGGGCTTGTAGCCTTTGCAATATAGAGTGTCTCCAACCGTTTCTTAATATCATGTGAAGTGAATCAAATTGGCTGAAGACTGTAATGCTGGGGACCACTGGAGGAGACTGAGATGTATTATCCGTTTGGCATTCCTGGTTGAAGATTGCTGCAAATGTTCTGACCTGTCGCTCTGAACCATATTCCCAGCATTTTCATGTAATATAACCTGATGGTGAAGGCAATAAAGGATCTGTTGCCTCAATTTACCTTGGCTCCCAAAACCAGGTTGAACTGGTCTCAGATGCTCATGAGTCTGCACACTGACAGTGGATCAGACCAGAAAATGGCAACATCATCCATGTAGGGAGAGGCTTTGACCTGCAGTCTTCTGCTACGTGGAATGGTCACCCCTTCTCAGGCTCGCATCCTTCCTATTGCACTAGGAAAAAAGACTCTATACAACACACAAACAAGGCAGGAGAGAGCGAGCAACACTGCCTGACTCCAGATCTGATCGGGAAGTTTCCTGATTCCCACCCATTGATTGAAACTGCACTAACAGTGTTGCTGTGGAGCAATCAGATCCAATTGTGTGTTCCCTCTCCAAAGCCAATTTTGGAAAACATGTCCCACATGTAGGTGTGTAATATCTTGTAAAAGGTCTTCTCCTGGTCCAGGCTGATGAGGCAGGCATCCAGCCCTTTGTCCTGCACGTAGGTGGCTATATCTCTGAGGAGCACAAGGCTCCTAGAGGTCTTCCAGACCGGTACAGAACAGGTTTGGCTGGGGTGAATCACCAATCCCGGAGTGCACCTGACTCGCTTGGCAATGACCTTAGACAGGATTTTGTAATACACATTCAACAGTGAAATTGTTCACCAATTCCTAAGTTCCTCCCTCTCCCCCTACCACTTGTAGATAAGGGTGTTAATACATGCACATGCTACCTGCTAGAAACATAATGTTGTGCAGCTCCAGCAGGTCCCAGCTAATCAAGCCCAACAGAGCTGTAAACATCTCAGCCAGTAAGCTATCTTTTCTGAAAGTTTTATTCTTTTCAAAGGACTTGAGGGCCTTGGTCAACTCATCAGAAATAATGATTCATCCAGACCCTCCCATGTGATGTCATCTAAGACGTCCAATGATAGAGGACAGGAATCACTGGGTGGCTGTACTGCCTATGGGCTTTGTGTGTTACAGTCTGGAATAAGAAGCCACATAATGCAATTAATTTGATGCACTCCATCTTTTCTGTTGAAGTTTTAACTTGAGTAGAGACAATAGTCTTAACATCAAAATTCTTGTAAACCTGCTTTCAACTACACCTTTAAATGAGCTCAGCTTCACTGAGTGTGTCATGTGGTTCATTTTCTGTGAACATTGAGCCAGATAACTCACATCATACAATATCCCAAACTTAGGTGCAAAGATATTCTGAGAACCAATCTCAGAACCTCTAAATGGGACCCCTTACAGGGGAAAGGCAATTCTGGCACGCCAAAGCTGAGAAGGTTCTGACATCATTCTGACTCAAGAAGATCAAAATTATGTCTCAATATGACAGAAAAGAACATCACAACGTCAGTGCCTCACCAATGCCTCCAACAGTGACTTGCAACTGAACCTATAAACCCAGACTTCACATCAGGGACGATGTTATCTTAAGTTGTATGGAACGTTGGTGAGGCCTCTCCTGGAATACTGTGTCCAGTGCTGATTAGCCTGTTATGGAAAGATACTATTAAGCCAGAGAGGGTTCAGGAAAGATCTACCAGGATGTTACTGGAAATGGAGGTTTTGAGATAAAAGGAGAGGCTGGATAGGCTGCGACTTTTTTCACTGGAGTGTAAGAGGTTGAGAGGTGACCTTATGGAGGTTTATAAAATAATAATGAGTGTAGATAAGGTGAATAGCAGATGTCTTTTCCCTAGGGTGGGGTATTTCAAGACTGGGGGCATATTTTTAAAGTGAGAGGAGAAAGCTTTAAAAATGATGTGAGGGGCAATTGTTTTACACAAAGTGTATTTCATGTGTGGAATGAACTTCCAGAGATAGTGGTGGATGCAAGTATAGTTACAACATTTAAAAGATGTTTAGATAAGTACATGAATAAAAAATGTTTGGAGGGATATGGGTAACCGCAGGCAGATAGGACTAGCTTAATTTGGGATTGTGGTTGGCATTGACTAGTTGGGTCAAAGGTTCAGTTTCCGTGCTGTATACTCTATGACACTATGAGATTACACCAATGTTAATAGTGAACACTTGGTCTCCCTGCTGAGCACTTAACCCCCTCAATGCAATTTGAAAATCAATCAAAGGTATTTATATTCAACTTCTATGTTTACATGTTCCTGACTCCAAGGTGGTATTACACTTTATCGTGAAGTGATTTCTGTACTCCAGGTGTGTTATGATTTCCTGCATCTTAATTACATCATTTACAAATAACATAGTTGTTTTATTTCTTTAAGTCACTGATTACTTTATTATATCACCAAACTCTGGTTCTAAAACCATTGATGTTTCAAGCTAATTTCTGATACATTAATTATTTCCATTAAAATAACTTGCCCTTCCCATATAGCCTTCTAATCTCTTCTGAGAGTAATCTGTCTTCCTCACACTAAGCTTAAAGTCTCAGGTGCATTCTTTAATGCTAGAATGGAATTAACTTGCATCAGAGTGTCTACTGAGTGCTCCTGAGATGCTGCTTGGCCTGCTGTGTTCATCCAGCCTCACATTTTATTATCTTGGAATTCTCCAGCATCTGCAGTTCCCATAATCTCTGTCTACTGAGAGTAGTCAATTTTGTATTGTGGAAGATCGAGTGAGTCTGAAACAAAGAGGAAGGGGTTATTATATTGGAGCACTCTGCCAGACAGGCAAGTAAAAGGAGCACCAGAATTAAGTATAACTTAAACAGTATGAATGTATCTTTAAAAATACATCCTATGCACAAAACCCTATTTCCTGTAACTTTTTGATGTTAATGTTAATAATAGAAATAGTCCACATAAACATCGAATCTACCATAGACAAACAGTGGTCTGCCATGAATTACTCCATCCTTTTTAGCACAGTAGCAGATTTGGCTTGGTTTAGACATCATTTCATTTTGAATCATTTCCAACTCTTCATAATGTTTTTCTGAAATAAATTTCCAATAAACAATTATTTTTAAATAAAAATTGTGTGAATCACCCCCCCCATCTGTCAGGTTTTTTTGAAAATGTGGTTTTCAGCACCTAATGTTGAAATACCAATTAAACTTCATTTGGCTGCTCCACTCCTCTGCCTGGCCTCATATTCCGAGTCTCCACAAATGCTGTTGATAGTTGGGCCTTGAACGTACTATCTTTTATGTTGGACTTAATAGGATGTAGGGCATAGAAATAGGCCATTCAGCCCATTCAATACATGCTGGTTTATAATCTACTCAAGCATCAACTATTCATCTTTGCTCATCGAAATCTACCATCAAAACCTTCTCCTTCAAAGGGGTTAAATGCATCGAAATGCACTTATCCTATTCAGATCAAACACTGTCAACAGCAGAAAGTTCCACCAAATGGTTTGCTGTTTGAGGAGCAGTTGAGGACTCTGATTCTGTATTCAATGGAGTTAGAAGGAATTGGGCGTTGTGGGAAGTTCTCAATGAAACCTACAGGATACCGAGCAGCCTGGATAGATGGACATGGAGAAGATGTTTCCACCAGTAGGAGAGACTAGGACCCGAAGGCAAAGCCTCAGAAAGAAGGGGCAACCCTTCAGAACTGAAGTAAGGAAGAACTTCTTCAGCCAGGGGGTGGTGAATCTGAGGAATTCATTACCGAAGAAGGCTATGGAGGCCAACTGATTTACGACAGAGGTAACGAGGTTCTTGATCAAGTGTCACAGGGAGAAGGCAGGAAAATGGGGTTGAGATATGTATCAGGCATGATCAAATGGTGGAGTACACTTGATGGGCGGAATCGCTTAATTCTGCTCCTATTTCTATAGTCTTACAGTTTTATGGCAACATTTTCACCACTGTTTGGACAAAGGATCTTTGAAATTCCTTTGTGGATTATTTTATTGTTATCTTACAGTGGTGGTCGTTATATAACCTCTTTCCCACAGGAAGAAATATGTTCTCTATATCCAATCTGTCCAAATTTCCATCAGTTTGAAGGTCCCTCTGATCATCCATTTATTTCTCCCAAAATCTGATCCAACTTGTCAATCCTTTCCTTATATGTATTCTGTTTATTCAGGCTCCATTCTGACCTACACCTGCTTTCCAGTGCTTCAATATCCTTATTTATAACATGGTGACCAGTGTTTTTCTTTAGATTTCTAACCAAGTTCAATACATTTTTGTCAGAATTTAAGTGTTGCCCTTTGCGTTCTAAAATCTTGCTTGCCAATATAGTTGACCATTTTGTTTGTCCAAATGCTGTTCAAAATACAGTTTCCTCTTGCCTTTTGATGTAGTTTTCATCTTAAGCCCTTCTTTATCATCATCTTAAAGTTTACTATATTATAGGTCACTATTGCCCAGCTTTTTCTCTATTTTATCTCTTTTTTTCAATGCTCTGCTTCATTACTCATGACTAAATCCAAGAAAGAGCCTTCTTTTGTTAGGTTTTTCATGAACTGTGTTGGAGACAGCTCTGCACGCAACATTCCATTCTCCTTCATTTCACAATTCTTCTGTCCAATTAATGCTGGGATAGTTAAAATCCCTCATTTCTCTTTTACTCAATTTTCTAATATATTTGCATTTTTCTTGCTTCATGTCCCTTCAACCAATATGTGGTCTGTAGATTATTCTTTTTATTGTAATCAATATATTATTAACTTTTATCACTGTTAAATAGATTATTTTGTCTATCTGAGAGTTGTGTTCTTTATTTTCCACTTATATTAGACTATTCTGTAGGTTGGATGAGCAAACTGACTCGGACTGTTATGAATCAGTGCTGGAAAGAAATATGCAATGGAAGGAAGAAACATATTTGTCACAGTTTAAGTAAGTGCCAACAAGATAGGAAAAATTAGGAAAGTGATTCTGCATAGATAGTATGAGGAGCTAGACACTAAATTCAAAAGCAATACTTCAAAGGTTACAGCGTCTGGATAAACCATATGCAAATAGGCTTAAGATACATAAAATTAGAGAGATGAATAAGTAGTCCAATAATATGAGTGAGATTTATATTTCTACAAATATCATCGTTCTCGAGTTTGGATTTTAGACTAATGGCATAAGGGTCCATTCGTGTGAAAGGATTTAATAATTAACTAGGTCAATCTTTTCAGAACCATGATCTTAAACCAGTCGGTGTCAGAGAAAAGAAGACTGAAAATCCTCATTGAAGACCTCTAGAATGTTGCTGGAAATTTGTTTATGCTGTAGGGCTCACAGCAGGAGAGAAAAAGAAAGAATCGGCATTAGCTCAGCAGAAGCCAGAGTGAGCAGATTTGTTTTGAAAAATATTGTTAAAAGCTTATGAAATCAATTTTAAAAGAGTATGACTAAACTTAGTTATAAATCAGTTCTCCCTGATAAAGGATTTTGTTCTGAGCAGTTAAGAAAATGAGTTATCTCAAGGTAAAACAATTTTGTGGAACTTTCAGCCAGGCCTGATTGGTTAAGAACAACACAGTGTGGAGCTGGAGGAATGCAGCAGGCCAGGCAGCATCACAGGAGCAGGAAAGTAGACGTTTCAGGCCAACCTTCTTCAGAAATGGGGAGGGGGAAGGGAGCTTAGAAATAAATAGAGAGAGGAGAGGTGGGACTGGGGAAGATAGGTGGGATGGTATAGGTGAGTGCAGGTAGGGGGTGGTGGGGATTGGTCTGAGGTGGGAGGGACGGATAGGTGGGAGAGAAGACAGACAGGTTGTGTCCGGTCGAGGGGGCAAGGATGAGAGGGAGGGTTGGTCATAGGATGAGGCTGGGGTGGTGAGATTTTGAAACTGGTCAAACCTATGTTTAGGCCATTGAGCTATAGGATCCCGAGGCAGAATAGAAGGTGCTGCTCCTCCAGTTTCCGGTGGCATCGTTGTGACAAGGCACTGATTATTCAAACCTAAGAACGTCTAAGAACTCAGTTGTGTGAGGATAAAGGAAAAGTCTTCACAGCTAACAGGACAGGATGTGAGAAAATAAATAGCAATGTCAAACCGACAGACTGAACAGAGAAGGAAAATCTTTTGAACAACAATAAGGTGATGGCATGGGGAATGATCACGGCCTCAATATTGATGCTATTGGCTGCCTCAAAGATGTTAGTGTTAGTAAACCTGTCCTACTAGCTGATGCAAAGGATCCTTCTCAAATGGCATAGGTGGGATTTGGGGTGATGTCTATACGTAGTCCACATTTTGGAACAAGATAGAAGAATCAAAAGGATGATTGCATTATACACAGAATCTTGGTATCAGTACAGATCTCACGGTCATTGAAGATTCTCATCCTCAGGAATTTGAAGTATGCACTAACAGATTGGATGTGATGTTCAATCTCCTCATCAATGTTTGACATGGATGAGAAACGGTTCTCCCCGTAAAGAAAATATTCAACATTTGGGAAGATTTCTCCATTGATCTTAATGGAGGGATGGACTAGAATTTGATTTGGGACAGGTTGGTAAAGGAGTCTTCTTAACGTTAGGGAAAAGGGATCAAAAATGGGGAGATGTCATGAATCAAGCAGAAAAGATTAGATAAGGGAGAAAAATTGTAATGTGAGAAATAGGAGTCAGAGAATGGCAAGGAGGGTTGAAGAGAAAAAAGCACCAGGAATCAATAAATAATAAAGACTTGATGTTGCAAAGATAATAAAAAGTCTACTAAAGGCTCTGTATCTGAATGTGCTTGGCATTTATGGCAATGTAAACAATTTGATAGTGCCCACTGAAGTAAATAAAATGATCATTTTACAAAGATGTAATTACAGGATGACAAGGATTGATCCTAACAGCTGAGGGATACCTGACATTCAAAAATAACAGGAATCTACAGGTGAATGGGTAGCACGGTTAATCAAAAATGTCATTTGCAAAGTAGTCAAAGATGATTTTAATAAGATTTTAATAAAACTGGGATGCAGAATCAGTTTAAATGGAGCTGAGGAATAGTAACAGCATGGAAGTCACTGGCGGGAGCATTCTACAGGCCACAATGTAGTACAAACTGGACAAGAAAAAATGTTTGGTGTTCTCTCTAAAAGAATGGCAACAATCATGGGTGACTTTAATCTACATGTAAACCGAAAAGAAAACCCAGAGATAATGGGAACTGCAGATGCTGGAAAATCCAAGATAACAAAGTGTGGAGCTGGATGAACACAGCAGGCCAAGCAGCATCTCAGGAGCACAAAAGCTGACGTTTCGGGCCTAGACCCTTCATCAGAGAGGGGGATGGGGTGAGGGTTCTGGAATAAATAGGGAGAGAGGGGGAGGCGGACCGAAGATGGAGAGAAAAGAAGATAGGTGGAGAGGAGAGTATAGGTGGGGAGATAGGGAGGGGATAGGTCAGTCCAGGGAAGAAGACAGGTCAAGGAGGAGGGATGAGGTTAGTAGGCAGGAAATGGAGGCGCAGCTTGAGGTGGGAGGAAGGGATGGGTGAGAGGAGGAACAGGTTAGGGAGGCGGAGACAGGCTGGGCTGGTTTTGGGATGCAGTGGGGGAAAGGGACGAGCTGGGCTGGTTTTGGGATGCAGTGGGGGAAGGGGAGATTTTGAAGCTTGTGAAGTCCACATTGATACCATTGGGCTGCAGGATTCCCAAGCGGAATATGATTTGCTGCTCCTGCAATCTTCGGGTGGCATCATTGTGGCACTGCTGGAGGCCCATGATGGACATGTCATCTGAAGAATGGGAGGGGGAGTTAAAATGATTCGCGACTGGGAGGTGCAGTCGTTCATTGCGAACCGAGCAGAGGTGTTCTGCAAAGCGATTCCCAAGCCTCCGCTTGGTTTCCCCAATGAGAGGTCCAGGAAGGATTCCATTTTCTCCCCTTTGGTCCAGAAATTCCCCACCTACATCCGTGACACCACCCACGCCCTCCACCTCCTCCAGAACTTCCAATTCCCTGGCCCCACACACCTCATTTTTACCATGGACGTCCAGTCCCTATACACCTGTATTCCTCATGCAGATGGCCTCAAGGCCCTCTGCTTCTTCCTGTCCCGCAGGCCTGACCAGTCCCCCTCCACTGACACCCTCATCCACCCAGCTGAACTCGTCCTCACCCTCAATAATTCTCTTTCGATTCCTCCCACTTCCTACAGACAAAGGGGGTGGCCATGGGTACCCACATGGGCCCAAGCTATGCCTGCCTCTTTGTAGGTTATGTGGAACAGTCCCCCTTCCGCACCTACACAGGCCCCAAATCCCACCTCTTCCTCCATTACATTGATGACTGTATCGGCGCCGCCTCTTTCTCCCCAGAGGAGCTCGAACAGTTCATCCACTTCACCAACACCTTCCACCCAAACCTCAAGTTCACCTGGGCCACCTCCAACATATCCTTCACCTTCCTGGACTTCTCAGTCCCCATCTCAGGTAACCAGCTAGAAACTGATGCCCATTTCAAGCCCACTGACTCCCACAACTACCTAGAATACACCTCTTCCCACCCACCCTCTTGCAAAAATTCCATCCCCTATTCCCAATTCCTTTGCCTCCGCCACATCTGCTCCCAGGATGAGGCATTCCACTCCCACACATCCCAAATGTCCACATTCTTCAAGGACCTCCACTTTCCCCCCCCAATGATCGAGAATGCCCTTGACCGCGTCTCCCGCATTTCCCACAACACATCCCTCACACCCCACCCCCGCCACAACCGCCCCAAGAGGATTCCCCTCGTTCTCACATACCACCCCACCAACTTCCGGATACAACGCATCATCCGCCAACACTTCCGCCATCTACAATCCGACCCCACCACCCAAGACATTTTTCCATCCCCACCCTTGTCTGCCTTCCGAAGAGACCACTCTCTCAGTGACTCCCTTATCTGATCCACACTGACCTCCAACCCCACCACACCCGGCACCTTCCCCTGCAACCGCAGGAAGTGCTACACTTGCCCCCACACCTCCTCCCTCACCCCCATCCCAGGCCCCAAGATGACCTTCCATGTCAAGCAGATGTTCACCTGCACATCTGCCAATGTAGCATACTGTATCCACTGTACCCGGTGTGGCTTACTCTACATTGGGGAAACCAAGCACAGGCTTGGGGACCACTTTGCAGAACACCTCCACTCAGTTCGCAATAAATAGCTGCACCTCCCAGTCGCGAACCATTTTAACTCCCCCTCCCATTCCTCAGACAACACGTCCATCATGGGCCTCCTGCAGTGCCACAATGATGCCAACCGAAGGTTGCAGGAACTGCAATTCATATTCCGCTTGGGAACCCTGCAGCCCAGTGGTATCAATGTGGACTTCACAAGCTTCAAAATCTCCCCTTCCCCCACTGCATCCCAAAACCAGCCCAGCTCGTCCCTTCCCCCTACTGCATCCCAAAACCAGCCCAGCTTGTCCCCACCTCCCTAACCCGTTCCTACTCTCGCCTATCCCTTCCTCCCACCTCAACCCGCACCTTCATTTCCTACTTACTAACCTTATCCCACCTCCTTGACCTGTCCATCTTCCCTGGACTGATCTATCCCCTCCCTACCTCCTTACCTATACTCTCCTCTCCACCTATCTTGTTTTCACTCCATCTTCAGTCCGCCTCCCCCTCTCTCCCTATTTATTCCAGAACCTTCTCCCTATCCCCCTCTCTAATGAAGGGTCTAGGCCCGAAACATCAGCTTTTGTGCTCCTGAGATGCTGCTTGGCCTGCTGTGTTCATCCAGCTCCACACTTTGTTGTCTTGAAAAGAAAACCCAGCTTGGCAGCATTAGCATGGATGAGAAGAATGTTTTTGAGATAGTTTTTTCAATCAGTACATTCTGGAACGAACCAGAGAGCAGACTTTATTAGACTTGGAATTGTGAAATGGGACAGGATAAATTCACAAATGCTAAGTTCGGGACACCCCAAGTAGCAGTGAGCATAGTAAGATTGAATCTTACATCAGTTTGAAAGGGAGAGGACTGGATCTAAGGAAAGTCTTTTAAGCTTAAATAACAGCACTACATAGGCATGAAAACTGAGCTAGCTGAAGTGACCTGACAAACTAGGTTAAGAGATGGATAATTAGAGACTGATGGCTGAATCTTACTTTTCATTCAGTAAGTCCAAGTTACGTAGAGGCTTTTGTTGGGATTTGCACCATGAGGCCTTGTGCATTCTCTCAATGTAACTTACAAAGCTTGTCACATGATTTACCCCACCCTGCCCCTACAGTATCTGAGCCAACCAATTTCTGCCCTATGCGTCTTTCTCGGAACAACATGCCACTCACTGGATATCCACTGAACCATTGGCATCCCTTATGCGTGCTCCACACATGCGAAATACTTTACTGACAATGTCCCAAATGACACCATTACTATTCCTGGATATGTCCTGTATAGTGTGGCAACCAGAACTATGTATAATACTCCAAATGTGGCGGTATTATACAGATGCAACATGACTTGCCAATGTTTATACTCACCGCCATGACCATTAAAGGTAAGCAAGCCTAAAACCTTTTTTTTAAATAATTATCCACTTGTGTTGCCACTTTCATGGAGTTAAGGACTTCCAGCCCAAGATCTCTCTGTACTTCAACACTCCTAAGGTTCTTATCATTTATTACACACTTTTCTCTTGCATTTGACCTCCTAAAATGCATCACCTCACATTTGTCTGGATTAAACTCAACCTGCTATTTCTTCACACAACTTTCCAACTGGTTTATATCCTGATAACCTTCCTCCCTATCCACAGCTCCATCCTCTCTGATTAGACCACCTACATTCTAATCCAAATTATTTATATATTATAAACAACAGAAATCCCAGCACTGATCCTTGCTGAATACCACTGGTCACAGACCTTCAACTTGAAAAACATCCGTCCGTTTTCTATGATCAATTTTACATCCAATTTACCAGCAGCAATTGGTGAATCTGGCTGTTTCGCACTGTTACTATGCAGTCACAGCACAAGTATTGTTTTCCACTAACAGAAAGTTATCATCAAATCACAAAGACGTTGTACCTATTATGCAAATGAGTAAACAAGGTGCAGAGCTGGATGAACACAGCAGGCCATGGAGCATCAGAGGAACAGGAAAGCTGACGTTTCGGGCCTAGACCCTTCTCCTTTTCTGAAGAAAGGTCTAGGTCCAAAACATCAGCTTTCCTGCTCCTCTGATGCTGCTTGGCCTGCTGTGTTCAGTCAGCTGTACACCTTGTTATCTCAGATTCTCCAGCATCTGCAGTTCCTACTATCTCTCACACAAATGAGTAATGTGGTTTATGTGTTTCAATACCAGTGTGATGTCACATGTGTAATCTATATTTCCCATAGATTGGTGCATTTTAATCAAATAGCAAATGCTTTCACCTGTTCATTACACGAAAATCACACCACAGTCCAACCTTCTATGAGACTCAATAATTGGACAATATTTTCTGGATAATCCTGATTGTGTGAAGAACTACACTGCCATCCACTTTAGGATTATTACCAGTCAGGCTTGCAATACAGTGTACTTGGCTGTACTGGAAACTACATATATTAACGCACAGGGCTCTGTTCTTTGCACACAGGCAGAACATATGCACATACTGTGACTGTTTCGACTCAACAAAATCATTGACAGCCATTAACTGATTTATTTCTGAGAGCTATACACTCACCCATTAGAGTAGACTGCCTGGTTTGAAATCTCAACTGAGCCTGCTAGTTAATTGTTAATCATCATTAATTGCTGCTTATTTCATAGCAATGCCAGAATGCATGATAAAAAATTTCAACAAAATGTGTATTTTTTTTCTGTAAACTCATGTTTTCTAAACATATTTATTCTCAATCCTGAATCTTCTGTAGCCACAGCTCAATAATCCCCATTATTTCTGGTTTCTCCCAATACATGAATATATCTAGCTTTCTTGTTCTCTACTGGATTCTGCGTGCATTTCTGTTCAGAAATATTAACTCACTTTTAATAGGATTTCCTTTCATTTTATGTTTAACTGTTTTTTACAGTCCCATTCTATAACCCTGCATATTCCTTTGCCACTAGCATCCTTATTGTTTTGTATGTTCTCCAGGCCTATTCTTAATGCAGATAAGTTTCTCGTAGAAGATCCATACTCACACTTCACTTATTTAAAACCTTTGCACCCCTCCTATTTACGGTTTCCACTAGGATCCAATGCCATTTTAATTACAATGGAGTCCACTCCAACAGTACCTTTCCTGGCTGTTCCAGAAGTTTTCATTTCTTGGACAGGAACATCACATTTCCACACCAACCTTCTAGGCAGGCATTAATGCTGCTGAGCTGTTTGCTCATATGCCAGCTCGCATGTAGTTTAGGCAATAATCCAAAAATTATTTTGACCTTAAAATCCTGTTTTCTTCCCTTGCCTTTCCTATGGCTTTCCAACGGTGGAATACAACCAAAATGCAAGTTTTTAGTGCAATATTTTTTGTGCTTTGTAGTCCTTTGCAACAAATTTTCACTTATTCAGAAATATTAGCAGTTAAGGCTCAATTCTTCTAGCAACCCAATAGTAAGTAAAGAATTGGATTTTTAAAATCATGATAAAAATGACAGTCTAGCAGGCAATGGTGATTCGAGATTTTATAATTAAGATCATTGGATATCAAACAGGCAAAGACATTATGTAGAACCTATACAACACATGCATGTAATTGTGTGCATCCCATTTATAGTATCACATAGCAGAAAAGACTTTTCATTTCAATTTTCCATTTTTTGCTTTTCTCCACTGAAAATTTATCACCAGTCAGACAATTCCTCTATAGACCTCAGCAAACATTAATGAATTTAATGACGGAGGTACACAAGACTAATATGGAACCAACATGCAGTTGAGAAAATGAATCTGCCACCTGCCATCACTTGTCATTTAGCTGATTAATCTTTCTGATCAATGGGGAGACATCGTCTTTAAAAGCTCATACTAAAAACCAAATAAATATTAGTAACTACTATTTTAAACAGTCAATAATAGCTGTTTGCTCAGTTTACTGTTTAAAAGCTATAAAGGGACAACTACAGGTATAGTTCTAGTAGGAATAACATAGCCTCTCTAAGTCACTCAGCATCAGCCTGCAGAGGTCTCTAGCAACTTTGACATACTCCTCTGCAATTTCTTGGTGCGACTCACGTCCTTGCTAGTTTATCAATTTTGGAATTTGCCCAGGACACTTCCTGGATTTATGGAATCACAGAATTGTTACAGTACAGGAGGAGGCCATTCAGCCTCATCATGCTAATATTGATTTTATTACCTAGTGCCACAATCCTGCTTTCCTCCCAACGAAATCTCTGCATCTCATTTCCATGCGCAAAATCATGCAATCACAAATTCTGCAATTGAACTTGCCTCAGCCATGATTCCAGAAATTGCATTCCATATCTTTACAACTCACTCTGTGAAGAAACATTTTCTTACGTTATCTTTGCTACATAGGCACATCACTTTTAATCTATGCTCTCTCATTCTCATTCCTCTTACAGTTTTTCCCGATCTACTCTGTCCAAACTGCTCATGATTTTGAAAACCTCCAGCAAATATCCTCGCAGTTTCTGCTCTCCAAGGCAAATATTCACAATTTCTTTAATTTATCCTCATAACTGAAATTTCTCATTCCTGCAATGATTCTTATAAATTGCTTTGGGATTCTCAGCAAAGTATTCACAGTTTCCCTATAACATGGTGTCTATGTCTACACACAATTCTCCAACTGAGGTCTAATAAGTTCAACATCACGTCCCTGCTTTTGTACTCTATGCCTTTATTAATAAAACCAAGAACACTATATGCTTTATTGATTGTTTCCTCCATCTGTTCAGCCACCTCAAATGATACATATATACCCAGCACCTGCATCCTCTTTAGAACTGTACCCTCTACTTTATGTTATATCTCAATGCTAAACCTTTGTCAAGTCCATAATCTCACACCACTGAATTTCATCTTCTGCCTATGCTCCCACTTCATCAGCTTGTCAGTGTCTTTTTGAAGTTCCATGCTCTCCACCTCACAGTTTACAATTCTTCCAAGTTTCATGCTGTCTGCAAACTTTGAAGTTGTCCCTGTACCAAAATCCAGATCATTAATATATGGCGGGAAATGCAAGGTCTCCAATACTGATTCCAAGGGAATTCTACTACAAACATTTCTCCAGTCCCAAAATTATGCACTATTACCCTCTGTATTCTATCAGTCAACCAATTTTGTATCTATGTAGCTATTGCCCCTTTTCTACCATGATATGTAACTTCCCTTACACATCTGTTGAGTAGCAAAACTCTAGCAAGTTAGTCAAAAAGAATTTCCCTGTTGGAAATCTGTGCAGACTGTCCCTAATCAACCCACCTTTTTCTCTGTGATTACTAATTCTGTTCCAAATACTTGTTTCAAGAAATTTCCCCACCACTGAAGCTAAACTAACTAATCTGTAATTATTGGGACTATCTTTACAAACTTCCTTGAACAAGGCTGCATTCCTTGCAACCCTCTAGTTTTCTGGCTGCACCCCAGGGAAGACTGAATGATTATGGACAGCACCTCCATAATGTCTACCCTACTTCCTTCAAAATCCTTAAATGTTTCTCATTCAGTCCTCGTGCCTTTTCACCTTCAAGAGTTATCAATTTATCCAAGACATGTTCCTTACTGGTTTTGAACCTTTCTTGTGACAGAGTTTCTTCCTATGTCACCATGGCCTGATCAGCATCCTCCTCTTCTATAAAGATAGATGCAAAGTATTCATTTAATATCGCAACTATGTCCCCATCTCCATGTATAAATACCATTTTTGGTCTCTGATCAACCTTATAATTACAAAATTTAAAAGGTATCTGGATGAGTATTTGCATAGGAAGGGTTTAAGAGACATATGGGCCAAATGCTGGCAAATGTTAGATCAGATTGGGATGTCTGGTTGGCACAGATGAGTTCGAAAGAAGAGTTTGTTTCCATGCTGTATGACCCTATGACCCTCTACAAATACCTTATTTCCAAGGACTCAGTTCAATCAGGATATACACTGCTGTAGGAATCTCACCAGAATAGAACATAGGAACAATTGTCCCTCACTGAATGTTTTTTTTAAATTCATTCATGGGATGAGGGAATTGCTGCCTAGGCCAGCATTTATTGCCCATTCCTAATTACCCAGAGGAGAGTTAAGAGTCAACCACATTGCTGTGGGTCTGGAGTCATACATAGGCCAGACCAGGCAAGTTTACTTCTCCAAAGGACATTGGTGAACCAGATGGCCTTTTCTGATAATTGAAAATGGATTCATGGTAATCAGTAGACTCTTAATTTCAAGATATTTATTGAATTCAAATTCCACCATCTGCCCTGGCAGAATTCAAACACAAGTATCCAGTACATTAGCTGGGTCTCTGGATTAACAGTCCAGTGACAATACCACTAGGTCATTGTGTCCCCAAATATGGCCCAGTATCCCAGTCGATAGTTGGGTAATTGAAGTCACTCATTTCAACTGCTCTATAATGATGGCATTTCTCTGAAATTTCCCTGCAGATTTGTTCCTCTACATCCTTTCCACTGGTTGGTGGTCTAATAGGCTACACCAATCAATGTAACTGCACTCTTTTTATTCTGTAGCTCCAGCAAAATTGACTTTGCCCTTGAACCCTCTGAACCATCTTCCTTCTCCAGCACTGCAATGTCCTTCATTACCTATACTGCTACCTCTCCTACTTTCCTTTGTTTCCTTTCTTTCCTGAACAACCAATACCTAGGCATATTGGACCCCCAGTCTTGCCCTTCCTTGAGCCAGGTCCCTGTCATCACCTCAACATCATAATTCCACAATGCAATCTGTGTTTGTTATGAAGAAATGGGATTTATGGCCCTTAATAGCTGGAAAGCCATGCTTGGGAACAGATCTGTATTTCTGACTGCCTTATAAACCATGAAAATGGTGACATTGTTCCAAAGATTCAGATCCAGTTTGACTTCAATCTGTACTGAAGATCTTTCACTTGCCTGTGTCTGTCAGTAATTAGATTTCAATTTTTAAAAATGGTGGACAGAGAATCCATCAAAGTTTACTTTTGTTCAGCAAAACTTTGCTAACAAGAGCACTTTTTCTTTTCCATTGTTTTGTTGGAAAATATACTCTGCACAAACCTTGTTGTTACTTAGGAAATCAAAGTGGATATAATTCTAATACCAGCGTTGAGAATTAGGTTTTATTGTCACGTGTACTCAAGTGCTGAAGTATGGGAGTACTGTGAAAAGTTTACAAAGTTACTACTCACTGGCACCAGTTTAGTTACAAAAACATAAATTAAAAGAAAAACAATCATCAACATGCAAAAAGCAAAACAATTATCTAAAGACACAAAACCAGAATTTAAATAAAAGCTGAAATATGAGAAAATGCAGGGCCAAGAAGAAATGTGGGAAGCATCTAGATTTAAAAGTCTTATCTCCATGAAGTAGCCTTATCTCCATAAGGTAAGTGAGCCTCCTGTCCCAAAGCCACGAGTCTCAATGCCACTGCAGGCCCTTGGAAACTGCTCTGCGAGGCCATTGCTGCTGCTGCTGAATCCTGGAACATGCCGCCCCCAAATCATCGTTACCATTCTGCTCTCGCTCTCGCCAATGTCCTGCTTAGGAAGCCACAGAAAGCAAAAGGAAAAGAAAAAGAGCAAAAGTAAAAGAAAAAAAGGAAAAAAAGAATGAAGTGTTTGCCACTTGGGTTAAGAAAATTTTTTTGTGTTATGATAAGGCCTGGTGAAAGTCTCTTTTATTCTTGTTAATTGTACAAAAGAGAAGAAATTGGCCATTTTAGTGAATGAACCAACACAGACATTTGTTGATTCATTCACAAATAATATGACTGATGGTATAGTGGGATTTGATTACCAGTTTGTCCTGTAATCAGTCATAACTACTATATTTCACAAATTTAATCAAATGTTGGGAGATTATACGCAAAATAATCCCTTGACAACATTTCAGAAACATCATTGTGAAATGGCAAACCCAAATAAGCATCCCCAATCAAAAATAATACATCGTATCTTAATGTTGATTGACAGCAGACGATTATTCTCAGTCAACCCACAACAAAAACTGAATGCACTGTTCTCAAATGCAAAGAGCAGCTCCTTCCAGTTGATAGTTTTGTAATTTGTGATTGTCAGATGCTTGATTCCAACTAACTACAAAGATATTCCTAAACATAAATTGGTTTGTTTACACATCACAACCTTTGCACGAACTGTTCCTTACATAACTAAACTGGCCAACTAGGAGAATTTAAATTCAGACTGTGATACTAGATTATAAATTAAAAACAAAAATATATAAAAGCAAAGTATTCAAGATGCTGGAGATTTGAAATAAACTCAGAAATTGCTGGAGAAACCCAGCAGGTCTGGCAGCATCTGTGGGGGGAGAAACAGAGTTAATGTTTTGAGTCCAATGTGACTCTTCTCCACAATTGAAAGGGGTCAAAAAATTATGTCTTTATTGTTGTTGATAAAAGCAGAAAAGAAGCAAGCAGAACATATAGTAAGAATGGTCAGAGCAAAAGACAAGGGGAATGTTAATGGTAGACATGGAGGAAATTTACATATATGTATATACAGGTATTTCTCCTACAGTGCAATAGTCGCATTCTTGTGTGACTGTGCTCTAGAAAATTGCAATGCAGTAGAAAGATCATGTTATCCAAACAGTGCCCACTACTTATCAGTTGCGTTGCAGCTAATTTACGTTAACGAAACATGCGTTATAGCAGAAATACCTGTATACACTGGTAGATGTAAATAGATGCAAATAAGTCAACTTTCCTCAAAGTAGACCGATACAATCAAGGCATTGGAGAGAGAAGAGAGAGAGAGTGACAAGGAGAATGAGTGGGTGTAATTAAAATGGAGGACAGTGTTCTTGCTCTAGAGTTGTTGAACTCGATGTTGATCCTGAAGGCTGTATAGTGCCTAAGCAGAAACTAAAGTACTGTTTCTCCAACTTGTGTTGATCTTCATTGGAATAATGTAACAGACCTATGACAGAAATGTCTTAATAAGAGCAAGATGGGTTATTGAAATGGCAAGCCAGTGCAGAGTCAGTATCATTCTCACATTCTCACACAAAGGGATCACCCAGCTTACATTTGGTCTTGCCAATATAGAGGAGGGCGCATTGTGAGCAGTAAATACAATAGACCAGTTTGACAGAAATACAAGAAAACTGCTGATTCGCCTGGAAGGTGTGTTTGGGGCTTTGGACAATGAGAAGGGAGGAAGTAAAAAGTCAAGTGTTCTAACTTATGTGATTGTATAAGAATGTACCATGAGGGTGGTAGGAAGTGTTTTGAGTGATGGAGGAATGAGGGTGTTCGAGAAGAGTGAATGCTGACAAGAGAGGGTAGGGGAAGATGTGTTTGGTTGTGTCAATCTAGTAGAGATAGTGGAGATTGTTGATGATTATCCCCTGAATGTATAAATTGTGGATGATGGGAACCTATCATTGTTCTCAGATGGCGGGGAGGGGTAAGTGTGGAACTGTGGTAATGGGTTAGATCTGAGGGCTTTGTCAATCAGTCTGTATTTGTGCTGGGGATGGGATGGGGTCCTCAACTTAGAAAAAAATGCAAACATGTAGGAAGCACTCTGTAGGAGATGGCATCATCAGAATGGATACAATGGAGAAACTTGTGAATGGAATAATCTCCTTAAAAGAAAATAGGGTGTGAGAGTCTGTTCTACTAAATATGGGAATCAGTCGGTTTGTGTTTAGTCCACTGCATTCACTGCTAATGATACACAATCCTTTAAATTGGCAAGACCACACACACATTGGGTGACTGCATTGTGGTCAATATCACAAAAGAAAATCATTTCCCATCCCCCTCCAGTTCTGAAGAGGAGTTGTACTGGATTTGAAATGTTAACTCTGTTCCTCTCTCCATAGATACTGCCAGATCTGCTGAGTTTCTGCAGCACATTATGTTTTTATTACAAGATTATATACACTTGCCTATATGTTATATAACTGCAATGAACTTCCAAGCATTAAGTAACGTGCCTCCTGCCAAATTTTAATATTTAAAAATTGCAAGTTTAAGCATTTCACCTTAAGGATGATTCCGTATATTTCCACACAACTAAATTCACTTCCTTGAGTTAATAAAACATAGTGCATGTGAGTAAAGAAAATCCATTAGATATATGAACATTAGGGGTACAAATCTTTAATGGGATCATATTCAAAATTCTCATTTTTATATCACAGTTTATACAAATGTACTTATTTCTGTGATGTGAGCATTGCAACCAATACAGGGATCCTTAAATAGCCCCTAGGTGTTTGAGGAGCCTCCTATTAAAACCATCGCAATCCGTCATCTCAGTTTTGAATTTCAGAAGGATACCAGAGTCAACCACACTGTTGATGGAGCCTGGAGTCATAGTAAGGTCAGATCAACTGCAGCATGCTTTTCCCCTAAAGGATGTTAGTGACAGGGATGGAGTTTAAATTACAGTCTGACATTTTTGTGATCACCAGTACCGATACTGTCTCTTTTATTCCCAGTTACTGCAGTAGGATTTGAATCAAGACTATGGATACAGGCTTCTGGATCACAAGTCCAGTGACAAAACCATCATTTTTCCATTCCTTGATATACATGAAATATCTACATAAAATAGGGGGAGGGGATGGAGTGGTCAGTATTTTAACTCTTCCAATATTTTCATTAAATATTTTAAATTAGTTGCTTTGGAAACAGAATATCTGACTCAAATGTAGTGTGCATTGTTTTGAAATGGACCCAAGAATACTGCAAAATTTGCACTGTTCTTATTTCTACACGTAGAGCTACACAAATATCTACCACAATTAGCGAGTTTTGAGAAGATTTGTAGCTCAGGTTGAGGTTCTGGATGTGAGTTTGCTCGCTGAGCTGGAAGGTTCGTTTTCAGACGTTTCGTCACCATTCTAGGTAACATCATCAGTGAGCCTCCGACGAGGCGCTGGTGTTATGTCCTGCTTTCTATTTTTCTGGTTAACCAGATAAATAGAAAGCGGGACATAACACCAGCGCTTCGTCGGAGGCTCACTGATGATGTTACCTAGAATGGTGACGAAACGTCTGAAAACGAACCTTCCAGCTCAGCGAGCAAACTCACATCCATCTACCACAATTATTATGTACATGTAGGCAAAATGTAGGATTAAAACTTTACATTAGTTCAGTCAAGTGAATCAGCTATCTGACTTTAAGAAAAATCCAAACTTGGTTGTGCAAATTATGGTCACAAGCAAATCATTTGCTGAAGGGAACCTTATACTTCTTACTTCATCGATATCTACAGTTTTCATAAACTGTCTTAGGAAGTAGTAATAAAGTCTTTTAAGAATATATTTATCAATAGAAACTTTGGGCAGAAATTTGCCACCAATGTGATCGAGTCAGAGTTTTCAGGCACTAAAAGCGATCCTTTGGCCCATTGTGCCCATGTTGAGACATCCTTACAATCCTCACTCTGCCTGGCAGGCGAGTGAATAGGACACTGCCACTGAGGAGACTGTGCAGTGAGTAAGTACAGGCCCCAGGGTGTCATTCGGTCCTGATGCCTTTCACGGTTGTCAATCATTGTGTCACAAGCGAGAAGATTCTCTACTACTGGAAAGTGTTATCTTGACAGGATTCTGACAATCTACCATATATACAGAGTCAAAGACAACGTAAATGACATGAACAAATTCATAGGTCTGCAAATAAATGGCAGGCATCCATTATTAGCAACAGCTGTTAATGTAAAAGGGTATTTAGTGCATGCTAATTATAAGTGTTAGTTTTAATTCCTCTCATGCAGAATTCGTTCTAGCATGTAAATATTTCCTTTAATAAGAAATGTCAGCTCAAGGTCAAATTATGAGGGTATTTGGAAGATTTCTGTGTTACACAGTCTAACTAATCATATGGTAATTTCATACATGTTGGTTAATTTCTTTTCAATTGGCAGATAGAGGGTTAGATTAACAAAATCCTATAAATTGCTAGATAACGAGTTGGAAAAGACATTTGCAGAGTTCTGCACACAAGATACTAGTTAAGCTCAATATGGTGGAAAATTGGCTGAGAATTCTTTTCAAAGAATTTAATGGAGATCTTCAAATATCAACATTTAGAATCTTGTTCTTTTATATTTGTATAAATAATTTGGATTCAGGAACTCAAACTAAATCTACAGATCGTGCCAAATTATTCAATCTCAAAAACAGCTACTTAGGAGCTATAAATGAATACGGAAACAGAAGTAGGACATTTAGCCCATCAAATCCATTTCAAGAAATGAAGAAAACATTTTGATAGCCAGGGAAATAGCTAGTAAATCTTTATGTATACAAAATATAAAGTAGTACACATAAGAATAAAAAATTGGCAATATAAGGATGTTGTTAAAGTAACCAAGGATACAGATGAAAGGGATACAGGATATAGTGAAAACAAAATCAGAAGTTGTTCTGAAGAAGGGTCACTTGACCCACAACAGTTAACTCTGCTTTCTCTTCACAGATACTGCCAGACCTGCTGATGTTCCCAGCAATTTCTGCTTTTGTTTCCTGATTTCCAACATCCGCAGTTCTTTTGTTTTTTTTCCCCTTTCTTCGGGTAGGCTTTCACTTTGATGTGTCTAAATACTGCAGTGCTACAATCAATATCAGAATGCTTAAGCATAATTCAGAGAAGTGATCCTTCATTCCCTTGTGCTCAAGTCAGCTCAAACATGGGGCTGAATGTCTCCTGTCGCCTCCCCACCCTATGGCAGATATGGAGGCACAGTGGCAATTTATCAGGCAGGAGGCCTTGTAGTGGAGACCCCATCACCTTTCTGCCTCTGTCTTGGGTGTCTTCAGTGGGGGGGAAGTCAGGTGAAGCGCGGGATGGTGATGTTCCTTGTTCAAAACCATTCAGTATAGAATTGAGTTTTTTAAAAATAATTAGTTATGGCCTCGTTGTCCATTTGGTCAAAAGTGAAATGCTAATATCATAGAGATAGTAGGAACTGCCGATGCTGGAGAATCTGAGATAACACGGTTTAGAGCCGGATGAACACATCAGGCCAAGCAGCAAAGCTGGCATTTCGGGTCAAGAGCCTTCTTCAGACGAAGGGTCTTGACCTGAAACATCAGCTTTCCTACTTCTCTGATGCTGCTTGGCCTGCTGTGTCCATCCAGCCTTGCACCGTGTTATCTGCTAATATTATAATGTGTTTAGCTGTGTTCAATAAAAGACACTAGTGTCATGTGGTCTTTTATCTTTGAATATATGCCTGTGTGCTAACCGGGGTGTCATGCTGCCTCAACTTAAAATACAAAAGGGTGGAACCTCCTTTCATGGCCCAAGCTAAATGAAATCTAGGTTACCAAATGTGAAGTGTTTTTTAAAGTATTCTTTTGCGCAAAGAATATTGTATTTTAATTTGGCTTAGTTTTGTAACCACCTTACTTTGAGAAGTAAGTTCTGTAATAGTTTTAGAGTTATGGTTATTTTGACCTATGTATTAAGGAGGTATGTATTTTTGTATATTGCAATGATACTTTATCACTGTACTGTTTAAAATGAGCTATGGTTTGATGTGATGTGGTCTAAATGAGAATTCTCAAGAGTCTTGTGCACTATATCTCTGGAGGACAAAGAAAGACCTAACAGAGGTAGGACTGATCTTTTCAATTAATTGCCATTTAAAGGAACAAGTCAGGAGAGAATAGCAAGTGGTATCTGTAAGGCAACCTTCAGTCCTAAGAAACTAAATATAAATTTGGCACCCATTACCTGGCCAATTTGAGATTGAGCATATAATGTTCACACATTGATAAAGCCATTAAAGTTCAGGATGCCTATGGTAAGGACAGATAGGTATAATTAACCTTAATTTTTAGTATGCCAAATTGGCAGAGAAAAACATTAGTCAACAAAACATGAGACATGTACCCTGGCAAATAGATACCATAAGCTGGAATTCCAAAGTGAATTGACAGAACTACTCCTTTATCAAATATTGTTATTTTGTATTGATTGCAATAACATAATTAATTCTGTGAAACATGTGAGCCTGTAGTCAGAGTTATGTTGTGACTAATTAGTACTAAAGGAGCTTTTCGATTGACTCTCTCAAACTTCGTCTACAATTATCATTGACTTAAGTCTTACAGTTAAAGTTAAATTGAACACTTCAGAACTTACAAGAACCTGCTAAGTCAGATCATGTCATTATTTTGCAACCCACTTACAAACACTGAAGTCAGCGAACCCCTCCAATCCCCTCCCCATGCACTTCAACATTACTCTCATATAACTTTTGCCTGGGTCTTCAGCAATCCTTGGCTCACAGCGAGTGCATTATCTGCAGCTCCTGGTTGCATTTCCAATAATGTGACCTGCTGACATTCTAATTTGCTGGCAACTCTCAGGGTCAGAATTTTTCCCCAATCCTGCTGCCCTCCACACTTGCAATTATGCTTTCTGGCCCTTAACATGGAGCTTTCTCTGATTTTCTAACCATTGAGCCACAAGGGAGACTTTTGAAATATACTTCAGGCAAGAGAACCGGACCCACCTTAGCAACACAAGGCTTAAGTATAAGCTGATAAAGCTCAAAGGTGGAAACCCACAGTAGTGTTCTGGAATTAAACAAAAGGAATTACATAGGCATAAGGACAGATTTGGCCTGAGCAGACAGGGCAGGTGAAAGGCTAAAAGGTGAAACAGTGGATGAGCAGTAGCAGTTGTTTAAGGAGCTTCTCAATTCCTCACAAATAAAATATATCCCAGTGAGGAAGAAAGATGATAAGGAATGTTTAAAAAAAAATCCATGGCTAAACAAAGAGGTCAAGGGCAATATAAAGTCAAAAACTAAGGTATGCCACATTGCAAAGGCCAGTGGCAGGCTGGAAAATTGGAAAACTTTCAGATATAAACAAAGGGATACAAAAAACATTAACAAAAAGAGCTAAGATAAACTATGAAAGCAAACTAGCACAAAATATCAAAAAGAATATCAAAAGCTTCTGTGGGTATATAATAGGGATGAGAGTTGCTAAGATGAGCATTGGTCCCTTAGAAGGTGAAACTGGGGAGTTAATAGTGGGGGGCACTGAAATGGCAGAGATGTTAAATCGCTACTTTATCTCAGTTTTCACGGTGAAGGACAATAGTACCATTCCTACTGGAATGGGCAAGTCAAAGTCAATAGAAAGGATAGAACTTAGAACAATCAACATCAATTGTGAAAAGATACTCAGTAAACTATTAGGATTGAGGGCAGACAAGTCCCCTGGGCCCGACGGCCTCCATCGTAAGGTATTAAAGCTTATCTAATGACAACTTAAATGTACCTAAAGTTGACGAATCTACTACCGAAAAATGGATTTAGATAGGTTAGGAGAGTGGGCCAAAATGTGGTTGATGGATTTTAATGTGGATAAGTGTGAGGTCATACATTTTGGTTGGAAAAATGGGAAGGCAAACTCCTGTCTAAAGGGGACAGACTTTGAGGTACTCCGGTGTACAGGGATTTGGATGTCCTCGTTCATAACTCGTAGAAAACTGGCATGCAAGTACAGCAGGTGATAAAGAAAGTGAATGGTATGTTGGCTTTTATAGCTAAAGGAATAGAATATAAAAGGTAAGGAAGTATTTTTGCAACTATACAAGGCATCGGTGAGACTGCTCCTGGAGTATGTGCAGTTTTGGTCCCCTTATTTGAAGGAGGATGTGGTGGGATTGGAGGCAGTTCAGAGGAGGTTCACTAGATTAATCCCAAAGATGAGGAGTTTGTCGTATGAAGACAGGTTGAATAGTTTAGGCCTATACTCTCTGAATTTAGAAGGATGAGGGAGATCAAACTGAGTTATTCAAGATGACAAAAGGTATAGATAAAATAGATATGGAGCAGATGCTACTTCTCCCAAATGGTGATGAGTCTGTGGGGTAGTGAATTCACTACTCCAAAGTGCGGCGGACGCTGGGACAGTAGATAAATTTAAGGAGGCATTAATTTTTAATTGGTAATGGGTTGAAGGGTTATGAGGTGAAGGCAAGAAAATGGAGGTGAGGAGTTTATCAGCAGTGATCGAGTGGGGGAGTGATAGGCTGAATGGCCCAATCCTGTCCCTATTTCTTATGAACTTACGAAAAATGTCAGCTTTATATCCTTGGAATTAAAAATTTATCGGAAAAAGGATGGTCTACAAAATTATTTCAAATTATATATGAAAGTAGAATAAATTAACATATGTTCAAATAAGTCAAAGGGGAACGTAGATATCTGATAACAGGGAGCTCATCATAGGATGATAATGAGCTTTCTGGTGAGGAGTGAAGGCAAAAAAGAAGTTGTATTATGGATAGATATACTAATCGGAATATGACGCCTCTCATCCATGTCCATTTGTGGTTATGTAAATAGTGATTAAGAAATGCAAACAGTAACATTTGTAGAATATCACATTTGTTTTATTGTAAGTCACAGAAACAAACAATTCATCAAGATGAGGTAACCCATGCAACTTAGTCATTTTTGTTCATAACATCTAAGTGATTATTGACGTAAACTACAAGATTCTACACTGCACCAATACAATATATTTCAATTTAAACGAAAGAATGACACATCCACATCATTCAATGTTCACAATAAAGGCTGGGGTCTCTTAGGGAACTAAAAGAAGAAAGAAAAATAGTTCTAAGTTTTGAAGCGATCAGCCTTTACATCAAATTGTGACAGTTTTCCAAAGTAGTTCTGGAGTAAAAATGTATTTTTTTGCACAATCAGCTGCTATTGAACAAATACAAAAAGCACCCTGGTAAGTTCATGTGAATTGCATTCTGACCAAACCTTATTCATTCTTGGGTCTAAAACTAAAAATCTGCAAAAGATATAGGTACAAAACATTTGAAAATTCAGTATTGTTTCCTTATACATTTGCATTTTATACATGAAATAGATGTATTTCCCAAGAATGGTTTAAAGTGCATGCATAGTAGCCTCTTTGTTAAATAACTTGGCTATTTTGGGCTGCAGAGAGCTACCATTCATAGTTTTCTCTCTCTAATACATCATTTGTTAAATATAGCCACAATTTACCATTTTAAATGAAAACATTAAATGTCATATGAAATATTTACTATATTATTGAATCAACATATACATTATAGGATGATACACTAGAATTGTGAAGTAAGTCATGAAATGTCTCTGTTTCCATAGAGCAAACTACCTAAATGCAACAACCTAACTTTTCAATGGCAAAGCTTAGAGAATTATCTATTTTTCTTAGTTAAGGCACATAATTGGTGCAGTCTACAAGCAGATTCACTTGGTATGTGTAATACGTAACGTAAAAACGAGTGAGGCACATTAAATATTGCTGCATCACCAGGTTATACTAGATGGAATAAAACAGAAGCTTCCATTTCCTGTCAGGCTTAGTGTACCATTCTATGGCATAACAAAAGTGAAGCACTCATGCACTTGATGGATTGTCTCATTTAATTCTACCTGTTCAAAGTACACACTGGATCAAAATCAGGTTGAGAAATTGGTCAGGGTGGTTTATTCATATATTAAAATGACATACAGATAAAAGATCATATTTTGCTGTCATGATATTGGAGAGGCTACTTATCCATAAATAGTACAACTACTTCAGGCAAGAGCCAGTGACACAGTTAAATGTAAATAGCTAGAGGTTGCTGTCTGAGTTGCACCATTAACTTTGTGAAACTGTACTTTGTTGATGCCACACTACTAATATGCTTTGAAGTCACGATGTTGCTGTATTTGCACAGTAGGTACAAAGTAAACACAAACAGATATTTAGGCCGAGTAATTACAGGTGTAATTAATTATTGAGGGTAAGCACTAATTTAACACTGTTATTAACTGCCACTTAAAATTGTTATCTCTTGTGCCAAAGAATTTAAATGCTATGCCACACTATTTCAGGCTGTTGGATTTTTTTCAAGTGTAAAATTAATAATTGTTTAAAAGTTTTCTTTTGACTTTTTTAAAATTAATACATCCTTCTTGCCCTCCTTTTCCGTGTGTGATTTTTCTTTATTAATTCATGAGAAGTTGGTATCACTAGCTGGGTCAAAATTTATTACCTATGCCTGCCTACTCTTGAGAACATGGTGGTGGACTGCCTTCTTGAACTGCTGCAGTCTATTTGGTATTCGATTTATCTCTCTTTAATAATACTCCCACTTACATTTCTCAGTCCTCTCCTTTTTATTTCAAAATCTTTAATGAACTGGTTAAGGAGATACATTTTTGCTCAGGTTTTGGCGAACAACACTGGGTAGAGAAGTTATCAGGAACAAAATGCACATTTAATGGGAAAAGCTGTTTTCAATTGAGTGGTAGCTTTAATCAACTTGTGTAGATATGTTATATCACATACCTGTGGTAGGTAAGACTTGTGAACCCAGGCCTTCTGGCTCAAAGGAAAGGATACTACCACTGTGCCACGAGACTCAATTGAAGGGTTAGGTTTAGCTGACAGCAGACATGGTTGGAAAGTATGCTCAGCAAAATCTAGCACTGTGTGTAATTCAGTAAAAGTGGTTTAGCATAATTCCATCATATAATTCTTATCTACAGTTTCTTCCTAAAAAACATTTTGAGCACTTTCTGTTCTCATTTAAGATTTGTAGAATTTCAGTTTATTTTCCTTTTTAATAGGGTCATTGGAGCTTGCTGATATTTCTTGGAGGCAGCTACAGATTATGTGAATATTTTGGGGAGACTACTTTGTGTGACAGCAACGGAAGCAATTCATTAAATTTAAAAGTAACTATACTATTGGTCCTTTGAAGTACATATATTTTGGCATTCTTGTTGCCTCTAGGAACACATTTAACAAAATCTACACTTTATTACACTTTTGACTGATGCATCTGACAAGCAACCAATCATTAGTCACTCTGAAGATGATAATAAAAAGGTCACACAAGGCTCATTTAGGATTATGGTTCAAGGTTCAGGTTTGTGCTGTTACTCACAAAAATAACACATTGTTTTTTAAATATTCCTGTGCACTGCAAATCCAATTTTGTATTTCAAACCACACATTTAACTGTGCACTATTCCATAAAATAGACTTGGTTGCTTCTAGGCAAAGTCACAACCTGATATAGCCTTTAACAAAAACAGAAGTTGCTGGAAAAGCTCAGCAGGTCTGGCAGCATCTGTGAAGAGAAATCAGAATTAATGTTTTGGGCCTCAGAACAGGATGTTCTGAGGAAGGGTCACCAGACCTGAAATATTAACTCTGATTTCTCTTCACAGATGCTGCCAGACCTGCTGAGCCTTTCCAGCAACTTCTGTTTCTGTTTCGGATTTAGAGCAACCACAGTTCTTTCAGTTTTATCTGGTATAGCCTTTATTCTTTGAGCTACAATAAGTTAAAAATATCACTCTGGGTCACGTGGCTTATTCAGTCATTTGGAAAAAAAGACAATGAATGTTTGTTGTTCAATTATATAGATATTGTAGGGTAAAAGTCACATTCTATTTACAATGCAAGGAATAATTTACAAGAATAAACCTAACAAAAATATCAAGTGTAAAAAGTCATAATAATGTGCAAAGATGCATAGATATTACATTGTACATGTAGAATGCCAAACATGTGAGGAAGTTAGATATAGTATAGCGTGGCTACTCACTATTCCTCTATGTCCCACTGCACGATGTGCCTAACTCCAACAATTAAGTGCAAATGGTAGCTCCGACATGAAACACAACAGAGAACCATCATGATATCCAACAGACTGTACAGTCATCGTCAGATATTGTAGTGGCACCAACATAAAACTATTACACATCCAAGGAAGTAGATTGTGTTAATTTAAAAAAGACTAAACTAAAATCTATTTCCAAGTTATGAAAAAATTTGGTTTTATAAGATTATTCATCTTGTGCTCATTCTTAAAGCCCTAATCAAATCCTGTTTTTGCTGCAGTAACAATTTTATGCCATAAACAGTAAAATAGCTATTCGTGTTATATGCTTCAGAAATGCATTTTACAGCAAAGATCAATTTTAAAGATTCACATGGCTTCCTCACAGCCTTGGTTCAGTCGAAGAGTCACCTCTCATTTTAACTTATTTCATTTTTATAATGCCTTTTGGATAAAATCCATTGTAAAATCTCTTTCAGTTCAGCTTTTGACCGTGATGCAAACTGATTTTCGTAAGCCATTACTAACAATTGTGAGCTCGAGCCCCACACTAGACATTTAAGTACATAATCAAAGTTGACACTTCAGTGCAGTACAAAGGAAGCTTCTTCTCTCAGATATATGAAAATTAGCCAGCAAACAAGAACAGGAGAATTCCCCCCCTCCCTCAACAGTCCGGCCAATATTTATTCCTTAACTAATGACAAAAACAGATAAACCCAATAATGTGTTTTATTACAGTTTATGAGATCTTGCTGTGCACGTATTGTCTGGTATGTTTTTTACATCACAACATTAAATAAACTTCAAAAGCACTCCATTGGATATAAAGCACCAAAGGTGGTCCTGTAGTCATGGTGGGCACTGTAATCAATGCAGATTTTTTTTGTTTTTTTTGTAGCTAGCTTGATGCTGCATATCTTTTGCTTTTACATGTAGAATGGTAATTGCAAGCGATGCCACAGACTCCAAAATCAAAGAAAAGGAAAGGAAATCTGGAAATGAACTGTTGGCATCTGATACAGTGGTTTCTTTAAAATGTATTGGTTTCGAAGAGATTTCAATTTCTCAACAGATTTACATTTTTGTCAAATTAATATTGACCTGTCCACTTCAATTTTTCATAATTTTATAGAAAACATTTTTTTCCCCTCAAGTATCCGACTGCAATATACCCTAATTGTAGCAAAAATGAAAACTGAATCAAATCCTAAAAGTAATTATTTTTCCCTTACTCAAGTAATTATTTATTTTGGATAGTTTTAAACACTACAGTTGTGTTGAAACTGTTCGTAGACTGTAAACTTTCATATTTTATACTTCTTCATGTCTTTCATGTTGTCAGAATGTCCCAACTCTCATCACAATCTATTAATCACTTTGATTACTGCTCGATTACATATTGTTGTGATATATGTAAAATCCAGCAGCCAATTTTTACAAGTTCTTGCAAACAGATTGAATTGCTAATTTGTCTATTTTTAGGTAGCCAAAAGTCAGGATTCAGGGGAGATTCTCCTGTTCTTGATATTCTAACAACACTATGGGAACCAGGAAGGTGGATATGATCTTGTCAGAGAGATAGGATATTGGGCAATGTAATACCTCAATTTATGACATCTTAGGTCAGTGCTTGAACGCATGACCTTATAATTCAGGCAAGACAAATTACCAGAGACCTAAAATAGCACTCCTTATGCCTTGTCATACTCCCCTTACAGGCCAGGTAGTTTTCGGTTAATTTCCTAATTGCATTTGGAACCACATGCATATAGTTATTTTATATTGACAAGAGTCTGCACCTTAAACCAGAGAAATGACTTTTGTTTATGACCTTGAAACATCCCAAAGCACTTTACAGCCAATTAAGTACATGTTGTAATCTAGAAGTCCAGTACATTAGAGCAGAATGATGGCTCAGTGGTTAGCACTAGCTGCCTTACAGCACCAGGACCCAGACTCAATTCCACCCTTCGGCAATTATCTGTGTAGAGTTTGCGCTTTATCCCCGTGTCTGCATGGGTTTCCTCTGGGTGCTCTGATTTCCTCCCACACTCCAAAGATGTGCTGGTTAGGTGGATTGGCTGTGGGGAAATGCAGGGATAGGGGAGGGGGAATGAATGTGCGTGGAATGCTCTTTAAACAGTCAGTGTAAACCTGTTAGGCTGAATGGCCTGTTTATGTAAGGATTCTATTCTACATGCCTTCAGCTGACTCCTCAAAACCTTAAAATCAGCTTTTCAAAAACTTAATTGCGAAGCCATCAGTCACAACCTTATTGACTGGAGAAGCCGGATTCAAGGATCCAATGTCACTCCTAAGTCAATCAACTTTCCTTTGGAATAAGCCTAACGCTAAAATCCAAGGTGTAAGCTGCAACTTTGCCTGGTTAATAAAGATTGGAAAGTCAATACAAGAGATAGTAAGAACTGCCAATGCTGGAGTCAGACAAATTCAACACAAGTTCACTTCTTCCACATTCTTCGGATCATGTAATAGTTCAGCATTACATCCAGCAACTTCCTTTTTTCCTTCTTACATCCCTCAATGTCCAAATCCTTTTTTTGAAGAAGTTGACAGAGTTTGGTTGAATATTGCAGTGGCTAACAAGCTTTCAAGGAAGACAAGACGGTGTCTCAAGTTGGAACAGTTTGGATTGTATTTACTGCAAGACCATACTTTGGTGAAGGGTTTAGAGTATTGCTAGGAAGAGCCATCCAGAAGACAATTACATTGTCTGGTGGTGCTCATGAAAGATGTTGAATGCCATTTTATCGGTAACACATAACCTCTTTCTTTTTTCCCCCCCTACCTCGAGGTGCTTTCACATACCTCTGAATGGCTCTTCAAAAATCATCCTAAATTTTCTCACGTTGAACACATAAAATTCAACAACCTCTCCTAATAGTAGCTAGCTGAAGAGGAGTGAAGCAGTTGTTGCAGAAGATTGTAGATTTCTGTCGTTATGTTTGTGCTCAGGTATCCTTGCAGAAGGAGCAACCGATGCGCATCAATGCTCTGATGTATTTAGAGAGAGATGGGCAGCACGGAGGAATATAGTACTATATTTTCCTTGCAACTCCATTTTTATTTAGCCTCTTCCCTCTCTCCCCACTTCCCCCCTCACTTCTGATAGTTTAGATTGCCCTTAATATGCTTTGGATGTAAATACTGAATTAGCGACAGTGGTGTTTTTACTGGTAGTGGATGCTGGTGTAAAAACAAAACACAGAATATTGCAGAAAACCACTCTTGACTTTCACTATTCCCTTACTGATCGAGTTATGTCATTCTTTCATAAGGTGTGGATACCACAGACAAGGGTGGCATTTGTTACCCATCTCTAATTGCCCTTAAACTGTGTAGCTTTGGAGGACCATTTTAATGATTAGTTCAGAATCAACTACATTGCTACATTTCTGGAGTCTCACATAGGCCAAATAAGATTAAAGATGGCAAATTTCCTTCCCCAAATGGCACTAGTGAATCAAATGGGTTTTATGACAATCAACGATAGTTTAGTGGTCATCACTGGAAGTAGCTTTATAATGTGCATTTCTTAACTGAAAATCAAATTCCACCAGCTGCTATGGTACGAAATGACCCCATGTGTCCAGAGCATTAGCCTGGACTTCTAGTTTGCTAATCCAGTGACATCACAATTATATCACCATCTCCTCACGAACTGACTATATTCCATTTCAAGGGGTCTTTTGAGACACACCAAAATTCTACTCAACTTGTCTCAACTTCAACAACTAATTACATTTTGCCCCAGATATTATCTCAAGGTTTCAGCCAAGAGTGACTGCTGTTACTTTACCATTACTGGACACCTTAGTACTGTCAGCAGGGGGAAAAAGAAATGTTGAGTCATAAATATCCTCTTGGAATTCTTCATACACTGCATGAGAAGTAGTGGGGGTGTAGATGAAGGAGAATTAAGAAGTCATACTGAGGTTGTACAGGACATTGGTGAGGCATCTTCGGGAATACTGTGTCCAGTTCTAGTTGACCTGTGAAAGGAAGGATGTTATCAAGCTGGAGAGGGTTCAGAAGATATTTACCAGAATGTGGCCATGAATGGAAGGTTTCGGTTATACAGAAAGGCTGAATAGGCTAGGATGTTTTTCACTGAAGTGTAGGAGGCTGACAGGTGGCCTTAGAGGTTTATAAAATCATGAGGTATATAAATAGGGCTAATGGTAAGTGCCTTTTTCCTAGGGTGGGGGAATTTCAGGACGAGAGGACAGGTGAGAGGAGAGAGATTTAAAAAAAACGTGTCAAATTTTTTACATGAAGGGGATTTTGCATGTGGAGTGAACTTCTTGAAGATATAGTGGATGCGGGCATAGTTACAACATTTAAAAGGCACTTTAAGTACATGAATAGGAAAGGTTTGGAGGGGTATGGGCCAAGAGCAGGCAGTGGGGCTAGTCAAGTTTGGGATTATGTTCAGCATGGACTGAAGGGGTCTGTGTCCATGCTGTATGACAAAGACCCTGACATTACAGCACATCCAGTATTGCATTGCCTGCGGCATTCAAGGTCACAATAGCACTTAATTCTTGCATGGCTGAAATTTTACAGACTGCCAAAAGTGACATATTGCAATCCCTTAATAAAGGCATTGACCCAGTAATGTGTAACACTTTCTAGGTGTGTCCTATCTAATCCAGTCAACGCCTACTCCCAATCATCAGCAAAGTCATCATTAACAATGTTATCAAGCTGCAATTACTCAGCAACAATTTGCTCACCAAATCTGAGTTTGTTTTTTTTTGGCCAGGGCTATTTAGTTCCTGACTTTTAATGTCTTGGTCCATTTTCTTCAAATTCATTGATAGGACTTTGATATCTCTGGCGAAGCTCGCACGTTTTCCCAATGCTTAATTACCCTTGAATTGAGCAGTTTGCACGACTATTCTGAAGGGCATTTAAGTTACTTGTATGGATCTGGAGTGACATGTAGCTCAGAGCTTGCATGGATGGCACATTTCATTCTGTGAAGGACATGTGTCTTTTTAAAAGTGACACTTCTTATTGCGACAATCAATGTTTGTTGACATCGTCAATATTACTGTGACTAGTTTTATATACCAGATTTATTCAATGATTTTAAATTCCACACACTGTTTATGGGATGAATTGAACCCATGCCCCTATAGCATTATCTTGGATCTTTGGATTATGAGGCCAGTGCCATGACCACTAAAATAGACCACTATCTCTTCCTGAAAGACAGTCAAAAGAACTGAACTCAAGAGATGAGGGTGATGCACTTGACTCAAGCCAGCATGGATTGCATGCCATTGTGGAACCCTGGTAAAACTGAAGTCAATGACAATCAGGTGACAATCACTCCATCCAAGTTTTGAGACAAGCTGAGCACTGAGGTTTTCACTGTTGAGAGGTCAACCATTATAGTCCCAGGACATCAGTTGCAGGAATTCCTCAATATTCAAGGCCCAACCATTTTCAGCTGAGCTCTATCATAAGGTCAGCAGTGCAGCTATTCACTAACGACTGAGCAATGTTTCAGTTGGGACTGCTAAGGGACTGAAGCAATCACTGTTTATATGCTTCAAAACCTGGACGGCATTCAGAGCTGTGGGTGATAAGTAGCAAGTAACATTTGTGCTACACAAGGGTCAGGCGATGACCATCTCCAACAAGAAAGAATGTAATTATTTCTCCTCAAATTTCAATCGCATTGCTATTGGTGATTTCCATGCTATCAATATCCTATGGCTACCACAGCTGATCAGAGTTTGGAAATTCTGCAGGAAGACCTCTTGGCTCTCCAAAGCACGTGCACTAGCTACAAGGCATAGTTCATGAATGGAATACTCCCAAAGTATCTCAATGAGTGTAGTTCCAACTGTTCAACCATTCAGGACACAACCATCTTCATGATCTGAACTCCATCCACCAATTTAAATATTCACTCTCCAACATCAATTCACTGCAGAAGTGTGTACCATCCAGGAGATGCACTGCAGCAGTTCGTCAAACTGTCTTCAACATTACCTTCTAAACTTACAAGCTCCATCACCTAGATGGACCAGGGCAGCTGAAGCACGGGAACACCGCCACCTGCAAGCTCCATTCCAAATCACATACCAGCCCGACTTAAAACAATGTCACTATTTGTTTACAGTCACTGTGCCAATATGCTGGAATTTCCTCCTGAATAGCACTATGTAAATATCTTTCACTTCACCAACTGCAGTCACTCAACTTGGCAGCTTATTACCACATTTTCAAAGGTAATTAGGGATAGGTAACAAATTTTGGCCTTGCTCACATCCCATGAATGAATAAAAATAAAGCTTTTCCTTTTTTTAAAAACAATCTTCAAGACAATCTTCTGTATGTGGGAATTAACAGTTTATTTCCAGGCCTAGCAACTGACTGACCTGGGAGTCTTCAGCCACTTTTACTGCTTTCTTCAATATGGTTGAGGGTGGGCAGAAGATACCAACCCACAATGTTTTCCTAGCCATTCAAATACAGGACCTCCAACTGGCTGGGTTAACTGGTTCCAGCAAGCAATTAGAAACAGAGTTTTAGGGAAAATATGTCATAGCAATCACACTACAATTTTCATGACTTTGTATCTCAATTTGCAGTTTCCATAGCATTGGGAATTAACATATTATACCAAAGTACCAAGTGGAACTCATACGTTAACCTCTCTGCAGCAGAACGCTCACAAGTTGAATCTTAGATTTGTCCAACAGCCTAAGGCTTAGCCAGAGTCACACTGTTAATTTGGTTAAAATTTCAACTTATTTGAGTGTCCCTTTACAATGTTGGAATAGTTAGAATGACTTATATTTATGAGACTCTCCATTCTGGTGCAAGTGTCAGCTATGTTTTAGTGGTGTTATATTCAACTCCAGTCAGACTGCTGTACATTCAAGTTCTACCCACAGACAAGTACAATTTGGCTGACATTCCAGTGCAGAGTTGAGGAATTGCTGCAATGTTGGAGGCACTACTTTTCAGATAGGAAGTTAAACTAACATGCTGTTTATTGTGAGAGATAGTGGGGACTGCCGATGCTGGAGGATCTGAGATGACAAGGTGTACAGCTGGATGAACACAGCAGGCCAAAGCTGACGTTTCGGGTCCAGAATTCTGAAGGGTCTAGACCTGAAATGTCAGCTTTCCTGCTCCTCTGATGCTGTTTGGCCTGCTGTGTTCATCCAGCTCTACGCCTTGTTATCCTGTTTATTGTCTTGGCTGGACATAATAATCCCATGGTACCATTTACAGAAATGCAAGGTAGTTCTCACATCGGCCTGACCCACATTTACTTCTCAACTGACTTCAATGAAACAGATTTTCTGGTCATTACCACATTAATGATGTGGGACATTGCTGTGTGTCAACTGGATGCTGAATTTTCTACAATAATGACTATATTTAAAAGTACTTAAACAAAAACTGAAATTGCTGGATAAACTCAGTAGAATTTCTGAACTCAGTTCTGAAGAATGGCCTCTGAACCTAAAATGTTGATTTTGCTTTCCTTTCACAGATATGGCCAGACCTGTTGAGTTTCTCAAGCAATTTCATTTTTTGTTCCACATTTGCAGCATCCACAGTTCTTTGCTTTTGGTTAAACAGTACTTCATTAGCTGCAAATACTTTTGGAGGTCCTGAGACAAGGGGAAGTGCCATATCAATGCAATTCTTTATTTTCCTTATTTTCTTTAATATCTGCTAATTGTTGAGGAACGCAATATTTAGATTTGATTGGTCTCTACTAAGCAAGTGATCACAGCACTAAATATTTAGTAAGGACCATCCAGAAATCAGTTTCAAACATTAAGCTTCTACATACATGCAAGTACAAAACAATTATGTAAATTGATCTATTGAAAACTCACAAAGAAATAAGGATCAAACTGAAGTGAAATTAATTAATATTAAAAATAATTTGATTACATTCAATTGATTACATTGAACTTACAAGCAAGATTACCAAAGGTCTGCCCACACTTTTAATCAAAAGACAATAATTTCTAACTAGACAGACAAGCTTGTGCTCCTGAAAAGCAACACAGGCATATGATTACTTGTCATCATTTAAAACAATGGCGTTTGTAGCATAATCTTGGAAACCAAATATGTAATTGAATGCAGATAATAAAACACTATCCATTACAATGTAGAGGAAGAAAAATCTACTTTGCTCTCCTCTGAATAAGGAACGCATTTTAAACCACAATTCGCTTTTACATATTTCTAGAATATACATACCTTTAAGTTATTACTGATATTTACATAAATATACACAGTCACAAGATTTTTTAAGTAAAATCAACCCACACCAGAATCGAACATTGAATAATTCTACATAATAAATTTAGTATTCCCTGAGTATACATATATTTTGTATCTTGCATGGACCATGTTAGCAATGAAATATGCATTCAGGCTGTTCTATGTAAAAAATAAAGTTATTCTTATGAGTTACAATGAAACAAGCTAACGGCTACATTGTGTTAAGTATCAATTCTCAATTGTACAGCAGCGGACCAAATGATCTCTAGTTCTTAAAATAATTTCGCAAACCAAGCATTTCTTGGTTCTTCCAGGGGAACATCAAAGATAAAATAATTAACATATAGTGCTCATTTTTATTTGTATATAGCCTGAGAGGTCAATTGTGCTTAATTAATATTATTAATAAAGGTCAGTTCCATTTAGTGGTCAGAACACAAAACACAGAATTGCACATTCTCACTAAAGTTAGCAGCATCAAACCAATGAACAACAATCCACAAGCTTTGAAGCAGAGCTCGACTGAATCTTACAAAGTATCCAAAAAGTATACAAATTGCACAGGCAATATTTTCAAATTTACACTGTAAAAACATTTATTCACTAATTAAAGAAATGTTTGCAACTACAGAGAATGTAGCTACATCTGTATTTAAAATGTAAAATCCAGTGTTTTGAAGGAGAATAAAAGCTTGGGGAAATTAATTGGCAAGTTATGTGATGGCAGTAAGGATGATATTTGAAACAATGCACAGGGTCTTCTATCTTAAACCACAGATCGATGCTCTCCACAAACGTAAATGGCACTTGGACGAATTCGCCTTCTGGTACGTCCAGGCAGCTGAGGCAAGAACTTAAAGGTTTTTGGCATCAGCTCTAAGCAAGCATCACGGAATTTTTTAATCCTCCAATAGTAAATTAATGGGTTGAGTGCAGATTTGAGGTAGGTTAACCAAAGGAGCCACGTGCTTATCTCAAAAAAGTTACCTTTATGATAAAAGCTACTGCTGAAAGTAGAAACAAGGCTGTATGTGGTGAATGGCACTGAGCAGAAGGTGAAGACAATGAAGAGGATCAGGATGGTAGTGAAGGCACGCGTTTTGAAGCTCATGTCAATGCTTAGCTGGCAGGGTCTCTGCAGGCTCATGAGCCCGAGCTTACTGGCTTGGCCCAAACAAATGCTATCTGAGCTGCTATGGATCCGAATGGCATTATGTCGGACCGTGTTGAGGATACCCATAAAAGAGTACAACATCAGCATGAATGGGATGAAGAAGAACATAATTATTATTAACAGGACATAAGCCCGATAACCAGGATCTGTAGAATATCCAAATACGCACTGTGGAGCACGAGATGGCACTGGCAGATGTGGACTACCAACAGCAAGGGGAAAGGCCATACAAAATGCCATACCCCACGAGATGGCAATCAGCAGCTTAGCACGGTAAGGGTTCAATCTGTCTTGACGTTGAACAATGATGAGAAAGCGATCAATGCTAATTATAAGCAAGATAACAACTCCTTCTATCACAAAAAGCCAGAAAAACATGGCTGACACTCTGCAAAAAATATCACCAAAGATCCAGTATGTAGTATTAACAGTGATTAGGGCAAAGGGCATATTCATTACAGCAAGCATCATGTCTGCAAAGGCTAAACTTGCCAGAAGGATGTTAATAGCTGATCGCATGGCTGCTTTCTGATAGACCATGAGACAGACAATAAAGTTTCCCAGGAAAGAAATTAAAGCTATTACCACCATAATGGCAGAAAGGAGGACCTGCAGAGGAAGGCCTATACCCCCATAGTCTGACTGAGTGGGAACTGCTGTGCTATTTTTCATGGAGTTACCTTCTGTAGTTTTGTAAGTGGCAGATCCTTCAGCAACAGAGAGTTCCACCTCATTGTGAATTACAGCATGTGCTGAAGAGTTGAAATAGGCATGTTCAGAAGTGACAATTGTGCTATTTGAGGTCCCTGCATGTGCAGTCAAAAGTGGAGAATAAACCATTGTTATACTAGGACCAATGGCCAAACTGTAAAGACATCATCTTGCACCACCAATCAAGTACAATTAGTGACAGTTACATGTTGGTCAGAATGGCAGGTTTTTTCAGAAGCTGTGCAGTTACCACCTATCATCGATTAGAGTCTTACTGGTTTCCAAAGTTTCACAATCTGGAAAAGAAAAAGGAAAACACACATCAATGCAATGACTGGTGGAAGGCCTATTCTTCTTTCATACTTTGCCACTTGGCAAATTCATGTTCTTAATCAAGTTTAAATCCAATGCCTTTGGATAAGTACACGAAGAGGAAAGGTTTAAGAAGGATATAGGAAGGTAGGACTAGTTTAGTTTAGTTTAGTTTAGGAAAGTAGCTGGCGTGGACTGTTTGGATCGAAGGGTCTGTTTCCATGTTGTATGACTATTTCCTAGTGCAAGATATCATTATCACATGTAACCTAACAAAATTCTGAAGCACTGGAACAGTATTGCCCTTCGGGGCCTAGACAGGAATGGTTACACTGTAGAAAGATTTATTCTACTCTCTTCCTCAGATGGTGATGATGGTCAGAACTACTTACAGGCTAAAATCTGCCTTGCATTGGGGTACATTTAACTATCACATTCAGTTTTACTGGAAGTACTGACTGTGGCCATTTTTGAAAAAAAAAATAAATCATGCAGAGAAGGGGATTAAAACATTCCAAACATAATTAGATAATTGTCACTTTTTTCATTTTCTGGGAAAAATAAATTTGGGCCAGAAAATCATTGGTGACATTCCATCATGAATGACTACTTAAGATGTATTCAGAAATTCAACTTGTAGATTTCACATTTACTTTGAGACTCATCATCTAATGGGTTTTTACACATTTCAAATCAGACACTATTTTTAAAAAAACTTTCAAGAGCCAAAATGATGGGGATCATCAAGTGTGCATGGAGTATTACTTCAACCTCCTCTTGTAAGTCATCTTCCTGAAGCCATCCAGCCCACTTGACTGTTCTTCTTGTTATGATTAGATATTAAACTGGACAAACACAGGTATTGTACAATATCCATTGTAAGAAAATGTCCTTCTGCAAATGTGAATATACTGTAAATTATAAAATTATGAAAACACAAGTTTAGAGAAAATAGAAGTTGTCCTTTAAAACATCATTAGCATGCATTATACTACACAATTGTGTAAATTTAAAAAAATTATAATTTGTCAAATGCAAGAAGCTTCAAGCAGCTTTTGGAGATTCTTTAATTATTTTTCAAACTTGGTTTCAAAGCTGGTATTGGATTTGGCAGCCCTGAGCTATCTACTGATCTCCAACAGAAGCGAGTGTAGTAAAAGCCCCACAATAAAAACTAAGTCGCTCATTGCAATTACACATGGGTTTATAAAACATATTTTTGTTTTCATCATAAAAACTGGTTGAGTATTTGAAGACTGTTAAAATTAATCTCATAGTTCAAGCCTGTATCAAAGTGGTTGAAGGATTACAAAAAAATATATTTACACAGCATCCTTAATGTAATAAAATATCACAAGGCACTTCGTAAGAGTGTTAACAAATAACAATGAAACTAAACCTGATAAAAGAGATTACAGCAATTGAGGTAGATTTCAAGAAGCTTCTTAAGAGGAGGAAATAGAAGTGCATTAGGTGGGAAGAGGTTTGCAAAAGATACATCTACACTGTTAACATTGTGTACTTCTTACCTAGGAATGAGACTAATTAAATTTGTTTGCAAAAATCAAAAAGAGCAAGTCAGGCAAAATAAATAAACTGAGCAAGGTTTGAGACCACCACATTTGACATCAAATCCAACATGCTCCGTGATTTCATACAATAAGTATTTTCATTCCAAGCCAAAATTAGAATAAAAACTTTGAGAGAAAATACCATATGCTTAATGTTTATTATCAGCACTTAATAGGAAAAATGTCCTGTAAATCACTTTAATTACATTCTCAAATTGTAGCATTAAAAATGGCCATGCAATTAGATATCACTCACTAAAATGAAAGCAGAAAAAGCAAAACCAAAAAATTAATTAAACAATTATCTTCATGTATTTACGGGCCATTTCTTCCTAGTGTTAAGGTAGCTATTATTGATAGCTGCATCCATGGAGCATTATTATGTCATGGCTTTAACAGATCCATTGCAGGAGCCTTTGTTAAAAGAAAGAAGTGGAAGCTTAAGAAAGTCTGTGTTTGATTAATATTGATACATTCCAGAATCATTAAGTGAAAGCTCAACCTTTTGAGCATGTGGCATACAGCTTTGCCAATTTTACTGACAGGGGCTTTCGGTAAATAGTTATGCATTACATAAGGTACCTGGCAGACCCTCAGATGTCTCTCAATCATGCTGGGTTCTTTATCTTTCTCAGATGTAGTTTCTTCAATGTTGTACAATTATGTTGGCTGTCTTCTGTGGCAACAGTTTTCTCATAAGTATAAAATAAGTAAGTTTATAAGTACATATATATCTAAGACAGAGAGAGGAAATCAAAGCATGTGACATCATGTCCAGAGATAAAATCAAAATACTGTGGATGCCGGAAATCTGAAACAAACACTGAGAAACTCAGCAAGTCCGGTAGCATCTGCAAAGAGAGAAACAGAATTATGTTTTAAATCCAAAACAACTTGACTTTAGAACTTTTGAGAAGAGTCATAACAGAACTGAACATTAACTCCTAAATAAAAACCAACAGAACTGTGTGTGCTGTAAATCAGTAACAAAAATAGAAATTGCAGAAAATCTTGACAGGTCTGGAAGTATTTGTGAAGAGAAATTAGAGTTTCAGGTCCAGTGACCCTTCCTCAGGACTGACAGGAGCTAGGATAATGCCGGCTTTAGTGCAGAAGATAGTATGGGGGGAGGAGGTAAGGGGTAAACGATAGCTGGGGAGAGAGCCGAGAGAGAGAGAAGAGCAGTTGGACAGACAAAGGAGTGAATAATGATCTGGCTAGAAGGGTGAATAGCTGTTGATGGAGACTGTTAGTGGCTGACAATGAGGTGTCTTCAACACGACATTCTGATCCCTGGCCAATATCTCTGTCTCAGGCTTGCTGCAGTGCGCCAGCATAGCTCAGTGTGAGTTGGAAGAGCAGCACCTCATTTTCCACTTCAGGACCCTGCAGCCTTCAGGACTCAATGTCGGGATCAATAACTTTAGGGTTGAACTTTCCTATGACTCCAGCCCCACACACCAGGCCTTGTGATCTCACAGTCTGTTAATACACACAATCCATTGTCAGCCACCAATAATCTCCATCAACAACTATTCACCCTCCTGGCCAGATCATTATCCACTCCTTTGTCTGTGTCCCCACCTATCGCTGACTTCTTATCCCCTAACCCCACCCTATCTTCTACTAAAAGCCGGCACTTTCCTTGCCACCTTCAGTTCTGAGGAAGGATCACTCGACTTGAACCATTAATTCTGATTTCCCTTCACAGATGATGCCAGACCCGCTGAGCTTTTCCAGCAACTTCTGTTTTTGTTTCTGATTTAAAGCATCCACAGTTCTTTTGACTTCTTTTTAGCAAGGGGCTTTTGCATTTGTTTCGGAAACATCAACTTTTTTTCACTCTTTGCAGATGGAGCTAGAACTGCTGTGTTTCTTCAGCATTTTCTGTGCGTGTTTCAGCGATCTAAAGATAATTTTGGCACGTACAAGTGTGAAAGATCAATGATAACAACTTAAAGATAGAATATACAAGATACTTGGGCACAGGATGGATTGAGCTGGAACTAAGGACCCCAAGTGAAGTGACTAGCTATTTCTGAAAGGGCTAGTTAACTTAACATTCCAAAAGCTAAACCCCCTGCTGTAGGCAAGGTAAGTTATCAACCCAGGCAATTTGTGCAATAAGAGGTGGCTGCATAAACTCTGGAAACCTTACTGTTAAATTCAGTTAAACATGGTGACTACTTGATTTCACCCATCAAATTATTATGGTTTCAATCACTGATCTCCAGTGTGCTTTGCTAATCCATCATCCAGTTACATATATATGAACAAGAAAGAATAGGCCACTCGGCCCCTTGTGCCTGTTCTGCGATTCAATAAGATCATGGTTGATCGGATTTCAATATTAACTCTACATTCCTGTGTATCCCAATAATCTTTCAACCCTTCGGTCATCAAGAATCTAGTTAATGCTATTCAAAGATTCTGCATCTATTGCCTTTTGAGTAAAGGAATTCTTAACGCACTCAACCCTCACAGATAAATAAAAGATACTTCATCCGCTGAGAGTAAAAGATGCTCTCCTCAAAAGGGTGATCACTTATTTCTAAATTCTATCTCTTAGTTCTCATATCTCCCAAAAGGGGAAACATTCCTTTCAGCATCCATGCTAACACATCGTCTCAAGATTATATGTTTCTCAATAAGATCATCTTTCATTCTTCTAAACGCTAATGGACAAACGTCCAGTATGTCCAACTTTTGTGCATAAGATAACCAACAACTCCACACCCACTACTGGTCCTGCTATCAGTTGAATAATCTTTATCTGAACTTCTTCCAATGCAGTTATAGTCATTAGGTAGTACAGAACTTGAGTATTGCTGAAAATTCACACTTTTCATCTTACACTTATCAATACAATTCAGAAGAAATGCCAAAGTAAGAGGGAAACAACATATTTACACAGTAATGACAGTGTTGTTGAACAGAGACCTTGGAGTGGGAGGCTCATAATTACTTGAAAGTTCCTTGGAGTCACAGGTAGACAGAAAATTGAAGGCGGCGTTGGGTACACTTGCCTTTATTGGTCAGTGCATTGAGTGTAGGAGTTGGGAGGTCATGTTGAGGCTGTACACGACATTGGTTAGGCTATTTTTGAAATACTTCATTCAATTCTGGTCTCCCTGCTATAGGAAGAATGTTGTGAAACTTGAAAAGGCTCCGAAAAGATTTACAAAGATGTTGCCAGGGCTGGAGAGTTTGAGCCATGGGGAGAGGCTGAATAGGCTGGGGTTATTTTCCCTGCAGCATCGCAAGCTCAGAGGTGGCTTTATAGAAAAGTTTATAAAATCCTGAGTGGCATGGATAGGATAAACAGCCAAGGTCTTTTCCTCAGGGTAGGGAAGTCCAGAACTGCAGGGCATAGGTTTAGGATCAGAGGGGAAAGATTTAAATGGGACCTGAGGGGGAACGTTTTCACACAAAGGGTGGTGTGTATATGGAATAAGCTGCCAGAAGTAGTAGCGGAAGGGAGAACAATTACAACATTCAAAAGGCATCTGTACGGGTACATGTATTGGAAAGGTTTAAAGAGATATGGGCCAAATGCTGGCAATAGGACTAGATTAATTTAGGATATCTGATCATCATGGACAAGTTGGACCAAAGAGTCTGTTTCTGTGCTGTACATCTCTATGATTCTATTACTGATTGGCTGGCAAGTGATTGGTTGATAGGAGGTATTCCTATGGGAAATTCACCAGGTAATTATGATTGACAATTATCCACCAAGCTTTAAATTTTAAACAATGCAGCTTGACTCTGATTGTTCAACAATTATCTGGACAAACGAACCAGAGAATTGGGTTCACCCTAGCATTCACCCAGGCAGTTAATATAGAGACCTTCCGATGCAATTAATGTTTCATTCCTGACATGATTACAAATTCCATGAACAATTTGCCTGGAGTGGGAGAGTGCAACACACATCAAATCTGTCATATTCTCTTCCCTCTTTGGTTGTTCTATGAATAATGTGGCGAGATGAAATCTGAATAGGAATTCTGTAACATTATAAACAAAATTATATGGTAAAATCACGTCATAACATAGCTGAAGCGAGAAGTAGTAAGTACACCCCAGGGAAAATGAAAAGCTAATGAGCCCATGGAGGAAGACAAACTACATTAAAAAGAGCAAGTAAACTTGAAGAAAACTCTACTTCCGGTTTTCAGTGCAGCCATAATGAAGATCTACTAATTATTGGACCATTTACTTAACTCTCAATTATTAAGTCTACAATTACATTTCGAAAAAGAAAAAAAACTGTCCAAGAATAGTGGAGTGACAACTGTATAGAGGCGTACTTGAACTTTTGTGAAAGAGACATTTATATAATTTGATGCATAGCAGTCACAAATACAATTGTAACATTGTAAGCCTCAAGACTACTGCACAAAGTCTCAGGGCTAACCCTTAGTGTCAAACATTTAAGTAAAAATTGGACCGAGACCTTTACCCTCAAAAGTCGTGTCTGACTGACAGTTTTATAAAAGATACACAAAACAACAACTTGCATTAGAAGGCAAACTCTCAAAATAATTCAAGTCTACACTGCAACAGCTATGAACTGGTTAAAAACTGGATTTTATATGAATATTTTCACGAAGTATAATTGACAAATGAAGAGGGCTTCCATAGAACCGCAGTAAAAAACAACCTGGGTGTAATTTAACAATTGCATGCTACAGTGGATGAGGAGTTGGACCTATTTTTAGAAACATGGGCAGAATAAATTTCCTTATCTGTAATGATCTTGCGAACAAACATATGATTGCAAATTGCCCATTCTCTACCACACAAAGTAAAATACATCTCAGTTTTTCCTGACTTGACACTTCTATTTATAACAAAAGATTTTTGATTACAGTTTTCCCCAACAGGCAATATTTCTGTACTTGTTTTCATACTGAAGGGTTTGGTTTTCAAATACATTCTTCCATCATAGCTGTGACACTTTGCTGGTGAACATTTAAAGCATAACATAACTGTACAAATAACATCCACAGACTGAAATATGATATTTTCAAGCTGATTGATTTGCTGCAATGCAATGTGAATGAATTCATCTGACATTTTTAGTATGCAACAAACAAGAAGTGAATGGAAATGAAACTTTTATTGTTTAAACATGTCCAAATTTTGTGCAGAAAGTCCAGCGATGCAGTCATCGTTACAGACCTAGCATTGTGGAACATACTCATACCTCTGTGACAAATGATTCAAATAGCAAGTAAGGCAGTGATAATAAATCATGGAATCCCTACAGTGTGGAAACAGGCGCTTCGACCCAACAAGTCTTCATTGAACCTCAGAGCATCCCACCCAGACCCTTGCCCCATAACCCCCCTAATCTACACATCCCTAAACACGATAGGCAATTCAGTGCGGCCAATCCACCTAACCCGCACATCTGTGGGAGGAAATCAGAGCACCCAGAGTAAAGCCACGCAGACACAGGAAGAATGCGCAAATTCCACAGATCGTTGCCCGAGGTTGGAATCGAACCCGGGTCCCTGGCGCTGTAAGGCAGCAGTGCGAACCACTGAGCCGCTGTGCTGCCCACAGACAACTGAAGAGCCAAATGGTCATAACTATACTGTTAAAATGCCACTAACACTTTGTATCTTAAATGATTTGAACTAACTAATTCAGATATGTAATGCATTTCTTGATACATGATGTGAAGGTGCTGGTGCTGGACTGGGATGGAAAGGTCGGAAATCACATGACTCCAGGTAACAGTACAAAAGGTTTACTTGAAAACACAAGCTTTTGGAGCTTTGCTCCTTCAGGTGTTAGTGAGAGAGATAGGATCAGACACAGAATTTATAAGTAAGAGATCAAAAGATCACACCACTGATGAGGATGCGTTAAGCAAATCTAAGATGCTGTTAAATCTTTAATCAATTCTTGATACACTCTGCTACTGGAGAAAATATGCAGAAATAATTGTGTTGTTTACATCACAATCCCACCTTCAGGTTGCGATGTCCACATTTAATACATAGTCCATTACGAAGGGGAAAGCTCCGCCCAGAAAATTCTTACTCGTCTTTACCTGCTCTCCTTATGCGCTGAAGGCTAATACTGATAATTTGGATTCTTTTTTTCCTCTAACCCTATCCTCCTTTTCTGTCCCTCTTATTTCTTTTGTCCTAAACCCTTTGCATGACAAACTGAAGCTTCTTTCAGTAGTATTCACCTCCTCCTGCTTTTCGTTTATATTAAAATTCCTTAAATTTCTTCACCCCCAGCAGCCAAACCTCCACTCTGCTTTTGTTTGCAGCAATGAAAATGGCAGGGTCCAGTGCTTTGTCAGAAAAAGGAGCCCAGTCTTCCCAAAGATGCAGTATCACCCAATCTGACTCTAGAAAGTAGTTCAAAGCTTGGCATCTCTGTCAGAGAGTAGATTAGATAAGAGATGCTTGTGATGCATCAATGGGCTACACACAGAGCATATGAACAATTCTGTCCCAACATAATGGTCAGCCCCTATTCTCTCAGCTTGATAGTATGCCTGCTTACCTGCAAGCCATTCCACCAATGTCTTTGCTGACACCAGGCTACCAGCTGGTCCAACTACTGCAGTTCAAGCTGAAATGCTGCCCCCTAGGCTCAGGGCTTTTTGATATATTTCTCAAGCTAACCTGAACCACTCTTGTTGCAAACTCTGCAGCCTTCCATTTTCCATGTTGCACCCACTGGTAATGAATAGTAGGCAGGAGTTGTGAGCCATATCTGGAAGAGATATTTCTTGTTAAGTAGCCATACTGCATCCCTATGACCAAGTGGGATGTTACACTAACTATGGATGAAAAAAAGTTGCCCTCATAGGAAGTTGCATCCATTTCTATTGAACAACGAGACAGGTTTGATGCAATACGTGTATAGACATTATAATACCATACATGGCCACACGTCTGTCGTCTGCAAGGTGCGAGAAAGGATTCTGACGGATAGGATTTATGACCATCTGGAAGAGCAATGGCTTGATTAAATGCAGTCAACACGGCTTTGCGAGGGGCAGGTCATGCCTCACAAACCTTATCGAGTTCTTTGAGGATGTGACTAGAAAAGTTGATGAGGGTCGAGCTGTGGATGTGGTGTATATGGACTTCAGCAAGGCATTTGATAAGGTTCCCCATGGCAGGCTCATTCAGAAGGTCAGGAGGAATGGGGTACAGGGGAACTTAGCTGTCTGGATACAGAATTGGCTGGCCAACAGAAGACAGCGAGTGGTAGTAAAAGGAAAATATTCTGCCTGGAGGTCAGTGGTGAATGGTGTTCCACAGGGCTCTGTCCTTGGGCCTCTACTGTTTGTAATTATTATTAATGACTTGGATGAGGGGATTGAAGGATGGGTCAGCAAGTTTGCAGATGACACGAAGGTTGGAGGTGTCGTTGACAGTATAGAGGGCTGTTGTAGGCTGCAGCGGGACATTGGCAGGATGCAGAGATGGGCTGAGAGGTGGCAGATGGAGTTCAACCTGAATAAATGCGAGGTGATGCATTTTGGAAGGTCGAATTTAAAAGCCGAGTACAGGATTAAGGATAGGATTCTTGGCAGTGTGGAGGAACAGAGGGATCTTGGTGTGCAGATACATAGATCCCTTAAAATGGCCACCCAAGTGGACAGATTTGTTAAGAAAGCATATGGTGTTTTGGCTTTCATTAACAGGAGGATTGTGTTTAAGAGTCGTGAGATCTTGTGGGAGCTCTATAAAACTTTGGTTAGACCGTACTTGGAATACTGCGTCCAGTTCTGGTCGCCCTATTATAGGAAAGATGTGGATGCTTTGGAGAGGGTTCAGAGGAGGTTTACCAGGATGTTGCCTGGACTGGAGGGCTTATCTTATGAAGAGAGGTTGACTGAGTTCGGACTCTTTTCATTGGAGAAAAGGAGGAGGAGAGGGGACCTAATTGTGGTATACAAGATAATGAGAGGCATAGATAGAGTTGATAGCCAGAGACTATTTCCCAGGGCAGAAAAGGCTAACACGAGGGGTCATAGTTTTAAGCTGGTTGGAGGAAAGTATAGAGGGGATGTCAGAGGCAGGTTCTTTACACAGAGAGTTGAGAGAGCATGGAATGCGTTGCCAGCAGCAGTTGTGGAAGCAAGGTCATTGGAGACATTTAAGAGACTGCTGGACATGCATATGGTCACAGAAATTTGAGGGTGCATACATGAGGATCAATGGTCGGCACAACATCGTGGGCTGAAGGGCCTGTTCTGTGCTGTACTGTTCTATGTTCTATGTTCTATAAATGAAACCTATATTTTTTGCACTTTTCTGAAATTCAGTAAAATTGCAGCACGACGCATCTGCACTTAGCCAAAAGAATACTGTTATTGATGACCCAAGAAGCAGCCTGGGTGATCCAGGAACTGTACCTCTTCCGCAGCTACACTGGGACTATCCTCCACCTCTTCCTCCGTTACATCAATGACTGTATCGGCACTGCCTCATGCTCCCACAAGGAGCTTGAACAGTTCATCAACTTTACTAACTTTCACCCAGACCATCTCTGGTATCACACCCTCCTTCCTGAACCTCTGTCTCCATTTCTGGTAACCACCTCAAACCTGATATCTATTTCAAGCCCACCAACTCCCACAGCAAGACCACACCTCCTCCCACCCACCTTCCTATCGGAATGTGATCCCCTGCTCCCAATTCCTCCACCTCTGCTCCCATGATAGGGCATTCCACTCCTGACATTCCCAGATGTCCTCTTATTTTAAGGACTGCAGCTTGCCCCCTTCAGTGGTAAAAAATGCTCTCGCCCGCATCTCTTGCATTTCTCGCACCTCTACCCTCACATCCCCTCCTCGCAACAAAAACTAAGACAGAATCCCCCTTGTCCCCACATATCACAGACTACACTCAACATATCATTCTCCACCACTTCTGCCACCTGCAATCTGACCCCACAACCAAGGATATGTTTCCCCTCCCATCCTTATCTGCTTTCTGTAGGGACCACACTCTCCACATCTCCCTCGTCTGCTCCACACGCCCCACTAGCCCCACCACCCCCGCACCTTTCCCTGCAACCACAGGAAATGCTCTACCTGACCCTACACCTCCCACCAAGGAACCAAAACAAAACTTCCACAGACAGAGGATCACCTGCACATCCGCTGTAGTATACTGTATCCACTGTTCCGATGTGGCCTCCTCTCCATCGGTGAGCCGAAGAGGAGGCTTGGAGACTGCTTTGTAGAGCATCTGCACTCTGTTTGCTACAAATGACAACGCCTTCCAGTCGCGAACCACTTCAACTCCCCCTCCCACTCCCTGGGTGGCATGTCCATCCTGGGCCTTCCATAGTGTGACAATGGCGCCACCCAGAAACTGAAGGAGCAGTACCTCATATTCCGCCTTGGGAGCCTACAACCCAACAGTCTCAATGTGGACTTTACCAGTTTCAAAATCTCCCCACGACCACACCGCCCCCCCCACCCCCACACCGGCCTCATCCCATGACCAACTCTCCCTCTCATCCCTGCCTCCTTGACCTGGCACATCCTGTCCATCTTCTTTCCCATCTATCCACTCCTCCCACTTCATTGACCAATCCCCACCACTGTCTACCTACACTCACCTATCGCCATGCCACCTACCTTCCTCAGCCCCACCCTTCCTCTTTCTATTTATTTCAGACCTCCCTTTCCCCTGCCCCATTTTTGAAGACAGGTACTGACATGAAACGTCAGCTTTCCTGCTCCCATGATGCTGGCTGGCCTGCTGTGTTCCTCCAGCTCCACACTGTGTTAACAAAGATTTAGAGGAATGCTCACTTTCACAGGCTGTTATGGATATGGGCTCCAAATTACTTGCCAAAACATAAACAGTGGTGTTTCTTGTGAAGCATACCCTCTACAAATATGGATTGACTGGAATTAGAAGTATCTGTATATTCGAGGGACAGATGCTAGAGGCTGGATGTACAGCCTGATGATTTGGCCTTTCTCTATACTCCTCCACCACCACCTCCAATTTTTCATGCGAAAAATGTACTGATACCAGCAGGCTGGGGTTGTGGACTGAGCAAAGAGATGGCATACCATCCTGTGTGCTTGTTTACCCACCCATTTCACCAGTACTGGCCATTCTTACCAATAGCAGCTTGTTCTGATATGTGGGTAGCCAACTAGGCTCAGCGGGCATTGTCAAGCACACTAAAGAGGGCAACTGGAATTTTAAAGTTGGCCTCCAGTTTTCTAATGGTCAGGGTGGGGCAACCATAGGGGAGACACTGCTCAGTAGATCTAAAGATCCAAGGCTGCCTTGTGGAGGGATTCTGCAGCATATCCACTTCTCTCAGGGTGATCAGACTTCTGGTTTTTGTTTAAATTAAATGTTTACATTGAAGGGGCCTCAATGAAACACCCTTTCAGTTGCTTACTCTCCATGACAGTCTGCAGTTCTCAAGTCGGATTAGCCCTCAAGTTGAGAACTCATCCACCACTTTTAATTGGGCAGGGACCCTGTCTCTAAGCAATTAAGGGGATGCCTCTGTGAAAATCCCAGATTGCTGACTGCTTACTCCCATGGCAGGGTTTGGTTTTTGTAACAGCCCCAATTCTGCTATTCTACCCCGATGTGTAAATCCAAATATATTTCCAATGGAAAACCTATAAATATCTCTGTTTAACTAAGGACAATGAATAAATAGAATTTACAGAAAACAAGGCAAAAAAAAAAGTGCGATATGGTTCATATTTTTATGGGATAGTGGGGAAGATATCAAGGGGAACTGACATATCTGTTAAGATTGGTGACATGGGAGACATGCCAAAAACTCAAGGCAGGACCTCATCAGTATTTTTTGATCCAGTTGCAGGGTGGAAGACTGATATGAACATTTTGGAGTATCTCACATCACCAAAGTGGGACACTCAAATATACTTCCAGATTTTTGAATCCCTGCCAACTCTATCTCTCTCATCTATTAAATCTTGAGGCCAGCGAAACAGCAGCAATCAACATAAAATATTAAATGCTTCAGATTTTTAATTTCCTTCTGATGCCTTCCATTTTGTATTTGCTTCTGCAGTGGCATCTAGAAATTCTAAATGCTTGCTTAAAATAGACTTATGGTGCCTCCAGCACTTCCAAGGTAGGAAAAATAGACAGTGATTTGCATAATATTATCATATAACTACTCACTGAAACAGGCCTGTCTACATTTGTATGGATGCTTCTAAGGTCATGGGATACCCAATTTTTGTGCTTTTTTTTGTTTTGAACTAGTTTGGGTGTATTAATTTTGCTGAAATTTAAATGTGCCCCTCTTATTTCAAGCAATTTGTTTAACTTTGATGGTTCAGCCCAGTTCCCAAATTTTCACTAACCTACTTAACATGTTACCTCTTCATACACATACTTGGCTATCCCCTCTCTTATACATTAACCTACATACATCCACGTAAACATCTGTGGTAAATCCCAATCAGTTTCATAACTAATCGGAATAAGTCTGGAGAAAAGGCCATCTCTACTTGTCACCAACAAACTGTACCATTTCTTGTCTCCCTCAATTTAAATGTTAGATCTAAAACTGAGAATGGAAGAATATCATGCATCTCAAATAGAATCTCTACAGTGGTTACACAGACCATTCAGCTCATCAAGTCCACATTGACACTCCAAACTGCATCCCATTCAGACCCACCCCCAGAACCATTTACCTGTAACTCTACATTTCCCATGGCTAATCCACCTAACCCACACATCCCTGGATACTATGAGCCATTTAGCATGGCAAATCTATCTAACCTGCACATCTTTGGGCTGTGGGAGGAAACTGGAGCACCCAGAGGAAACCCACGTAGTCACAGGGAAAACATGCAAACTTCATACAGATAATCACCCAGGAATCAAACCTGGGTCCCTGCTGGTGTGAGGCAGCAGTGTTAACCACTGAGCCACCATGCCAACCATGATCATATAGCGTGATCTCAATAATTTCACAATCATCTAAATCAATAATTCTTCTTTCTGTCTTTAATGGCACAAGTTTCAACTTTAGCTAACAAGCGCTTATGAAGGACTTTATCAAATGCGTTCTTGAAAACTATACAAATAAATTCATGCCCAATATTTTGGTCACCTCTTCAAAAGGTTTGATCAGGTGTGTCACTCATAAACCGTTCATTTACATAAATCTGTTTCAGGCAGTTTTGTACAGAAATTTCAAAATGTGTGAATTTTATCAAATGTTCAACAAATATAACTATCTTAATAGAATCTAGTTTGCATAATGTATACTTATAATGGATTTGTTATTGATATCCTTTTATTTTGTGTAATGCCCAAGGGGTCTGTGTCTGCACTGGAAACTAGAACAAACACAGAAATAAACAAACAAAACTATTCAGCATCTGAATTCAGCTGAATTACTGTCTTTTAAACATTCATGTATGAATAAATAATCTCTGCACAAATCACAAGTTACTCATGCATCTGTGTACATGCTAAGAAAGTAAATTAAGAAAATCTTTGCTTTTGAAAATAACTATTATGGTCCTTATGAAATGCAGTCCTTTTTGGTCTCTGTTATACACTCCAGCAGTACCAGACTTCAAAATTAGGCTTCATAATCTCAACCACTCATTTGCTTCAAATCAGTAAATCAGGACTGCATTCTTTTTACACTTTGCCCTTGCTTGTTGGTCTTCCAGAACAAGGAGTTGCCCTTGACCGGGTGTTACAGACTGGCACATACCAAGGTCCAGGACTATGTGCTGAGGGACGCTCGAAAGGTTGGGGCAGCTGCTGCTGAGGCACAGTGGGGAAAGACCACCATCCAAGGTTTTCCTGCTCAAGATAAATGGGGGTCTGTTCAGTTATTCCTCCTAATGCTTTAACACATGTAAAGGTAGTCTTGTTTGTGTAAGAGATGCCTTTGGTTTGTTGGGATAGAGTCAAACTCAAATGTTTGATTGTTTATTTAATGTGCTACTGTAAAGAACCAAACTGCATTTGTGATAATGTACATACACAAGGAGATTGTTTTTATGAATAAAGTATATGTTTGAAATAAAAAATAGGTCAACAAAGCCAGACAAACGGTATGGGAGTAAGCTTTCTCAGTTTGTATTAAACCACTGAAAGCCCATTATTCAGAGATGGAACAGAAAGGAAAGAGAATAAAGAAGTAGCCAAGTAACTGAAAGTGAGGAATGCAGTGTCATCTTTGTGCCAGAGTGTTGTATATAACTCTGGCTATTCATGAACTGGCATTATGCATCCTAGTGCCTGCTCATGACATTTTAAGATTTAGGAAGAACAATTCGGGGGGCACAGTAGTCCAGTGGTTAGCACTGCTGCTTCACCGTGCCAAGGACCCGGGTTCGATTCCAGCCTCGGGCGACTCTCTATGCAGAGTTTGCACATTCTCCCCAAGTCTGCATGAGTTTCTTCCGGGTGCTCCGGTTTCCTCCCACAGTCCAAAGATGTGCAGGTTTGGTGGAGTGGCCATACTAAATTGGTAGTGTTCAGGGGTGTGTGGGTTATAGGGGGATGGGTCTGGGTGGGATGCTTCAAGGGGCAGTGTAGACTCGTTGGGCCAAAAGGGCCTGTTCCCACACTGTAGGAGATCTAATCAATTGGTTTGAGTGTTAATTTAACACTGAGTCAAATAGTCTGCTTTTATATTATGATTCCAATGTAAAATGTATTTTTAAATAAATTGACACAACTATCCAGCTAATCAAATTAGAAAATGCCTTCAAGACTGATAACACTCAAATCAAAATTAATTCTGAAATCTTAGTTTTCTTAACTTATGCATTCAGATGGCACTGAATTGTTGAATCTGTATCCATTTCTGAAGAAGGGTCTAGACCCGAAACTTCAACCTTCCTGCTCCTCTAATGCTTCTTGGCCTGCTGAGTTCATCCAGCTCTACACCTTGTTATCTCAGATTCTCCAGCATCTGCAGTTCCTACTATCTCAAGCTATTCAGTTACAGGCCGTACAATGTCTAAGACTAGTCCTTGCTGCAATAGATATGCAGATACGTCTCAGCAAGGGTCACTGGACAGCAAACATTCCACAACATAGGAACACTGAGACAGACTACCTCATCCAGTTGTGTCCCTGTTCACACAAACTAGCTGAAGGTCAATTCATGAAGTGAAAAAAGGATTTCTTATTTCAGCAGTCCAATAATATACAGTAGTCTAACTGTCAAACTCTAAATATCAAGAGAGCTGTTAAATATTTGTCTGTAAAGAGCCTACTTGCGGTGATAATCTTTACTAAGTAGATTCTTACATGACTTTGCGTAATAAGCTAGATTATCATACAAGACCAAGGACTACAGAAATTATATTTGTGCGACAACTATAGCCAGTTAATATAACAGGCTTTCATATTCATAACTCAAGTTATCGTTTCACAGCTATTCACAAAAAGGTGTTCTTCCTACTGGTAACTGTTAATTGGCAGGCATTTAATTCTTCTTTATTTTGGGTAACCATTAATTTTGAACATCTATTGAGACAGCAGATTAAACTGGTCCTTTACCTTTGCTAAGATAATAGCTTTGCACACAGAGATTGAATGTACCGCAAGATGCAAATTTTTTTTAAGAAAGGCTTCTTGAGATTTCTCAAGGGCAACTTCTTGTTTTTTGGGGCTTATGTTTTGGTTTTCAGGAGGCCTTTTTGCAATCTAAATAACTCTTCATAAGGTGGTGTGTCCACCTTGAAACAATACTATTTGTACTTTTATGCTGATATATGTAGTATTTAGACTCACAAAAAACAGAATTAGAAGAATTCATCAATATCCTCAACAATTTAAAACTACATTATTAAACTTGAAGACACAACATGTAAGGAAAATATTAAATTCCAAGACATGGCAGCGCTTAAATTGGCACAGGGTTGATGGCATAAGTTAGTAACAAATATATCTGTTTAAAAAGCTGATAAATATTTCTATTCACAATAAGTTGTCACCCAAAACGTACCTTACGCAGACTGGTGAGCTCGCAGGTTGCATGTTGTCCCTAATCAGTCAATGTACATCAAATAGTTCTTAGTACTTAAGACACACAAATAAAAATCCTTATTGAATAAAACTTTCATCATAATTTTATGCAATTCTCCAAGTGTTCATTACAAGAGCATTTACTACATTTCCCCCCACATAATAGCTGTTGAATTATAATTTTAATCAGAAAACTCTTCATTAATTTGTTCAGCGTTTACTACCTGTTTTCCTATTCCCAGTTTGCTATGTATTCACTTGTTACAAAATCAAACTTTTTCTTCCTTTTTGCAGTTTCTCTCCCCTTTAAGGTCTTCTTCACCCTTTACAGCTTCCTCTCCCCCACCTTTTAGACCCACTGTCACACTACTGTGCAGAATACCCCTCTCTCCCTCCACTTTGCAGCAATCCTTCCATTTTTCAGACACCCTCTCCCTCTCTCTGCACTTTGCTGTTCTCCCTTCTATTTGCAGGGCTCCCTCTCTCCCTTTGCTTCACAACGGCTCCCCTGCCCTTTCCCTCTACTCTGCAGCTGCCTACTTCCCCTACCAGTTTGCAAACTCCCTTTTCCCTCCACTTGCTCTCTTCTTCAACATTGGAACCTCACTTTGCCTCCAGGACCCCAAACCACCCTATCCATGCCCCAGTTTCAGTCCTTATTCGACAGGTCGTCGTCCACCACTTCGGTCTCCCCAGTTTTGCTCCTCAGCAACCTTCATTCCTGTTCTCTCACCCGCTGACATTCCAGCCCTGGGACCTGCTGTCAGCAGCACCTTTTTGCTCCAATCACAGGCTGGTTCTCACATGTGTTTGCTGCAGACAAGTTGAACCTATCAGCAGCAAGCATGGGATAGAAGCTGCCTGTAATTGAACCAACAGCTCCAAATGGGAATACATGTGAACACCATCAACTGCAAATTCCCTTCCAAGCCACTCACCATCCTGACTTGGAGATATATTGCCATTCATGGAATTCCTAATGGTTTTAGGAAGCCCTAACGGTTTTGAGAGTCTATCCACACGGACTGCAGCAGTTCAAGAAGGCAACTCACCACCTTCTCAAAGGCAACTGGGGACAGGCAATAAATGCTGGCCCAACTAGCAATGCCCACGTCCCATGAACGAATAGAGAATAAAAAATCCGCTGCCCCCGTGCAATTTGAGCTCTGACGTGCAGAGCATTAAGTGAATAGTTAATTAAAACATTACATAATTGGGAATAGATATAGTTCAATATTTATTTTCCAAACTTACACAGGAATCCCAATTTGGCCTTCCTAGGATTTAAAGACCTGATATGTTCTGTCGTATTATTGTTAATCACTGAATTAGAAACTGGAATCAAAATATTAGCAACAAGTCTACAATACAACACTCAATATGTTATGCTGTACTTTTGTTGGCACAAGTTTGTAGAACTTAGGATTCCTGTTTGCAAATGGAGCATGGGAATCTTTAAAATTATGACCTCTATTTCTGCTAATTGTATTATTGCAAAACCCCATCGTCAATCTGTCTTTATTTCTTGCGTCTTTTTAATTCTATGCTTACCCTCGTCCTCCATTTCTCAGGGATGTCTGCATTTCATCGGGCTGCAAAGTTTAATGATGATGCAAGAACAATTCTGTCTGAAAGAAAAGCAGAAAAAAACGATCATCAGAAATGAATTATGGGATGGATAAAGAGAACAAATGCAAATGAACATTAAATATCGTGGAAAACAACACTAAGAAGTGAAATCAAATCCTGTGATGGCATCTTCTCTTCTTACATTTAAACATTGCCTGCATTCACCATAAAATTTTTTGGATTTGTCTTATATTGTGAAAATGGACACAAATAAGGCGGCTACTTCTGCGATTTCTGACCAGACGGCCATAAGTTTTTTTGGAAAATTCCTAATTGAATATCCTTGGCTGGAGCCCTCTGTTGAACATTTTGAGATAGAACTATCAGTGGAATTTATACCAGCTTATTGTTTACAGTTTAGCCAAAATTCAAATGCAACAGGATTTTCAGACTTCCTGGGTTGAAGTTTTACAACTTGGAGTTAGCCAAGTGATAGATATCAAGTTTTCTGGAGGGCTTTTCACTGCAAGACCTATTGAATTTTCTCACTGCATCAAAACAAATCCGCTGCAGCAGCTACCTGCTCTGTGCCTATGTCTAATTCTGGCCCCATCTTACCACAAAGCATTCCCAGAACAACTCACCACTCAATGGATATCCTGAAATTCAATGGAAACCTTTGCACTTGCACCATCTTTAAAATACTGTAGTGTCCCTGGAGCTGCCCTGCATGTCACTGATAGAGGGAAGCCGGTGAGCCTGTCTACCAGCAGGGACCTGGTGTTACTGCTGGATGAGATGTTGCAAATGTGGAACATTCTCTTGCTCCAGGATCAGCAGATGTGGCCAAGAAACCAGACCATGCCAGCCTGATCCAAGATAGGCACTTGGCGTATTACAGTCTTAGCTGTCTGAAAGAATGCACAGCACTGAGAAAGTCAATGACCTTCACTGCTCTGCCAGTGTAGGCACCACCATCTTCTCTCGGGTATGTTATACCCACTCTGGTTCTGCTACTGTACCCACTACTCACTCAGACTCATGCTCTACCACTCTCACTATAGCCTGTAACATCCTCCCTCCCTCACGTCATCTTCTTTAACCCCTGGCAGCAGTAACCCTGTATTGCTTTTATGCTGTCAGCATATACTTACATGGGACACTTGCCCGCCCGCACCAAAAGTAACAGTTGGGCCAACCACTTTGATCTCCCTTAGTACATTCCTCTGTCTCATTTGAGGATGGAAACAGCCCTCAACAGAGCAGAAACAGCCAAGACAGGAGGTGTACTGACGAACCTCTTATGTAGAGACCATCCTGACTCTGCGCACCCCACGTGGCTGACTGACATTTCCAAGCCTCCGGACTGACATCAGTAGCTGCCCTTGACTTACTGTGCTGGGATCCCAGAGTGAAGGCTAACCCCCTAGGTTTGACTGACACCTGCGGATAACCAATGGCAAGCTTCCTGGCTCAGCATCAGCACTGAATGGTAAAGTCAGACAGTAGTTTATCAACCTGGCATTTGTGGCTTCAGGCACAAAGCAGAAAACGGTAAGGCAAACCACTGCAAATAAGGGATTCCAGAGCCCCAGTGTAAGCTCAGAGTGAGCGAAAGCGATGGCAGAGAGCAAATATCCCGGAGATTCAGCCGGGTCCAGTCCACGAGCTCAGTGTGTGTCCCTGCAGTGTCCTTGCGGCAGCATTACTATGGGAGTTGTTGGGAAACCCAAGATGATGCACTGAAGTGCTGATTTGTCCTGTAAGTGCATCAGTGATGGCTATGACAATTCTCTGGGCTGGGCGAAATGCCGGCGCCAGCTTTACTGGATGTGTGGTACACATGGCTGGTGTGCATGGAGCATGCCTGGAGAAACTGGTGTCCAGTGTCCAACATGAAAGTCATTTGGAGCAAGCAACAAGCTGAATTCCCCAGGTGCCTGCTCTGGTTTTCATTGCAAGATTTCTTGACATCTAGTTTGTTTGGCAAGCTTCATTAGACTGAAGGCTGGATATTAATGAGGTAAGCTCAGCTATCCACAAGGAGTTTAACAAGCAATAATTCCCTTAATTGGAAACTCCCTGTTGCCTAGGGAGAAACTCACCATGCCACACGTGGAAAGCATTAAAGATGCAAGGACATGCTCTTCACCAGAATTCTGATTTTGCTATAAATCTTGCCTTAGACCAAATTACTCAGACCTATAAAATTCTGCCATATATCTCTAAGTTTGATACTTAAAAGAAAGCTGAAGAAGCCCCTTTACCATAAGCGAGTATCATTAGGAGACCTTCCCCATCTATTCTCCATTGTACAGAAAAAGGCTTCTAGCTTTAAAACCATTCTGGTGGAACAACAGTAGCTGATCAAGTGGTACAAAGTTTTTACCTTACCAATCAGAGAAAAACCAAGTCAGTCAACACAGCACACCAGCTGCAAAGGCAATAGACCCATGCCTTTTTAAACTTGGAGTCTGCTATAACTAAAAGCTCTCCTCGCCTGGTATTTTTCGAAGTGCACCTACACAGAAACTTGATCTGCATGGAAAACAAAACTATAAGTTACTTAGTGATAATGGGAACTGCAGATGCTGGAGAATCCAAGATGATAAAATGTGAGGCTGGATGAACACAGCAGGCCAAGCAGCATCTCAGGAGCACAAAAGCTGATGTTTTGGGCCTAGACCCTTCCTCTCTGAAGAAGGGTCTAGGCCCGAAACGTCAGCTTTTGTGATCCTGAGATGCTGCTGGGCCTGCTGTGTTCATCCAGCCTCACATTTTATTATAAGTTACTTACTTTGTGTCCTGTGGAGCTTTGTCTCTTTGGAGGAATCTTGCAAATAGTACTGCTATGACTCCAGCCACTAAAACCATCTATACCACAATTGAAGAGCAGAATCATTATCTGCAGACAGTCCAAAATGACTATTTTTCTTACAACAGCCCCAACACAAGAACTATGAAGTATTAAGATAATAAAATGTGAGGCTGGATGAACACAGCAGGCCTAGCAGCATCTCAGGAGCACAAAAGCTGGCGTTTCGGGCCTAGACCCTTCATCAGAGAGGGGGATTGGGAGAGGGAACTGGAATAAATAGGGAGAGAGGGGGAGGCGGACCGAAGATGGAGAGTAAAGAAGATAGGTGGAGAGAGTATAGGTGGGGAGTTAGGGAGGGGATAGGTCAGTCCAGGGAAGACGGACAGGTCAAGGAGGTGGGATGAGGTTAGTAGGTAGATGGGGGTGCGGCTTGGGGTGGGAGGAAGGGATGGGTGAGAGGAAGAACCGGTTAGGGAGGCAGAGACAGGCTGGACTGGTTTTGGGATGCAGTGGGTGGGTGGGTAGGGGGGGGGGGGGGGGAGGAAGAGCTGGGCTGGTTGTGTGGTGCAGTGGGGGGAGGGGACGAACTGGGCTGATTTAGGGATGCAGTAGGGGAAGGGGAGATTTTGAAACTGGTGAAGTCCACATTGATACCATATGGCTGCAGGGTTCCCAGGCGGAATATGAGTTGCTGTTCCTGCAACCTTCGGGTGGCATCATTGTGGCAGTGCAGGAGGCCCATGATGGACATGTCATCTACAGAATGGGAGGGGGAGTGGAAATGGTTTGCGACTGGGAGGTGCAGTTGTTTGTTGCGAACTGAGCGGAGGTGTTCTGCAAAGCGGTCCCCAAGCCTCCGCTTGGTTTCCCCAATGTAGAGGAAGCCGCACCGGGTACAGTGGATGCAGTATACCACATTGGCAGATGTGCAGGTGAACCTCTGCTTAATGTGGAATGTCATCTTGGGGCCTGGGATAGGGGTGAGGGAGGAGGTGTGGGGGCAAGTGTAGCATTTCCTACGGTTGCAGGGGAAGGTGCCGGGTGTGGTGGGGTTGGAGGGCAGTGTGGAGCGAACAAGGGAGTCACGGAGAGAGTGGTCTCTCCGGAAAGCAGACAGGGGTGGGGATGGAAAAATGTCTTGGGTGGTGGGGTCGGATTGTAAATGGCGGAAGTGTCGGAGGATGATGCGTTGTATCCGGAGGTTGGTAGGGTGGTGTGTGAGAACGAGGGGGATCCTCTTAGGGCGGTTGTGGCGGGGGCGGGGTGTGAGGGATGTGTTGCGGGAAATACGGGAGACGCGGTCAAGTGCGTTCTCGATCGCTGTGGGGGGAAAGTTGCGGTCCTTAAAGAACTTGGACATCTGGGATGTGCGGGAGTGGAATGTCTTATCGTGGGAGCAGATGCGGCGGAGGCGGAGGAATTGGGAATAGGGGATGGAATTTTTGCAAGAGGGTGGGTGGGAGGAGGTGTATTCTAGGTAGCTGTGGGAGTCGGTGGGCTTGAAATGGACATCAGTTACAAGCTGGTTGCCTGAGATGGAGACTGAGGGGTCCAGGAAGGTGAGGGGTGTGCTGGAGATGGCCCAGGTGAACTGAAGGTTGGGGTGGAAGGTGTTGGTGAAGTGGATGAACTGTTCGAGCTCCTCTGGGGAGCAAGAGGCGGCGCCGATACAGTCATCAATGTACCGGAGGAAGAGGTAGGGTTTGGGGAAGAGGGCCAACTATGAAGTATTATTTTATTTATAACTTGCACTAACTTGGTTCACTGAATTTTCACCAGTGTGTGTGCAAGACTGGCATAATATTTGAAGTTAAGGGTGAACGTGTGAACAAATAAACTTACTTTAAACCTGTGCAAGTTAATGGCTGGACCTTGTAGCACAACAGTTTTGTCCCTATGTCTGAGCCGGGAGGTCTGGGTTCAAGTCCACCCTGCTCCAGGGGTATATAATAACATTGGTGAACAAGTTGCACAAAGAACAAGGAAAATTACAGCACAGGAACAGGCCCTTTGGCCCTCCAAGCCTGCATCGATCGAGATCCTCTGTCTAAACCTGTCATCTATTTTCTAAGGGTCTGTATTCCTCTGCTCCCTGCCCATCCATGTACCTGTCCAGATACATCTTAAAAGAGATTATCACATCTGCATCTACCACCTCCGCTGGCAACGTGTTCCAGGCACCCAACACTCTCTACGCAAAGAACTTTCCACACATATCTCCCTTAAACTTTCCTCCTCTCACTTTGAACTCATGGCCCGTAGTAATCTAGTCTCCCACTCTGGGAAAAAGCAAAAGGTTGATCAGAAAGTATCATGGAAGTTATGAGTGTTCTGAGGAAGGGTCACCAGACCCGAAATGTTAACTCTATTTTTCGCTTCACAGATGCTGCCAGACCTGCAGAGCCTTTCCAGCAACTTTGTTTTTGCTCATGGAAGTTACTTACTGGTTATTCAAAAAATTAATTGACATCCTTTTCCAAAAAAAGGCATTGATTGTGGATTCGAAGAAAAAAGTTTCTGTTCTCTCCCGTCACTGTCTCTAACAATGGAATTTTGAAAGACATATGGAGGCTACCTTATTCTATATAGTGCAGGAAAAGAAAATATATGTTTTCTTTGCAGATATATTTCAGTAAAGAAAACTGAAAGAGAGTAAAAGAACAGAGGCAGCTAATCCTACATCTGAAGCAGAAAGATTGCTCATGCCATTGTTCATCACACTGAAGTCAGGCTGGAGAATGGCTCTGGGCTGGTTGGGACAGGAGAAAATGTAATTTTGGTTTTGTATTGTTGATCATGTGAAAAATATTGAATTATGAGTCACAAAAATAATTATTATCCCAAGTCCAGTGGGTAATAGGGGAGGCAAATGGACTACTGGCCTTTGTTACAAAGAAAATGGAGTATAACAGTAGAGATGTTTTTGCTAAAATTATATAGAAAACACTCATCAGACCACATCTGGAACACTGAACAGTTTTGGGCCCCTGACCTAAGGAAATGTATCTCAATATTGGAGACTGTCCAGAGAAGATTCACGGGGTCAATTCTAGTGGAGGGGTTTTCTTATGAGGAAAGACTATAAACAGGTTGAACTTGTACTTATGGATTTTAAAAGAATAATAGGAGGCCTCATTGAAATATATAAATTTCTTTGGGGGCCTGATACGGTATGTGGAGAGGTGCTTCACCTTCTGGGAAAGTCTGGGACCAAGGGCATAACCTCAGAGTAACGGGTCACTCATTTAAGACATAGACAAGAAAGAGTTTCTTTCCTCAGATGTTATGAATTTGTGAAATGCTTTATCACAAAGAGCTGTCGAGGCTGGATCAGTAAGCCTGAGAGAGACAGATTTTTAAACAGTACAGAAATTAAGGGACATGGGGAAAAGCCAGGAAAGTCGAGTGGGCATTATCAGGTCGCCTATGATTTCAATGAATGGTGGGGCAGACTCGATGAGCCGAATGCCTATTTCTGCTCCTACATCCTGGAGTTTTCTGCTCTCAGTCACATAATGAAATATTTCTCCAATTTAGAACATAAATTGCTTAAACTTTAAATTTTGTCGCACGATCCTTTCCAGTCAGTCACTGGAAATGCGTGCATCTTTTTAAGGTTATTACTTCTTAAAAGAATTGTAGCACCCTCTAGTCCAAATGATCCAAGATTTCTATGTTTCTCTAATTCCAGCCTCTTGTGCAATCCAATTTTAAATCGCTTCCACTGTATTTCTAGTTAACTGAACCCTAGCTCAAGAACACCTGCCTTATTTCTCTCCACCTCACTTTCCTTCCGTCAGAAGCTCCTTAAAATTTCTTCAATCATTTGACTCAAGATATTTTCCCATAGCGCATGTCATACTTTGCTTTATGGGGGAGACAACATTATTAATATAAAGGTCCTTACAACTATATTAATGTATGCAAAAATCATGGAAGGAAGCAGTAAAAGATGAAGAACACATGCAGCATCCTTGGCGTTACTAATATGGCATAGAATATAAGAACAAGGCAGTTGAGTTGTATGTGTTAGTAATTTGGCCTCAGTAACGAGTGTTGCACCCAATGCTGGGCACCACACTTTAAGAACAATGACAAGGTTTGAGAAAGTGTGCATGAAAGACTCTCAAAAATGGTTCTAAGGATGCGGAATGTCAGTTATGGTGACATATGTGAAAAATTAGGACTGTTTTCCTTCCAGTAAATAAAGAAGGCTGCAAGATCAAACAGGTATTCAAAGTCATGAGATAATGGGAACTGCAGATGCTGGAGAATCCAAGATAACAAAGTGTGAAGCTGGATGAACACAGCAGGCCAAACAGCATCAGAGAGGGGTTGGGGAGAGGGTTCTGAAATATATAGGGAGAGAGGGGGAGGCAGACTGAAGATGGATAGAGGAGAAGATAGGTGAAGAGGAGAGTATAGGTGGGGAGGTGGGGAGGGGATAGGTCAGTCCAGGGAGGATGGACAGGTCAAGGAGGTGGAATGACATTGGTAGGTGGGAAATGGAGGAGCAGCTCGAGGTGGGAGGAGGGGATAGGTAAGAGGAAGAACCGGTTAGGGAGGCGGGGATGAGCTGGGCTGGTTTTGAGATGTAGTGGGGGGGAAGGGGACGAGCTAGGCCGGTTTTGGGATGCAATGGGGGAGGGGGAGATTTTGAAGCTGGTGAAGTCCGCATTGATACCATTGCAGGGTTCCTAAGCGGAATATGAATTGCTGTTCCTGCAACCTTCAGGTGGCCTCATTGTGGCACTGCAGGAGGCCCATGATGGACATGTCGTCTGAGGAATGGGAGGAGGAGTTAAAATGGTTTGCGACTGGGAGGTGCAGTCGTTTATTGCGAACCAAGCAGAGGTGTTCTGCAAAGCCGTCCCCATGCCTCCGCTTGGTTTCCCCAACGTAGAGGGAGCCACACCGGGTACAGTGGATACAGTATACTACATTGGCAGATATGCAGGTGAACATCTGCTTAATATGGAAAGTCATCTTGGGGCCTGGGATGGGGGTGAGGGAGGAGGTGTGGGGGGTGAGGGAGGTGGTGTGGGGGGCAAGTGTAGCACTTCCTGCAGTTGCAGGGGAAGATGCCACAACAATGCCACCCAAAGGTTGCAGGAACAGCAACTCATATTCCGCTTGAGAATCCTGCAGCCCAATGGTATCAATGTGGACATCACAAGTTTCAAAATCTCCCCCTCCCCCACTGCATCCCAAAATCAGCTTAGCTCGTCCCCTCCCCCCACTGCATCACAAAACCAGCCCAGCTCATCCCCGCCTCCGTAACCTGTTCTTCCTCTTACCTATCCCCTCCTCCCACCTCAAGCTGCTCCTCCATTTCCCACCTACCAACCTCGTCCCGCCTCCTTGACCTGTCCATCCTCCCTGGACTGACCTATCCCCTCCCTACCTCCCCACCTATACTCTCCTCTCCACCTATCTTCTTTTCTCTCCATCTTCGGTCCACCTCCCCCTCTCTCCCTATTTATTCCAGAACCTTCTCCCCATCCCCCTCTCTGATGAAGGGTCTAGGCCCAAAACGTCAGCTTTTGTGCTCCAGAGATGCTGTTTGGCCTGCTGTCTTCATCCAGCTTCACACTTTGTTATTCAAAGTCATGAGGAGTCTGAACAGAGTGGACAGGGGGAAATTGTTCCCACACATGAAAGCAATGTAACTATAAGGGCACAGACTTAAGGAATTATTAAATGTAGCAAAAGTATTAGGAAAAAACAACATGCAGCAAGTAGTTAGGATATGGAAAGCACTGCTGGAGTGTATGGTTATATCGAGACTTTCAAAGGGGAACTCAACCAGCCACCTGTAAAGGAAGAATATAGAGAGTATGGGAAAGGCTTGGATGTGGCACTTCCAGGAATAATGCTCATTTAAACAGCAGCTATAGAGACAGTGGGCTGAATGTCCTTCTTCAGTACTCTAACAGTTCTGTTGTTTTGTCACTGTTGGGTATTCCAGATGCCCAGACTGTCTCCCTAAGGGGGACATGCCTGGATTGCACTATATATATGATCTTTTGGGTCAAGCAACAAGACCACCTTTTCTTTAAAAATGTAAACAATAATGCCCCAGACTTTCTTGAAACTCCAGTAAGTAATATCTTAAATAATAGGCAGACTGCAGACTGATCCATTCTGCTTAAAAATGACATTCAGGACTTTTTAATGAGTGAGGAGAATAATTTACAACCTTTCTTGCTACTTGCACATCATTCAAAATAGAAATGAACAAACTCCTACTTTTTTGCAGAAGCCTCATTAGAAGAAATTTTAAAAATTGAACTGACTGACAATTTTGTGATACACAGTATTAGGTAATAACCTGCATTTATACCTGTTATATAGGTTAAATGAAGCTGTTATCAACTCATTTATTTAACAAGGTATTTTTCAACTAATTAGTATTGTATAAATAGCATTTAAAAACAGTCTCCTGAGAGTAAATGCTGGTAAACAAGCAGACACCTGGTGACCTGATGGAAACTTGAGTATACTGCTATAACAATTCTACTAAATGCAAGTAATACAATGAATCAAAATTAACACATTTGAAACATTACTTCACAAAAGCTGTCACTACAAAGGGTATCGCTTGTTTCTCATGAACAGCAACAAATTCTTTAAAATTTGAGTAAATGCATGACCATTGTCTTACACCATGATGAAATACAAAATTAAAATGCCCGATGCCCTTTCTTTTGAAAGCAGGTTGGGCTTCCTTTATCGAAGAACAGTGTTTCAGAATTTCCTGCTGCTCCTCTTATAACAGAAATGTTTGTAAAGTGGACTCTGCAATGTTAGTCCCAACATCACTCTTGAGCAAAGCATCTTATGTGGTAATCAATGTTTTTTAGGTGGTGACTTTGACAACATGGGACTTTTAACTGCTGTCTAATGAGCAGCAGCTAAGAGGGGCAGTCACGCCAACTCAAAACTCCACCATAACTGACAAGTCTCCAAGTGAAATGTCAGATCGAACGATAATGAAAAACGTCAAATGTAAGCCTTGAATATTAGTCTAAAGCTCAAGTAACTGCTTAGTTAAGCAAAACTAGGTTTTGTAAACAGCATTCCAGCAGATTCTTTAGTATGTCAGGAACCTATTTCATTATTTGAATACTTGGTGAAAAATACAACTTAAATACCTTGTCAATGCATCAACTAGTTGCACCAATAATGAAAGAAGACATTAGCGTGACACACCAGGTAAAGCACCCTTGCTCTGCAAGCTTGTACATTCACCTGACAAAGGTGGCTGTGCCTTTCTTTTTAACATCTCATCTGGCAGCCAGCATCTCCAACAGTGTAGTACTCCCCTAGAACTGAACTGTTATTTGAACTCACAGCCATCTGATTCAGAAGCAAAAATGGTGCCAAGTGAGCCAGAGCTGACACCACTTGGCACCATCATCCTTGAACTAAATTACAGTGCTAATGGTAAACATGGATAACGAAAACTTCTTAATAAAGGAATGCTTCTGGGGCAAGCAGAGGACATGAGTGTGTTATTGCATGAGTGCACTGCATCTGTTCTCACACGGAAAAAGTATGATAATGTTCCAGAGAGGAAAGACGGCGTAGAGATATTTAATAGCATAAAAGCAGAAAAAAAACAACATACTAAATAGGTTGACATCATTCAAAGACAATAAACTACCAGATGAATGTAAGGCATCCTAGATTGCTGAGGGGAACCCAATGTCAAGTTTATTTATCTACATTTTGGACTGAGAAAGGTGCACTTCGCCTTTCACAGCGCAGTGATGGTGAACATGAGAAAATACTCAGCACTGAACATTCTAAAACCGTTACATATAAAATTCAGGCAAGATCCTACCTACTATGGATCCTTGATATACCCAAAGAGATGGCAAGCTGAATGATATGGTCCCTGATATGAGTTTCCCAACTTAAAACAGTTTATTTGATTCTCTTGCACAATGTGAAGGTTTGAGAAAGTGTGCATGAAAGACTCTCAAAAATGGTTCTAAGGATGCGGGATTTCAATTATGGTGACATACGTGAAAAATTGGGACTGTTTTCTATTGATGAACTTAGCTACATTATATGGTCCTCTTACAGGATAATTGTTTCTTGAATTAAAACTCTTCATCTGTTACCAAGGTAATGCAAATGAAAACTTAAAACAATTAGAACTGTCACTCATGTTTTGCATCAATGACTTTGAGCTAATGTACAGCAGGGGCTTCTGTAACCGTTGCAGTGATTCAATGAAGGCACAGAGAAATGGAGGAGGAACAGGCGTACCTGCAAACCAAGGACCAACTGCAACTTCCAGCATCTGCAAAGCAGCCTTCACTTCAGGATGTGCAGGAAACCAAGTGTTTTTCATCTTCAATGCCATTTCTCCAGTTGATTAAGGCACAGCTTTGGCACAGACTGAGAATGTAACAGGGTACTGCCACTGAACTATGGCAGCTGCTGGAGCAGCACCTGTGACCTGAAGGAATGGGTGGCCATCCTGTCTCAGTGACCAACAAGGTAACAGCAGCAGTTTTTGCAACAGGCTCTTTCCGAACAGTGACAAAGGACTTGTGTGGGATCTCTCAATCATCCGTGCCGACATACATCAAAACTGTGACAATTTGGGCCAGATCACACCGCTTCCTCTTGTATCACCCTGACCAAGTCAGTGCTGTAGTTTGACTTGCTAGATTTAGCAACATAACTAGCTTCAACTGGGGCAGGATGTTTTAGGCTGTACACAGATCACATTGAGGGGATTATATCATAATGTAGCTAAGTTCATCAATAGAAATAGGTGTTATTCCATTGAGGGTAACTGTGCTGTAATGATCAATTCCACTGCTTAGACTTTTGTGCCTGGCACCTGGGAGCTGCTACAATGCCTAAATGTTAGCAAAGTCATGTGTTCCAGCTACATTTGAGGGTCCAGTTGCCTTACAAAGATGGCCACTTGTAAGACCATCCTTGGGAGACAAGGGCTATAGCTGTTGAGTTTGTTGCACAACACCTTGACTGAGAGACAAGGTAGACAATGCAGCCCATTCTTTCATTAGCCCCACAGAGGAGCAGACAACATGCTTCCTTGTAATGAAAGTGAGCCCGGTAGGGAGTTGTCATCTAGGCTATACAGAGTGTGCCACATAATCCAAGCAAGTCAAGCTCTGCACATCTCGAGAGGATGTGATAGATGCTGTCAAACAACAAGAGCAGACGGCAGTCTTCCAAGAAGGAAAATGAGGACATTGAGCAGGAGGAATATCACTTTCTGCATGATAAAACACAGCAGTGTTGTTACAGCTACAAGCCGGACAAGATTTAATTGACATCCGGTTCCAGCAGATAACAGCTGAATGCAGTGATCATTTATTGACTGTAAAAATTGTTGGTGCATGACATGCAAATAACATGTTTCTGTTCAAGAGGCAAATGCAGCTAGTATTTGTTTGATTTCTTTTCGCTTTTGGTGCCTGTACGTAAAAGACAATTTTTTGAAGCAACTGAATGCTTTGCTATATGAGATAGTTCCTCATTGAAGAATTATAAGTTGCTGGGCCATAGATGGAATTGGGCAGAGAGTAGCAGTGACTTAGGGATGGTTATAGGGTGGGATATAACAAAGTGAAGGTAAGCTGTGTGGCCTGATGTCTAAATAGTAAGTGCTAAAATATCCAAGGAAGAGTCAGAAGCCCCGCCTCTGAACAGTGAGACGTTTTGCTTGTGGCTGCTATGCCACTACATTGATAGTGAAGGGCAACTCTGGACTGTCAACAGCTATGGTTCCAATGATGGTAACACCCAGAATATTGGTATATCCCAGCAGTGAGTCAGTCTAGCTATAGCAAGTGGCAGAATTGGAAATAGCAGTAGCTGAGAGGGACAGTTTAGGTATGCAGTAGACAGGAATAACACACTATGGAGTTGGAGGAACACAGCAGGCCAGACAGCATCAGAGGAGCACAAAAGCTAATGTTTCGGGCCTAGACCCTTCATCAGAAAATGGGGAGGGGGAGAGGGTTCTCAAATAAATAGGGAGAGAGGGGGAGCGGATCGAAGATGGATAGAGGAATAGATAGGTGGAGAGAAGACAGACCAGCTAAAGAGGCGGGGATGGAGCCAGTAGAGGTGAGTGTAGGTGGGGAGATAGGGAGGGGATAGGTCCATCCAGGGAGGACAGACAGGTCAAGGGGGCGGGATGAGGTTAGTAGGAAGGAAATTGGGTTGTGGCTTCAGGTGGGAGGAGGGGATAGGTGAGAGGAAGAACAGGTTAGGGAAGGCGAGGGGTCAAGCTGGGCTGGTTTTGGGATGCAGTGGGGGGAGGGGGGATTTTGAAGCTTGTGAAGTCCACATTGATACCATTGGGCTGCAGGGTCCCCAAGTGGAATATGAGTTGCTGTTCCTGAAACCTTCGGGTACCATAATTGTGGTACTGCTGGAGGCCCAGGATGGACAGGTCATCGAAGGAATGGGAGGGAGAGTTGAAATGGTTCGTGACGGGGAGGTGCAGTCGTTTATTGCGAACCGAGCGGAGGTGTTCTGCAAAACTAGTCCCCAAGCCTCCGCTTGGTTTCCCCAATGTAGAGAAAGCCATACCGGGTACAGCGGATGCAGTATTCCTAATTGGCAGATGTGCAGGTGAACATCTGCTTAATATGGAAAGTCATTTTGCGGCCTGGGAAGGAGTGAGGGAGGAGGTGTGGGGGCAGGTGTAACGCTTCCTGCGTTTGCAGGGGAAAGTGCCAGGTGTGGTGGAGTTGGAGGGCAGTGTGGAGTGGACAAGGGAGTCACGGAGAGAGTGGTCTCTCCATAAAGTAGGCAAGGGTTATATCTTTGATACAATTTCAGGTCGGAACTCTTCTTCATTTCTGAAGAAGGGTCCCGACCCGAAATGTCAACTTTCTTACTCCTCCGATGCTGTCTGGCCTGCTGTGTTCCTCCAGCTCCACACTGTGTCATCTCCGAGTCCAGCAACTACAGTTCTTATTATTTCTGATGCAGTAGACAGGAGGTGTGTTTGCGACAACAGGACAAGAAAATTTGCTTTGTCTTGTGGAGAAAATCCCTCCAATGAAATAATGAAAATGACACTCCCAAAATATGGTTATACTGGTAATCAGGTTAGTGACCTTTCATTTGAGCAGACAATAGACCAGATTTGCAAAATCAACACTTAGGCAATAATGGGAGAATAGATTAAAAAGCATTCAGCACCTTTGGCCATTTTCATGCTAAAGACAATATGTTAAGTATAAATTATCACGTGGTATGTCAAAATTAGCACCATATGAGCCAAGGATTGACACATCATGTGCCAACTAAATTTCTTCATAACACCATTTTGATCCAAACTTTTATCATGAATTCTAGTTTAATTCACAGACTGAAAACTAGCAGCAACATCAGTTTGATGCAATCAGCTATATCTTCAATAAATAGATATAACTACATACATGGATAACAAAATGATTCCACTGAGGCTAAAATTCTATTCATCACAATGATCATCCCCATAAACAGAACACAGAACAGAGGGAGAACTACAAGCAGGAAATGTTTAAAAGCATTTCAATGGAGGTATTTACAAAATAGTAACTACAAGTGTTGTGAAACTCAGCAGATCTGGCAGCATTGGATGAGTGAGATAAAAAGAGTTAACTTTTCGGTCTAAAGAAGAATTGGACTTGAAAAATTAAATATTATTCCCCCTCCACAGAGTTTCTCCAGCATTTCCTGTTACTTTTTATTTCATATCTCCAGTATCTACAATATATTGTGTTTATAGGTACAGAGGTGTTTTGTTTTAAGCTATGGATAGTACAACAGTAACAAATAAAAATGATTTCAAAAGAGATTGCCACAATAGGTCTGCTCAGTAGCAAAATTCCCTCACGGGCGCCAAGTGAAGATAAGGATACATAATAGAGTCACACAGCATGGAAACAGACCCTTCAGTTCAACCAATCCACTTTGAACATAATCCCAAACTAAATTAGTCCCACCTGCCTGCTCGTGGCAGATATCCTTCCAAACATTTCCTATTCATGTATCTATCCAAATGTCTTTTATATGTTGTAACTGTACGTGCATCAGCCACTTCCTCAGAAAGTTCATTCCACATGCAAACTACTGTCTGTGTAAAAAAAAATTCCCTCTCATGTCTTTTTTAAATTTCTTTCCTCTCACCTTTAAAAATGCAGCCCCTAGTCTTGAAACATGCCATCCCCTAGGGAAAAGACAACTACCATTAACTCTATCTGTACCTCTCATTATTTTATGAGGTTCTATCAGGTTGCTGCTCAACCTCCTACGCTGCAGTGGTAAAAGTCCCAGTCTATTTAGGCTTTCTTCATAAATCAAACCTTTTATACCAGCAACATCCTGGTAAATGTCTTCTAAACCCTCCCCAGCTTGATAATATCCTTCTTATAACTGGGCAGCCAGTACTGGACATAGAATTTCAGAAGAGGCCTCACCAATGTCCCGTACAACCTCAACGTGACTTCCCAATTCCTATACTGAAAAGGGCTGAGCAATGAAGGCAAGTGTGCGCCAAACAGTTTTCTTTTTAAACCACCCTGTCTACCTATGACGTAAACTTCAAAGAATTTCGTACCTGTACCCCTAGGTCCCTCTGTTCTACAACTCTACCCAAGGACCTACCATTAATTGTATAAGCCCTACCTTTGCTTGTTGTACCAAATGCAATACCTCATATTTATCCAGATTGAGCTCCATCTGTCATTTTTCAACCCATTGACCCATTTGATCAAGGTCCCTCTGTAATCTCAGAAAACCTCCTTCACTGTCTTCAATGCCACCAATGTTGGTGTCATCCACAAACTCACTAACCATGCTTTCTATATTCTCATCCAAATCATTTATATAAATGACAAACAAAAGAGGGCCCAGAATCAGTCCCTGTGGAATACTGCTGGTGACAGACCTCCAGTCTGAAAATCAACCTTCCACCAATTTTCTGTCTCCTGCCTTATGTGGAACATTGGAAATTACTTTGGAAGTTTTTGCAGTAAGCTTTGATGGCTTTAGAATTTAGAAATATAGGCAGCAAAGGAGGTTACAGGGAGAAAGAATCAATTGACATTTTCATTACTATTTACTATTCAGTGTCTTTGGCTGAAAAGAAAGTCATTGTTGAATTTAGGTGAAAGCAAGAGCCAGATCATCCGTGATACCTCATGCAATTGAATAATCTATTGAGTCCGGCACACACCAAAAAAATGGTCATAGAGGGGGATACAAGAAAGTGGTTTGTACTGATAGAATTACAGCCTGTTCAGGAGGAGTGGGGCAAGGGAAAGGAAAACATATTAAGAACATTACATCTCTCAGGTTCATTATGAATATCAAGAAATATTGTGTGATGCTGCTAAATGTGTTCAAATAGACTATTTACCTTTAATTTATATCATTTGTAAATAATAATAATAGTAATAGCAGCAAAGCGCAGCCTTAATTTATTTTTCAGAATATCACAGATTGGCTTAAATTCGAGTAGATCTTACACAGCAGGAGGGCAGCAAGCGGGCAGCTTTGCAAAGAAACTTTGTCCTCATTGGTATGATTTAACTGTGATGTGTAGCAAGAAGCAGATGCCATGCTTAGTCCATGTGGGTTATCCTAAATCAGTGGAGACCATTCTAAGCCAAAGAATAACAACATCCAGAGTAATTAAAATGGAATTGAAGTGGGTAATGCAATTTTTAAAAAATGATTCCACTACTGGGAGTTACAAAGCAGAGTTACATTGACACACTTCTTCTTAAGTTCATGTAGTGTAATATTTTTGTTAATCACATCTCTTTCATGATTACTTACCCTGATTATTTCACAAGCTCATGCTCACAAACTATTAGCCACAAGACATGGTTGTCTACTATCTGCATTTCTGATGTTTTAGGCAGTATTTTGGTTCCATGCATTCTCAGTAGAGTGTCAGCATAGGGACAGGGACCGTTGCCTGGAAGTATGGAGGGTCCACGGCATACCGGTGCTGCCAATGTGTGCTTAACTATGCACCAGCTAATGATAACGTCACAAGAACCACCCATCAAAGCTATTTCAAAAGAGATTATTGTCTTACTTTCACCTTAGATGCTAACTGGCCACTTGTGTTTTCTTTGCTGAGATTGTAGGCACCAGCAAAGGCACTGGAGGAGTGGCAATGTGCTGGAAAGCAGATTGCTGCACTGCTGCAAAATATCTAAGCCCCATTGAACACTGCTATCCACAATGATGACAGAAGCAATATTAGCCCAAGAGGCAAAAAGGCTTACATGACTTCGTTCTGAGCTTCCAATGCAGCAGCCAAATGTTGTGTGGTTTCTGCTGGGGCTACGTTGAAGCTGATACCATCAGTAGCTGATGCTGCTTTGTGAAATATTCAAAAATCCTCACTGACAGACTCGAGGCTCTGCTCAAAATCTGATACCAAGCTGAAACTAGACTCCTTGATGGCCCTGATATTGGCTGCAGATTTTCTGGCTGGCATTGCAGCATGGATATTATTAATCGATTTCTGCAGGCTGCCCCGGTGACGTCTTCATGAGCTTTCTGCAGCAAAACCTGTGCTCTCTGATAATCTGGTCCCTGCATTACCCATGTTGCTAGCGTGGCTGCAGTCCAATTGTGTCAGCATGTCAAAACATCCATTTCTTGTTTCTAAACTGTTCTCTACTTTAAAAGCTGGTGCCCGAGAACATAGGATAGAGAAATGATGTTTCTCCCCCATCACTGTCTTCCTGATCTTCCAATTCCATTTTGCTAGTCTTGGCCAGGCTGTAGCTTTTCAGGGATCTGAGGTGAAAATAAGAAAGACATGCTTACACTGACTAAACTTGCAAACCAGAAAACATTGTAAGTTGCGGATGAAATGGAACAGAAGGATGATGATAACTGGATGTGAGCTTTGATAGCCGCTGGGTGTCAGTCATGATTTTTTTTAAACGACTGCAAGCAGTCTTCCCCTGTGGAGGACATGAAGCCATGCCTGGTTAGGTCCTCCTGCCTGAAGATTATGTAACACATTCATCCTGAAGAGAAAGAGAGATGAGTTAGGTGTGTTTGGTTGAAGAGGCTGCCATTGATAACTAACCGGCAGTCTGTGCAAGGTGTGAAATGTGGGTGAGAGATTTTCAGCAATGTTATACATGAGAGGGAGCCAGGTGAAGCATACTCAGCATGTGAAAGTCAGGAGAAGCAGGGACCAAAGATTGCTGATGAGTGAGACGAGTCCAGCAGTTTCTGAGTAAGCGGTTCAGTTGACGGGATATGGTATTTAAAGTGGCATTCCTTGACCACTCATTCAAAGTCACAAAGTTTATTTCTACACTGCATCCATGTCCTTAGAGCTGGGCTGCCTTCATTGTCACTTGGAACAACAGACATTCACCAGTTAAGCAGGCACCCGCTTCAACTGATACTAAAACCACTCTTAAGTATGTCACATGTTAGGAAAAGCAGTTAAGAGAAAGAGCATTAAGTGGTGAATCTGTTGCTTCAATTCCCTTCTTCCCCTTTGTAAGGTGCTTGTCTTCCTCTCTGCAATGCCCTCTGGTTGACTTGAGAAACTGTTAGCTGTAAAATCAGACACTCATTACTGAACTCATGACACCGTACTGCTTCCCTTCCGAAAAAACTCTCATCAATCATCACTTATGCCAAACATTGCACCTATACTTCAACCTCAAACAATTAGCAAGCTTCACCTAACCTTGCACATTTACTAGTGCTGTGAATCTTACACCTACATCTCACTGCCAGTACAGGCGTAACGAGCCAAAGCTCTTCCTTCTGCGCTATTAAAATTCTGTGATTCAATCTGTTAGAATCATGTTACAAATTAAACTGACTCAGTCATTAAACATGACAAATTCTACCAGCCATGTGAGAATGTATTTCGCTGAAATGAATATTGCTAACTTCAACATTTTAAAAAAAGTTCTCTTTATTGAACACAATCGTAATGAGTTCTCTGTGGTTGAATGCATTGCAGCATGTGGTACTCTGGTCTGAATACAATTCTCTGTGAGCGATATTCTTGTTATCTTTTATTAGCCCAAATAAAAAAAAATGTGGAGACAGCTCAAAAGTAAAACAGATTATTCATATTTTAAAAAATATAAACAAAAGTTGTTGTTTATATAAACACAAAATATAGTTTGATAATCTATGCCACTGTAGAATAACATAAGTTAATTGTAGAAATTGTCCAGTAAAGAAAAATGCTCAGAGCATTTCCAGTGGGTACAAAGCCACTGCACAGTTCTTGAAAATATAATGTTGTCATGACAACAGACCATAGCCCCAAATTACTTAGATGCATTGAACTTTTAAGTAATTTAAGTTTTCTTTGTTAAATTATTTTGACAATGGTATACAAGCCAAAGATGGAACAGGAACCATTCTCGTAAATCACTTCAGCATTATCTCCAACACATTTTTTTTTCTTTAACGTAGCAACCAGAACTGTTCACAAAATCCTAGCTGAGGCCAACAAGCGTCTTGTTCAAGTTCAACATCACATCCACGCTCTTGTATTCTGTGGCCCTATTAATAAATGTGAAAGCACTACACGCTTTATTTACTGCTCTCTATTTGTCCTGCCAATTTCAATCAACTGTGCACACATAGCCCCAATTTCCCTCTACTCTTTCACCCTCCCCGGACTGACCTATCCCCTCCCCACCCATACTTTCCTCTCCACCTATCTTCTCCTCTATCCATCTGTGGTCCATCTCCCCCTTGCTCCCTATTAATTTCAAGATCCTCTCCCCATCCCCCTCTCTGATGAAGGGTCTAGGCCCGAAACACCAGCTTTTATGCTCCCGAGATGCTGCTTGGCCTGCTGTGTTCCACACTTTGTTATCTCAGATTCTCCAGCATCTGCAGTTCCCATTATCTCTAGGTAAACACCATCTCCCACCTGAAATCCATACTGACATTTTCTAATCCATCTACCTTTTCTAACGTGGCTACTGATTCTATTCCAAAACAACTGCTTCTAAACATTTTCCCATTATCAAAATTAAACTAACTGGTGTGTAATTGGTCTCTTTAAACATGTTTCTTTTTCTCTTTCACCACAATTAACCATCTCATTGTCTTTTGCACTGGGCCTCTACATCATCTATCCTCTCCATCTGTTTCGGAAAATTTCCAACCCTTTTCAGTTCTGAAGAAGAATCGTATTGAATTCAAAATGTTAACTTTTTTTTCATGATGCTGTCAGACCTTTTGAATTTCTCCAGCATTCTCTGTGTTTGTTTCAGAATTCTACCACCTGCAGCACACAGCTTTTATTTGAATGAATAACCTTCACAATATTATCTAAAATTCAGCCTTTGACATTCAATGGTCTTAATATTGCTGAGACCTTACAATCAACATCCTTCAAATTAACACTAACCAGAAAATGAATTGGACTATCCATACTAATATTGTGGCTACAAGAGAAGGTCAGCAGCTAGGAATTCTGGGATGAATAACTTACCTCCTGTTTAAAGCCTGTCTACCATCTACAAGGCATAATTCAGGAGTGTGACGGAATACTCCCTACTTGCTTAGACGAATGCAGTTCAGTGAATACTCAAGAATGTTGACACTACCCAGAACAAAGCAAAGCAGTCTGTTCGATTGGTACCACATCCATAAACATTCATTCCCTCCACTGATGACATACGGTAACAATATTGAATACTGTGTATAAGATGCACTATGGAAATTCACCAAACACATTCATATTGCATTTCTTCAGTGTCACTAGCTCAAAATCCTGAGCCTTGTGGATGGCTTACAGGTTTTGGGGTATCAAAAGATGAGTTGCTCTCTAAATCATTCCTATTCTCTGTCCTGATCGCAAAGCAACAGTATTTATATGGTTAGTTCAGTGAATTGCAGACACCCTCCACCATCTGGCCGAGAAAAGTTGTTCTTCATATTCCCTCCAACCCCTGTACAAATCACCCTAAATCTGTGCATCCTAGTCACTGACCTCTCTCCTAGAGGTAAAAGGTCTTCCCATTCACTCTATCCAAGCCACTCAATAATGTTTCCGACCTCAATTATATCTACCCTCACCCTCTTCTGTTCTAAGGAAAACAACACCAGCCTATCCCATATTTTCTCACTGGTGCAATTTTTAAGCCCTGATAACATTTTTATAAATCTATTCTACAATCTCTAGAGCAATTATGTCCTTCCTGAAATGTAGTGACCAGAGCTGTACAGAACATCAGAGCAATGGGCTTACTAGTGTCTTACATTTCTCCAGCATAACCTCCCTGCTTTTGCATTCATAACATTGCCAAATGAAAGAAAACACTCCAATCTTCCTTCTTTAAGACTTATCTGTGTGTCTGCTGTCTTCAAGACCTGTGAACATATATTCTAAGATTTCTCACTATCTCTACTCCTCTCAATACTCTCTTATTAATCTGATGGGAGGCGTATTATCCTATATTGATATCATTTATTTTTAAAATTTGGATTTTGAATTTGTGGCTTGGGTGTTTTGGTCTGTGTGTATGAAGGACTAATAATTAACTTGTCAATATTTCTGGAGCATATTTTAGAACAGTATTTGACAAAGAGCTGGGGTTGTCCGGGGGTACTCAGAAACATTTGCTTAGTGGAAGCAATACAATTGGAAAGAGCAAAAGTTGAAAATCATTACGGTCCTTTTGATTGAGATGAATCAATAATTAATTCGTTGCATAGGAAAATCCCATAGACAGCTTTGTTGGCCATTCACAGAAATTTTGACTGTAGTCAAATGAACAAAATTTCTCCTGCAGCAAGGAGCTAATTCAGAATGCACTCTCAATGTAATGTTTCAGTTTGAAGCCTCAGAATTGTTTGGATAGGACCGGACGGGTTATTTGAAAGTTCAACCTCAATACTGTGAAAATAAGAGGTTATCAATAGAGCAATAGAACAGTACAGCACAGGAACAGGCCCTTTGGCCTATCTTATCTGTGTTGACCATGATGTCAGGTTGAGCTAATGCTATCTGCAGGAACATAGTCCCTATCTCTCTATTCCATGCCTGCAAAGCAGGAACAGATGACTGTCTGCAATAAAAGAAACTTTCCTCATTCATGGCCTTTAAATTTTCCCTTTCTCACCTTAAACCTATGTTCCCTACTACTTGCATTTCCAGCCTGAGAAAAAGACTCCAATTATCCACCCTATCCATACTCCTCATAACTTCACATACTTCTTCCGGGTCATTCCTCAGTCTCCAACACACTAGTGAAAATAATCCAAATTTATCCAACCTCTCCTTATAGATAATATACTCAATCCAGATAACATCTCGGTAAAACTCTTTTTGGACCCTCTCCAAAGTCTTCAATTAAGTTGAGACAAGACCTCCCTGCATAAAGCCATGCTGACGATCCACAACAAATCAAGCTCTCGAGTAGAAAAGAGTACTCTCTCTGGTTTTGAGTACTGTAAACTGGTAGTGTTAGAATAGATGGGTTTTTATTCAACAGCTGTTTCAAAATCCTTCAAGTTGTGCTGTATGTAAATAGTTTGGTTTTTACTTTGTTTTTCATTTCTTTTGTGTAATAAATTGTTCTATTGTTAAATCCAAACCTGCAACAGTGCTTTCTTATGTTTCAGTGCGAGACCATTACTTTAAATAAAAACAAAACAATACATAACCTGCCAATCCATGCTTTATGCTGGGATTTGAATTGTCCAACATTAACATCAGCTGGTATCATAGCATTGTATTTTACTGCTTTGCTTGTCTTCCCAAATGCATAACTTCACTTACCCAACTTTAATATTATTTGTCACTCCGCTGCCCGCACATCCAATTCATTGATATCATCCTGTAGTTGACTGCCACCCTCTTCACTATGAACTACCCAGCTAATTTGTGCCATCTTCAAATTTTCAAACTATGCCTACCACATTTAAGCTTTAACCATTAACATATACCGCAAAGAGCAAGTGATCCAACATTGTGCCCTACAGAATAGCACTAAAAACCTGCTTTCCATTCACAAAAGCAGCAATCAATCTTGACCTTTTGTTTCCTACATTGAACTAATTTGTGAACCCCACACCCGAGCACCAAACCATCATCTCCAACACCATTCACGACCTCATCACCTCAGGGGACCTCCCACCCACAGCCTCCAACCTCATTGTTCCCCAACCCCGCACGGCCCGTTTCTATCTCCTTCCCAAAATCCACAAACCTGCCTGCCCTGGTCGACCCATCGTCTCAGCCTGCTCCTGCCCCACCGAACTCATCTCCACCTATCTGGACTCCATTTTCTCCCCTTTGGTCCAGGAACTCCCCACCTACATCCGTGACACCACCCACGCCCTCCACCTCCTCCAGGACTTCCAATTCCCTGGCCCCCAACACCTCATATTCACCATGGACGTCCAGTCCCTGTACACCTGCATTCCGCATGGAGATGGCCTCAAGGCCCTCCGCTTCTTCCTGTCCCGCAGGCCCGACCAGTCCCCCTCCACCGACACTCTCATCCGCCTAGCTGAACTCGTCCTCACACTCAACAACTTCTCTTTTGACTCCTCCCACTTCCTACAGACTAAGGGGGTGGCCATGGGCACCCGCATGGGCCCCAGCTATGCCTGCCTCTTTGTAGGTTACGTGGAACAGTCCCTCTTCCGCACCTACACAGGCCCCAAACCCCACCTCTTCCTCCGGTACATTGATGACTGTATCGGCGCCGCCTCTTGCTCCCCAGAGGAGCTCGAACAGTTCATCCACTTCACCAACACCTTCCACCCCAACCTTCAGTTCACCTGGGCCATCTCCAGCACATCCCTCACCTTCCTGGACCTCTCAGTCTCCATCTCAGGCAACCAGCTTGTAACTGATGTCCATTTCAAGCCCACCGACTCCCACAGCTACCTAGAATACACCTCCTCCCACCCACCCTCCTGCAAAAATCCCATCCCCTATTCCCAATTCCTCCGCCTCCGCCGCATCTGCTCCCACGACAAGACATTCCACTCCCGCACATCCCAGATGTCCAAGTTCTTTAAGGACCGCAACTTTCCCCCCACAGTGATCGAGAACGCCCTTGACCGCGTCTCCCGCATTTCCCGCGACACATCCCTCACACCCCGCCCCCGCCACAACCGCCCTAAGAGGATCCCCCTCGTTCTCACACACCACCCTACCAACCTCCAGATACAACACATTATCCTCCGACACTTCCGCCATTTACAATCCGACCCCACCACCCAAGACATTTTTCCATCCCCTCCCCTGTCTGCTTTCCGGAGAGACCACTCTCTCCGTGACTCCCTTGTTCGCTCCACACTGCCCTCCAACCCCACCACACCCGGCACCTTCCCCTGCAACCGCAGGAAATGCTACACTTGTCCCCACACCTCCTCCCTCACCCCTATCCCAGGCCCCAAGATGACATTCCACATCAAGCAGAGGTTCACCTGCACATCTGCCAATGTGGTATACTGCATCCACTGTACCCGGTGCGGCTTCCTCTACATTGGGGAAACCAAGCGGAGGCTTGGGGACCGCTTTGCGGAACACCTCCGCTCAGTTCGCAACAAACAACTGCACCTCCCAGTCGCAAACCATTTCCACTCCCCCTCCCATTCTCTTGATGACATGTCCATCATGGGCCTCCTGCACTGCCGCAATGATGCCACCCGAAGGTTGCAGGAACAGCAACTCATATTCCGCCTGGGAACCCTGAAGCCATATGGTATCAATGTGGACTTCACCAGTTTCAAAATCTCCCCTTCCCCTACTGCATCCCTCAACCAGCCCAGTTCGTCCCCTCCCCCCACTGCACCACACAACCAGCCCAGCTCTTCCCCCCCAACCCACTGCATCCCAAAACCAGTCCAACCTGTCTCTGCCTCCCTAACCGGTTCTTCCTCTCACCCATCCCTTCCTCCCACCCCAAGCCGCACCCCCCGCTACCTACTAACCTCATCCCACCTCCTTGACCTGTCCGTCTTCCCTGGACTGACCTATCCCCTCCCTACCTCCCCACCTACACTCTCTCCACCTATCTTCTTTACTCTCCATCTTCGGTCCGCCTCCCCCTCTCTCCCTATTTATTCCAGTTCCCTCCCCCCATCCCCCTCTCTGATGAAGGGTCTAGGCCCGAAACGTCAGCTTTTGTGCTCCTGAGATGCTGCTTGGCCTGCTGTGTTCGTCCAGCCTCACATTTGATTATCTTATTAATTTGTGAACCAACTGACCGTATTTCTTTACATCCCATGCGTTTCATATGATGACAGAAGTTTAATGTCGTTAATTCTTTAGCTTTAAAGGCATAAAAAATTGAGAGTAATGAACAGGGATTTGGTGTTCAGCATTAACTCTTCTAGCATTGTTGTGCTTTAACGACTGCTACCAGAAATGGCAGAAATGATTCATATTAACATTTGTTTACTGCAGTACCTTAATTAACCTGCGTGGTGCCAATCTGGCATAAGCTACAACTCTGTCTTCGTGTCAAACTGCTGAGTTTGGTCTGCACTAACCTGCCCCTAGACAGCAGAAGCTAGAATGCCTGCTGCAGCCACTATCTCTAACATACCCAACCCCCAACCCACCATCACTGCCCCCCTCCCACACCTCACTATGCGACAGACCAGAGATGAGAGTGTCATTACTTCTGGCTTGCAAGGAACTGGCCACTTCTGAGCTCAGCAGCCCCTCCCCTCTTCTCCCTAGGTATCTGCCGAAACAGCAAGGTCCTCATGGCAGACTGGAACCCATAAACAGTGGAACAACTCAGAAGAGCTGCTGGACTCCATCTGGACCAGAACACTATTACCCTCCACCACCATACCCCTCCGCAAGTCCAGTCAAACACTACAGTACCCCTTCACTTCTTTAAAGGCCAAAGGTCATGATCCACAGCCTGGAGCAGGAGATTCCTAGCTCTATGCTGTAAGCAGGATGATGCATTTTTCCCTTAAAGTAAAATAACTGGAAACACAAAGAGCAATAATTCAACTGGATCTGATGGAATACATGATAATAAAATGTGAGGCTGGATGAACACAGCAGGCCCAGCAGCATCTCAGGGGCACAAAAGCTGACGTTTCGGGCCTAGACCCTTCATCAGAGAGGGGGAATGGGGTGAGGGTTCTGGAATAAATAGGGGGAGAGGGGGAGGCGGACCGAAGATGGAGAGAAAAGAAGATAGGTGGAGAGGAGAGTATAGGTGGGGAGGTAGGGAGGGGATAGGTCAGTCCAGGGAAGATGGACAGGTCAAGGAGGTGGGATGAGATTTTATTGAATTCTATTGACTTTGTTGAATTCACAATTATTTATGCTATGTACAATGACTTGGATGAGGAAAGTGAATCACCTATTACCAAGTTTGTAGACGACACAAAAATGGTGGGAAGACAAGTGGTACAGACACAAGAGTCTGCAGGAGGGATATAGGCAGGCCAAGTGAGTGGGCAAAAATTTGAAGGTACAATATAATGTGGGCTGGAAGAGGAGGAGCTGCTTATTATTTAAATAGGCAATGGCTGTAGAAAGTTACAGATCCGTGAGTCCTCCCCCATGCATAAATCACGCAAAAGTTATCATTCAAGTTCAGTATCATACAGAAGGCAAATGAAATGTTGGCCTTTATTTCAAATGGAACCAAATTAAGGAAATCTTGCTAAAATTATACGAGCATTAGTTAGACCACAGCTGGAAAATTGCGAACACTTTTGGTCACTTGATCTAAGGAAAGATATATTGGCATTAGGGGCAGTCCAGAGAATCGAAGGACTATCTTATGATAGAAATCAAGTAGGTCAAACCTGTGTCCAGTGCAGTTTTGAAGAATGAGAAACAACCTTTTTGAAATGTATAAAGTTCTTGACAGGCTTTACAGGATAGATGTGGAAAGGTTGTTTGCCTTTGTCGGAGAGTCTAGAGCTACTGACACAATTTCAGAATAAGGAGTTGCCCAGTTTAGACAGAAATGAGAAGAAATCCATTCTCTCAGATGGTTGCGAGCCAGTGGAACTGTTTATTACACAGGCTGTCGAGAATGGGTCATTAAGTATATTTAAGGCTGAGACTGACAGATTTTTAATCAATGGGGAATCAAGGATTCTGGGGAAAAAGCTGGAAAGTGGTCTTCAGGATCAACCATGGTCTCATTGAAAGGTGGAGCAGACTAATGTGTTGAATGGCGTACTTCTGTTCCTACGTCCTATAGTCTTATGACCTGAAAAAGACCACCAATGATGAGCAGATCCAACACTGATCTTCTGTGACAGCTCAACCTTCGACAAACCACACCAGTGAGTATTTGACAACAATCAGCTCCACAAGTTCTCATGTACAGAATAATTGTTGTCACCATACCTCTGTGCTTCAGACAGGCCTAAACCGAGCATCAGCATCATGCAACAGTACTAGAGAAACACCATCATCAAAAGACTCTGCTGCATTGTGCAAATGCTAGTGTCCTTAAAGCCAACTTTGTAAGCATTCAGGTAGACTTCCTGTAAAACTAATGTTCAGATTGCTGAAAAGCATCTCCCTGTCAGGCCCTGCTTTCTGAACTTTCAAATGGCTGTCATTCCAGCATAAGACAAAGAAAATGCTATAAAGACACGCTGAAACTTTTCTTGACATGTAGTTGCATTAACATTAATGGAAGGAGCTTGCCACAAGTTGCTCAAAAGGGGCACTAACTTGTTCATCAAACCATATCAAGTTTTGAGTCGAAATACCTCCATGATGATGGAGGAGGGGAGAAAAGGAAGCAAATCCAGAAAATGGGGGCAGATGTCCCACAAGGTTTTGATTTCTAAAGATATTTGGGGCACAATTGGCCTACTCAGTCACACATAAACCCATAGCAGAAACTCTCAAACTTGAGTAGGTGTTGTCCTTGAATTGAGGGATAGCCATTGATGGGGGAGACAAGAATTGGTCAAGTACTGCCAGCCTTTTGGTACTCAAAATGTTTCAGCACAAGACTGCTTGCATGACAAACAGCAGAAGCAGCAGACAACAGACAGAGCAGAGTGATCCAACAATCAATGGATCAGATCCAAACTCTGCAGTTGTGATACTCCCAGACCAAATGGTGGAACACAATGAAACAACCAATCAGGTTTAGAGGCTCCACACATATCCTCAATGACAAGGAGAGCTCAGTGCATCAGTGCAAAGGACAAGGCCAAAGCATTTGCATCAATCTAAAGAATGAGGTGGATGATCCATCTCAACCACTTTCCAAGGTTCCCAGCATCACAGACGTTCAGACAGTCCTCAGAAAATTCAATTCACTCCACGTGATATCAAGAATCACCTGACAGCACCAGATATAGCAAAGATCACGGGCTCTGGCAACATTCCAGCAACAGCACTCGGACTTGTGTTCCAGAACTAGTAATGCCCCTAAACTGTTTCAATACACTAGCTGTTTGCAATAAACTGTTTGCAACATTAGCAACTACCCAACAATATGAAAAATTGCCCAGGTAAGCCCTGTACACGAAAAGCGGGAGAAATCCAACCCAGCCAATTACCGTACCATCAGTCTGCTCTTGATCATCAGTAAAGTGACTGAAGGATTATCAATGGTACTAAAAAGTGACACTTGCTCAATTTATAATCTACTCAGTGATGCTCAGTTCATGTTCCAAGAAAGTCACTCTGCCCCAGACCTCATTGCAATCTTGCTTCAAACACAGACAAAAGAGAAGAATTTCAGAGGTCAGGTGAAAGTGACTGCCTTTTATGCCAAGCCCATATTTGACCAAGTCTGGAATCAAGGAGCCCTAGGAATTCTGGAATCAATATGAATCAGGAATAGGGGAAAGCGCATTGCTGGTTGGAGTCTTACCTGCACAAATGAACACAATGTGGTTTTGGTGGTCAAAAATCTGAACCCCATTGCATCGCCACAGATGAAATTCTACACCCAACCAGGTTCAGATTTTGCCTCAATAACCTTGACTGCATTATTAGGTCAGTAGCAGGATGTTTGCTGAGGTCACAAAATGTTTAGCACCATTCACAACTAAAAGGATAGTCTGGTCGGCAATGTTCACATCTTAACAATGAATAAAAACAAAACTGGTATCTGGACACTACCTGAATTGATTGGGTAATGTGATGTCAAGATGTCGCCAAATCATTGTGTTCTGTGCACACAGGAGGCACAACTGCATGTGCCTATGTCCTCACAGAATATAGTATGGGCCATGCAGATAACAACCCTGAATCAGCGGCATTCATTTGAATTTCACACCCTATGTTCTTGCCACATAATATCTGGACTACAATTTAATTCTTACTCAAGTGATGAAACTGAAGGCATGGAAGCACAATGGTAAACGTCTTTGCAGGGAAATTCTGAGAAATTATCTAGAATTCAGAGCAAGAAATAATCACTGCGATCATTTTTAACGGTGCTATAGCAGTTACCTGATTTTAAAAGATAAATATCCAGTACACAATAAAAGATGTGATACAAGCTGTGAGGAGGAAACAGGGGGCTGTACGTTTTTAACCTTTCAGTTGTCAATGATGCTTAGTTTCCAGACATATAGACATATTCCAATCTATAGTGATCAAGCTCCACCTGGAACAAAACTGCAAAATACTAACCCACCAATGATACAAATCAATTAAACCAAATAGTTTTGACAATGCATGCAGTTTCTTTCCCTCAAGAAACAAAAACAACTTCATGGTACATGCCTGAACCATAGAAATGCTGTCATGATACAAGAAAAGATGAGGGTTATTGGGCAGGTTACAAAATATTTGGATCAAATTGTAAAATTCCACAAAGGAGTGTTATAATCATGGGCATCTAAGCTAAAATCGAGGAAAGATCCCTGAAGTGACCATTAGTGACCATAGTCATCAGTAAGCTTGCTTTTGTTTAAATCAAATTCTGCAACATAATATAATTTCCAATGTTTTTGACTGTAATCAAAAGAAAATGGATCAGTATATCGAGAAAAAATATTGCATAGATATTGATTCTCAGTCTAGCCTAACCCTAACACTAAAGTATCTTCTACAAGAGCTTTCATCTCAATAGTTTAAGTTAAATGCAACAGGTAATTAAGACTTACATTCAAAATATCGGATTATCAGACAAATGTCACCTTCCAGCCTTTAGCATTAACTAATTAGTTCAATTAAGAAACCATTATTAATAGCATTCTAAGAGATTAAATAATGAAATTAAGGTACCATAATTTCAGTTACAAAGAATTTTATTGCAGACTTCTAAGAAAAAAGTCAATTTTCTTTTGATCATTCATAAAACAGCCTGTTCACACAACATTAGTGATTTAAGTATTTACTACCAATGAGGTTACAATTTATGAAGTGCTTTAGTGGTTAGTGTGAAAGATTTGCATTTGTTTTGTTTAAGTCATCATAGTACAGAGTAAAGAAGAAAATGTTGACAATTTATGGAAAATAAACACAAGGATACAGACTTCACCTCTATAGAGGTGAATAGTGACTAAACACTTCAGAGTTGAAAAATAAACAGTTGATTAAAAACACAAAAATACTGAACTTAAATATTGTCAAAAAGAGATGCATGATGACAAACATTTATTTATTGCATTAATCAGGCCAAATACATGGATGCTAAATTTCAAATGACCACAACATAGGAACATAGGAATAAGAGTGGGTATTCAGGCACTCGAACTTTTCCCGCCAATGAAATCATGGCTGATGCGAGCTTAATTACAAATATATTAATGCCTTTGCTTAACAAAAAGTTATCAGGGAATTAAAATTAATAACTGATCTAGCATCCACTATCATCAGTGGAACAGTGTTCCAAGCACTCATTAGTGGAATAAATTATTAAAGAGTGAAGATAGGAGTAATGTTTCTCTGGGGTTGTGGGTCTGTAAAATATTATAAAACAAAAAGAGACGATTTTTCCTTTGATGCTTGTCCTGATTTTAAGTAAACTTATGTTTTTTTTGTTAAAGTACATTAGGGGCGTTGGGAATATGTTCAGTGACTGACCATCATGGTTGACTGACCAAATTGCAAAAACAAAATGTATGGCCTACCAAATTAAGTTTTACTCCAGGATTTGACTTGTTCACTATTACCATCAACTGAGATCATAACATTTTGTACTCTACGGTTATGTGTAAAATCTAAGATCAGATCATTTCTCATGATTTGTGTATTTGAACCCTGCTGTATTTTACCAGTGCATTGTACATTTGACAAGACTCAAAAGCAACAAAGTGATGATGCTAGTTTAAGTGTGCAATAGACTTACTTACAATTCATCAAAATATCTCTATGATCGCAAAACATCCTCACCCACAGTTATCCCAAACATGGCTTCCAGCAGTTTCTACATTATCTGTGTACATTAGCTCTGAATCAACACCTACACTTAACCAATCGAGTACAGTGAACATAGATCAGTTATTAGTCTAATGTTGAATTAAGTTAAAATAGAATTCAGAATGATTTAATACTACAAACCATTGTCTTTGGTCCCGCACTGTTTTTCAAGCCTTAACTTTTGGCAGAAATATCCTCTAATTCTTCCTTTCAAAATGCATCACTCTTTGTGTAGAAGTGCTTCCTAACATCTTTCCTGAACAGTCTGGGCCTAAATCACAGACCATGTCCCTTAGTTCTAGAATCTCCAAGCAGTGGAAGTAGTTTATCCTTAGCTATTCTGTCTTTTCCCGTTAATATCTTAAAGACTTCAATCAGATCTTCCCTTGACTTCCAAATTCCAGAAAAAACAGGCCTAATTTGTACAGTCTCTCCTCATAACCACTGAAATCTTCTGAACAGATTATATTACGAAAATATCATACTGTCTTGTCAACAAATCTATTGGACTGTGAGACAAAAAGCTCCACAGAAAGACTTAATATCTGTACTACCTTGTCACAATTAAAGTTAATTCATAAGTGCTTAAGCATATTTTCTGATGCAGTAAAGTTTATTTAATATGACACATTCATATGATAATTTTCTTACGAAGTATGAAGTTACACGCTCATGAATTTGATAGTTCTGTCTAACAAATGAAATCAATTGGCCTAGAATCAAAATACTCAATCCAATTGAACAGCATGTTCTGGTTTGGAGATAACTAGGCCTAAATTGAAAGTAGCTGTAGCTGATGTATCTGCATATATCAGGACATTGCAAGTGTCTGGTGGTACAGTGGTAGTGTCCATACCTCTTAGCTGGGAGGCCTGGATTCAAGTCCTACCTGCTCTGGAGGTGTATCATAACGTCTCTGAACAGAATGATGTAAAAAGAAATCCAGCTGCTGCAAATGAAAGTTGGAAACTTCTGGGGCTTTGAGCAATGGTGAGGTGCGTGGTAGTATCAGATGCTAAGTGCTATGAGGCCCATCTCACTCCACCCTTTCTGTTTCTCACTGTGGTGTGGCAAGATTCTTGCATCCTGTTAATGCCACAACCTGCCACATTAACATTCACACTCTCACCTTACCAAATCTATCAAAAAAGTCCAACATTGGGAAAACTTAAACCAGAGCTGGTACAGGGGCAGATTCAGCAAGCCGCTTACTCAGAGCAGCCTGCATGTTGGAAAGTGGGCACCAACGTCTTCTTGTACACTCCAGAGACACACTGGACAAGTGGAGAATGACATTAACTTTGTTCCTACACTGCTGGACACTCCTGCAAATGGCTGAATCTGCTTTAACCTGGGCTACAACCTCAGACCAGGCTGACATTGTCTGGCATTCTGGACTCCACTGCTCATCCTGGGAAGGAGGACAGCTCATAACAGCTCCTATCCTGTTCAGCAGGACCTTCATGACCCTGCTCAGAAAGCGACTGTAAGGGATACTGGTGCTTTGACTGGTGTCTGCCGAGTGGTGAATTGCTCTGACAGCATCACACGGTAAGACCAAGTAAAAATCAGATGTGGTACATAGTTAATGAGGTGAATTTGGTAAGATAAGGCAAGAAAACATGCAAAACCTTATGATGAAAAATCTCCATTAAGCCTGAAGACTTAGCCGAATAAGCCATAAGATTCAGCTCATAAAATCCAGGCCGAGGTATTTCTTGAAGGTGGTCACAACGCTAGAATGTTCCATTGCACTTCACACATCGTAGTGAGAACACTAATGTATAGCCTTTGGTCATCTGCTCATCAAATAAGTTTTGTTAATTTACCTTATTCCTTCAGATGTTTTGCTTCATCAAAAAGCTACAAATTGCAGCCGCTGGAAGTCACAAAGAATATGAGGTATGAAACTTTGCAATATCAACTGACTGTTCTCACCATTGATATTAAATAACATTTAATTTTTTTTTGTTTTGCTCTCCTAACAATTTTATTTCATATAAAATAAACTTTCAGTTTATTTCAAACATAACTAAAGTTTTTTACATGCATCTTCTACACGGTTTTGACATAAAGCAGGTAAATGCAGACCCAAAATTTTAACTACAGCTCTCATAGACTTATCATTACCTCACTGCCTTTTGTGATGAGGGCCTAAATTATTTCAAAACTTGCATTCCAATAGAGTTAAATAGGTATTTTATTTAGTGATAATGGGAACTGCAAATGCTGGAGAATCCAAGATAATAAAATGTGAGGCTGGATGAACACAGCAGGCCAAGCAGCATCTCAGGAGCACAAAAGCTGACGTTTCGGGCCTGGACCCTTCATCAGAGAGGGGGATGGGGTGAGGGTTCTGGAATAAATAGGGAGAGAGGGGGAGGCAGACCGAAGATGGAGAGAAAAGAAGATAGGTGGAGAGGAGAGTATAGGTGGGGAGGTAGGGAGGGGATAGGTCAGTCCAGGGAAGACGGACAGGTCAAGGAGGTGGGATGAGGTTAGTAGGTAGGAGATGGAGGTGCGGCTTGGGGTGGGAGAAGGGGTGGGTGAGAGGAAGAACAGGTTAGGGAGGCAGAGACAGGTTGGACTGGTTTTGGGATGCAGTGGATGGAGGGGAAGAGCTGGGCTGGTTGTGTGGTGCAGTGGGGGGAGGGGACGAACTGGGCTGGTTTGGGGATGCAGTGGGGGAAGGGGAGATTTTGAAGCTGGTGAAGTCCACATTGATACCATCGGGCTGCAGGGTTCCCAAGCGGAATATGAGTTGCTGTTCCTGCAACCTTCGGGTGGCATCATTGTGGTACTGCAGAAGTATTTTATTTAGTTTCTTTTAAGGTTCTCTTTAGTTTCTCAGAAAGTGATTTTTTTTTAAAGCAATGGGTGAAAACAGGATTTCCCAGAAATTATGAGAGTTGAGCTAAGTGAATGGGCAAGCTACCTGGTGAGATCATTGATGAAGTGTTCGCTAATTTAAAATTTACAACCCAGAGGGAGATAGGCAGAGCAGAGTCACAAGCAGATCAAGTTCAGAAAGATCCATTCCAGCAGACGGAGAGCTTAGTTTTGGCAATTTCCAGGCTACCAGAAGTTGAAAGAAGTCTTAAATTGTTATAATAGTTCAAGTAGACAGAGCTGGATAAATCTGAGCTTTTCTTAGAATTTGGCAAGAAAAGTCACTGGTTTAGTCTGTGTTCTGTGCTTCTCTGGCAGAGACAGAAAGAAACATATCAGGTAAATATATGGAATGTTGCTGAAAGGAATTGCTTGTGAACTTATCAGTCGAGTATAAAGTCAAAGAGTGAAAAAAGAATGATACAACACTGGGATTGTGTGTCAGTAAAACATTATAAAACAAAAACAGATTATTTTTCCTTTGATGTTTAAGGTAACAGCTATATTTCACGTTCCTGTTTTAAATAAACTTATGTCTTTTTTGTTAAAGTACATTGGTGGCCTCATGTGAATACATTCAGTGACTTGCCATCATAGTAACCAAACTGCAAAACTAAACTTTACGGACTATCAAATCAGGTTTTACACCACCAACAGACTTATTCACTTGAGATCATAACATTTTGTCCTCAATGGTCATGTGTAAAATCTAAGATCAGATCATTTCTCATGATTTGTGCATTTGAACCCTGCTGTATTTAACCAGTGTGTGGTACATTTGACAGAACCGAAAAGCAACTCAGAGACGATGCTAGATCCTAAGTGTGCAACTGGCTTATTTACATTACATTAAAATATCTCTGTGATCATAAAATATCCTCACCCATGTTTATCCCAACTCTGGCTTCCAGTAGTTTCTGTATTACCCACTTCGTTTAGCTCTGAATCGAAACCAGTACTTAACCAATCAAGTACAGTGAACATAGATCAGTTACTAGACTAACAAAATAGAACTCAGAATAATTTAGAATAATTTACCACTACAAACTAGTGACTGTGCTCCTCCAATCTTTTTCAAGTCCTAACATTTGGCATAAATATCCTCTAATTCCATTTCTATCCTCTAATTTGAGATGACGCAATTTGAGAATATATTTATTAGCATTATAATGGAAATCAGAGTTAACTGTTGCCAGCAGGGTGTTGGAGTAGAATTTTAAATATGTTGCAGTTTGTGCAGGGTCAGGATCGGAAGCAGCAAGCAGAACATGAGAATAGTCATAAGGTAAAGTATTCTGGAATATTTCAGAACTGGAGAATGGAAGTGGAGAAGTTTGGCACAAAGTCACAGAGATGGATGTAATGATCATGGTCATGATCTTATAGCTCAGCTCAAGGCAAACAGAATTTCAAGATTTCAAGAATCGTAGAAAAATGTGACAGAAGAATGACATTCAAACAGAGACAAGGGAACAGATTTTAGGCAGAAGCCAAAGACAATTCTTTTGGTCCCACTGACAGTGACTGTATCACCTAGTACTGAAAAACATAATTAAATCACTATTACCTCAAGGAAGATAGGTGTAGCTGAAGATTCTTGTTTTGTATTTCAGCCCTGATGAGTACAAGATGAAATCCTTCAAAATTTTATGTCTCTTTTTAGGCATTTTGAAGATTTGTTCAAATGTGGTTGGTTACACATTTAAAAGTTCTTGACATGTGGTATTACCAGTAAGGCCAGCAATCAGTGTCCATCCTTAGTCACCCTGAAAAAGTGGCAGTGGGTCACCTTCTTAAAACATTGGCACTCTGCACTTGGCTGCTGTTGAAGGACTGTGTGGAATCCAGGAGCATGGTACAGGCTTTCGGGGTTCAAGGATCCCTGCATGTCAAATTTTATTTTGATAAGCTTCCATTCACTATTTAATTTTTTGCCATCATCACAGGGGCTGTGTAACTGGATTAATGTTGATTAAAATGTTGATAGCAATTTGACTAACCTGAGAGGCTTGTGGGGGCACTTCAAAGAGCAAGTCAATCGTCAGTCATGCTGTGTGGGAGCACAGTGACACATAGGCCTGACTGGGGTAAAAAAGAACGTTACTGAATCAGCTGCATTTTTACTGCAGTCTGACAGCTTCGCTTTCATTTATAATGATGCCAGTTTATTTTAAAATTCAAATATTCATTTTTTTAAGCTGCCAACATGGGCTTGAAACACACTGAGCAGAATTAGCTCAGGTTCAGTCCAACAGCAGAAGAACAGGCAGAAAACCTGCTTCACTTCTCTAATCGGACCCCATGTTATTTAAGTGCGGGCACTTAAGTGGCCAGTGTCTGGTCTTCTACAGAACTAAAGGCCCCACAGTAAGGCAGACTTGCTGATCAATCAGAGGTCAGTCATTCTACATTACAGAATAGTGGCCCAGTGGCAGGAAGCTGCTGCCATTAATGCTGTCTATCCTTGGTCACACTTAAAACACTGGAGCTACGCATTTAGCTGCTCTTGAAGGAGAGGCATGTGGAATCCTGCTGGATAACAGAGGTCTTCAGGGATCAATGATCTCTGCACATCACCAGGAATCATCACTGGCCTCCTGGACTCATGTGAGTACTGTGAGTTTAAGGGGTGCAGATCACTAGCAACGAGGATGGCAGAGGCTGCAATGTAAGGGCAAAGGTTGGTTCTGAGCACGTACCTCTATCTTGGAGCTGTATTTGCAACAGCCCCCACAGGAAACACTGACAACGTCAGCAGTGTTTGCTGGATGGCCCACGAGGGGGACAGGAGTCAGAATCATACAACACGGAAACACGCCTTTCGCCCAACTTGTCCATGCCAACCAGGTTTCCTAAAGCAAACTAGCCCTGTTTGCCTACACTTGGCCCATATCTCTCTAAATCCTTCTTATACACGTACCCATCCAGATGTCTTTCAAATGTTGTAATTATACACACCTCCCCCAATTCCTTTGGCAGATCATTCCATACGTGCACCACACTCTGCGTGAAAGTGTCAGCATTCAGGTCCCTTTTGAATCATTTCGCTCTCATCTTAAATCTATACCCTCAGGTTTTGGACTCTCCTGTCCTGAGAAAACAACCGTGCTTATTCACCCTATCCGTGCTCATGATTTTATAAACCTCTGCAAGGTCCTCTTTCAACCTCCGACACTCCAGGGGAAAACATCCCCAGACTATTGAACCTCTCCCCTTAGCTCAAACCTTCCAACCCCAGCAAACTCTCTGTATAAATCTTTTCTGAGCCCACTCAATTTTAACAATATCTTTCCGACTGCAGGAGACCAGAACTGAATGCAGTATTCTAAAAATGGCTTAACCAATATCGTGTACAGTCACAGCCTGACATCCCAACTACTACATTCACTGCACTAACTAATGAAGGCAAGCATGCCAATGACCTTCTTCACCACCCTGTCTACCTGTGACTCCACTCACAAGGAACTATGCATGTGCACTCCCAGGTCTCTTTGTTCAACAACACTCCCCAAGGGACCTTCCAGTCTCAGTAACATCCTTGTCAATAAGCATTGCACTCTTTCCAGTTTAATTACAGCATTCCTATAGCAGGGCAAACCAGAATTGTGTACAGTACTCCAAACGTGGCCTTACTAATGTCTTGTACAGCCACAACATGACTTCCCAACTCTTGTACTCCATGCTCTGACCAATAAAGGCAAGCACACCTTCACCACCCTGTCTGACAGTGACACCATTTTCAAGAAATGATGTACCAGCCCCACTAGATCTCTCTGTTCAACAACACTCCCCAGGGCCCTCGTATTAACAGTGCAAGTCCTGCCCTGATGTGACTGACCAAAATGAAACACCTCACATTTATTTAGGTAAACTCTATTTGCCATCCCTCAGCCCATTGGTCCAACTGATCAAGATACCATTGTACTCCTAGATAACTTTCTTCACTGTCCGGTATACACCACTTTTGGCGTCATGTGCAAATTTACTAACCAGGCCTCCTACACACTCATCCAATTTTTTTTAATATAAATGAATCACCACCGTGGATCCAGCACCGATCCTAAAACGGCTGCAGGGATGGGAAAATCTCAGAGTTAAATTCAAGTAGGCTCAGAGATTATGGCCTTCAACTGGATCAATATTCAGTCTATTTTACCTTGTTTCTGTTGCTGACTAAATAGAGCGTCAGTCTTCCATAGACAGAAATGTGCTGCACTGCCTTTCCTCTGCTTACGAGGGTCTGCCCATCCAGCAGGCTCCATTAAATCTAACCACATTCACTAGATTAGTTTTGATGCCTGAATGGAACATAGTAACATAACTAGTACCATACCACCTTGTGGTTTAGAAAATCTGAGACAACCTAAGAAACAAAGTGTGAAGCTGGATGAACACAGCAGGCCAAGCAGCATCTCAGGAGCACAAAAGCTGACGTTTCGGGCCTAGACCCTTCATCAGAGAGGGGGATGGGGAGAGGGTTCTGGAATAAATAGGAAGAGATGGGGAGGCGGACCGAAGACGGAGAGAAAAGAAGATAGGTGGAGAGGAGAGTATAGGTGGGGAGGTAGGGAGGGGATAGTTAAGTCCAGGGAAGACGGACAGGTCAAGGAGATGGGATGAGGTTAGTAGGTAGGAAATGGAGGTGCGGCTTGGGGTGGGAGAAAGGGATGGGCGAGAGGAAGAACAGGTTAGGGAGGCAGAGACAGGCTGGGCTGGTTGTGTGATGCAGTGGAGGGAGGGGACGAACTGGGCTGGTTTTGGGATGCAGTGGGGGAAGGGGAGATTTTGAAGCTTGTGAAGTCCACATTGATGCCATTGGGCTGCAGGGTTCCCAAGCGGAATAGGAGTTGCTGTTCCTGCAACCTTCGGGTGGCATCATTGTGGCACTGCAGGAGGCCCATGATGGACATGTCATCTGAGGAATGGGAGGGGGAGTTGAAATGGTTCGTGACTGGGAGGTGCAGTTGTTTGTTGCGAACCGACCCGACTGGGAGGTGCAGTTGTTTGTTATAACCTAAGAAACAATTTGTTTATGAGAAAATTTCTCACTACAGATTGATGGTGAGATATATTCTATTGGTTGGTAGAATCGATTGAACTGTTTAGCGTTGTATTCTTGTCAGTCACACGTGATACAAAAACAGACTTCAAGAATCTTTAAAACTGCTCTACGGTTTGAACTTAATTTAGTAGCAGAACAGTTTCCATGGTGATATCATGACTCTGATGAGCTCACATCGCCATAACACTGGTCTCCTGAACACACTCAAAATGAGGCAATTCTTCTAAGTGAAACAAAAGAATGGAGTTTTTTGTTTTAAATACCAGTCCAGTTTTTAATCTTTTCTGCAAAGTCAAATAGAAATATTCGTTACTGTTCTGTGAATTACTATTGACGCAGGGTCTATTTTTCAACATTAAATGGGAAACAGAACATTTGACTGATAGATGCGGCTGGATATAAATTCAGTTTTAGCAACATTAAGGGTAGTCCAAGTTTCTACTGCGCAGAACTGAATAATTCGAGAGTGGTTTACAAATCTGGTCCAAATAAGACAATGTTATCTGGAAACTGTAGATCATGTATACCTCTGGATTCAAGGGGAAAAACGTTTGAAAAACAATAGTGGTCCTCCTGAAACCGTGATTTATAGGGTTTCAGCCAAACTTTGATGGACTGGGTGTGGCCTCTCAATAATTGAAAACTGTTTCCCCTGCTAGGTGTTGTACTTTCAACCAGTCTGCATTCCGGGGGAAGAAAAAGAAAATGCTTCAAAAGCTGCTCTACAGCTCTCCTTGATGCAAGGCAAAATTAACTTCAATGATTGAGTGGAACTTGTAAACAACTCTCACAAAGGTGACAATCTGTCAATAAAGGGTCACAAAGCCTGAATAATGAAAGAGTGTGAGAAGCATATAGAAGCCAAAATAGGTCACCCGAGCCTGCTCCACCATTCTCGATAACAAAGTGTGAAGCTGGATGAACACAGCAGGCCAAGCAGCATCTCAGGAGCACAAAAGCTGACATTTCAGGCCTAGACCCTTCATCAGAGGGTCTAGGCCCAAAACGTCGGCTTTTGTGCTCCTGAGATGCTGCTTGGCCTGCTGTGTTCATCCAGCTCGACACTTTGTTATCTTGGATTCTCCAGCATCTGCAGTTCCCATTATCACTCACAGCATTCTCGATGACAGGCAATCTACATCAAAGCTATTTTCCTACACTATCTTTAAGCCTTTTTGTCATTAGTATTTAGCAGTCTATCAATCCGTATCTCCAATGCACTTAATGACTGAGCTTTCACTACACTTTGTGGTACAGAATTCTAAGAACCCAGTGAAGTGAAGAAATTTCAATTTTAAATTTAATTCTAAATGGCTTGTCTCTTATTCTGAGGCTGTCCTCCTTTTCCATTCACACGAGCAAGCAAGCAAAAAATTCCTTTTTGTACCCACTCTGACCAGCCCTTTAAGAACTTTGTAAGTTTCAATAAGATCTGGTGTAATTTTTTAGAATTTAGTTTCCTCGCTCTTTCCTCATAGTTGCTGTGGACAAATGGGAATGGGAGTGAATTAGAATTGAATGCTTACCTCCTCTTAAACTTGAGATAACAAGGTACAACTCAGTTTAATATTTTCCTTTTTTTAGCCATCCCTTACTGAAGTAGTCTAAAGTATGTCCCTCAAACCCTAGTGTTTTTCCAAATCCACTTGTTGAAATAAACCCAACACAAAATCATTTATTGAAGTTGAAGATGAGATTTATTAACAAACCATTCAAAATGGATGGAGTTGTTTTGCAACTCCTTCAATGCATTCAAGGATGATGTGTTGACTTCTGAGTGCTAGGGCCAAGTAAGTCATGGAACAGCTGCAGGGCGTTTCAAAGAGGGAACAGTGGGACTAATAACCAATGACGGGAGAGAGAGAGAGAAGAACGAGGTCCTGAGAGCAAACCTCCAGGAGTTGGTAAGAAATTGAAAGGTAAGGCTTCAAGCATAGTAATCTCCAGATTACTCCCAGTGCCATGCAGTAGTGTGTATAGAAATAGATGGATATAAATGCATGACTGCAAAGATAGTGCAGAAGAAAGGGCTTTAGATTGCTTGCACATTGAAACTATTTCTTGGAAAAGTGGAACCTGTACAAGTCAAACAGATTGCTTCTGAATAGGGATGGGACCAACATGTGAGGTTTGCTAATGCTGTTGGGGCAAGATATGGACTAGCTTGGTAGGGATATGGATTCCTGATAAATAGTTCGGAGCGAGGGAATGCTGAGATTAAGTTACAAGTTAAATGTGAGGATTTGAGTCAGGAAGGCAGAGGAATCATCTTAGAACAGGTGAGTTTAGCAAGGCTAAGCTGAATTTATTTTAATGCAAGGAGCTTGAGAAATAATATAGATGAGTTGAGGGCAGAAATAGGCACATGGAAATATGATATCACAGCTATTACCCAGGCTGGTGTACCCTGGTTATATAGTATTTAGACAAGAAAAGTGGGCATTAGAAGATGTTGCTGAGAATGGAGTGGTGGATTGAGTTATAAAAAGGCTGGGTAAGTTGGGGCCTTTTTTCACTGGAGTGTAGGAAGTTGAGGGGTAACCTTATACAGGGGCATAGATAAGATGAATAGCAAGGGTCATTTCTCCTAGGGTGGGGGAGTTCAAAACTAGGTGGCATATTTTTAAGGAGAGAGGAGAAAGATTTTAAAAAGACATGAGCGGCAACTTTATCTTTTACACAGAGTGGTTCGTGCATGAAATGTGCTGCCAGAGGAAATTATGGATGCAAGCCCAGTTACATTTAAAAGACATTCAGATAAGGACACGAATAGGAAAGGCGTGGAGGGATATGGACCAAACACAGGCAAACGGGGCTAGTTTAGTTTGGGAACATGGTTGGTGTGGACTAGTTGGACCGCAGAGTCTGTTTCCAAGCTGCATGTCTCTGTGACACTGTAAGACAGAATGAGGGAGGTCACAATATTGATCAAGGAAAGAATTATAGCAGTGAGGAGGGATGATATCTTAGAAAGATCAACATATAAGGCCATATGAGTAGAAGTTAAAAATCAGTTGTTTGGTGTGTATTATAGGTCCCCAAACAGTCAGGGAGCATTAAAGGTAAAATTTGGAATGAAATTTCAGAGATGTACAAGAATAATGAGACAATAATAGTTGGAGAATTTTAATTATCCAAATATTAACTGAGATAGTTTGAGCATGAAAGTAGGGATAGGACAAAATAATTAAACTGCACTCAGGGGAACTTTTTAAGCCATAATGGAGAAAACTCAACATTAGAGGAGGCATATATGGAAATAAGGTTAGGCAGGTAGAAGGTATGTCAATAGGATGAGCATTTTTGACATGATGACTATAACTCACTTGGATTTAGAGTATTTATGGAAAAAGATACACATGTGCTGCAAGTAAAGGCTCTAAACTGATAGATGGTAATTTTACTCAGATAAGTTATAATTTGGCCCAAGTGACAGACAGCAACTACTTGCGGATAGAAGTGTGCCAGAACAGTGGGAAGCATTCAAGAAGGAAATGGAGAGAATGCAGGACAGTTCTATTCCTGTAAAGACAATGAATTGAACTACAGCCAGAAAATCCTGCAGATCAAGGCACACAGAATTAAGGATATAAAATCTTATGGTAATATGGATGGTTCAGTATAACAGAATCTCTAGAGAAGTATAAAAGGTGGAGGGGAAACTTAAAAAGGAAATTAGGAAAGCAAAGGAATTGCAACAGAAAGAATAAAAGAAAGCAGACATTTTAATATACTTTTCCTTTGTTCAGAGTTGGCTGGCGACAGATAGCTCATCTCCCAGCTTGTTGTGTCAACTTCAGCTGCAATGTCTATACCATGGAGGAGAATCAAAAATTTTTGGAAATACAATCACAGAATCAGCATTGGCCATTTTAACAACCAGGAAGCTTCACAATTTTTGAAAGACACAAGAGTGGAAATATTGGAAGAGAACACAGTATTTATTGAGATTTCCCTTCATGACATAGGACAGTCCTGATATCCCTGGAATTCATCTGGTGAATATGTGCATTCCCTCTATGGAAAATATCTCCTTCCTTACGCATGGGGATCAAAACTGCATATCACTGTAATCCCACCAAAACACTATGCAATTGAAGTAAACATCTTTACTCCAGTATTCAGATCCTCTTGAAACAAAGGCGAACAGAACATTTATCTTCCTCGCTGCTTGCAGCACCTACATGTTAGCTTTCAGTCACTCATGAACAATTGCACACAGGCTCCTTTTTGCATCAACATTTTTTAGTCTCTCATCATTTAAGAAAATATTCTGCACCTCCATTCTCCTACCAAAAAAAGATAGCCTCACACTTATCCACATTATATTTCATCTGTCATGTTCTTGTCATCTCTCTCAGCCTGCCCAATGCTCTTGAAGCCTTTTTGCAACATCATTACAAACACACTCCCACCTCATTTTGAAATCAAGATCTCACGACCTTGTCGGAGGGCCTTTCCCACGTACTCAAAGATCTGCAGGTTAAGATCTGGCCAGCTCAGATACATGAAAATTCATAGTAGAAACTCATGACCCCAAGTAAACATCATTCTCAAAATGAGAGTTTGAACAATGATGATTACTTCTAGTTAAATTACTTTCATTTTTAACCACACGTGCCAGATGAGATGATTAAATTCATGATAAACTTAGCTTTACACCACACTGCCGTCTCTTGGAGTTCTAGTAAGCATTTTTTGGATATCTATTGAGATGCAAAACTTGGGATCTAATAACGTTAAGCAGGTGCAGATTATATTGTGAGAGATTTGCATGCATTGTTGAATGACCAAATAATCTAGTATTAAGGCGGCTTCAGGGCCAGGAAAAATCCTGCAAAACAAGAAAATTGATTAAAACTTGCATTTATAAAGTATCTTTACTGTGATAAAACATTTCAGGCTGCTTAACAGGAAAGTTATCAAAAAACACGTTAACAGTGAGACATCTACAGTGGTAATAATTCAGATGACCAATGGTTTTGGAAAACAGCTATGGTTTAAGGAGTGTCTTAAAGGAAGGAAGTAGGTAGTAAGGCAGGAGGATTTAGGGTGGGAATTCCCAAACTTTGGCATCAGTAACTTGTGAAACAATTAATGCAGGGATGCATCAGACACCAGAGCTGGAGGAGGGCCAATATCTTGGACAGTCGTACGAGTATAGTAGATCCTCAGTTTATGAAGTGTGAGGTAAGGCATTCCAATAAGAAGGGTAAATAAATGCCAAATTTGTCGAAAGCATCCTTGTGTGCCAAGTGGAGCAAGAATGGTCCTCCTGGCCCCAGAGGAAATGCCTCTCTCCTCTCCTGCACCAACTTCTCTTCCTCTTCCTACAGTGTTCAGGTAATTCCTGCCAGGATCAGATTAGAATGAGAATAATGAAATGAGCCCAGGTGCTAATCCATTGGCCCAATACTGTACGTTTCGGCCAAGTTACGATCAAGGCTATTAACAGTAGTGTTTAAAATTTTAAAAGGAATTTTATGGTAATTGATCACACACACAACAATAACAAGGTATTTAAGTAAAATCTAACTTGCTCCCTGGACATCAAACTAGCAACATGCATTGCCCTTCAATTAGTTGAACTGGAAATGTAATTCAAAACAGGTTTTAAAACTGGTAGCTAATCTGCAATGCCCCTTCTGCACCAGGATCACAAATTGAAAATATGTCCCATAAATATTGAAATGAGTAAAGTTATTCCTTAAAAACAAGCATTCTTTATGACTATTTATAAATTAATGCAGTAATAGCAAGTTGTCACTAACTGTACATTGTAATAGATAGTACAATTATAGCATTTTTAAGAAAACGAAAGTGGTTCATGAAGTGGTGGATATTGCATCTGGTACAATTGACTAGAACAACTCTAAACTGGAATTTAACTGCTGTGTTTCAGTTACTGCTCCATCCCTTTAAACTGGAAAGAAAATGTTTCAGAAGTCCCATCTGCAATTTGTGTAAAAGAGAAGAAAACAGCAGAAGAATACGTCCATTAGCCCAGGTTTAAACCAGGACTCTCCAAAAATGAACAGAAATAGTTAGAATTACAGCAGCACAATTCCAAAGTCAATAAATGTAACCTAACAACGCACACTGTCAAAGACAATGCAAGACTTCAATTCAGCTCTTTCTTCACACTGCAAAAATGTGGCAGAATTGGTTTCAATTTGCCTACGACACAAGTTAATTGTATTACTGCAACAAAAGTTGGACAACCATGTTTTAACAGACTCGATTATTTCCAGACATTTTCAGGATTTCAGCCCATCACTTTATGCATTTCATCCCAGAATACAAGTATACTCAATTAATAAGAACACAATTACTTAACATCAACCGTTGCTGGCAGCATGCCCGAATGAATATTTAGCACTAACAATTTGTAAAAGAGAAAAAAAAGTTGTAAAACTATGCAAGATGCAACATGTTTACTGTACAGTGATGCTGCTAGTAACAGTCCCACTGTGGGCAGCTGTAATGTACAAATTTATGCACTTGAATCAGACTGTGTACTCAATTATTTCTTCAGAAAAATAAGAAATAAATTGTTCTTGCATTTAAAGAATGTCTCAAGGAGGTTTCATTTTGGTAGACAGCCAAAAAAGCATTCACATTTTCACATAATGACTTCAGAAGTGCAAACTCACATGGCTAAAGTCAATTCGCAAAACTCTCTCCAAGGTAATATAACAATACATATTCATGTAAAATAAAAGGAAAAATAAATAATGATGGAGCAGAGTGGATAGCTAATGTGATTCCTGGATTTAAATAGGATGAAGAAATCATTCCAAGGAACCATGAATTAATTCTCTGGATCGTAGTAGTTAAGATAATGAAATCCTAATTTGAGGATCATATAAAAAAACAATTACAGCTCGAAGCTAATCAGAAAGTAAGGCATAGTGATCACAGACTCTAAAACGGTAGGTCATGCTTGACCAAACATGCTTAACTATTTGAGCAGTGACAGAAAAGACAGATAAGGGTAGCGCAGGAGGGACAATGACCCAGATTTTGTGGTCATTCTGACAGTTAAAGTGTCACCATTTACCATGATTATTCTGCAAAACTGAAAGCAGGTTTGAGCAAAAAGTGTGGGGCTGGATGAACACAGCAGGCCAAGCAGCATCTTAGGAGCACAAGAGCTGACGGTTCGGGCCTAGGCCCTTCATCAGAATTTTTTTTCTGAAGGGTCTAGGCCCGAAACATCAGCTTTTGTGCTCCTGAGATGCTGTTTGGCCTGCTGTGTTCATCCAGCTCCACACTTTGTTATCTTGGATTCTCCAGCATCTGCAGCTCTCATTATCTTTGAGCAGGTTTGAGCATCTATATTTGTACAGCTAAATGTGGAAGCACAGAAGCTGCTGGTGCTAATTTCCTACATCTCCATTTGGCTCATTCTTGATGTCTTTGCAAATGGAAATCAAAGAAACAAAAAAAATCACTGAGTTTTGGTGTGATCTTGCGGTTATTATTATCCTCAATGTGCAAATCCTCAATGTGCAAATCCTCAAAAGATACTGCATACTGTTGAATCAGGTTTTACGGGGTATTTAAATAACATGTATAACCATAATTACTTCTGAAAGAAAACTTTCTTATCCTGGAAAACAAATTCTCTATGTGAGGGATGTCAATTTTTGCCATTCCATGGTGAAATTCGATAGATTTAAAAATAAAAATTCTGACATTTATTCATTTATTTCAGCAGTAATCTTAAATTTAGCTATATTTTCCCAATCTTTATTAAAATCTATTTTTTTAAAACTGACAAATATTAAGAGAAAATGCGAAGAAGGTTGAACCTAGATCTTGCTACCAAGAATTTTGATGGAAATAGACAGAAATAATGATTTTGAAAAAAAAAAGGAAAAAAAGCTGAATCTCACTTTTTCTGGCCATGTGCAAGTTGTGTCAAATATTCAGGAGGGATTCTCACCAGAAAGCCCAATGAGATTTATCACCATGACTGACCAAGCACGCCTCCTTAACTACCTACGCTGTCCATAAGAACATAAGACATAGGAGCGGAAGTAAGGCCATTCGGCCCATCAAGTTCCCTCTGCCATTTAAATCATGGCTGATGGGCATTTCAACTCCACTTCCCTGCACTCTCCCTGTATGTCTCTATGGTCTCCTTCATGTTCAATTCTAACCCTACCTTATATTATGGTATACTCAAAACAATTTGCCACTCACTGGATAACACTTGAAAGACGGCCATCCTTATGCCTACACAGTCTTTGATAGGCTACTGTGCACCCAGAGAAGCATTAGCAATCTACCATTGACCCTCACCAGCAGCATAATGACTTATTAGTCACAAAGCTATGTTGCTTGTGGCACATACTCACTCTCATTGCTTAGCATTGATCGTTGCTGGCATGATGCCTACACCAATCCAATTACCACAAAACACAGCCTGTACATAGACAAATTCCATCTAAACATCCTCGCTATGTCACTACTACTCTGGCACAAAGCCCACTACATACCTTCATCTTGTCGCTGTTCAGTAGGGGAATACCACATTCCAAACTTGAACTTCTATTGACAGTGACCCAAAAAAACAGACTACAAACAAAACAAATAGAAGCTGCAGTTCACCCCCACAATACAAATCAAATGCTGATGTCTTGACCAACAACTATCTTATATTCACAATATGAGTGCCTGCTGCAATTAGCCTCCATCTACAGTAAATGGATGTTAGTGTGGTTCTGCACTGCTTGTAGCACCCAATGCCACTGAGGTCTGTAAAGGACAAGGAGAGCTTCCTCCTCCCCAGAGTCCTCGTCCTCATCCTCCTTGGACTACTGCTCTCATTCCCCAGTTCCTCACCATCTATCACAACACTGCATTGCCTGCTCAAAGTGTGTACAGCAGAGCAGGCCAGGATGATGTGGCACACACTGTCTGGACTATACTGTAGAGTCCCACCAGACCAGTCCAATCAGTAAACCATGTCTTCATCAGCCTCACTGTCTGCCCCATCATGGCCCTTTTCTAAACATGGGCCGCATTGTACTGCGCTCTGCATCAGGCAGGAAGTTACACAAAGATGTCATCAGCCATGGACTCAGTGGGTAGGTCGCCCTTGCCATTAGTAACCAGCCTTGTAAGGCATCTGGACTCCTCAACACTCCATGTATATGAGGGGGATCCAGGATGTAATATGCAATACAGCCGCCAGTGTAGCAGGCACACACTTTCTGAAATTGCTAACAGTGGAACAGCTGGATTTTAATGGAATTGAACTTTTCCCATTGATAAATTCTGGTGCTGTAAAATGGCTCCGTCAGCATGATGCAGTGCAGTTAATGGATCGACTGCCTGGGCTGCAGCACACTGGCCTCATTGTCAGGGAAACAAAATGAACTGATGCAATCTTAAGCAGAGTACTTTGGTTACCATCCTGATGTACTTGTGGTGTACAACTGGGAGCTCCCACACAGGTCACCCTTCACTCCCTGGACAGACCCAGTCACATACAAGTTGAAAGCAGCTGTCACCATCACTGACATTTGGACAGGATTGCCTCCCACTCCTGCAGTCCTCAGCTTTCACTCTAGCATGGTTCTGTCACAGTGTCCCAGGGCACAAAGAGTGAGCACCAACAATGCATGTCTCTCATATCAGACCCTATCTATCTTCAGGCACCTTGCAGTTGTTTCTACTTAGATTTTCTGGTACTGCTCTGAGGCTTGTGAACTGCCCTGTTCTTCCTGCAGCCACCTTTCCCTGCTTAGGAAGGCAATCTCAGAGACCAATATCCCACCAGCAGCTAAGTTCTTCGTGGAAATGACTTATGTCGGGTGAATCTCTGATGAAGGGTCTAGGCCCAAAACGTCAGCTTTTGTGCTCCTGAATGCTGCTTGGCCTGCTGTGTTCATCCAGCTTCACTCTTTGTTATCTTGGATTCTCCAGCATCTGCAGTTCCCATTGTCACTAATATAAAATTTGGTACTTGATCTGCTGGTACACACTGGAAGGGTACAAAAGGATGCCTAGGACCTAATGGAACTAGGAAATGAGTCATGGATATATATTAATTAAGGGCTAATTGGGCATCAAATGGGTGTATAAACATGGGGAGCAAGTAATCAGTGTTGTTGGAGTTTCTGACTTGGAAATAAAACTCTAACGAGAGAATTACCTGACTGGACTCTGTCAATAAACATTTTAACTTTTGGTGCTCAATCTCCATTACAAACACTCACTTCCTCCACCAGAAGTGTAGAGTGCAGCAACATGGACCAAGATACTCTGTAGCAATTCAAAGTGATGGTCGCAAAAGCAATAAAGTATGATGAAACCAAACCTAAGCTTGAGGGCCTGAGAATAGAATTTAGGTAAATAACAAGAGCAAACAATGATGCAGGGAAAGAATACTCATCTGAAAAGAAAGGACAAGATGAACACTTGTGAGACTCCACAGATGAATAAAGACATAAGGGACATAATTGAGGGTTAAGAGAGAGGAAAACATCAGGTGTACATACAGTAGATTAGTACATGCTAAGTAAGAATATAAAGAGATTAGGAGAAAGGTAAAAAGATCAGGAAAGTAAAGGTGAACCAAGAAATGAAATTACCAAAGGATAGAACGCGAAAATAGCAAAATCTTTTACAGACACATTGGTAAAAATGGATGTGATAGAAATAGTATAACCATTAAGGGATGCACAAGATAACAACAAAAAGATGGCAAAAATATTTAATAGCGTTTTGCTGCAGTACTCACCAAGGGAATGGAAAAGGTTGACATATAATGAATAGTAAAGGCAACAAGATAAGTAATTTAGTATTTTTAAAAGGAACGCATTGAACAAACTAAGCAAAGCCTATATGGATCACACCCACACATTTTAAAATATTCTAGGGAAAGAGCTGGCAGAGGCAATGCTACTCAAAGTGAATAATTCATTCGAAAAGGTGTATATCACAGGGTGTCAATAGCTAATTGCTATCTTAAAGTAAGGGTGCATAAGATGCCCAGAGAATCATAGAGAAAAGAAGAATGGCTGGAATCCAAAATTATTGTAATGAATAGTTAGCATGAATTTCAAAAGGGAAAATCTTGCTCAGAATCAAGAAACAGAGAATGGTGATGTAGAAGACACAACTTACCTGGATTTTTAAAAGGTCCTTGATAAGGTGTCCCAAAATAAACAGCTGTATATAGATCAAAGAATGTGTGTCAGGGGACAAGTAGCAAACGAAATCATGAACTGGCTTCAAGGCAGATACGGATAGCATGCATCAATGGTATTCAGAATGGCTGGGTAGAAAGCGGTGTTCCATAATTTGCATTAATAATTCGGATTTTGAATATTGCTGAATTAAAAAGCCCAGAATTTGTTGAAGTATCTCATATTTCGCTTGGGAACCCTGCAGCCCAAAGGTACCAATGTGGACTTCACAAGCTTCAAAATCTCCCCTCCCCCCGACCACATGCCAAAACCAGCCCAGCCAGTCCCCGCCTCCCTAACTATTCCTCCCCTCTCAAGCCCCAGCCCCATCCCCTACCCACTAACCTCAACCTGCACCCCCGCCACCGACCTGTCCATCCTCCCTGGACTGACCTATCCCCCCCTAACTCTCCACCTACATTCACCCTCACTGGCTCTAACCCAGCCTCTTTGACCTGTCTGTCTTCTCTCATCCTATCTTCTCCTAAAACCATCTTCTATCCACCTCCCCCTGTCTCCCTGTTTATTTCAGAATCCCCTTCCCCTCCCCCATTTTGGAAAAAGGGTCTCGACCTGAAACGTCAAGCTTTTCTGCTCCTCTGATGCTGCTTGGCCTGCTGTGTTCATCCAGCCTCACACCTCACACACGTGTTATCTCAGATTCTCCAGCATTGGCAATTCCTACTATCTCTGTTACAATTTATTGAAGTTTTGGTCTTGCACTCATCAGGAAATGTTACCAAAAATATCAATTGAAGGGGAAACCGATATTTTTATTTTGTGAGAGGATAGTATTAATTGGTTGGCAAGTGGACTGTGACTGGTAACAGTATTGCCATGAGGAACGTAACAATTAATGATGATTGACACTTAACAGGCAACTTTGTTTGTATTTTAAATCAGACAAGTTGACTGATTGATCAGGGTATTGACCTGAGAAATGAACCAGTGAATGGCCATCACTTATTTTGTTAAGTTAAATGCACAGTAGGTAAATAATAGGGGAAATTATTTTCAACTCAGACAAATGAGAATTTGGTAGGAGGAATAAGGTCACTTGTTCCTTGCAAGGTGCAAGTCTAGGTGGGGTAGAGGAACAAAGAAATATCAGAGTGCAAATATATCAATCACACAAAGTTGAGCCACAGTTCAGTGGACCCATAAAAAAGCAAATCAAGCACTAGGCTTTATTTCTGAAGGTTACAATTGAAAAACCTTGCTAAATTTATATTAATGGTCAATTACACTATAGAAGACCATACGCAGTTCTGGTTTCCGTATTTATAGAGAGGCAACAGAGATAGTACAAACAATATTTACAAAATTGACATCAAAATGTGTGGGCATACATATCAGGAAAGGATGGTCAGGCAGGGCTCCTTTTCCCTTGAAAAATAGCAACTTCGGAGTGACTTCTTGGAGGTCTTTAAAATTATGCAAGGTTTTGATAGAGTAGAAATCTTTAATTTTACACAAAGACCAGCCTAGAGACCACTAACAAAAGATAATTACCGAGGGTTTAAGTTGGGAATTCAGAGGAAATACCTTTACCCAAAAGAACACGAGGACTGTGGCAATCACTATCACAGGAACACAGGAGCACATAACAGAATCCCTACAGTGTGAAAACAGGCCATTCAGCCCAACAAGTCCACACTAACTCTCCAAAGAGCTTCCCATCCAGACAGTACCCCCTCGCCCAACCTATCCCTGTATTTCGCATGTAACCTACACATCCCTGGACACTATGGCAAATTTAGCACAGCCAATCCACCTAACTTGTACATCTTTAGCATGTGGGAGGAAACCGGACCAGCTGGGGGAAACGCAAGCAGAGAATGTGCAAACTCCAATACAGTCACTTGAGGCTGGAATTGAACCCAGGTCCTTGACGCTGTAAGGCAGCAGTGCTAACTATTGAGCCACCACGTCACCCCACATTGTACGGATCCATTTAAGGAAAAACTACACAAGCATTTGAGGAAGCAAAGAATAAAGGTTATGATGGTAAGTTCAGATGAGGAAAGATGAAAGGAGACTTAAATGGAATATAAACACAACATGAACTGGTTGGGCCAAGTGGCCTCTTCCTGTGCTGTATATCCTGTGTGACCATTTCAAACTCACCAAGTTTCCTTAGTCAGCACCTTCCAAACAAGGAACCTCTGCCACAGAGAAGAACAAGAATAGCAGACATATGGGAACTTCATCACCTGCAAGATGCTCTCCAAGTCATACACCATCTTGATTTGAAAATGTATTTCACTATCTTCACTGTCACGGCGTCAACTCTATGGAACTTGCACCACCTGAATGGCAGCAGTTTTAAAAAGCAGTTCATTGTCCACGTCTTGAGGCCAGTAGGGATGAGTGGTAAATGCTGGCCTTGCCACTGATGCTCACATCCTAAGAATGAAAAGAAACCTTGCAAGTTATAGTGCGCCAGCATCTGAAGCTGATGTTTTTGACAAAGAAAGCAAGGTTGCAGAGCTCTTAAAATTGATAATGGAATGATGCAACAAAACAAGGTCATTCCGTTCTTTCCTTAAAAATGCAATTCACAAAGATCACAAAGAAAGTGTCATCTGAATTCTTCAGGCAGGGACATCCATAATTCTCCAAATCAAACTTTCCAAACCCAAGTTGCACTGATTTTTTGCTCTCAAAGAGAATAGCACGGAGATGTAATCATGGCTTCTCTCATCACTTAGCAACCACTGCAAAAGCAGATGGCAAAAGGTACAAGTATATCAGGAAAGCGGCAAGAGAAAGTTTAAATTAAAAAAAACCATAATTCAGAGTACCATGGGAAATATTTCCCATCGGGGGAATCATAAAACTCCTTCCCTTGACCTTCGTTTGCTGTTTGTCGAACTTCGCTGTTTTCTCCTACAAAGTTGTTTCTAATTTTACGTATTGCTTGTAAAAGACTTTAAAATGTGTCAAATCTGTCTCTGTTTAACTCATCAAAAGCATCTCAGAGCATATCACAACTGATGAATGAGGAGCCCTCTAGAGTTTCAGAAACACCAATCAAGTGAGAGTTCTTGTCTCTGTTTAAGGCTGAGATAGATTCTTAATCAATAGGATACTCAATGGTTATGGGGAAAGGACAGGAAAGTGGAGGACAGGAGTGTCAGAGCAGCCATGATTTTATTGGCTGGCAGAGCAGGTGCTGAATGGCATACTCCTGTTTCTATGTCTCATGGTCTTAATTAGACCAAACTCCAGGGCTGACAGAACCCATACATATCCAAACAGTATGTTCTATCCGATATTCCCCTCCTTTACCAATGCCAACAAAAGCATTACGCGGTCATCCATTTGTTGCTTGAGTGGCCTTGTTTATGGAAAAGGTAAAACAAAAGGTGACTTCTCCTCAGAAGTATTTCTTCGGCTGGAGAGCACTTCAGAATTATTGTACACATAAGATAAAGTACTATAAATCTGCAAAATTGATTTCAATCTCAAATTACTCTTGGCTTTTAAGTTTGCGCAAACTTGCACCTATTGGTGTTCTCATGTACCTGTTTCCCTTGTTCTTCAAAGTGCAGGAGGTTGCATTATGGTAAAGTCCTGTCTCAGGAACCCTGAGGAATTGCTGTACTGCATCTTGCATATGGTAAACATTGTGTCACTGTGCATTGGTGACAGCGGGAGTGAACATTTATGGGGTGCCAAACAGTCTGATTTGTCAAGTGATAATGTAGATGCTGGAGAATCCAAGATAACAAAGTGTGGAGCTGGATGAACACAGCAGGCCAAGCAGCATCTCAGGAGCACAAAAACTGACGTTTCGGGCCTACACCCTTCATCAGAACTCTCGGATGAAGGGTCTAGGCCCGAAACGTCAGCTTTTGTGCTCCTATGATGCTGCTTGACCTTCTGTGTTCATCCAGCTCCACACTTTGTTAGTCTGAATTGTCAAGTCTGTTGTCATGCTTCTTGAGTGATACTGGAGCTCATTCATGCAGGCAAGTGAAGAGTTTTCTATCCCACTCCTGACTTATGCTTGTAGATAGTGGACAGGCTTTGAATAGTCAGGAGGTGAGTTGCTCAATGAAGACTTGCTAGCCTCTGACTTGGTCTTATAGCTATCATTTTAAAAACTAGTCCAACAAATTTCTGGTCAATGGCAATCACCAGGATAGCGATAGCAGAGGCATCAGCAGTGGTCATAGAATAGCCTAGCGAGGTATGTGATTCACTTGTTGGACATGATCATCACTTGAGTGACATTCATGCCACACAGCAGGTCTAAGCCTTACTAGTTTATTTATTTTCATTTTTAATTTGTTCATTGGATCTGGGCATTACATATTGGACCAGGACAACAAAACGTGAGGCTGGATGAACACAGCAGGCCAAGCAGCATCCCAGGAGCACAAAAGCCGACGTTTCGGGCCTAGACCCTTCATCAGAGAGGGGGATGGGGGGAGGGAACTGGAATAAATAGGGAGAGAGGGGGAGGCGGACCGAAGATGGAGAGTAAAGAAGATAGGTGGAGAGGGTGTAGGTGGGGAGGTAGGGAGGGGATAGGTCAGTCCAGGGAAGACGGACAGGTCAAGGAGGTGGGATGAGGTTAGTAGGTAGCTGGGGGTGCGGCTTGGGGTGGGAGGAAGGGATGGGTGACAGGAAGAACCGGTTAGGGAGGCAGAGACAGGTTGGACTGGTTTTGGGATGCAGTGGGTGGGGGGGAAGAGCTGGGCTGGTTGTGTGGTGCAGTGGGGGGAGGGGATGAACTGGGCTGGTTTAGGGATGCAGTGGGGGAAGGGGAGATTTTGAAACTGGTGAAGTCCACATTGATACCATATGGCTGCAGGGTTCCCAGGCGGAATATGAGTTGCTGTTCCTGCAACCTTCGGGTGGCATCATTGTGGCAGTGCAGGAGGCCCATGATGGACATGTCATCAAGAGAATGGGAGGGGGAGTGGAAATGGTTTGCGACTGGGAGGTGCAGTTGTTTGTTGCGAACTGAGCGGAGGTGTTCTGCAAAGCGGTCCCCAAGCCCAAGCGGAGGCTTGGGGACCGCTTTGCAGAACACCTCCGCTCAGTTCGCAACAAACAACTGCACCTCCCAGTCGCAAACCATTTCCACTCCCCCTCCCATTCTCTTGATGACATGTCCATCATGGGCCTCCTGCACTGCCACAATGATGCCACCCGAAGGTTGCAGGAACAGCAACTCATATTCCGCCTGGGAACCCTGCAGCCATATGGTATCAATGTGGACTTCACCAGTTTCAAAATCTCCCCTTCCCCCACTGCATCCCTAAACCAGCCCAGTTCATCCCCTCCCCCCACTGCACCACACAACCAGCCCAGCTCTTCCCCCCCACCCACTGCATCCCAAAACCAGTCCAACCTGTCTCTGCCTCCCTAACCGGTTCTTCCTCTCACCCATCCCTTCCTCCCACCCCAAGCCGCACCCCCAGCTACCTACTAACCTCATCCCACCTCCTTGACCTGTCCGTCTTCCCTGGACTGACCTATCCCCTCCCTACCTCCCCACCTACACCCTCTCCACCTATCTTCTTTACTCTCCATCTTCGGTCCGCCTCCCCCTCTCTCCCTATTTATTCCAGTTCCCTCCCCCCATCCCCCTCTCTGATGAAGGGTCTAGGCCCGAAACATCGGCTTTTGTGCTCCTGGGATGCTGCTTGGCCTGCTGTGTTCATCCAGCCTCACGTTTTGTTGTCTTGGAGTCTCCAGCATCTGCAGTTCCCATTATCTCTCACATATTGGACCAGCACTTTTTTCCTCCATTGCCAATTGTCCAGAGGCTGGTTAAGAGTCAAACACATTGTTGTGAATCTAGATTCACTAGTAAACCAGATAAGGTAGGAATGACAGATTTTGTTCCCTATTGTTCAGGTCTTGCCATAACTGACGTCTTCCACTAGCTCCTTATTAACATCACATTCCTCCAGACGCTCTCAATGTTATTCCTTCTCACTTCCATGATGTCCTATCACATCACTGTCTTGTGATATTCTTCATTCCAATATAACCTCCTTTCTCTGACCAAAGAGAACAGGTGCTTGAGTAGGGCAGTGGGAACGCCGGTGATTGGAAGCTCAAGACCTGCAGAGCTGAAGAGGTGATTGAGTTTGAAGCGTGAATGGCTATTGCAGAAACTACTTTGATTCAGCCCACAGCTCCTTCATGAATGCATTCCTGTGCCCAAATTGCAGAAGAAAGAATCATTTGCACCAAAGACAAAATGCTTTGCATGCGTTCTCCCTTCTTGGTAAAGACTTTCCTCACAAAGGAAGAAAATGGCCCTCTGAAAAATATCAGCCCCTTAAATCCTCCCGCGAGGTCATTCCAAACAAGTGTGACTCCAGCAACACTCAAGATGCGCAAAAGCATCCAGGACAAAGCAACCCACTTGACTGATACCACACTAAACATGCACTCCCTACATCACAAATGGGAACCAAAAACAGGATACAGTATAAAAAAACTCACTGAGCTTTCTTTGACAACACATTCCAAACTCTCATTTTCTACCTTCAGGAAAGACAAGAGCATCAGATGCTTGGTAATACCATCTCTTTATAGTTTCTCTTCAAGCCAGCCTAATTTGCAAGTGCAATTATTGGTCCTCTGCTGCGAGATTAAAAGTCTAGAACTCCATTCTTAACAGCATTTTGGATGCATCTACTCCACTACTTACAACTGCAGTGCAAGAAGGCAGCTCATTGTCAGCTTCTCTAGACAACTAAGGATGGGTAGGAGATGCTGTCATTGCCAGTGGCTCTCACATGTGGTGAAGAAATAAAAACAAAAAAAAAAATCAAAATTGATCTCTGTCTTTACTATTGACCATCTATCCCTTGCTTTTCCTCTGCACACTTCATCCCTGATCCTTTTGCTCCTTTTCCCAATCTTGCATCTTTCTCGCACTCTATCCTTTACCCATTCCCCAGCTCACTCCTTTCACTCTATTCAATTCTATTTTGATTCAGTCCCAATCCTGCCTCACACTCCCTCATCTTCTACTTCCTCAACCCCTCCTACAACCAAAAATTACAGTGAAGGTAAAAATCAAATAAAATTGGTGCGACTCTTCCAATTACTGAAAATTTCAAATGTAAAATGTTCCATGTGGTTGTTCTCAATGAATACCTTATTATAAAATTGCTGAGGGCACTCTAAAGTTGCTTTTTGTGGTACATTGGGGATTTTCTAATATAAAACCTGTACTGTTCTATGTTCTATGTTCTAAAACCAAACATTTGATAGTTAGTCATTACCAGAGATAAACAAGATACAAATTAAGGCCAAAACAAGGTCAGTTTTTCTAATGAATGTCTCCCGGTTCAAAATGCATTCAATTGCAACTGTTAAGTGCTTTTTGCTGTTCTCCTGCCTCACATGTAGAATGTGCATGACCAGTTTATATAAGCAGCAGCTTGTGTAGGAGGTATGTGACAATATCTAAATTTCAACTAGTATCTGAGTCACACAATCTTACTGGCACCAAAAGCCCAAACACGTACAAGTTAAGCTTTTGGAATGAGAGCACAAGAAATGGTTTGAAGAATAAACCAACTTTACAATGATTTTGCAGTTTTTCCATTGGAATGAAAATCAGTGGGTCAGATGTGACCTGCAATCTGATTAAAACTGCAAATTCGCTGTATTACAAAGCGCATAAATTCCATATTCGGCTGCCCATCTCGTTATAATAAGCAAGATTCGAAAGGCAGTAGATTGTAAAAACTTGTGGCAAAATTTTCCCTCCTTTGTTTTCACTGTTATTTACTATCACTCTCAAAATGCCTGTGCATCCCATATTGTTTTGGCACAACGTCAAATATGCTACCCCTTGAGTTGATCACACCAAAATAAACGACAACCTCATTCCATTCATTTCCCTTTTAGACAGTGCTTACTTGCCTGGAAGTAAAATGTCTTCTATACGCAAGGTCCACTCAAAAGATTCAAGCCCATAATATAGGCTACTTCTCCAGTGCACAGTTAGTGGTGCCACCTTTTGGATGAAAAACTAAACCAATGCCTTATCATTTCTCTGGTTACACACAACCACATGAGTCAATGGGATAGGGAGCTATCCCAGTTTTTCTGTTCAAATATTCATTAATCAGCATTGAAATAAAAATAACTGGTTTCTGATATAAATGAACTTACAATAAGCATTGCAAGACATGAAGTGAGTACCATAATAAACTTTTTAATGTAAAATTTGGCTCAACACATTTCTCAACACTATCCATCAGCAGAGGTTTTCCTTGCATGTTCAATGATAAACGTGGAGGGAGAGGTTCAAAGTTCACATCTGCTTCAAAACATCACCAGCACCAACATCTCCCTACCACTCTCACACTCACTTCTCCGGCTCCCTCCTCCCCACTACCTACACACACATACACACAGACATGGGCACACACACACCAACAGTTTCAGATCTGGAATTAAAAACAGAATGACTACCTGTTATCTGATCATCAGGCCATACGTAGTGTAGCTATGACTCCGGAAAATTTTGTTTATCGCACCCTGGCCTCCCAGGTCCATGGCACAAATCCGCAATGAATAGTTGTTCCCACTACTGGAAAAGTTATTACGATGCCTGTGAAATTTCCAAACAGAATAGCATCAATGATTCGGTTTCCCTTCACTCCGCCAACTTAAATTTATTTGGAAACCCCCTTTTGGATTAATTTAAGCGGAGAGTAATGTAACCACTCTTTTCAGAGCAGCAATCTAACTTAATATTTTTGTTCATAATCTGATTTTGAAGAACTTCAAATATAGAAAGATGGGTTGTTTTATGATATCAGTGCAAAACCTTTATAGTATTTCATAAAGCGAGGAATCCTGGAAAATTACTGAAACCTGGGAGCAGGAGATCTGAAACAAAACATCTTTAATTTAAAAATGATACATACAAGGGGAAACCTGATAGTAATTCAATTGTTGCCGCAGAGAAATTTGGCAAAAAAAATTGAAATTAATTAAAAACTGTGAAGCTGGATGAACACAGCAGGCCAAGCAGCATCTCAGGAGCACACAAGCTGATGTTTCGGGCCTAGGCCCTTCATCAGGAGGTTCCATTATCAGTTCCCATTATCACCGAAATTAATTAAGTTGTGACTTGGATTTTTTTTTAAGACTAACACATAAATGCAATCTCAATGTGTTTGTGCATAGCTTCGTAAATGGAGGGAAAGACTATTCATCATGCGGGATTATGAGCTGAAATTTCAATGTGGCAAGATCCAAAGCTGCAATGGTCAGAACCACCCCTCCTATTTTCATTGGTTTTCCCTGCCACCCCCTCTCCATTCTCATTAATGGGTTGTGACAACTTGGAAACTTTTAAACAGTGATCAGAGATAATGGGAACTGCAGATGCTGGAGGTTCACTGAAGGGAAAGTTCACGAAGGACTGAATCAGCTCGTTCTAATTATGCAATGTTTAAATTTTGTCAGTGTAACTTTGAAAACAATTAAAATTTGCATTACTTTTGTTCAAAATGTTGACTTTTGCAGTAAGGTAATTTGGAAGGATTAATAAATCAATCTATCTTTGAAGACTAGCTCAGATTTAAATAAAATCTTGATGAAAATGAGCAGCAATACCTTATTTTCTGCCTTTTGGTTTATGTAAAAAATATATTTGGTCTATTTTCTAAGTATCTGCTTTTTAGAACTAGCCATGTTGTTCACATTTTTATTATACATTTGTCATTACTAAAAGAATGCTGTTTTAACATAACTCCAATTTCCATCCTTAACGTAGTACATCATCCCAAGGTACTATACATACACAAGAGGACATCAAATATAATTTGACATCAAGCCACAAAAGGAGATTTTAGAACAGAAGGCCAAAGCCTTGACAGGAAATTTTTGTAAAAAAAAGTCCCTGAAAGTAGGAAAAACACTGACAGGTGGAAGTCATGGGGTTGGGGGGAATGGGAGGGGGGAGGGAGGGTGGTGTGGAATTCTGAACTTCAGTAACCAGGCAGTTGAAGGCACAAGCAACAGTATTAAGGTTTAGAATACAGAAAACAGCTAATGCTGCTGACTAAACTAGTAACAATGATAAAATGTCTGATGCTTTAAGACAAATCACAAAAAAGTATAAACTTTATTGCAAAGTGAACGTTGGATATCTGACTTCCTATCTGCAAGTGCTCTCTATCTGAAACATGAGAAGGGTAACACGGAATTTGAAAAAGGCACAGACAAGTGGGTAAAATGGTAGACGAATGACAGGTGAAGTTGTGTGTTGAGAGATACAGTGATTAATTTTCGTAGGAAGAATACCAAAAGGCAATGTAAGAGAATAGGTACAATTTTAGCAGAGCCAAAAAAAAGAGTGGAAGAACTTAAGAAAGGCAATAAAGAAAAGCCATGGAACTACAGAGCCTGACATTGGTGGTGGGCAAGTTGTTGGAGGTAATCCTGAGAGACAGGATTTACGGGTATTTGGAAAGGCAAGGACTGATTATGGATAGACAACATGGCTTTGTGCGTGGGAAATCATGATATTGAGTATTTTGAGGAAGTAACAAATGGAATTGCTGAGGGCAGAGCAGTGGACACGATCTATACGGATGCCAGTTAGGCGTTCGACAAGGCTCCTCACAGTAGGTTGGTTAGCAAGGATAGATTACAAGGAATACAGGGAGAACTAGCCATTTGGACACAGAACTGGCTCGAAGGTAGAAGATAGAGGGTGGTAGTGGACAGTTGCTTTTCAGACCAGAAGCCTTTGACCATCAGTGTGCCACAAGGTTCAGTTCTGGGTCCACTTCATTTTGTCATTTATATTAATGATTTGGATGTGAACATAGGAGGTATGGTTATTAGGTTTGCAGATGACACCTAAATTAGAGGCGTAGCGGACAGTGAAGGTTACTTCAGATTACAACTAGATCTTGTTCGGATGGGCCAATAGGCCAAGGAGTGGCAGATGGAGTTTAATTCAGATAAATGTGAGGTGCTTTTATTTGTAAAATTTAAGTCAGCATAAATTTGTAACAAATATGCAGTCAGTACATAATGAGGAAGAAGTAATGTGCAGAATTTAATGGCTCAGGCACTTTAGTTGTACATACTGCACAGGGGCTGCAATGGTTTAGGAAGCTAGTTCACCATCTTCCCAAGAATGTCAGATGGATAATAAATGCAGCATGAGCAAGCAATGCCCATGACTCAGGAACCATTTGAATAAAACAACAAAAAAAAACTCAAGATAGGATCAAGCTTGTCTTATAGTTAGATTCTATACATTCTGGAAACCCATGCAGAAAGGGTCAAAAGTATAACTTCACACTCTACTACTCTGCTTGAGCTAGAGAAAGAACTAGAGCTATAATATTTGATCTTTGGGCAAGGTGCCAAATCCAAAACAATTCCCTGGTGTACATAACATCCATTTTCCCTGAATTGACTGGCCGGAATATTGTCTGGATTGATGGAAGAAAGCAGATCAACATGTTATCAAATCCATACTACTTTCCAGCCAACGATTATGTCATTGATTCAGCAATGAATAAAGGGGGAAAAGGGAACGTAGACGAACCCTCTGATGATAACCCCAGACAGAACTGAATAAGACAATGACCACAAGGAATTTTGAGGTAATAACTGCAGAACTGATTCCAACTGCCAGAGCCCACACATATTCAATTAAGCATGAAAATCCACAAATATGTATCTGTAATCTGCACCTCCTTACGGGGTGCCTACAGTCAATGAATTAAAGATATTGCAATGATGAGAACATGCTATTTTCTGTTATTGATCTCAATATAAAACACTCAGAAATATTAATGATTAAGCTGCAGCTTGAGTCGTTAAATGAAGTACTAGGTTCATATTCATGAATGAACTAACTCTTCAGCTCTGAAATGCTAATTTTAATCTGAAATATTAGGTTTCCCGAGAATGGTGATAAATCTGATTAAGCTTTTAACTTCAGCTTCCACCTTCGTCACATTTACATTTTCCAATTTGTTTTGGCCTCCTGTAAAATGATATTAAGGAAAATATAAGCAGTACGCTTTACTTTCTGGTTTGTTGGTTGTGAGAATACTTCAATATTCTTATGAGGATCAATATTCTACTTCACTGCCTATGTGTGGAGGTTGATGTGTTACTCGCACCATCCAACACTTCTGATCACCAGCAGAGACTTATTGTTCAACCTGTCAACAAAGCACTCACACCTTTCATATGATCTTTTGATCTCGCTGCTTTAAATTCTGTGCCTGCGTGACTCTGCACTTTACCTGAAGGGGCAGCGCTTCGAAAGCTTGTGCTTTCAAATAAACCCCTGTTGGACCAAGAGTTGGTGCTGTGTGACCTCTGACCTTGTCACTTCCTTCATGGTATCCCCCTGCGGTTAGAAGCCTGAAAATCTCAACTTGGCAAACACACGAAAGCGAAACATCATACCACAAATATCACGAGATACTTGTCGATAGCTGTCTTTGTGGTCACAGATCGGAGAGATGTACATTTAATCTAATTCACTTAATCGAAAGCCTGCTAAGAACAAATGGAAATTGCTGGAACAAAGACCAATGCAGCACAGGAATAGGCATTTCAGCCCTCCAAACCTGCATTAACACATTTTTCCCTTCCAAACTAAAACTGTCTTCACCTACAGGATCTGTATCTGTCTTTTCCCTTTCTATTCATGTATTCATCCAGGTGCTTCTTGAATGCTGCTATTATGTCTGCTTCCACCACCTCCTATGGCAACGCGTTCCAGGCACTTTGTGTGAAAAACTTGCCTCGCACATCTCTTTTAAACTTGCTCCCTTGCAACTTGAACCCATATCCCCGAGTAATTGACCCCCTCCACACTGGGAAAAAAACCTAATACATTCCACTCTATCCATGCTATTCACAACCTTGTAAACTTATTTTAGGTTACCCCATAAACCTCCTGTGTTCCAGTGAAAACAAAGGCAGTCTATCCAATGGTATCTATCCAATACAGCCCAATGGTATCAATGTGGACTTCACAAGCTTCAAAATCTCCCCTTCCCCCACTGCATCCCAAAACCAGCCCAGTTTGTCCCCTCCCCCCACTGCACCACACAACCAGCCCAGCTCTTCCCCTCCACCCACTGCATCCCAAAACCAGTCCAACCTGTCTCTGCCTCCCTAACCTGTTCTTTCTCTCACCCATCCCTTCCTCCCACCCCAAGCCACACCTCCATCTCCTACCTACTAACCTCATCCCACCTCCTTGACCTGTCCGTCTTCCCTGGACTGACCTATCCCCTCCCTACCTCCCCACCTATCTTCTTTTCTCTCCATCTTCGGTCCGCCTCCCCCTCTCTCCCTATTTATTCCAGAACCCTCACCCCATCCCCCTCTCTGATGAAGGGTATAGGCCCGAAACGTCAGCTTTTGTGCTCCTGAGATGCTGCTTGGCCTGCTTTGTTCATCCAGCCTCACATTTTATTGTCTCGGATTCTCCAGCATCTGCAGTTCCCATTATCACACGCAGTCTATCCAAGACAGATAGAAAGAACGGCTGATGCTCGGGTCAGAGGTAAACACAGTGTGAAGCTGAAGGAACACAGCAGGCCCAGCAACATCAGAGAAGCAGGAAAGCTGACATTTCGGGTCAGGACCCTTCTTCACAATTTCGGATTTCTGAAAACGTCAGCTCTCCTGCTCCTCTGATGCTGCTTGGCCTGCTGGTTCATCCAGCTCCACACTGTGTTATCCCAGTCTATCCAACCTTTCTTCATTGCTAAAATCCTGGTAAACTTCTTCTGTACCCTCTCCAAAACATCGACATCCTTCTGGTAGTGTGGTGACCAGAACGGTACACAATATTCCAAATGTGACTTAACTAAAAGATCTATAAAGCTGCAGCATAACTTGTCTATCTTTATACTCTATACCCTTCCAATGAAGACAAGCCATTAGCCTTTTTTTACTGCCTTTTGGACCTGCACACCTAGATCCCTCCCAAGGGCTCTGCCATTCACTGTATAATTTCCACCTGTACTTGACCTTCCAAAATGCTTCGCCTCACATTTTTCCAGATTAAACTCCATCTGCCTTTTTCTGCCGCTGTCTCCAATTGAGGTCTCTCCTGCTGCATTCTATGACAATCTTCCTCACTATCCACAACTCCACCAATCTTTGTACTGTCCGCAAACTTACTAATTAGACCAGCTATGTTTTCTTCCAAATCATTTGTGTAGATCACAAATAGCAGAGGTCCCAGTACTGATCCCTGTGGAACACCACTAGTCATAGCCCTCCATTCCAAAAAGCATCCTTCCACTGCTACCCTCTGTCTCCTATGACTAAGCCAGTCCTATATCCATCTTGCCAGCTCACCCCTTGCTATGAACAAGGTACCTAGCTGACCTTTTGCAATGCTGAAAAGAAAACACTCATCAGTTCAGGGTGAAACCTATTTCTTCTTTTGACTGAAAAAAATCTCAATTTTTCCTGCTCAAGGCTGTGTCTGCAAGACTTCACAGTCAAATATGTTTAATTGATGATTTGAAGAAGCATCAGAACAACAGATTCTGGAACATTCTATTGTTATCCATTTGCCTTCAAGAATAACTCATTGGCCATTATTTTTCAGAAAGCTAATCATTGCAGATAATTTATTTTTCTCTCTCTTTCCTGAAGACTGTGTGTTTGTTTACACGTCCCTTGTGGGGATATTTACAGAGGTAAATATTTATAATCCTATATTAGCAACTGCAGATATTTCAGCTTTATTGAACAAGTTTTGTTTTTCTAATAAATCCATAATTGTGTTTATTACAAAACCTGGTAAAGAAAGTTCTCGGTTTAAAAACTTGGTACAGAGAGGAAGTTAATTAGTCATCTTGGTAACGGAAAATAATTTTCATTTTATATTGCAAACTGCACAGACTGAAAAAAAGTGTATTCCTCCAGTCTCATTCATAACACTCACAAACAACTTCTCAAGGCAAATTACAGAGGAGTAATAAAATGCTGTAATTTCCATAGGTATCCACATGTAGTGAATGAGTCTTTTAAAACACCAAGTGATGTGCTTGAAGGAGGAAATACGTGTTTGGGGCAGAGGAAAAGACCATAAGACCAATATTACCCCCATCCTGTGTTTTAGTATTTTGCATGCAAGAAAAAGGTCTCACGCAAGCTTATGAGCCAAATTTTAGCCAAAGGCAAGATGTCAAAACACTTATCTCTGATGAGGTCATGAGTCCTAAGGGCTTTCTTCAGAGAGAACTGATATTCTAGATAGAAATGCCAAGAGCGGCAATAATTGTTGCTCTAATACTAGAGAATACAGGGAGTTAACAGTAGGAGGGATGCAAAAATAATGCAAGGTTGCAAAATTTGAAATCAGAACTGAACACAGCACTCAAATATGGCATTACAAATTCAATGTACAGTTTCAGCAATGACAGCTTCAAATTTACCAGTGTGATGACCTATATCCAAAAAATTTCTGATTCTCTTCAATATCTTTCTCTAACTAGATAGATACACAGTTCAAAGATGTTTGTCGACACAGTATCTAGCACCTTCCTGATTAGTCTATTTTACACCTATTGCTAAAATGGGAAAGAAAGTGAGGCAGAGATAACAAGGTGTAGAGCTGGATGAACACAGCAGGCCAAGCAGCAGGAGAGGAGTAGAAAGGCTGACGTTTCAGGCCTAGACCCTTCTTCAGGTTTTACCTCTACTTTAAGGATCAGAGAAGATGGTTACAAAATTAAGCAGCTTTAACAAAATTCTTCTGACCTTTCATCGTGTACCTTTGGTGCAGCTATCATAGTTCAAAGCCAAATAATCTACATTGAACAACATTGCACATGCTTCTCTCATTTAAAGCTCTGGAGTAAATCCCTTGCCAGTCTTCCTTGCGGTGATTAAATCATCTTCAATGTAAATATTCACATCAGAACATAACCTCAAGTCCCAGAATATCCACTATGCTCATTGACCACTTGGCTTGTTTGGTAGCAACCTGAATCTCTAAATTAGCAAGATAGTAGCCCAAGTACTTGTTTAGGACTTGAGCGTACTGCAGTATGATGCTGAAGGCCAGTTCTGCCAAATTGTGAAATTATCCTTTACACTAAATAATCCATGTTTGTTGAGTTTTTGCTTAGCAACAATCCTTTCATTTCAGTCATCAGACAAAAGCTCCACACAAACATTTAAAATCCTGTCCTGATAAATCAACATGAGTATTTTTTAAAGACATTTTCTGTTGTCTTGGAAGATACTGAGAGGAACCATGTCACCTTAAACAAAAATATACATCTTAATTTGTTCATGATTGAAGGTTATTTTAAATTTAGGCATAAAGCTGTTAAATCTCCATATTGGGGAAAATTTACAAAATGAACTGACTCAGTTCATAGCTTTGAAGAAAATAAGCTAAAAATTGTAACTTCAAATAAATCGATGTCTTGCTGTGTATTTGTACAGTTTTTCTTTTATAATTAATGACTGGACATACGCAACTGACCATTTTCATCAGATTACAAAGCTAATTTACTTATTGATGACCAATTTACTGGAATGGTTCCAGGGGGACTTTAGTTACAAGGTTAGGTTACGGATGCTGGTGTTCTTCTCCTCGGAGCATAGGAGATTGAGAAGAAAGTTGATAAATGTGCAAAATCATGACTTTTAAAAACTGACAAGAGAAAACTGCGCGCTTTAGCTGATGATGCAAGGATCAGGAGACTAAAGATAAGGAATGTGGAAAAGGACATTGTTTTGAAAAACAATGCAGCTGGCAGTAACAAACTCAAGCTAAGCGTTGAAGGTAGTGTATGATTCCAAAATTAAATTCAATGTACCCTCAAATAAACTCATTGGGCTACTGGTCCATAAAGGTAGGATTTAAACAGGCTTAAAGATGATTAGCAAATGAAGTAAGCACAATGTAAGAAAATATTTTATCACACAGTAACTGGTTTGAGTGCGGGATGCACTGCCTCAGACTGTAGTGGAAACAGGATCAATGGAGATATTCAAGGGAGCATCTGATGATCATTTGAATAGAAATTATAGGCAGGGTAATGATTTTATTTATTTATTGTCACATATATCGTATTACAAATTACAGTTAAAAGTGTCGTATAGTGCCATCACTCTCTGGTGCCATCTTATAACAGAAAAATAAACCAAAATATAGAATATACAGGCAGAAAAGTGAAGAAATACAGGAAGTATTCAGCTTTATGGTCCTTCCCATTAACTGCTCCATCATGGGCCTGTTGGCCAAGCATTGCCACTGGATTGAAAGTCACTGTCCTCTGATGCCATCTTCCCTCCATTGAGGCCCTGGTCACTATGAGTCCTCGCTGGACCTCGCCAATGCAGACGCCACTGATGCTGCTGCATACTGCACTGGCCCAAACTCAACTCTGTTGCTGCCATGAGTCTGCTTCGGGCCCACCTCGCCGATGCAGCCACCGCTAGTGCTGCAACATCTTGAACTGAGCCCAAACTCACCTCCACTGCCCCCTCTATGAACCTGCGCTGCAAACAGCTGCCTCAGGGTGCCCAAACAGCAGCAGCCATGAGTCAGAACTAGAACCACCTTAACAATGCAGAAGCTGACAGGAATCCAAAATTGCCTCTGCTGCCGCTGCGACTGAGCCCTTCACCAAAAGGTAAATGAAATAAAACAGAGGAGGAAAGTAAAACATGAGAAAAGAGAGAGAATAAAATGAAAGAAATGAAAAGAGGGAGAGCCCAGGGCTCAGAATCCTTATTCCACCGCTGTCTTACTGGAAGTATGGAGGGCTGGAGAATGGACCAAGTCATGATAGTCATTCGAAGAGCTGATGCTGACATGATGGGCTAAATAGCCTCCTTCTCCTGCACCATAACAATTCGATAAGTGTCAGTCTGAGATCACCCTGTCGCCAGCAGAAAGTAACAACTGCAGCTTCGGTCAATAGCTTACTGTCCATCACTGGGATGCAAGAACGCCAGGTAGGCCTCAGTTGGGGCTTTGTTCAACTCTGAACAGCATACACATCATCAAGACTGCAGAGAAAGCACTGAAAAAAAATGCAGTGGAATGGTGAATGGGAGAGGGATTGAATTCGTTCTGGTCATCCTCCTTACAGCAAAGAAATTTAAGAGACAATTTGATAGGGGTTCTCAAAATCATGAGAAGTTTTGATAGAGTAAATATGAAATAACAGGTTCCACTGGGAAGAATTTTCAGTGACTAGAGGGCACAGATTGTGTATTGAAGTAGACAATTGTTATTGGCACAGCAACCTGTGCACTGGAACTTATGGCAGTGGTGAAAGCAGATTCAAATAACTTTAAAATTGAATAATATCAGTATTTGCCAATCCTGCTGCTTGCAGATACACCTGCCAGGAGATGTGCTGTCACAGTGTATCATACTCAGATGTCTTATACCATATTGACACAACCTCTACAGCTCCACTTCAAATGCTCTGTTATATCCATCATCTAACTATGTCTAGGTCAACCTTTCTTTCTGCTACCTTCTGTTTTGCCCACTATAGCTCTTCAGCTCTGAGCAAATGGCCAAAGTACTATCACTTTTTTTCGGATGACACATTTTAGGAATTCTTTTTACCCTTGCAAATTCAAGCATATCTTCATTTGACACATTCTAATTTGGAATTTTAGGCATACATCTTAGAATTCACATTTCAAAGGGCCTCCATGGTCTTCCACAGATATGCACTCATTATCCAGGTTTCTGAGGCATACACGAAAACAGACAGAATATAATATCTTCTGAACATTTTTCTTATTTCTTCAGGAAGATTAAGCTCAGCCATCTCTAGACTTTGACTTGTTTCTTTTCCCTTTTGGCACAAAATGGATTAAAGTATTAAATGATAGCAAGAACGGCAGATGCTGGAGTCAGAGATGACACCGTATGAAGTGGGAGGAACACCGCAGGCCAGGCCATCCCATCTACCTGCGCCAGCCCCACCCTTCCTCGCCTCTCTCTATTTATTTCCCCCTTCCCTTCCCGTTTACCATTTCTGAAGAAGGGTCCTGACCCAAAATGTTGACTTTCCTACTTCTCTGATGCTGCCTGGACTGCTGTGTTACTCCTGCTCCACACTGTATTGTTATCTCTAAAGTATTAAATTATTGGTTTGTCTGTAAAACATCTAAGAGAAGGCTTCCAGTCATTCCAAACAGTATCACAAATATGCTTATAAATGACAATTTTGAGAACTATGTGGAGCTAAATTAAAGATACAGAAAACCAATAAAACCACACACCCTTCTAAATGACAGCCTTGTCAAGGTGCTGCAAATGTTACCTATTTAGAATGCCATTAATCCATGTTATTTTAAAGATTCTAATTCTTAAAGGAGGCATACTAGCACCAATATACTTGAGCACTGCACCAAGAGCTACATTTTCATATTTACATGCTGTTTTCATGAGAAAATTTGAAACTAAGAAGGCCAGATTTAAAGATTTCCATGCTTAATGTCCCAGTTAGAGAGTTAATCTTTATGTCAACTTATTTTCAGAAAGCATACAGAAAAATTATTCAAGGCACCATAAGTTTCTTCATGCAATTTCATGCAACTGAAATTGGAGAATAATTTACTAATAAAAATTCGAAGCTTGAAACTCATTTGCTTTAACATGGTTACTCAAAGATGCTTTGCTTAATGACACTGATACAGTTAGCCTACTTAAAGGCCGGCTGTGCTATTGTTTAATCAGCAAGACGTTTAACTTCAAGGTAGTTATTTATTTAATAATAGACTATATTCACTTTTTGACTGATTTTCCAATCTCCAAATCAAGCTGTTACACCAACACATTTTGGGAGTCCTGAAGTTTAAAAATAAAGGGCAAGGGAAGGTCATTCTGCTGAGCAGAGGTGGTTGATGACAAGATTTACAGAGGTTACAAGATTTTAATAGCTGAAAGAATGACATATTCTTGTGGCAAAGAAGCTTTATTCCACATCAGGGTTACTTCAATTTGCAGACCAGATCGCAGTTAAAAATATTTCACTAATTGTGTACATTCCTTTCCTAAAAATGCTGGTTTGTTGCTAGTGTACAAATGCAGGCACTATGGGTCAAATGGCTACCTTTGCTCAATGACAATACTGCGATAATCTATCATTCCCCAAATTCAGTTGCTTTACAATACCAAGCAGGCAGGAATTACTCATATGATTCTTGATGGTAAACATTAACAGGCATTTTAAACATTTTTGTGATCACACAAAACCCAATTCTATCCCCATCCAGTAATTCCATTTCTCAAGAGATGCAGATAACAAATAGGAGCAGGCATCCTAATTAATTTAATTATTACAATCCAGTTAGCAGAAACTGTATTTTTAAAAAAAGATTTTAGTTTTAATTATTTTCAATGTGATTTAGACTACACCTTATAATTTTTTTTCATGGTGCTTTAAAATGATACAGAATTGAATGCATATGCACAGTGGATAATGATTCTTATCAAGCTGCTACCATGGTGTAAAATCTGTGCCCAACCCCACCCCACAACCACCGCCGCCACCGCCACCAACATCATCAAATTTTCAAGGTCTAACCTACTAGAAGAAATTTATATTCACATATTATACTTACAGTAAGATTTTAAGATTGTGGGCATGCAGAACATATACTACTAGGGTATTTTTAGACAAAACAAAATTTGTGCATCTTTCTTCTAGCATGTGAACATGCATCATCAAAACAACATTCTCATTGAAGGAGGTGCCAGCTGTAGTTAATTTATCGTGCGCTTCTTTTCAAAATAATACAAAGTTAATTGGTTTGGTACTTTTTATGTTGCATGCTAGAAACAGACTTCAAGAAGTACATTCACTCTCAGCCCAAAAAATGAATCATAAGTCAAGGACATACAGGAAAAAATGTTATTGACTTTCAAGCAACTCCTCTATTTTACTGATTGTCCTATTTTACACAACCAGACTATCTTAATTCATTTTTTAGTCAGTCATTCAGTTGATTATGGATTTCATTGGCTGGGCCAACATTTATTGCCCATCTCTGAATGCCCTTGTGAAAGCAGTAGTGAGCTACCTTCCTGAACCACTCCAATGCCTGGGGTGTATGAACACCCACTGCGCTGTTCGGGAACAAGTTCCAGGATTCTGACCCAGTGACTGTGAAGGAGTCACAACAGAATTCAAAGTGGTGGAAGAACATTATTAAAATACAATTGCAGGGCCATACAAATATACACTTAAAAGTCCAGACAATGAAATAATATTATACGTCTTTCATGAGTTTCCATTGTATAAACATTATGGACGTCTTCACTTCTGCATCTTCCCATCAAAATATGAGATTTAATCAAGATTAAAAAAAATTACAATGAAACTGCTGTGCCACAAATTCCTGTTTAAAAATGTTACGAAAACACTTTATATATAACTTTCTCAGAGGACTTTGGTTTTGTGGACATACCTGGAGTGGTTTGTTCAAAAAGAGATAATGCTTACTTTGAATAGGCTTCCTAGAAAGCACATAATTGGTGATAGCTGTTTGTTTTGCTCTAGACCCACCTGGGCTGCTTTGAAAGTGATCACTTTGAAAGGTTCTTGTTTTCTCGAACAGAATTGGAGTGAAGCCTGGTAAGATCAAGCTGTGTTGGAGAAAGGTTTGCAATAAAGAAACTGCCCAGTTGACTTTTCCCAGTTATGAAAAGCAAACTCACTTCAGCAATTTCAGAGATAAAACATTTTGCAAGCATGATTTAAAGAACATCTCACTATTGTATTTCCTGAGCAATCTCTGCCAGCAAGAATTCAGAAACATTTGTGCGTGGTTACAATTTAACCACTTGCACCAGAGCATCAAACAAACAGATTCTGAAACAGCCTACACTCTATCCTTTAACCTTCAAGAATAACCCATTGGTACTCTGGCCAATCTCTACAGCTAATTTTTTTGTTTCCCTGAAGCATGTGTGTGCACGTATATGTTTATTTGTCTAGATGTGTGTTAAAAGAAAAGCAGGCACACCTATGTATAACTGAAATGAGGCAATTTCATTTCTTTCAGGTAATCCAGAGTCTTTGGAAATCTCTTCCTGAACAGGTTGTGGAAGCAAAATCCTTGAATATGTTTAATGCAGGGGAAGATAAATTCTTGTTAATCAAGAGTTGGCAGATTAGATTAAGAATGTGGATTTGAGGTTAAAATCAGGCCAGCTTCAGGGTTATATATGCCTACTCCTGATTCATATGCCTGTATGTGGGTATTGGGATAGTTTGAGGGATAAGTGTGTAAACGTCCCAATTTACTTCGGCATGTTGCAATCGTAAGCGATCTGAAGAATTTAACCTTCAAAAACAGTCCTTGAGAAGATGGTGCTGGGTTTAAATCATAGAACTAGAGGATGGAGTTAGCAGAGAGTAAATATTTGAACCCTACAGCACTGTCCACTAGCTCCTGTTTTGTTGCACACAGCCTCTTTCAACACCTTTCATTCCAAACGCAACACAGACCTCCAATGTGGCATATTGTTATCATTGTAATCATCAAGTTGGTTCCCATCATGAGCCTGAAACTAAGTTCATGATAGAGACATAGTTGTCGTTATCAAGGTCTTAAGAATGGAGAAGCGTGTCAGCCCTCATTGCAGGCTGTACCACCACTAGCACTTCTGAGACTGGTCTTTCACTCATTTACACTAACAGCCATGCACCCAGCTGTTGGTGGTCTGTCGGTCCCTCTGGCTGCCTTGCTTAGACTGTGAAGTCTGATACAGGAGGAATGAGGCCAGCAGCAAGCCCAGGACTATCGGTGGGCCACTGCAGAGGACGCTAAGTCCCCAGCTCAGGTAGGGGTCACTATCACAGGACTCCTCAGGATGTAGGGGGTATGCAGGAGGCCCAAGGCTTTTTGACCTTAATGCTATTTCCAGGAGGTTTGTAAGGAGCAGTCTCGACATACGCTCCACATGTCTGGCACAGAACATGGTGATGCTGGAATCGGATCTAAGGGACTATCCTCTTCCGATAGCTGTGACGGTGACAGCAGCTTTGAACTCTTGCTTTCCAAGGAGCGACGGGAGACCTGTATCGAATTTCTCAGTCGTGCACTGCAAATGCATCAGGACAGAGTTAGATGCCATCTGTGCATGATCACACCTATTTGTTTTGTTTCCCAATGACAAGGTCAGTGCTACAGCCCAGGCAGTAGCATTCAGAAACATAGCTAACATCCTCCAGGTGCAGGGGATTCTGATAGATATCAGACAGAGTAGGCCTAATCATTTCTGCACAATTAGAGCAGGCCACTAGGTGATGGAACACTAGCACGAGAGCAGTCTTCCCAGGAATGATAACAGGGAGGAAGATGCTCTCTTTATCCATGACGGAGCTCGGTTGTGTTGAGCACTACAAATCGGATAGGACCTGATTGATACCCAGGTCCGTTAAATGTAAGCTGGCCGCAGAATACCATCAAGGAACATAACCAAATGCTGGCATTAAGATCAGTGGTTTGTATTGTGAGTCAGACCTGCAGCTTGTATTTGTTTATGTTCCTCTTTCCTAGCTATAAATAAAAACTCAGGTTTGGAGTTATCCAATTGCTTACCTTTACATGTTGTTCCCTGACTGGACTCGGACAAGTATGGGTCTCCAATGGGCATTGGGGACAGAGTAGCAATGACGTAGAAAGGATACTTAGCTGGATATAGATAAGGCCAGGTAAACCATGTGGTCTGTTGGCTAAACAATGATAAGAGAATGGAGTTGCATGTTAATGGGAATGTCAGCTATGCTGGCAATGTGTCATGACCAGCATGGCTTTGTGTCTTGTGTGCGTGGTGTTACCAGTAAGAGATAACACTGAATTGCTATTGGTGGGACACTTGTCTGTGTGCACAGTGACCATTTTAATAAAGTGCATGCTCCAGAGATGACAGTCTTTTCGCTGATTTCGAGTGAGCGCCGTGTTGTTCTGAGAGTGGTGCTGGTAAGAGGAAGCTAGAATGGAGTCAGATCTGAGAGCTGCGACAGTGGGAGACCATCGAAGGTGGAGTGGCAAAGTGTTCGGCAAGTTACAGCCAAAAATCTCATCAGGCCTCACGGCAAGAATCCCTCCATGAAAAGCTTGACGCAACTTGCACTTAGTATAAAAACTTAAGATTCAGCCCAGACTAATGTGGACAATTTAATTCTGAACAGTTTCCTTTCATAAATATTTGCATTTAAATGCCATCACATCTCAAACTTTTCACTTACTTTGAATTACTAGGGGGTGCACTGATTGTGACAGAGACAAATATCAAGTGTTTAGCTGTGACTTCATCAGTATGTGGAAACCACAATGACGGTTTTTAGGTGTAAAAGATCTGTGTCAGAAAATGTATAAACCATCTTTGCAATCTTATGACTTTTGTCTTGTGCTATCTAGGAAATTAATATTTTCTTTGAATGTTGCTTTACATTTAACGATGCAATTGTGCTGAGTGAGGATATTGATGAACTTTTCTAACTGTACTTGAGGTAATTCAAATCATTCAGTTTTAAACAAGTACAGTAGGCGCTGTTATGACCTTGACCCTTTAAGTGGTAGATGTTGCAGGTTTGAAGAGTCCTAAAGGAGCAGCCTTGGTGAGCTAGTGCAATTCATCTTTTAGATAGCACACACCGCAGCCAGCGTACACAAATAGTGGAGGCAGTAAATGTTTCATACCTCATTCACCACTTCAATCAGGTGGGCTCTTCAACTGAATTTTGTTGAGCATCCTGAATCTTGCTTGGACTGCACTCATCCTGAGAACTGAAGAATACTTCAATGTGTTCCTGGCTTGTGCCTTTAGTTGCTGGAAGATATTGGGGAGTCAGGAGGCAAGTTACTTGCCAGAGAATATCAAACCTCGGACCTGCTCTTGCTAGCTACAGTGGTGATGAGCTGGCCCAGGTGAGTTTCCAACAAAATTAACCGGTAGCCCAGAGGCTTTAGTCCAACACAACATAAATAGTCAGTTATGTTTATATTGTGCCATTTGACACAAAGAAATCTGCTTTACAGGAGCACTGCAAAGTGAAATGAAACTAAGCCACCTAACTAAGCAGAAATCAAAGTCGTAGCAGGATTTGAGTGTCTCAAAGAAAGAGGGGATGAGGTACAACATGTAAGGAGAAAAGTTTCTTCCTGTCTACTCCATCTATGCCCCTCAATTTTATACATCTGACTTATTAAGGAAAGTACACAGTGAGTTCACCATGAATTCTCTACCAGAAGGTGATGAACCTTTTTGACTCACCAGTCCATATGAAGAAAGAATACCCACAGCGCTGTTTGGAAAGATGTTCCAGGATTCTAACCCAACAACAGTAATGGTACTAAAAATCCAAATGAGAATGGTATATGGCTTGGTGGGGAACTTGATGGTGTTTCCTTGTGTCTGCTGGCCCTGACCTTCTAAGTGGTGGAGACTGAGAGTTTGCATGGTGCTGTTGAAGGAGCTTAAGAGAGTTGCTGCAGTGCATCTAACAGATATAGCACATTTTCGTGCCACTATTGGAGGGAATGTCTCAGCTAATGGATGCAATCAACAGGACACCATTCAAGCTGCACAAAGGGACACCAATCAAGTGTGCTGCTTTATCAAGGATCATGTCAAGCCTCTTGAATGTTGCTGGAGATACATATCCAGGCAAGCGGGATGTATTCCACCACATTATCGATCAGCTGAAGTTCTTCCGTTATGCCCAAGCACAAGATGCCAATGTTTCAGCTGGCTACTTGAAGAGTTGGCATCTTTTATTCATTTATTTGTGTTCTTTATTTGCTTGATGCAGTGGATACTATCCGCTTAAGCAGAACACCAAGCACCCACTGAAGCAGATGTCCAGGTAGGCAACTTATTGATTGAGGGCTGACCAATTTGAAGTGGACAATGGTTGACCAGTGGAACACAATGGTCCCTCCCACTAGAGGTAGCCTGTAACATTCATGCCCTACACCAATTAAATTCAGCTCATCAAATGAGGACTGCTACCTCCCGCACTAGGTTAGTGTTTTACAGTAAAATTACTCCGCAAAAATTTTGGAGATCCTAGGCTTCCTGGAAGACAGGATCCTTGTTTCAACTATCTGCACTGGATCCATAGCAACGCACAACACTACCTTCGGCACTGATCCAGGTTGTAGGTGTTGCCAAAAAGGTAGCAATTTTAAATATCAGTCCACCTTCAGTCATATCTTCTGAGATATTCACAAGGTGGTGGAACTATTCACCATAGCTGGGAGATTGTTATGAAACATCAGCTTTATCCATAGATCAGGCCTGCACATGGTACATCTGGGGCCTAAACCTCCTGAGTCTCAGGAACATTAAATTAGAGCCATGAAGAATCCAGCTTCTGTGTGTAACCACATGGAGGAACGACAGAGAACTTATGAATTGATAGACTGTATACTGACAGGGATAAACGTTCAGTTTGGCTCTCTGTTGTATTGTTGCCAGCCTGCAATATAGGCTGAAAATGAACACAATACTAGCACACGAGATCAAGACACTTGTTAACTCTCTTCACCCACACACTAGATGCATCAAATTAACTTGTTGAACCCATTCCTCAAAACCAAAGAAGACAAATAGGAAGCCAGAAGCAAGCACAGAAACACTAGTAAGCTAGTTGGCCCATCAGGCCTGCTCTGGCATTCAATGCTATCATAGCTGATTTGATTGTGGTTTTAGCTTCACTTTCCTACCTGTCCTTCATAACTCTTCAACTCCCTTGTAAATAATAAGCACCCATCTAACTCAACCCTAAAGACATTCAATAACCTAGCTCTTATGATTCACCGCCCGAGAAAGCTTTACTTCAAAAAACTCCTCATCTCATTCCAGCTCAACTTTTGTTGCCAAGTTTTGCGCAAGTATAATTTGAATCGAAACTCACCCTTTTCTGTCTTGCCATTTGCAGAGTGGCCAGTTTGGAGACTGCTCCTTTTGAGCCCCTTTTCAAATATTGTGCAAAAAGGAGCCAATTGTGTACAGACATGAGGGGCTGAACAGCTGCATTAAGCAGTCTGCTATTTCATGATTCTAGCAAATAGGTTTGTGCCAGAGCATGTTTGATTTCAGCAGTGTGCAGGTGGCAAGTGGTGGATTTTTTGCCAAAGGTGGGGGAAAACTTCGATGAGATTGGCCATTAGTGATATATGAAACTGTGTTTTCTTCCTCTAGATTCTCTCACAAGAGTAAACATCCTCTCAGCATCTACCCTGTCAAGGCCTCCCAGAATTTTGTATGTTTCTATAAGATCACTTCTCATTCTTCAAAACTCCAACAGGTATACAAGGTCCAACCTGCTCAATATTTCTTCCCATACCTGTCTCTCATTCCAGGAATCAACCTACTGAACCTTTTCAAAACTACCTCCAAGTCATTCCCCCCTTAAATAAGGGGATCAAAACTGTACGCAGTATTCCATGTGGAGTTTCATCAATGGCGTGTACAGTTGTAGCAAGACTTCCTTACACCACCCTTCTTGCAATAAAGGCCAATATTCCTGCCTCATTATCTTGCTATCTTTTTATGATTCATACTGTCTCAATGTCTTTATACCGTCTTTATTCTTCAGCATTGTGCAAACTCTCTCTATTTAAATAATATTCCACCTTTTTGCCACTGTTACCGAAGTGGATAACCTCACATTTTCCTACATTATAGTACATCTACCAATTTTCCCAAACTAGTACCTTTGTAGACTTATACCTTTCTCACTACTTGCTTTCCTCGCTAACTGTATATTATCAGCAATTCCAGCTGCTGTGGTGGGATTTGAGTCTACCGATGAGAGCTCGAGACTTTGAATTACTGGTTCAGTGACATTACCACCATGTCTCTTTCGCCTCTGCCATCAATTCATCCTTCTTGTTATGAAGTTCCATGCATTTTAAGACAAAAATAGCTCTGAATTCTGTCCTTTTAATAATTTTCCCCACTGTGAGTCTTATTGCTTGCACACAATATATTTATATACTCTTGTGCTTTTCTAAACATTCTGATGATTGTTAGCTGCATAATTGCATTGCTCTTTCCCACTAACTTTCCAACTTTCACATGACATTTCTTCTCCTCTGATTCATTTAAAATCCCTCTCTACATCACCTGATTTGCAACTCACCAGGATTCCATTCCAACATTGCTCAAGTTAAGGCCAACCCAATCAAGTACCACTCCTTCCTTACCCATTACTACTGCATGATTTGAGACTCAATTTTTGCTCACAGCAAATTTTGAGCCATGCTTTGATCTTATTTACCTAAAGCAATTTTACTCATGGCCCAGGTAACAATCCATGAATTGTTACCTTTCAGTTTGGGTTTTAATTCAACCTCCAGGTGTTCATAGACCTTCAGCACAACTTCATGCCGAGTTCACCCTATATTGATACCATCACGCACCACCATAACTCTAAGTTGCTCTCCAGAACTGAGGAAATTTCTTTAACCCCAGCATTGGCACCAGACAGACAAAATGGCCACCAAGATTCATGCTTTCAGCTGCAAAGAATAGTATATATTCTCCTAATTATACTACAGTCAAGTACTACTAATGCACCATTTTAAACCATCTCATTTGAATAGCCCCTTCAATACAGTGCCATGGTCAACATGCTCATTCTCTTTGCTGTTTCAGCTCTTGTTCACACAGGCTGCAAGAATCTAAGCCATTTATAAAATAACAATGTGATTTGTTTGGTGTTTCACACAAAGAAATATTTTCTACCTTAATCCAAATGCCTTTGAACATTTAATTTTTTTTATTACAACCCTGATTATTTCTCCTCCTTCCCAGATTTGTCCAACATTGACATTTACCAGGTTCTATTTGTTTCACAGAAATTAATTAACTTCACTGACCATTTCATTTTGATAGCAGGCTAAAGATCTACAAATAACTTAAACATGAGTTTGTACATAAAAGTTAAAATACATCAAACATCAGAGGTAAATGCATACAACATAAACTGTCAACAAACCATTAGTTATTTTCCCTCAGAGATTGAAATAGTCACCTGAGACTGCATAATTCAAAACAGTATTCAGAAATATTCTTGAGCTATTCCAAATTATCAGTTATTCCCTGCATGGAATGATCTGCAATATGCAAAAACCTTTAATTTGAGTTAAATATTCTTTGGAATTTGTTAAATATATCCTGAAATTGAGTAAGTATTTGATACCGGCACTTTGTCAATGAATACAAACAATCAGATGTACTTTTTTATTAAAATTCATTCTTCATCAGCTGTAATTTGTTTCTGCAGGCACAAGGTCCCTACCTCCAGTCCATATCTCAGTTAAATTATATATAATGTGGAGTACCATATGCAGTGCTATGATTTCCCACAAAGCTAAGTTACCAATATTACCTAGGTAGCAGCTCATTAGCTTTGCAAGCCGTTTTGTTCTGATAGTGAATTGTAAATCTCCGAGAGATTAAAACACAGGTTGCGAACATGAAAGTTGAAACACAAACACAAAAGGGAAAGGGCATAAATTGCCTGCAAACTGTTCAGGTGCAATTATTTTCCAAAAATGAACATCATTCCAGCGTACACGTTTCATAAATACTGGGAAACAGACTTAAGCCGAGGACTTTTATCGGGACTGGGCAAGTCACCACAAGCAACTCCTAATATCCTCAACAGTAGACTAACTGACACCTACTCACATGATGAGCAGACAGATTTGCAAGAGATCCCCAGACCATGTTGAATTGTATCTCAGTCTTATTCAGAAGAGGATAGAATAATAGAGCCAAATTTATTCCTTGGCATGGCAAGAACCATGGAGGATTGCGACATTGTGATAATGTCAGTAGACTGGTAATGCAGGTGCCCAATGTAATGCTCCAGGCCTACATCTTGATTCAAATCCCATCAACTAAATTTAAATTCAACTAATTAAATATTTGAAATTAAAAGCTCAGCTCAGTAAAACAATCAGGAAATTATCATTGATTATTGTAAAAATCCATTTAGTGCTTCAATATTTTTTATGGTAGGATATCTGCCATCCTTATCTAGCGCCAGGCCCACAAAAATATAGTTAACTCTTACCCTGCTCTTAAGGACAGTTAGAATAGCAACAAATGCTGACCTGACCAGCTGCACCCATATTCACTAACAAATGAAAAAAAGCATTTATGCAATCCACATCCTCCCTTCTATGAACTGGTCTTGCAATACATCCATCGATATGTGGCTCAAAACCTGGTGCACTGACAGCGACACATTTTCCTTCACTTGAGACAGCTCTTCCAGGGTGAAAATGTGACTTTTACATACAAGTTTCACCCCAAACTGTTATTTAATACCTTGGGATCCTTGGGCAGAAAAATCTCAACCATTTTTTTCAAGCTCCATATCAACAACTGCCACCTGACCGCCATCAGCATCTTCTTATTTTTTTCTCAATCATACTTCGATCCTGTCCATGTAAGCTTGTATCAAGTTCTGTCCAGTAGCTTTTCAGCTCCCGCCTCACAAATTCTACAACTGCCTCATCTTCTTGACATTGATCACAGCTGACACAGAATAAAACAGCTAATAATCTGAGATCAGGTCATGGCCCATTTATGATTGTACACATAGCAACAAGATCAAACTATTTAACTCCCTACAACATCAGAGGGGTCTCGACAGTTGAGCCCCCATACCCACAAGCTCAGCCAAATACAAGCAATTCTGATATTTATTTTAATTCCACATAATTATACAATTATTAATGCATAGTTACATATCCAAGATAACAAGGTGTACAGCTGGATGAACACAGCAGTTCAAGCGACATCATAGGAGCTGGAAAGTTGACGTTTCGGGTCTGGACCTTTCTTCAGAAATGCTTCTTCAGATTTCTGAAGAAGGGTCCAGACCGAAACATCAGCTTTCCTGCTCCTCTGATGCTGCTTGGCCTGCTGTGTTCATCCAGCTCTACAACTTGTTATCTCAGATTCTCCAGCATCTGCAGTTCCTACCACCTCCAGTTACATATCTCATCTTTCGTTCTCTGTCACATTCCAACGCTTGAAATTTTCTTCAATTCTCTAGTCATTTTAAGACTGAAAGTTTCCAATACTCTCCTGACCTTCACATAACTTCCAATAGGATCAGAATATTACAATTCCTTTAAAATTCTGTGCAAAATGATACTATTCTCATTATTCTTTCTTATCTTCACCAACTTGATTTAAAACTACAAACTTCAAATCACATCTACTTTAAATCAGAAGTTGTCAGATGCAAATAATTGTGAGACATCAAATTGATGAAAATGCCCAAAGCATTTAAGTGCTACATTAAGAAAGAGTTTTCCCCCATTTTAAGTATATTGAAACATATGAAGTTTGAAAATTATTTGCTATTTTCTATAAGTGTGTCATTTTAATTCAGGTTCAGAAATGAATTGGACTCAACTACTTTAATGCTTTTTCACTAATATACTGCATTTCAGTATTTTGTTATTTATAAGTAGTAACAACATTAATTCACTTGAAATGGTTAAAACAATCTATAGAATTTAATATCCTATTTAACACAAATAAAAGGTTCGAAACTAAAGAGTTAGATTACTAGAAGGACCAATTATTAAGGATCGATTTCTTTACTGAAAGGTCAAATATTAACCTATTTATGATTGCTTTACCATAGTACTTTGAAGTTAAAAACTCATATAGTGTATTTTAAAAAGTAGGTTTTCATTTTATTCTTTTTGGTGGGGAGGGGCTGCAGGAAATTCCGATCCAACTTCCAGTCGCATTTTTACATCCTCTAACAAAACGAAATGAAAAGCAAACTTACAAGCATTCGATGTCTTTAGTATATTTCAACACAGGCGCTAACGAATCCGAGCAGCTGACAGATACAGCACAGAGCAGTGCCTTGTACAGTGGGTACAACACTAGCATCCACTCGCAATGTTCACGGCTGCTGTTCTTGCTGAGAAAGACTGCCCCCACTACCCGAAAAGAGTGAATAACTTTCAACTCACCTCTCACGCATGGGTTTCCCTTGGCTTTGATTTTATTGTAGCTATTCTTGATGCGCTTCCAGCCAATCTAAAGAGCGGGGAGCCTCTTCGATGCGGAAATCGTATGATTCAGATCCACCTTCCATGTAGCTACACACAGAGGTAGCATTCCCCACGTCCAGTCGCTCCCCTATGCTGCTGATACATTGTATCCCGGTTTTGCTACATTGTGATCACCGAAAATGCGCGCCCTGTCACGTGCCCCAGCAGCTCCTGCCACTGCCATAGGCGGCGCTGCTCGCCCGCCGGTCACGTGGTCATGCGGCCGCCTATCGCCGCGCTCAGCTCGCCGTCCGGAGTGATTGACAGCTGCGTTCCAAAACCTCCCCGGGACATTGGTCAAAGCTGCTTCACTCGCCCACTATGCAAAGCCAGGAAGCAAGCAGCATCTTCGCTTTCATTATGTGTCGCATCGCTGTGCTCATCACAGTTTTCCTACAAAGACAGAAAGAGAAAACAAGCCCCGGTACATTACCTGGGAAATCAACACAGCTTGTGTGCAAAGCGATGGAAACTGCAAGTGTCAAATCAGAGAACACACATCGCACCATGTCTTCTTTAGACCCCGCCTGCTATGTCAGGTATAATAATAGAGACCAAAAACGATTTTTTGATCCATCATGCCAATTAGTCATGATTTCTCCTTTTATCTTTAAGTATTTAACGTATTTCCTTCTGAAGGTTGGTACTGAAATGAGGAGGAGACAGGTTCAATCGAGCCATTCAAGAAGGCGCTAGATAATTATGTACATCAGTGCAGTGTTAACAGGGAAGGGGTGGAAGGGTGGCATTAAGTTATACTGCTCATTCGGAAAGCAAGTGCAGACAAGATGGGTCAAACGGCCTCCTGGACCGTAACTATTCCATGATTCTGTTCTATGATTAACTATAACACAAATTCCAAGTATAAATGTTTTCACAAGTCTTACAAGACTGTTAAGCTTTTAATGAATTAAGAGAAATAAAACTAGTCGTGTTTCATTGATTGAATTTGGAAGACGAGATTGTGACATGGGTTGATTTAGCACAGTTCTCTTGTTCTTTTGTTGATTAAAGTTCTCTGTCTTCAGTCTTCCTACTGGTGAACCAAACCACTAAGAATAATCATTTAATAACCTTTGCTTACCACTACCTGCTTAGAGTATGTAGCATCACCTTTCAGTGATTTAATATCATTCTAAAAGTCCCACCTCGTATGTATAAATGTTTCCCCAAAACCTAAGATTTGCACCTTCCCTGATAGGTACATCCACATACTGAATCAGAAAATCCTCTTGGACACACTTAACAAATTCCTCTCCGTCCAAGCCCTTAACACTATAGCAGTCCCAGTCTATGTTTGGAAAGTTAAAATCCTCTCCCGTAACCACCCTATTATTCTTACAGTTAACTGAAATCTCCTGACAAATTTGTTTCTCTCAATCTCTTACTGACTGTTGGGGGATCTATAGTACAATCCCAATAAGGTGACCATCCCCATCTTACTTCTCAGTTCCAGAATATCCTCCATAAGTACAGATATAATGTTATGCCTAATCAAAAACACCTCACCCTCTCCTCTCGCCCCTCCCCCCCTTTCTATTCTCCCTATGGCATCTGTACCCTGGGACATTAAGCTGCCAGTCCTTTCCATCGCTGAGCCACATTTCTGTAATCGCTATGATATCCCAGTCCCATGTTCTCAACCATGCCCTGAGTTCATCTGCCTTACCTGTTAGGCTCCTTGCGTTGAAATAAATGCAGTTTAATTTCTCAGTCCTACCTCGTTCTCTGCTTTGTTCCTGCCTGCCCTGACTGTTTGACTTACTCCTTTTTCCAACTGCACCAATCTCAAAATGATCTCTTTTCTCACTGTCTCCCTTGGTCCCACCATCCCCCCTGAGGAATTTAAATCCTCCCAAGCAGCTCTAGCAAATCTCCCCTTCAATATACTAACCTTTCCAGACCAGGTGCAATCTGTCCTTCTTGTAGGTCACATCTACCCCAGAAGAGATTCCAATGATCCAAAATGTGAATCCGTCTCCTGCTATTCCTACCCTCACTAGCTTGTGCCCCCGGGAGTAATCCAGATATTGCTACCCTCAAGGATCTACTTTTTAAATTCCTTCCTAACTTCCTATATTCTGCCCTCAGAATCTCACACTTTTCTGTTCCCGTATCATTCGTTCCAATGTGTGCAACGGCCCCCTGCTGGTCCCTCTCCCGCTTTGAGAACATTCTGCTCTTTCTCCATGACATCCTTGATCATGGCGCCAGGAAGTCAACACACCATCCTATTGCTTCGTTATTGGTGACAGAAATGTTTGTCAGTGCCTCTGATGAGAGGGTCTCCTATCATAACTGATTCTCGGAACCTCACGTAGCTTTTGTTATATTACAGCCCGTCTCAGTACCAGAAACCTGGCTGTCAGTGCTACATTCCCCTGAGAGTGCATGACCCCCTTCATTCTCCAAAACAGCATACGTTACTTGAGATGGGGATAGCCCCTACCTGCCTTTCTCTCCTACCATTCCTGGAGGGAACCCATTTACCTGACTGTATCTGTGGTTTCTCTACCTTCCTGTAACTGCTATTGATCCCACCCCCAGTTCCTGTAAATTCCTCATTGCCCGTAACTGCCGCTCCAACCGATCCGATAGGATTTACAACCAAACACACACTTCCTGCAGACATAATCATCTGTAACTTGGAAACTCTCTCTAATCTCCCACATCCAACATCAAGAGCACATCACTCTATTAAATGTCATCTTTGCACCGTAACAATCTACAGACACAGAAAAATAGCTCAGTCTTACTGCTCTGAAAACACTGCTCCAGGATAATTTAGTGCCTATGTTTTAATTTTTTAAAGTTTAAACAAGAGACAGATCTCAACAAAGACATAAAACAAAAAAAACCCATTCTATTTATTATTGTGGATTTACAAAAATGAACGGTTCGCAGGATTTTTTTTCTCAAAAGGAAGCAAAGATGTGGATTTCTTGACCTCAGAGGACTGTCAAGGTTATAGATATAATGAACGGTACAGCTGCGGCCCACCCTGTCTGTGCCAACCATGATGCCATTCTAAACTAATCCTATCTTCCTGCATGTGCTCCATATCCCTCTATTCCCTGCCTGTTTTCGTGTCTGTCTAAATGCCTCTTAACTTTGCTAATACATCTGCTCGACCACCTCTCCTGGCAGCACTTTCTAGACACCTCTGAGTAAAACATACTTCTTCATACATCTCCTTTGACTTTTCCCCTATCACCTAAACCTAAGCCCCTAGTTTTTGCCATTTCTGGGATAAAGGCTCTGCCTGTCCACTTTTTCGATGCCGCTCATTATTTTATGGTCACCCCACAGCCTCTAATGCACTAGCAAAAATAGTCCGAGCTTGTCCAACCTCTCTTTATAGTTAATACACTCCAGTCCAGGCAACATCCTGGAAAACCTCTCTTGCACCCTCTCCAAAGACTCCACATCCTTCCTATAGCGTGGTGACCAGATTTGCACAAAATACTCCGAATGTAGCCTGACTAAAGTTTTATACAACTGCGGTGTGACTTGCTAACTTTTAGACTCACTGCCTCGACCAGCGAAGGTAACATCAGACGCTTTCTTTACCACCTTGTCTTGCCACTTCCAGGGAGCTACAGACTTTGTACTCCAAAATCTTCCCACATATCAAATTTCTTAAGGGCCCAGACTAAATTCCATCTAGCATACAACATGGATTTATTTTAAAAAGCAATGAAATTTGTTTGCCAAATCAACATGTCATTCGTGCAAATTCAGTCGAGCCTCTGTAGCTTTGTCAAACTGCTCCCTCTACTGATTACTTTGAGTAAAATTCGATACCTCAGCATCTCAATTGCTTCCTGACTCGTTCAACGCGTTGCATAACATAAATATTTCTATGATTTCAAATTAAATTCAGTGTGAAAAATAAGACATATTAGTCCAAAGATAGTCTACCTGATTCAATCTTTTTCCACATAAGTATCAACTCATTTCAAATTTTGTGACCCCAGGCTGTGTCTAGGTAACCCTCAATAATCACTTCAATAAGATTCTAAGGTGGGGAATACAAGCAGCCAATCTGAGCGTACAGGTCTACAGACAGCAAAGAGATAAAGGACCACAGGAATGTTGCTAAAACACAAGCATAGAAACAAAGAAAGTAGAAATAGGCCCTTCAACCATTCTAGCCTGTCATACTAATCAATATGGTGGTGACTGATCATCCAACTCAGTAGCCCGTTCCTGTTTTCAACTCAGAATTTGATCCCTTTTGCCTCAAGAACTATATCTAACTCATTCTTGAAAACATTTGATGCTGTGACTTCAACTGCTTCCTGTGGCAGAGAGTGCTCACCATTCTATCAGAGCATTTTCTCATCTGTCCTGAGAGTAGTAAATTGTAAACTGTACCTTTTCACAACAGTGTTTATGTTAACTTGGACCATAAAATAGTAATAAAGCTATGAAGCAATGACCTTAATTTTGAACTGGTCCATATTGATTTATTTCATTATTATTTAGTTCCTCACTTGCTTAATCAATTCAGAAATACTAATTATTGACTAATCACTTGATTCATCTGTCTTACTTTCTCTCCGTGACAATCCCCTAACCCTTGAGTGGCATCACTTTCATTAATCTTTTCGTCATTCTCTTCATGGCTTGGTATCCATTCTGAAGTGTGGTGCCCAGTATTGGGTACAATATTCCAGCTTTATATACCAGGTTTATTGTGACTTAATTTCTTTTGCACCCTAAGAAACGGAAAATAGCAGGAACAGGCCATTCAAACTTTCAAGCTTGCTCTTTCAATGTGATCACGGCTGATCACAAAACTCAGTACAGTTGTCAATTTATCCTCATTCTCTTGGAACCCTTTAGCCCTAAGAACTATGTACAACTCCTGTTGAAAACATTCAATGTTTTGGTTTCAAATCCTTTCAGTGGCAGAGAATTCAACAGGCTCAACATTCTCTGAGTGATGAGATCTCTCATCTCCAGCGTAAGTGGCCTACCATTAGACCTTGTCCATGGTTCTAGATTCCACAGTGATCAGGAACATTAATCCTGCATTTACCCTGCCTAGACCAGCTAAAAACCTATAGTCTATGAGATCACCTCCCACCTCCCCGCTATTCTTCTAACTCTAGTGAATAACATCCTAAACGATGCAGTCACTCTTCAAACACCACTCTCACCAGCTCAAAGATAAGTTTGGTAAACCGTTGTAGCACTCACTCCATAGCCAAACATTCTTCCTCAGATACGGAGACCAACACAGCACACAATTTTCCCAGTGATGACTCACCAAATCCCTGTACAATTGCAGCAAGACATCCTCGCTCCTGTATTCAAATCCTCTATGAAGATAACATACCATGAGGCAGCACATTGGCTCAGTGGTTAGCACTGCAATCTCACAACACCAGGGAGCCAGGTTTGATTCCAGCCTCGGGCAACTGTCTGCATTGAGTTTGCACATTCTCCCCTTGTCTGTATGCATTTGCTCCGGTTTCCTACCACAGTTCAAAGTGTGCAACTTAGGTGGATGGGCTGTGTAAAATTGCCCATAGTGTCTAGCGATGTGCAGGTGAAGTGGATTATCCATGGGAAATGTAGAGTTACAGGGACAGGGTGGGTCTGGGCGGGATGCTCTTCAGAGGATGGGTGTGGACTTGATAGACAAAATAACCTTCTTCCACACTGTAGGGATTCTGAAATACTGTTTGCCTTCTTCATCTGTTGGCTTACCTATGACTGTTTACTTTTAGTGACTGCTGTACAAGGATTGTAATGTCTCACTGCATGTGTCGCTTTCCCAATCTATTACCACTCAGATAAAAAATCTGCTTTCCTGTTTTTGCTACCAAAGTCGGAAGCCTCATATTTATCTACAACATCCTTCATGTGCCTATTCAACCAACTTGTCCAAATCTCACTGAAGCACTTCTATATCCTTTGCACAGTTCACCTTCCCGCGCAACTGTACATCATCTGCAAACGTGAGAGAGCTGAGGTCCAAGCTCGGAAAAAAACAATAACAGTTTATTCCTACTTTGTTTCTTGTCTGCTAATACTTCGCTTTCCGTGCCGGCATTTTAGTCCCAATCCAGTGCACTTTAATTTTACACACTTATCTCTTCTGAAGGTCAATAAAGGACATTGTGTATTCTGGTCAACCTATTTTTTGGACAGCTCCTTGGGATCTTTTTATTTCAACCCAAGATGGCAAATGCAATCTCACTTCATCATTGCAACAATGCAGTAGTACCTGCAGCAATGCAGCACTTCTTTGTTATTATTCTGAATTGGATTATCTACTCAATCGCCAAAGTGCAGCTTGAAACCATGACCATTTGCTTGAAAGCAAAGAATAATTCCATTCAGATTGAGTCCAATTTTCTTGTATCTTTCAATTTGAGGAAAGAAATATTTCTAAACTTGAGCGTTACATAAATTGGAACCCCTTAAGAGAAGCAAGAATAAGTAAAGGCATCAGCAAATAAAAAGGAGAATGTTACCACAGTCTCGGCGAAATGTTATCGAATATTGTTATTCACAATTTGTATTTCCAAAACTGCATATGAAAAATTAAAACTGTATCAGTGCAACTGAAATTAAAGGACTTTGAACGTACAAAGTCATAAAAATGTATTCACCTCTCATTTAATATTAACAGGATCAAGACACAATACCGTATAACAGAAATTTATTGAAACCAGCCAGTGCAGTTGTCAGTATAAAGCATGTATGAGAGCTCAGTTTCAAAAGTTGACTAGAAACTGTAAAATGTCGTTATCCACATCAAGTTGGATGGAGCAGCTGCATGCTTGCAGAATTATGCTTTCCTGACTTTTAGTAGGGCAACTTGTAGTGAGCCACTCACTACAAATGGTTAACAAGCAAAATACCACAACACAGTGATGCCAATATTTTACAGGATAATTCCTATCTGGAACATATTTTGTGGTCCTGAGTTTATCCACAGGTCTCAGTAAAACAAACTTCTCAACAAAATATCTATAATGTTCCTATAACCTGAATATATTGCAAATCTTAAATAAAGATATCTAACTTGTTTATTAACAGTCTGAAAGTGTGCATATTTACTAACGATCAGTTAGAAGTTCCTTACTGATTTGTTTTGGAGATATAAATTTTATTTCAAATGGTTTGAAAAATTCCAGCAGTCCTTTAACATCTTTGAGTTCTAGACAATAATCTTCAGCTATTTTCTCAGCTGTCCATATTTCAGGCTTGAGTTTATGGTTATTGAGAATTGTAAGAGCCTCCACTATGGTCAGTTTTCCTTTAGGAACCTTTGTGATGTTGAACAGCTCATAATTCAAATCAGATTTGAGGAGTCTGTGCTCCTGCAGTTGCTTGGATGCTTCAGAAGTTGCAAGTTTCTGGAAGGAAGAACAATAAAACAGTAAAATATCTGCAACAGTCCAAGACAATAGTAATATCAGGAAGGAGCACCGCTCTTAAAAATATATTAAATAGTCAGTAGTTTCAATATGTCACAACAGACCTGCTGAACAGAGCCCTCCATGACAGCAAAATAAATGAAATGTCGATAACTCGTCAAATTCATTATTTCTGACAAAGAACTTAGTTATCTTGGGGCAGTATGGTGGTTCAGTGATTAGCACTGCTGCCTGATAGACCAGGGACCCAAGTTCACTTCCAGCCTCAGGCCACTGCCTGTGTGGAGTTTGCACATTCTTCCCGTGTCTTGTGTTTCCTCCAGGTGTACCAGTTTCTTCCCGCGGTCCAAAGACGTGCAGGTTAGGTGGATTGCCCATCGTGTCCAGGGTGGATTAGCCATGGGAAATGCAGGATTACAGGGATAGGGTCGGAGGATGTTGGTCTGGGTGGGATGCTCTTCAGGTGGTCAGTGTGGACTTGATGGACTGAATGACCTTCTTCCACACTGTAGGGATTCTATGCCAGGGGGCACATAAGGAAGCATAAGCCATCACTGATGGGCTGTTACAAATCTTGCACAGGGCCCCATTTACAGATAGTCACAAGGATATCTTCAAAGCAATTTGAATGAAGAGTATTTCATTTCATTTCATTTATTCTGCTATCATGGAGAGTTTAATTTAGTAAACTAATCAATCAACTTAGAGGGCTGTTCCATTAAGACTTTCAGTGCACATTACAGCATGATTATCCCCTAGTAATCATTTTTAATTTTTATGAGAGTGCCACTGCATTTGCAATGAATGCTTGAGCTTTTCCCCATTTGCCGGCTTCCACAAATCTTCAGGTCTCACCATCAATTCTGAACAATTTCATTCCAGCAATTCATTTGAAACCCTGCAGTCAAAGAATTTCCGATATAAAGCAGCTAAGTGCTTCAATATTGCTATGTATTGATAGCAAAGCAGCTTGCTGCAACATAATCATTACAAGGAAGGACAAACTTAATATGGAATACTATAATCTGTTTCCAAGGTTTCATTACATTATTTTTTTCTGGCCTGCGACACTTAGATTACACCTATCAATAGTGTGGCAGAGAGACCTGTGCATTGCATGTTTCCAAGTATTTTCATTACCTTCCTACTGGTCACTGAAAATTGCCAGAGGAAGATAAACACTGCACTCCTTTCCAGAAGGCACTACAGCTGCAGCTCAACACTTTTTAATTTAATTTCCCTGGTGCTGCACCAAGTGGTATGGGAGTCCAATGTACTTCCAACTCTAATCTACAATGCTTAGTGATACATGGAATATATAAAAGGTCATGTTATAGTAAGGAGTCCGCTTTAATATTTTATTGATTTTGGAAACTAGCCATTCATCTCCCTATTCCAAATGACGTTTTCATTTGCATAAGACTTCTAATCCATTGTTAACATGCTGCAAAGTCAATAACAGCGGAAACTAAAATGGGTCAGTCAAACGATGCCTGCATCTGCTATTGATGCCCAGAAACGAAAGAAACAAAATCTCGTGGCAAGTCTTTGTTCAGTGTTTAATGAAAAACAGTTAGTCCTTCAAATTTGGTTTGAAATTGTCAAAGCAGATTGGCAAGCAAACAATGCACACAAGATTGAAAGAAAACGAGTATTCCTTGACACTACTAATGATCAGGTAGTGTTACAATGAAGAAAATAAAGGGGAAAATGGCAGGAATTACACACTGATGAGCACAACCACAGAAATACAAAGCACAAGAATCACAATAATTGATCATATTAGAAGAACTTTATGCAGTCTAATACAAGGACATTTGAAAACTAAACACATTTTATTTAAAATGTTAAGTCAGCACCTAGTGATAGAAAGGACCATGACCCAAATTATTTGCCAAAACACAAGAAAAATTAAAAGCTTTATCTATGCTATTGAAATCTTTATAGCAAAGCATCCTATTACAACACTTACCTTTGCAGGAATTTCCTTCGAATCAACATAAATATCTTTGAGTAAAGACAAAAGTTCTTCATTCTTGTTATGAACTTCATTTATTTCAGGGTGATCTGTAAAAGAACACCAGAATTTACTGAGATGATCCTAAATCAAAAGACATGCCCTGACACCAACCAAGCCCCAAAAAAGACAAGAACAGCTTTGCCAGGAAACATTATATATGTATCTATGAACTACTTCATTGAAGAAATCAGGTGCAATGCAAGATGTTACTTATAACCCATCAAATTCCACCCTGATGTACAATTTCCTTTCAATTTCTCTACTACTGGCTAGTTAATTTCAGTCTGCAACATATTAAAAATGTCAATACTGGCCAAGCTGCAAGCAAAGGAATTTGCAAGATCATTTTCAAAATAACAGGTCATACATGCTTCACCCTCTTAGTCCATCCACGAGTAAATGTAATTTCAAGCACATTATAGAAACAGCTGGTATTGTTGTGAAGTTTGTTGGCTGATTACAGAGCTAGTTCACTTAATATGGTACAGAATATTTTTGGAGATCGGACCAGACTGCATTCTGCTTGCTCTCTTAGTGCTTACTCATTTAGAACTGAGTTGCATGGATACTACAGTATAGCCTGCAGTATCCATGCCATGCCTTGTCAATTAGCGTAGTCACACAACTAGGCAGCAGGAGGTAATCAGTCAAGGAGATGTACATCTTATTGCATGCCAGTGTTTGATTTCAATCTCACACCTGCAGCATGACCAACACATAACACGTCCAGCAAGCAAGCAGCCATATCTTAAAGTCTTAGGGAGTAATCCTCATGAGGGTCTATGGAGACATCCATTAGTCAGGAGGCCCTGGCACAGTCAGTCAAGGGCAGCCTCCAATATTAGTCCAAGGTATTAGCATATCAGGCATCCTTTCAGAGAGTGATTTCAGTCAGAGTGTGGCCTACAAAGACATGACCAGTGTGGATTACAGTCAACCCGGTGGCTCCATCGCAGCCAGTTTGGGGAGGAAAGGCTAACACAGTTGGGAAAATATCCAGGCATTAGTCGGTGTCTGAGTATTTTCTCATCCAGCGCTGTCTAATTAGGTCACTCAAGGGGATGAGGCATGGTCAGTCCTTTGGGCCATTCTGCAGAAACAAAGGGAAATTGGGGTGGAAGATGGGAATAAGGGAGGGCCTCTGCCTAAAAACTAACATGCTAATAGCCTTGTTCATTATCTCCTGCACCTGTATATTAGTATTCAGTGACCTATGGATGAGGATACCCAAGTCCCTTTGTACATCTACACTTGAAAACTTCTTAGCATTTTTCATCATAGGTCTCATCAGCATCACTGTTCACCACTTCTCATTACTGAATCGTAAATGATCAATTATTCATCAGGGTTGATTAGCTCCATGGGTTAATGAATTAAAACAGTAAAACACATTTCAAGTTATGAAACAAACAGCACAGAAGACCCTTGGGTCTAGGCCCGAAACGTCAAGCTTTCCTGCTCGGCCTGCTGTGTTCATCCAGCTCCACACCTTGTTATCTCAGATCCTCCAGCAACTGCAGTTCCTACTATCTGTCAGCACAGGAAACATGCTGACTTCTATGTATGCAATTTGCAGATACAAAACATACTTGCTGCTAGGCAGAGTTGCAACACTGTATGCACACAATATATGGAGACCTTAAAGACAAATTATCTTAAAGGCAAGGTACTTGCACAATATCTACCACCACAAAGTCCACTGTATAAACTTTACAAGGCTCCTTTGACTATATGTGCTAACCTAGAAGGCCAAGGGCAGAAGGTACATAGAAGCACCGTCACCTAGATGCTCCCCTCTGGACTACGTACCATCCTGAGTTGGAACAGTGACCCCATTCCCTCACTGTCATTAGCTCAAAAATCCTGGAACTCTCTTCCTGACAACACTGTGTGTGTACTTACACCAGTCGGACTGCAACACTTCAAAAAGACGGCTCAGCACAACCTTCTCAAGGGCAATAAATACTGACTTAGCGAGCAATGTCCATATATTGTGAAAGAATAAAAAAAGTCAAACAATAATAATCGATCCACCTGCAATAATGTGCTAATCTATCCACAGAAATGAGAATTATTAACATAAATAATAAAATGTGAGGCTGGATGAACACAGCAGGACAAGCAGCATCTCAGGAGCACAAAAGCTGATGTTTCGGGCCTAGACCCTTCATCAGAGAGGGGGATGGGGAGAGGGAACTGGAATAAATAGGGAGAGAGGGGGAGGCGGACCGAAGATGGAGAGTAAAGAAGATAGGTGGAGAGAGTATAGGTGGGGAGGTAGGGAGGGGATAGGTCAGTCCAGGGAAGATGGACAGGTCAATGAGGTGGGATGAGGTTAGTAGGTAGATGGGGGTGCGGCTTGGGGTGGGAGGAAGGGATGGGTGACAGGAAGAACCGGTTAGGGAGGCAGAGACAGGTTGGACTGGTTTTGGGATGCAGTGGGGGGGGGGGAAGAGCTGGGCTGGTTGTGTGGTGCAGTGGGGGGAGGGGACGAACTGGACTGGTTTAGGGATGCAGTAGGGGAAGGGGAGATTTTGAAACTGGTGAAGTCCACATTGATACCATATGGCTGCAGGGTTCCCAGGCGGAATATGAGTTGCTGTTCCTGCAACCTTCGGGTGGCATCATTGTGGCAGTGCAGGAGGCCCATGATGGACATGTCATCTAGAGAATGGGAGGGGGAGTGGAAATGGTTTGCGACTGGGAGGTGCAGTTGTTTGTTGCGAACTGAGCGGAGGTGTTCTGCAAAGCGGTCCCCAAGCCTCCGCTTGGTTTCCCCAATGTAGAGGAAGCCGCACCGGGTACAGTGGATGCAGTATACCACATTGGCAGATGTGCAGGTGAACCTCTGCTTAATGTGGAATGTCATCTTGGGGCCTGGGATAGGGGTGAGGGAGGAGGTGTGTGGGCAAGCGTAGCATTTCCTGCGGTTGCAGGGGAAGGTGCCGGGTGTGGTGGGGTTGGAGGGCAGTGTGGAGCGAACAAGGGAGTCACGGAGAGAGTGGTCTCTCCGGAAAGCAGACAGGGGTGGGGATGGAAAAATGTCTTGGGTGGTGGGGTCGGATTGTAAATGGCGGAAGTGTCGGAGGATGATGCGTTGTATCCGGAGGTTGGTAGGGTGGTGTGAGAGAACGAGGGGGATCCTCTCAGGGCGGTTGTGGCGGGGGCGGGGTGTGAGGGATGTGTTGCTGGAAATATGGGAGACGCGGTCAAGGGCGTTCTCGATCACTGTGGGGGGAAAGTTGCGGTCCTTAAAGAACTTGGACATCTGGGATGTGCGGGAGTGGAATGTCTTATCGTGGGAGCAGATGCGGCGGAGGCGGAGGAATTGGGAATAGGGGATGGAATTTTTGCAGGAGGGTGGGTGGGAGGAGGTGTATTCTAGGTAGCTGTGGGAGTCGGTGGGCTTGAAATGGACATCAGTTACAAGCTGGTTGCCTGAGATGGAGACTGAGAGGTCCAGGAAGGTGAGGGATGTGCTGGAGATGGCCCAGGTGAACTGAAGGTTGGGGTGGAAAGTGTTGGTAAAGTGGATGAACTGTTCGAGCTCCTCTGGGGAGCAAGAGGCGGCGCCGATACAGTCATCAATGTACCGGAGGAAGAGGTGGGATTTGGGGCCTGTGTAGGTGCGGAAGAGGGACTGTTCCACGTAACCTACAAAGAGGCAGGCATAGCTGGGTCCCATGCGGGTGCCCATGGCCACCCCCTTAGTCTGTAGGAAGTGGGAGGAGTCAAAAGAGTTGTTGAGTGTGAGGACGAGTTCAGCTAGGCGGATGAGAGTGTCGGTGGAGGGGGACTGGTCGGGCCTGCGGGACAGGAAGAAGTGGAGGGCCTTGAGGCCATCTCCATGCGGAATGCAGGTGTACAGGGACTGGACGTCCATGGTGAATATGAGGTGTTGGGGGCCAACTCCCGACTCCCACAGCTACCTAGAATACACCTCCTCCCACCCACCCTCCTGCAAAAATTCCATCCCCTATTCCCAATTCCTCCGCCTCCGCCGCATCTGCTCCCACGATAAGACATTCCACTCCCGCACATCCCAGATGTCCAAGTTCTTTAAGGACCGCAACTTTCCCCCCACAGTGATCGAGAACGCCCTTGACCGCGTCTCCCGTATTTCCCGCGACACATCCCTCACACCCCGCCCCCGCCACAACCGCCCTAAGAGGATCCCCCTCGTTCTCACACACCACCCTACCAACCTCCGGATACAACGCATCACCCTCCGACACTTCCGCCATTTACAATCCGACCCCACCACCCAAGACATTTTTCCATCCCCACCCCTGTCTGCTTTCCGGAGAGACCACTCTCTCCGTGACTCCCTTGTTCGCTCCACACTGCCCTCCAACCCCACCACACCCGGCACCTTCCCCTGCAACCGCAGGAAATGCTACACTTGCCCCCACACCTCCTCCCTCACCCCTATCCCAGGCCCCAAGATGACATTCCACATTAAGCAGAGGTTCACCTGCACATCTGCCAATGTGGTATACTGCATCCACTGTACCCGGTGCGGCTTCCTCTACATTGGGGAAACCAAGCGGAGGCTTGGGGACCGCTTTGCAGAACACCTCCGCTCAGTTCGCAACAAACAACTGCACCTCCCAGTCGCAAACCATTTCCACTCCCCCTCCCATTCTCTAGATGACATGTCCATCATGGGCCTCCTGCACTGCCACAATGATGCCACCCGAAGGTTGCAGGAACAGCAACTCATATTCCGCCTGGGAACCCTGCAGCCATATAGTATCAATGTGGACTTCACCAGTTTCAAAATCTCCCCTTCCCCTACTGCATCCCTAAACCAGCCCAGTTCATCCCCTCCCCCCACTGCACCACACAACCAGCCCAGCTCTTCACCCCCCACCCACTGCATCCCAAAACCAGTCCAACCTGTCTCTGCCTCCCTAACCGGTTCTTCCTCTCACCCATCTCTTCGTCCCACCCCAAGCCGCACCCCCATCTACCTACTAACCTCATCCCACCTCCGTGACCTGTCCGTCTTCCCTGGACTGACCTATCCCCTCCCTACCTCCCCACCTATACTCTCTCCACCTATCTTCTTTTCTCTCCATCTTCGGTCCGCCTCCCCCTCTCTCCCTATTTATTCCAGTTCCCTCTCCCCATCCCCCTCTCTGATGAAGGGTCTCGGCCCGAAACGTCAGCTTTTGTGCTCCTGAGATGCTGCTTGGCCTGCTGTGTTCATCCAGCCTCACATTTTATTATCTTGGAATTCTCCAGCATCTGCAGTTCCCATTATCTCTGATATTATTAACATAAAAATTTGTTTTGTATTGAGTGATAAATATTTTCTAATTTTAGCATAGTTTGAAACTAACCACACTTCAAATGCCCACCGTGGAGAAGATAATAGGAGAACAAAGTTCTGCAGATATTGGAAAACTGAAATACAAACAGAAAATTCTGAAAGTGCTCAGTAGGCCAGACAGGATCAATACAGTGAGAGAGAGAAAGAACGAAAGAAAGAACAAAGAGAGAGTCAATGCTTCAGTGTCAGTTCTGATGAAGGGTCTCTTGCCTCTGTTTCTTTCTACACATTTTCAGTGAAATATGCTAAGGATTTTCAACACTTTCCATTTCTTATGAGACAAAAGTAACCCATTTTGCTAGCCCTCCAAGAAGCAATCATACTTCCTATGAGATACCCAGTATCCTTCAGCAGGGATACCCATCAATAGCTGCCCGAGATCAGATTTGGCAAATATTAAACATGAATTTTTTAAAAAAGCTAAAGTATGGGAAAAGCATAAGCAACTTTATAAGCAAATGTAAACAAATGACAAAGCAATGACTGATAATCCAAACCATGAAAGCAATTAATGAAAATGACCTATAAGAAACACCAAGTAGCAGTATAAACCATGCTTAGGATGCAGAGCTCATGAATGAATAGACTACAAGCCATAAATCATACTCACGAAGGACGGGGAAGCGAACAGGAACTGAGGTAAAGAGTTGGGTTTGATTATGATCAAACGGTGTGTGAAGCTGGATGAACACAGCAGGCCAAGTAGCATCAGAGGAGCAGGAAAGCTTGATGTTTCGGGTCGGGACCCTTCTTCAGAAAATTTTACCGTGTTATCTCAGATTCTCCAGCATCAGCAGTTCCTACTGTCTTTGACTGTGATCAATTTTGTTTTCACTTTTGGTGGGCATGCTGAGCTGATCTCAGAATTCACATGATAAATTCCAATTTAACAAAACAGACAGAAAATAGTTTGAAAAAAAACAGCCAGCACTCATTTCAACAGAGGTGATCATGGTTGACAAAACTCCTAGAATTTTTGAGAACACACAGATGTAGTTTGAGACAAATGCACTGGATGTAATGTGCATGGACTATTTTCAAGCATGAGCTAAGTTATCAGATAGAAGAATAAAACTAAGCAGTATGGAATTAGGGACAGAAGATCATGAGAAGCTAAAAATTAGTTAGAAAGATCAAAGAGAGGTTTGGAGGCAAGACTGCATTAGATCCTGGCTGTGGTGTCCCACATAGACTCTGAAGTACTTATGTTCATTGTCTATTTTGTAATTCATCAAATGACATCAATTCGGGTTGAGGCACATTCGTATGAAAGAACATCATACGTCCAAGGAATTTTTATCTGGTGAGGTAGTGATTCAGAAGACCAGTGGAATGATCAAAGCTCTGCTTCAAGGAAGCTTGTAAGCATGACATGAAGGGTCAAACCTCTGGGTTCTTTTTTAGCCGGAAGATATCAGTTAGTGTCAACCAGCTAGACGATCGTGGCTATCTAAGGCAGCTTGACAAGAGACAGCAGTAATGAAAACAAAATCTCTCAATGACATTTGACAACCAGTTCATGTGCAGCATTTTGGCAGAGCCTCTCACTCTCTCACAGACTGATATCTCCAGCCATCAAGAAAGGATTAGCATATGAAGTAACCCCACCCCCAAAAGATGCAATTTGCTTTAAGTTCATCACGTTACAAAGACGGACAGGTGTCAGCAACAGCGGCCTAAAGGAAATGTTATAGAAAAAAGACAAAATCTAAGATACGTTTTACTGTCGAGAAGGCCAAAGGAAGCTCACAAGAGACACGGGGGCAGAAATAGGAAAATGAGCAAATAAAGTGAATATCCAAGGTCTTTTCCCAGGGTGGCGGAGTCCAGAACTAGAGGGCTTAGGTTTAAGTTTAGAGGTGAAAAGATTTAAAAGGGACCTGAGGGGCATATGGATTGGAAAGATTTAAAAGGATATGGGCCAAATGGAGGCAAACGGAACCAGTTCAGTTTAGGGAACCAGATTGGTACGGAAGGGTTGTGCCAAAGGGTCTATTTCTGTGCTGTATGACTTCAATGTTAGATATCATGAGGTGACATACTTAGATCTAAAACAAGCAGTAAATGAATGGAAGCATATTCAATATTGGTGAACAACAAAGGGGTTTGCCTGTACAGGCTGACAAGATGTTAAAAGTAGCACGTCGACTTAATACAACACTATCACACAAGATAAAAGCATTGAACTCCATATTGTATGGTGCATATGCAAGTTCTTAGGGGCATAATAAATATTCAGTAAGACAAAGGATTACTGGATTGGAAACACTAACTGTTTCTCTCTGTAGGTGCTGCGAGACCTGCTGAGTTTCTCCAGCACTGTTGTTTGTGTTTCAGTAGAAGACAGCTTGGGATGAGCACATACATATAAAAAAGAAGGATTGGATATGTTTTATTCTGTGCACCTTGGTACACTGTATGATGTGAAAGTTACTACATAAATGCAATTATTCTTGTTGATCTGCTTGGCTATTTTGATAATCATGAAGAAATCTGGCAGGGTCGAGTGTAAATGAAGGATCCAGACCGTGAGACACAGATATGAGACAAATTGCATGGAATTTGGGATAAGCTGTGAAAGAAACACTTCACTTAAATGGGAGTGCGTGGAATCCACTGCAATAATAGTGGTGAGCAGACACTTTCAGTATCTGAGATTGGATAAATACAAAAAAAGGGGATCAAGACACCTCATGATGGAGCGGGTAAATGTTATAAAAATTGCCAATGCAAGGAGGATCAATACTGACGTGCATGTATCAGGACAAATAGCTCCTTCCCAAGGTTGTAAGGTCAACAATTCCACAAATTATAGGCATGTAAATGAACAGAGCTGAGAACATGACGCGCAGCCCAATAACAACAAATCTAAAATCTAAACTATAGAGACAACAAATTGAAGGAAACCAAGAAGAAAGTAATCATTTAGATGCCATTTTTCTTGACAGCTCAGCCTTTAAATGCTGCACCCAGTCTTATGAGACAGGAATATCAGTTTTTATATACCACAGTCACATATGAAGTTTAAAACCAATGCTCCCATTAACTTGTTGTGATGTGGAATCTGAAAGCCAGCTCTATGTTAGATACTGATGTAGAACAAGTGACGAGATCACTCAGCATTGTTAACTGTGTTTAATTGCAATTACGGGGCTCTTGAAGCTTTTTCCCGTCTGGTTAATGCTATGTAACTATTAAAGAACTTAATAAATCGTTACTATGAAATTGCACCTTACTAAGGAGGCTCTAGGCCAATCTACATCCAACAGTCTGCTCTGAAATAAAAAAAAACAAAGTGCTGGAAAACTCAGCAGGTCTGGCAGCATCTGTGGAGAGAGAAACAGAGTCAATGTTTCTAATCATATAATTAAAGACCTTTCTTCAGAACTGGTTCTGAAAACTCTGCTCTTATTTTGATGGTTGTGACCAGTACCACTACAGCAGCTAAGACAGTCCACAATGTTTCTAGCAGTGACTAAAGCAGTTAGAATGGACAAGAAAACGTACATTTAATTTCTACTATCCGTACCGTTTATTATTAATAATGTACTTTAAGGCCAGAAGGAAAAAAAAAACACTTCAAATATTGCGGGGGTCATACTTCAATTTAAAAAAATAATCAGCGACGAAGCTTAATCTTTCCATTTAGCTGAATGAATTTCAAACGACAATTAAAGCGAGATTAGGCTGCGGGTAGTTAGTTACACAACCTTAAGATCACCTTGACCTCCAACTTCAAACAAACCCAGAGATAATGGGAACTGCAGATGCTGGAGATTCCAAGATAATAAAATGTGAGGCTGGCTGAACACAGCAGGCCAAGCAGCATCTCAGGAGCACAAAAGCTGACGTTTCGGGCCTAGACCCTTCATCAGAGAGGATGAAGGGTCTAGGCCCGAAACGTCAGCTTTTGTGCTCCTGAGGTGCTGCTTGGCCTGCTGTGTTCATCCAGCCTCACATTTTATTATCTTCAAACAAACCCAACTAGGTTTGCAAATATCCCTCTCAAATTTTGAGAGCTGCGAAAACTAGCGCAAGAGTAAATCAATCCCACTCCAGTGAGGATGAGGACTGGATGGGTGTTAATGCCGAAATCCGCATACTCGATCTTGGCTAGCTGGCATCTTGCCCAATTAAGAGCGAATGGTTGACAGGGGGCACTCACTGCTGAGCTGTTGCTCGATCAGTGCCTTGCTGCTCGGGTGTCTGGGTGCACTGCTCGGCTTCTGCTTGCCGATCTCCACGTGCACTCTGTTCTCCACGTTAAAGTTCCGCATCGCACGTGTCAAACGCCCCCCCATTGTTACATCCTTCTCGAGCCCCGGCCAACGTTCCGAAGAGGCTGCCCTCCCGATTTCCCGGGCCAACGTTCCGAAAGGCTTCCCAGGCAGCCCGCGCGACGTCAACAACCCCTGTCCTGTCCCCAAGAAGTAACCCACCGCTTGCAACATACCAGCTACAGCAAGAGGCACCGCCACCTACCGAGCAGTGCGGCCCGTGCAGGGGAAGGAGGGGTTCAAATATAATGTTTCCAACGTTTGATTGAAATTTTGACCAGTTTTACACAAACCTACATATTCGGTGTCACCCCCCATTAAATTTTAAAGTAGAAAACATCACAAGGCTGTACACACAGATGATTGTGCGCTGAATTTCTAATGGACAGCTCTTGGCAGATTCGGAGGACTAGTTTCTCTGCAGTTTGGCTTGTGTCTGTAAATCGTTAGCTCCTCGGTAACGTAATAATACTGAAAAGAATGAATTGAATTTTCTTTTTCATATTTTTTTTCGTTAAGCAAGAATATTTGACGTTCTGCATGAATGTTGACAATACCCAGTACTATCTCAGTTGAGATACTAATAATCCCTCAGTTTTCTCTAATTTGTCAGTTTTCTCCTATTTGTTCTTGTGATGTGACTATTGCTGTCAGAGCCAGCATTTATTGCCCATCATCAATTGCCCTTGAGCCTGTGGTGATAACTCATATCTTTCAGCAGCTTTGTGACTGCAATCCACAATGCTGTTAGGAATGGAGTTCCACAACTTTGATCCAATTAAATGAAGGAATGGCAACATAAATACAAGTCAGGATGGGTGTAACTTGGAGGAGAACTTACAGATAGTGATGTTCCCATGTGTTTGCTTCCCTTGTTCTTGTGAGTAGTAGAGGTAACAGGTTTGGAAGATGCTGTTAGATGAGCCTTGGTGGGTTACAGCGGTGCAACATGTAGATGGTACCAACTGAACGTCACTGGTGGAGGAGAGAATGTTGAAGATGTTAGATGAGGTGCCAATCAAGTGATAACAAGTTGTAGAGCTGGATGAACACAGCAGGCCAAGCAGCATCATAGGAGCAGGAAGGCTGACATTTTGGGCCTAGACCCTTCATTAGAAATTAGGGAGGGGAAGGGGGTTCTGAAATAAACAGGGAGAGAGGGGGAGGTAGATTGAAGATGGATAGAGGAGAAGATAGGTGGAGAGGAGACAGACTTGTTCTAGGTGGTGTCAATTTTCTTGAGTGTTATTTGATTTACAATCGTCCAGACAAATGGAGAATATTCCACCATACTCATAACTTGAGTATTGAAGGTGAGTTACTTGCCACAGAATTCCTAGCCTCTGACCATCTGTTGTAGCCACAGCACTTTTTCTGGCTGGTCCAGTTAAGATTTTGGCTAAGGCTAAGCCCCAGGTTGTTAGTGGGAATGGATTTAATGAAAGTAATGTTTGTGATTGTTATAAAGAAGTCATTGAGTAGGGATGTATTGCTGCAGTTTTACGGGGTCTTGTTGAGGCAGTATTGTGTGCAGTTTTGGTCTCCTAGTCTGAGAAAAGACATTCTTGCTATTGAGGGAGTCCAGTGAAGGTTCACCAGTCTGATAGGAGGGTTGACATCTGAAGAATGCCTGGTTCAACTGTGCTTGTGCCTGCTGGAATTCAGAAGATGAAGGGGGATCTCATAGAAACATGCAAAATCCCAATGGGATTGGACAGGCTAGATGTGGGAAGATTGTTCCCAATGTTGGGGAAATCCAGAACGGGGGGGGGGGTCACAGTCTAAGATTAAGGGGTAAGCCATTCAGGACTGAGATGAGGAAGAAGTCCTTCAATCAGAGATTTGTGAACCTGTGGAATCCTCTTCCACCAAAAGCTGTTGAGGCCAGTTTGTTAGGTATATTCAACAGGGATCTGGATGTCGCCCTTGTGGCTAAAGTGATGAAGGGGTATGGAGAGAAAGTGGGAGTGGGATACTGAAATTGCATGATCAACCATGATTGAAGGGGCGAAATGGCCTGCTCCTGCACCTACTTTCTATGTTTCTATGTTTGTACATCATTTTTGGTCTGGGACTTGTGGCATCTGGTTTGCTAATGTCCTTTAGGGAAGAAAACAGCTGTTTTCACTTTGTCTGGTCTGCATGTGACTCCAGACGCACAGCAAAGCAAATAACTTTTAACTGCTCTTTAGGCAATTAGACATGGATAAAAAATTCTGCCCTGGCCAGTGATGCCCACATTTGGTGAATGAATTGAAGTGGTAAATGCAGGTTTAGTTACAATATTTAAGAGACATTTGGATAGGTGCATGAATAGGAAAGGTTTAGAAGGACATAGGCCAAGTGCAGGAAAATGGTTAGCTCAGTTGGTTGGATGACCCATTTATGCTGCAGAAATGTGCCAAGTGTACAGGTTCAGCTTCTGCATCAGCTGAGGTTACCATAACCTCTCTTGTCACCAGAGGCAAAGTAACCTGCAGTTTAGACCATCACCAGTCATCTCTCTCTCATAGACAGCAGCAATATAGTCTGGTTAAACCATGGCAACTTTTTAATGTATAGAACCTCCTTAATTATGAGTACTTATTTGGTCATTTTGTGGATGTAACCCAGAGGCAGAAACACTATCACGATGCCACGTGAGCCGGAACTCCTCACTGTATACTTGCCATTAAATGCTAATGGATATATCATATTTATTGCAAAAGGATTGGGATACCTAAAGATTGTAGCAGGCTCAGTGGAGGAACATTTTACTTTAAAAGCATTTTCTGTAATATCCAACTTGAAATGTTTGGAATGTAATTTTAGATCTTTTATGAATAAATTATATTTTTGCACAAAGAAGTGCAGAGAATTAAAGGTTGATCACCTCATAATGTTCTTGTACATAAGATTTGACTAAGCAGGTTTTGTGAGTATAGCACAGTGTGGAGCTGGAGGAACACAGCAGGCCAGGCAACATCAGAGGAGCAGGAAAGCTGATGTTTTGGTTTGGGACCTTTCTTCAGAAATGTGGGAGGGGGAAGGGATCTCTGAAATAAATAGAGGAGGGGTGGGGCTGGGGAGGGTAGGTGGGATGGTGATAGGTGAGTGCAGGTAGGCAGTGGTGAGGATTGGTCAGTGAGTTGGGAGGAACATACAGGTGGGAGAGGAGATGGACAGGTTGCATCAGGTCAAGGAGGTGGGGATGAGAGGGAGGGTTGGTCATGGGATGAGGCTGGGAGTGGGGTGATTTTAAAACTAGTAAAGTCCACGTTGAGACCGTTGGGTTGTAGGTTCCCAAGGTGGAATATGAGTTGCTGCTCCTCCAGCTTCCAGGTGGCATCATTGTGACACTGGAGGAGGCCCAGAATGGACATGCAACCCAGGGAGGTGGAGGTGGAGTTGAAGTGGTTCGTGACTAAGTTGTTGACATTTGTCGCAAACAGAGCGCAGGTGCTCTACAAAATGGTCTCCGAGCCTCCGCTTGGTCTCACCAATGTAGAGGAGGCCACATCGGGAGCAAAGGATGCGATAGACCACATTGACTGGCTTGCAGGTGAACCTCTGTCTGATGTGGAAGGAGTTTTTTTGGTTCCTTGGACAGAGGTGAGGGGGAGATCTGTAGGGGCAGATGTAGCACCTCTTGTGGCTGCAGGGAAAGGTGCCCGGGGTGGTGGGGCTAGTGGAGAGTGTGGAGTGGACGAGGGAGTTGTGGAGACAGCAGTCCCTATAGAAGGTACTGGTGGGGAGGGAAATATATCTTTGGTTGTGAGTATATGTTATTGTACAGGGAGTTAAAAAAGGGTTTCCACCTGAAGTGAAAATTGCATGTATTGTTTGTATCAACTTGTTAATACCAAAGTGTTTGGGAAGGAACTTAGAGAATCCCTATTAAGGAGTTTAAAATTCTGTTGGTGTGGAATTTTACAGGGACCTGAACAACATGGTGAGATATGGCAGAATAGTGGTAGACATCCAGTGTGGTCTATCTTGACGTCAGGAGTAACTCACTGTATGTACATCTAAAATCCAAGCAAAGAAGTGAGATTCTCAATAGGAAGTGGTGATCAGCCTTTTAAGTGGAATTATTGTTCACTAATAAACTTATTAACAGCACGTCTCACCTCATTAATATATAACCTCCCATTCTACCACTTGCTGAGAGAAAAATAGATGCTGAGAATTCTTGACATGGAAGTCAGAGTGGATACTGGATGACTTCAGCTCAGCACTGGGTGTGAACAGTTTTCTTGTTGCTCACCATGTCACAGAATTAAGGGAACTATCATAGGCACAAGCCTCACATGCATCCTTTGTCCATGGACATTAGCATCTGATAATATTAAACCTATCAGGAACTCAAGGCACCTCATCAATCCACTTGTAGTGTACTTAGAAACTATGACCTGTATTACAGAGTGCACGAACAGCTAGCAGTGAAATGTCACTATAAGGACACTTTGCACGCAGCGACTTGCATTCAGTTCACGGATTGGACCAGATTACATTTTAGGGCTATCTGCTTTCTCTCTTTGGGCTTGCTAACTTAGCGCTGATCTGCTTGCTCACGGCATCCATGACATGCCTTGCAGTGCCATGCCATGCATGTTAGCACTTTGTTATTTCAGGCAGAGCCGAAGGACTATCAGTACTACATATTGACATGCTCTTTTGCGTAAACACACAGACAGATTGGTTGTCGTGCTCATCAATAAGGATCCGTACTGATATCTTGAAGTACAGCACACCAAGATGTCAATCTACCAAACACATCATATGTCTTCGCCTTTGTGGTTGACACGCTTTTCATTTATTAGACCAAATGGCCATGGCCTGGGGCAACATGGTAACTTAGTTGTTAGCAGTGCTGCCTCACAGCACCAGGGACTGGGTTACAATTCCATCCACAGGCAACTGTCTGTGTGGAGTTTGCACATTCTCCCATGTCTGCGTGGGTTTCCTCTGGGTGCTCTGGTTTCCTCACATAGTCCAAAGATTTGCAGGTCAGGTGGATTGGCCAGGCTAAGTTGTCCATATTTTCCAGGGATGTGTAGGCCAGGTGGATTAGCCGTGGGAAATGCAGGCTTACGATATGGTAGGTCTGGGTCGGGGTAGGGTGCTCATCAGAAGGCCGATATGGACACCTTGGGCTGAATAGCCCGCTTCCACACTGAAGGGATTTTATGTCAGAAAATGGGTGGGGGGCTGGTCCACAGTCCAGTAAAACAGGGGTCTGCTCTCTATTAGGTGGTCCTGGTACAGTCAGTAATGGGCAGAGTCTACATGCAATCAAGGAGCTTGGTTGTAAACAATTGCCTGCTTGGGTTGGTCACATTCATGAGGCATGTCTGGGGCATGGATAACGATTAGACCTGTAGAACCATCAGAAACGGTCAAGGAAATTGTGCATCGTATGTCAGAGAGCTACAGAAACAGCCATCAGGGTTCCAGACAGTCATGTCTAGGGGTTATCCATCAAAGTCAATCATAGATCTGTTATGGAGATCTGTGTATCAATCAGTAAGGAGGGAGTAATCAGAGCTGTAGTGACAAAGGGGTTCATTGGCAAGGAAGATAGGGACAGTCAAAGCTTGGAGGGAAAAGCAGAGGTAAGCGTTTGGGTGGGGAGAAGGAAGGGGATGGGAAGAAAGCCAAGAAATAAAGTAAAAGTTCCAGTGTGCTAATAGGCATGGCAAAGTTGGCAAGGCAAGGCAAGTTCTGGATACTTTATGCAGAACAGCTTCATAGTGCATGGTAGTCTGTGGGAGGGGGAGATATTGGCTCTAATCATCACTGTGGTCTCCACATGGGCAATGCAGAAGACCAGGGTGAGCAACATTAAGGCATCATGTTCTAGCTCGGGGGGCACGGAGAAAGATTGGAGGCAAAGTTCAATATGGGGGTGGGGTGTGTGTCACTCCATGTGGGGAATGGGTGATACAACAATGCATGAGTAGAATCTGAGGACTAGAGGAGTACGAGGTAATTTTTTCCTGATGGCTGTACTTCTACATAATTGGTATCTTCCAGGGAGTGATGGCTGACCTGTGTGAGATCATCCAGTCATTCACCCACAAATGCATCGGTACAGTAACCGATGCCATCCGTGCAAGATCACACTGGTTCACCCTGTTTCCCAATGACAAGTTAAATGTGACAGCCAGACAATAGGATCTGAGATTGTAGCTGGCTTCCCACAGGTGCAGGGTGCCATCAACTGCACAGACATGGCTCTGAGAGGGCCATGTCACAACATGTAGAAATCACCAATAGGAAGGGGATCCCTTTCATTCATGTGCGAGTGATATGTGATCACTCTTACCAATTACTAGATGGATGTGCCCACAACCCTGGCAGTTGGCACATCCTGGATCACTCTTGTATATAGGCAGCATTTAAGGGTTTGGTTACTGGGGAACAAGGGCTGCTCACTGAGACCATTGCTCATAGTACCATTTCACAATTCCCTGATTAGTGCAGAAAATGTGTACAGCACTGCCCTTACTTCAACAAGGGCTGTGGTAGCGTTGACGATCAGGCTGTTGAAGAAGCAGTTCTGCAGCTCGGAGTGTTTTGGGGAGTAACTTGGGGGTTTGCGGGAGTATCCACTATAGTGCAGACAGAATGTGCCACTTTATCCTGGCATGATGTTTGCTGAATAACTGAAACAGACAACAAGATAGTTGCTGAGGAACTGTAGGAACTGAAACAGGCTTCCAAGGAGGAGGATGAGGGTATTAGGAAGGGGGAAGATCTCCATGCCATGACAGAACTCAACTGAGTTGAATGCTACAAGCCAGACAGGACCTGATTGACTCCCAGCTCCAGTAGCTAACAGGCGTATGAGGCAGACAATTGTGGTTTTGTGTTAGGGGGAGATTTGTGTAACACATGTGTTACCCTGTTAATCTACATCAAATTCCCAGCTGGGATTAGAATAAGGTGGAGAGTTTTAGTTAACTTCATAAGTATAAATTTATATAAATCACTTAAGATAATTTCTCATTTATTCTTTTTCAAAAAAAGTAGTCATGTTACAAGAAATAATAGGAACTGCTGATGCAGGAGAATCTGAGGTAACACAGTGGGGAGCTGGATGAACACAGCAGGCCAAGCAGCATCAGAGGAGCAGGAAAGCTGACATTTCGGGTCTGGACCCTTTTTCAGAAATGGGGGAGGGAAAGGTGATTCTGAAATAAATAGAGGGAGAGGAGAGGCGGGTGAAAGATGGATAAAGGAGCAGATAGGTGGAGAGAAGATGGACAGGTCAAGGAGGTGGGGATGGAGCCAGTAAAGGTGAGTGTAGGTGGGGAGTTAGATGTCAGAGGTAGATTCTTTACACAGAGAGTGGTGGGCGTGTGGAATGCGCTGCTGCCTGTGGTAGTGGAGTCAGATACTTCAGAGGCTTTTCAGACACTCTTGGATAGGCACATGGAGGATAGTAAAACATAGGGTATGCAGGGTAGATTGATCTTAGTAGAATAATAGGTCGGCACAATATTGTGGGCCAAAAGCCCTGTACCATGCTGTACTGTTCTATGTTCTAGGGAAGACAAGTGGAATGTTGACCCTTATTTCAAAGGAAAAGAGCATTATGAAGACCTTACTGAAACTAAACAAGGCATTAGTCAGACCACAACTAAAGTACTGTGCCTTTATCTGAGGGCAGATATGTTGGCATTGGAGGCAGTCCAGAGAAGGCTCACTAACTTGATTCTGGGGATGGATGAATTTTCTTATGAGATAATGTTGAGTAGATAGGCCCTATACTCATTGGAGTTTAGATGAAAGATGGCCTCACTGAAACCTATAAGCTTCCTAGGAGACAATGGTAGATGCTGAGAAGTTGCTTTTCCTTGTGGGAGAGCCTAGGACCGTCTAGGCTAGCGGGCATAATCTCAGGATAAAGAGTCAGCCAATTAAGGCAGAGATGAGGAGAACATTTTTTCTCTCTCAGAGAATAGTGAATATGAGGAATTCTTCACCACAAAAGGCTGTTGATGCAGGGTCATTAAGTATAATCAGTGCTGAGATAGATTTTTTCTAATTCTAATCTCTGTTTAGTTCGCTTTTTCTCTGAAATAATCTCTTGAAAGTAGTTCACCTCTGAAAACTCATCTCAGTAATGTTAGGGAGGTCATGCTTTAACTTGTGTTAAAAGGAATATAGCCATTTTTGTCCATCAACTTGGAGTAAAGCAGAGATTGATTCGCATCATATAGCTCCATGTCGACGGCTTTGACAGTAGGATATCAGCACAGACCCAGTCTGCAGCAGATATTGTGAATGGAGGACTCTTGTGATGCAGCGGTGGCGTAGTGTGTAAGGACCTGTGTAATTACATCTTTGAACAGACTAATTAAAACCAATGCCTAAAAACAATCGATTTGGGGCAGTTGTGACACGGAGGTGGTGTCCTACTTCTGTATCAGGAAGCCCAGGTTCCAGCCCCACCTGCTATAATGACATCTCTGAACGGATTGATTAGAAAGTATCTGTTGGGAGTTGTACATAACAGCGTTTACTGTTGTATCCTCAGCGACCACAGGAATAGTTTCAGCCTCAGTCACGAATCGAAGACGGCACAGACTTTCTTTAGAAAATGCTGTTGGACATATCACATAGAAAAAAAACATTCTTTGGTAATTGTTAATTTTGTGGTAATTTTAAGAATGCAACTAGTTCATGTTTTATTAGGTTACTCCCTTATTTCCAGTGGCCAGTTTCTCAGTTGACGTTGACAAAAGAATTGAAAGAAGTATGAGTTCGATGTTTACATTCATTTTTGATACTCGTTATCGTTTGTTTAAATGCATTTTGTTTTTCATTACTATTTGCTTGTTAGTGTTTAATGCTTTCCTAGTTGATTTGTGATGTTTTTGTCAGGCAAGTGCAAATATGGCACCGAAAATTTAGATTTTTACAAGTACGTTACTCAAAGTGATAGGTAAGATTCAAATTACTATTAGTGTTTTCGTACACTTGCTCTGCCATAGCACTTAGGGGCTCTGAGTTTGTAAGTGGTTGGGGTGCCAAGCATTGAAGTGTGTCATGGGGTTACAAATTCCAGCGAAAAAGGCAAAGCGAAAAGTTTCAGCGCATTTTCAGAGTGCCGTTGGCCGAAGTCTAGGAGCAGATTGCCTACCAGCTCGTGCAGAAGACCTTTCAGAAAATATCGCACAAAAATGGAAGGCATTCAAAATTATTGATACTGAAAACACAATTCTGGCTGTGGGCCATAACGTTGCAATATTTCAGTTTCGGATTTATGTTTTGTTTTACGTGCGTAATCCTTGTTTGGCTAAAACCACGGATGTTTCACCTAGATAACGGGAGGAGGTTACATGGGGCGAAGGCAATCACTATCACAAAAGGCTGACAATCAGGACCCTGATTTTGTGTTACTGTCAAGTAGCAGCAGCAGCCTCGAGAATGGTTGCACAAAGCACGGCAGAGGCTGGCGGATCTCCAATCCCGCTGGATTGGAAGTGACAAAAATCCCTCGTTTCGGTTCGGGGATGTGACCTATTTTAATGCGGGCGGCCGGGCTGGGATGTGTGTGTATGTGTGCGCGCGCCTTCAGCCTGTTGCAAAGCGTCACTCCGAAGGTTTCTGCCGGTATTGCGGGCGACGGCTACAACCACGGGGTACACGCGAGACCGCCGCTTGCAAGACAGCTCCGAGCTGCAGCTGGCCAGCACAACGTTCCGCGGGCTGGCCACGCGCGTGCCCTGCGACTCGAGTCACGTGCCGGTCACCGTGCGCGCGCCACCGCTACCACCACCAGCGCGGCTGCTGCTGTTCCAGTGGTGGAGCTGAGCCAAGGAGAGAGAGGGTTAGATAGGCAGGTCCACTCACTCTCTCACTCTAACTGCAAAAAAAAAGCCCCGCTCCCTGAGTGACAGTACTTCAGCGGGGGCGGGGAGGGAAGCCGCTTCTTTCTCGCCCGACACAACAAGGCGCAAGAAGTGCAGCAGCTGTAGACATCAGAAAACCCAGCAGAACACTGCTTATCGGGTGAGTGGAAGTTATCGCCTGCATTTTGTGCGCTCAGGAGGCAAAAGCAATTTCTGTCGCGGGTATGTTGTGTTCTTCTGCTGGGTTAGATATAGTGCGGTCCAGGTGCTGGGTCCGGTTTAGTAGTTTCAGAATATGTAATTGCAGTAGAAACTAGGACGAGACTGAATCGATTTACATTACTATGATGCAGGGGACGTTGAGACAGTGTGATGAAAACAGCTTATTCTGCCATAAGACTTTAGTTGACTTTAGCTTTACCATGGCAACACGGCTGTAAGACCACACATTTACGTGACCTTGTGTCAATGGTGAATTTCGATAGGAATTCAATATAACGACCTTTCTTATGAGTTGGTGTTGAGTCGAAACTATTAAACATGAAATATTTTTTCTACTAATGAACAAAATATATGTATTATTTACTGGTTAATATGTTGTAATAATGTGCTGAATATTCACGAATTGAGTTATTGCTCGTAATTTACAATGAGTTCGTATAATTTAGATACAGTTTATGGGCTGTTTCAATATAAATTAGAATAAAAATAAAATGTTAGGGATGTGGAAGTATGAAACCAGCGCAGAATGCTGGAGAAAGCCAGCAGGTCTGGCGGCGTCTGGGGAGAGAAGTACAGTTAACGGTTCGGGTTCGGTGTGACACTTCAGAAGGCAACTGAAGTGAACTAAACCCCTGTTTCTCTGTCCCCAGATGCTTCCAGATCTGCTTTTTTTTGTTTAATATATACTAGTTGATCTCCCGTGGCATTCTATATGGGGAAGATGAATCCAAGTGTAGTTTTTAAAGTAAGAATAGATAATTGTGCAAGTAACTTCCTATTTTAAAGTGATGCTTGTTCTTATCTTTTTACATCTTTATTGCACACTTTACGTCCATGCTTATAGTTGAAGCAGCTTAAGTTGCAATACTTCTATTGCAAAGGAAGCTGTAAGTGGAATATGACAAGCTTACATCAGCATAAGTGTGGACACAAACTGATAATGGCAAAGTTGATTGGAAGTGAATGCAATGCAAGATTTAAAACAATGCATCAAATTGTTATACTGCATTTCTAAACTTTGGTTAAAGTTTTTAAAGAATCTTCATATTTTATAAGTAAACTTGATCAGAGATGATCTATATGTTAAAACTAGTTAATGCCAAATTGTTGTAAGTCACAATTTAGCTCTTGCTAATATCACATCATTTTGTGAGATATGATGACTAATCTTTTGTTGTTACCTGTGTGTACATGTAAAGTTATGATGGTTCCACAATTCCACCTACACTTAGTTTGTAGAAAGTTTGTGGTCAAGTTGGAACAATACAGAGAAGATTAACACTGGCCCACACAAGGTGACTTGCAGATTTGTGAAATATTCAAAAAAAATTTCTTCATCAATTTTGTTTTTGGGAGGCGAGTGGGGAGTGCTCTGGTGTGCATGCAGCTCAGTTTAATCAAAATGTAATCTTTGTTTGGGACCACATCTTACATTTCGTTGGGCAAGTATGGTTGGTAATGTCACTCAGGTCACAGATCTGAATTTGGGCACCCCTCTCTCCTTCAGCACACTAATATGTTGCTATTGATGTATCTTAATTTCTCATTTTGATTTTGCATTTATAAATAACATCTTGAAGTCAGGAAAATGGTAATGCTGAGTGAGAGGTAGAAGATAAAACTTTAATAAAAATTAAGTTGAAGAAGCAGAGTTTATTTGGAGGACACAAATTGTTGCTGGTTGATATCATATCATGATAAGTAAGTATATCTTTCAAGAAAAGTGATGTTAGACAACTGGCTAATAATCAAGCCAGTGTAATTACTTTCAATTAACTTGACCAGACATGTTATAACACTCCAGAATAGTTTGGAGTTCTATTTGACAGGTAGATACACTACCTATAAACTAGGAACCTATATTAAATCAGTAAATGAAAATATAACTCAGTTCTGAATTTAGAGCTATGCACTTTGCTCTTGTATTTCCATGACCTATTTCAATATTTGTAGTTTGAATGGAATGAACTTACCACTGTGCAATGACCATCTCCTCCCACTGATAGTGACATGATCTTTCATCGACAGTGTTAAAGATGATTTGTACTGCTATTCACGAATAGTTTTCTGCTTTGGATGATGGTTGGGACTTCTAAGTAGAGTGGAGTTTAACCTGCCTTGATTAAGGCTTTTCTTAAGCACATCTTGCAGGGAAAGGATCTCTGTCCTGAGGTCAGTCCAAGGCTAATTAAGCAATGTTTTTGTAGAGAGCAATTGCTCGTAAATCCCAGGCTTTAGCTGTTGGAAAGATGCCAGATAAAGCAGTAGTGTAATTTGCTTTCTTTTGACGCTTTCAGTATTATGTCTAATTTATGATTTTACAAGTACCAGATTTTATAATTTTTATGGACATTGATTGGTGTGAATGTTCTCGGGGATTTATGCTTTTAACCAACACCCAGTCACAAAATTGCAAAACGTCTTGTTACTATCCAAGATTGGAAAGGCTTTTAATTGATAAGTCTGTAAAAATTGCTTGTTCTTTGAAATTATTCTAAAATTTTGCACTGTTTACGGTTTGTGTGACAATGTGTCCCAGGGAGTTAAGAGCAAATTTGAACATGCCTAATAATGAGTTCTGTATATTGGAAAGAGCTTGGGGAACTATTTCATAATAAGTAAATTTGCTTTAAGTAGTTCTGGTATCACAATACATGAAACTAAATGTATGTAACACATCTAAGTTTTGTGGTTAACAGGAAGCATGATACAGCTATCAAGATAATAAAATGTGAGGCTGGATGAACACAGCAGGCCAAGCAGCATCTCAGGAGCACAAAAGCTGACGTTTCGGGCCTAGACCCTTCATCAGAGAGGGGGATGGGGGGAGGGAACTGGAATAAATAGGGAGAGAGGGGGAGGCGGACCGAAGATGGAGAGTAAAGAAGATAGGTGGAGAGGGTGTAGGTGGGGAGGTAGGGAGGGGATAGGTCAGTCCAGGGAAGACGGACAGGTCAAGGAGGTGGGATGAGGTTAGTAGGTAGCTGGGGGTGCGGCTTGGGGTGGGAGGAAGGGATGGGTGAGAGGAAGAACCGGTTAGGGAGGCAGAGACAGGTTGGACTGGTTTTGGGATGCAGTGGGTGGGGGGGAAGAGCTGGGCTGGTTGTGTGGTGCAGTGGGGGAAGGGGAGATTTTGAAACTGGTGAAGTCCACATTGATACCATATGGCTGCAGGGTTCCCAGGCGGAATATGAGTTGCTGTTCCTGCAACCTTCGGGTGGCATCATTGTGGCAGTGCAGGAGGCCCATGATGGACATGTCATCAAGAGAATGGGAGGGGGAGTGGAAATGGTTTGCGACTGGGAGGTGCAGTTGTTTGTTGCGAACTGAGCGGAGGTGTTCTGCAAAGCGGTCCCCAAGCCTCCGCTTGGTTTCCCCAATGTAGAGAAAGCCGCACCGGGTACAGTGGATGCAGTATACCACATTGGCAGATGTGCAGGTGAACCTCTGCTTAATGTGGAATGTCATCTTGGGGCCTGGGATGGGGGTGAGGGAGGAGGTGTGGGGACAAGTGTAGCATTTCCTGCGGTTGCAGGGGAAGGTGCCGGGTGTGGTGGGGTTGGAGGGCAGTGTGGAGCGAACAAGGGAGTCACGGAGAGAGTGGTCTCTCCGGAAAGCAGACAGGGGTGGGGATGGAAAAATGTCTTGGGTGGTGGGGTCGGATTGTAAATGGCGGAAGTGTCGGAGGATAATGCGTTGTATCCGGGAGGTTGGTAGGGTGGTGTGTGAGAACGAGGGGGATCCTCTTGGGGCGGTTGTGGCGGGGGCGGGGTGTGAGGGATGTGTCGCGGGAAATGCGGGAGACGCGGTCAAGGGCGTTCTCAATCACCGTGGGGGGGAAGTTGCGGTCCTTAAAGAACTTGGACATCTGGGATGTGCGGGAGTGGAATGTCTTATCGTGGGAGCAGATGCGGCGGAGGCGGAGGAATTGGGAATAGGGGATGGAATTTTTGCAGGAGGGTGGGTGGGAGGAGGTGTATTCTAGGTAGCTGTGGGAGTCGGTGGGCTTGAAATGGACATCAGTTGCAAGCTGGTTGCCTGAGATGGAGACTGTGAGGTCCAGGAAGGTGAGGAATGTGCTGGAGATGGCCCAGGTGAACTGAAGGTTGGGGTGGAAGGTGTTGGTGAAGTGGATGAACTGTTCGAGCTCCTCTGGGAGCAAGAGGCGGCGCCGATACAGCCATCAATGTACCGGAAGAAGAGGTGGGGTTTGGGGCCCCAAACCCCACCTCTTCTTCCGGTACATTGATGGCTGTATCGGCGCCGCCTCTTGCTCCCCAGAGGAGCTCGAACAGTTCATCCACTTCACCAACACCTTCCACCCCAACCTTCAGTTCACCTGGGCCATCTCCAGCACATCCCTCACCTTCCTGGACCTCACAGTCTCCATCTCAGGCAACCAGCTTGCAACTGATGTCCATTTCAAGCCCACCGACTCCCACAGCTACCTAGAATACACCTCCTCCCACCCACCCTCCTGCAAAAATTCCATCCCCTATTCCCAATTCCTCCGCCTCCGCCGCATCTGCTCCCACGATAAGACATTCCACTCCCGCACATCCCAGATGTCCAAGTTCTTTAAGGACCGCAACTTCCCCCCCACGGTGATTGAGAACGCCCTTGACCGCGTCTCCCGCATTTCCCGCGACACATCCCTCACACCCCGCCCCCGCCACAACCGCCCCAAGAGGATCCCCCTCGTTCTCACACACCACCCTACCAACCTCCCGGATACAACGCATTATCCTCCGACACTTCCGCCATTTACAATCCGACCCCACCACCCAAGACATTTTTCCATCCCCACCCCTGTCTGCTTTCCGGAGAGACCACTCTCTCCGTGACTCCCTTGTTCGCTCCACACTGCCCTCCAACCCCACCACACCCGGCACCTTCCCCTGCAACCGCAGGAAATGCTACACTTGTCCCCACACCTCCTCCCTCACCCCCATCCCAGGCCCCAAGATGACATTCCACATTAAGCAGAGGTTCACCTGCACATCTGCCAATGTGGTATACTGCATCCACTGTACCCGGTGCGGCTTTCTCTACATTGGGGAAACCAAGCGGAGGCTTGGGGACCGCTTTGCAGAACACCTCCGCTCAGTTCGCAACAAACAACTGCACCTCCCAGTCGCAAACCATTTCCACTCCCCCTCCCATTCTCTTGATGACATGTCCATCATGGGCCTCCTGCACTGCCACAATGATGCCACCCGAAGGTTGCAGGAACAGCAACTCATATTCCGCCTGGGAACCCTGCAGCCATATGGTATCAATGTGGACTTCACCAGTTTCAAAATCTCCCCTTCCCCCACTGCACCACACAACCAGCCCAGCTCTTCCCCCCCACCCACTGCATCCCAAAACCAGTCCAACCTGTCTCTGCCTCCCTAACCGGTTCTTCCTCTCACCCATCCCTTCCTCCCACCCCAAGCCGCACCCCCAGCTACCTACTAACCTCATCCCACCTCCTTGACCTGTCCGTCTTCCCTGGACTGACCTATCCCCTCCCTACCTCCCCACCTACACCCTCTCCACCTATCTTCTTTACTCTCCATCTTCGGTCCGCCTCCCCCTCTCTCCCTATTTATTCCAGTTCCCTCCCCCCATCCCCCTCTCTGATGAAGGGTCTAGGCCCGAAACGTCAGCTTTTGTGCTCCTGAGATGCTGCTTGGCCTGCTGTGTTCATCCAGCCTCACATTTTATTATCTTGGAATCTCCAGCATCTGCAGTTCCCATTATCTCTGATACAGCTATCAAAGCTCTTAAGCTTCATTTTTTTTAATCTGGCAGCAAAATACATATTAAATGCCTCCTGTTCTCCAGCTCAAAGAGCAACTATTTATCACAATCCTCTGCTTTCTTTGTTTCAATAATGTATCCATGTGGCTGATATCTCTCTTTATTTTTTACGGCATTGATTCTGCGAGTTAATCTGATATGTTGTAATTTATTAAATGACTTTTGAATGTTCATGTGTATATCATCAACTGTTGTATTCTCATCAGCCTTCTCTGTTACCTCAATCAAAAACTTCAGTCAAATTCCATAATTTCTTATTAGGTCTTTGCTTACCCAAGCTGTTAAATTTTCTGGCAGATTAATCAAAAGGTTATCATTTTAACCAACCGATCTGCTAGGTTTATCTTGTTCCTACTGTTTTTTCCCACTTTGTCCAACATCTTTTTAATTTTCTCAATTCCCCACAGCTACCCAGTATATATCGAATTCAGACCAGGTGACCTATCCATGCCGCCTCTTTGGTCACTGTAGCATTGGTAAAGTTGTCTTTCTTGATGAACATTGCGAGTAACTCATTTAATATCTTGGTTTAGGTACCACATTAGCAAGTCTGTAAAGTGGTTTATCTCAATTCTTATAATTCTGTAATTTGCCATGGAAAAAACTTGGTTATTGCAGTTTCTCCCCTTTCCTTACCTAACCAGACAAACTACTCATTGGCATACATTAGGCAGCAGATTTTGTCCCATGCAGCCTGACAAACATCACAACTCCACATAAAAGATGGGTGTAACACCGCAATCCTCCTGACCCCAGTGTGTAAACACAGCACGCCCTATTGAACAGCAGCAAATTGGGACCTTCAATAGCTACTGCTTGACTGTGACTAATCGTGTCCCTTTTGTAATTAATGATCAGAAATTCAACCAGGAAGCAGAGCATCCCCAAAAAAATTGAAGTTCCACAGGTAGTAAAAATGCTATCGAGGGAGTTGATTAAGAGGCAAATTGGAGAATAATTGCTGGAGATAGAAGAAATGACCAAAGTATTAAGTGAGTAATTTTCAATGTTAACTCATCTACCATGTGGAAATCTCGTTGAATTCCTTACTGAAGTCCATATGGACCGCAAAGTATACTTCCATGAGTATGACCATGTCAGGCTATTATTTGACTAGCCTGAGACAACTCTCCTAATTTTGGCACTGTTCCACAGATATTAGTGAGTCAGACTTTCTGTGGGTGACAGGTCTGTTTCTAACATTGTCATTTCTGGAGCCTAGATTGATACCGGGTGATCATTTCTTTGTTGAGAAATTGTAGAGATTGATACAATTACAGCTGCTACAAGTGGCTTGCTTGGCTTTTTCATAAGGCAGTTGCAAGTCAATTGTATTGCCGTGGATGTGGAGTTACATGTCGGCCAGATCAGGTGAGGAAGGCAGATTTCCTTCCCTGAAGGACATTAGTGAACTAGACATTTCTAACAATGAGCAGAGGTTTCGTAATCACCAGATATTGACTGAATTCAATTTCCACTGCTGCAGCAGGTATTGTCTAGGTTCCCCAGAATATTAGCTGGATTCATAGTCTACTGATAATGCTAGGCCGTTAACACAACATGTATGATTATCTGAGGCTTAACAGGAAGAATCCCAGTTTCCAGGCACAGATCTATTTTTGGCAATGGAAATGGGCCATGGAAAATTGCATACTCCTGGAATTATACCTTGTAGTCTATATGGACTTGGTCAGGTGTTTGATAAGGTTCTGCGTGGTAGGCTGGTTAATAAGGTTAGATCATGTAATACAGGGAGAACTGGCCATTTGGATACAAAATTTGTTGAAAAGTAGGAAACAGAGGGTGGTGGTGGAGGGTTGCTTTTTGGACTGGAGGCCTGTGACCAGTGGTGTGCCACAGGGATCAGTGCCGGGTCCATTGCTTTTTGTCATTTATATAAATGATTTGGATGTGAATATAGGAGGTGTGGTTAGTATATTTGCAGATGACACCAAAATTGGTGGTGCAGTGGACAGAGAAGAAGGTTACCTCCAAAGTACAATAGGTCCTTGATTAGATGGGCTGAGGAGTGGCAGGTAGATTTTAATCTAGATAAATGTGAGGTGCTACATTTCCATAGTGCATATCAGGGTAGAATTTATACACTTAATGGGAAGGTCCTGGGGAGTGTTACCAAACAAAAAGACCTTGGAGTGCAGGTTAAAATTTCTTTGAAAGTGGAATCATAGGTAGACAGTGTCAGAAGAAGACATTTGGCGTGCTTGCCTGGCACTGACCAGGATATAGGATATAGAAGCTGGGAGCTCATGTTGTGGCTGTACAGGACATTAGCTAGGCCACTTTTAGAATACTGCATTCAGTCCTGGTCTACCTGCTGTAGGAAACATGTTGTTAAACTTGAAAGGATTCTGAGAAGATTTACAAGGATCTTGCCAGGCTTGGAGGGTTTGAGCTATAGGGAGAGGCTGAATAGGCTGGTACCATTTTCTCTGGAGCATCAGAGGCTGAGGGTGGCCTTAGAAGTTTACAAAGTCATGAGGAGCATGGATAGGGTGAATAGCCTGGGATGGGGGGGGAGGAGAGTCCAAAACTAGAGGGCCAGGGTTTAAGGTGAGAGGGAAAAGATTTGAAAGGGACCTTAGGGGTAATGTTTGCATGCAGAGGATGGTGCATGTATGGAAATGAGTTGCATTAGGAAGTTGTGGACGTTGGTACAATTACAGCTCTTAAAAGGCATCTGGATGGGTATATGACTAGGAGGGGTTGAGAGTGATATGGGCCAAATGCTGGCAAATGGGACTAAACTTATTTAGGATATCTGGTGAGCACGGATGAGTTGGACCAAAGGGTCTCTTTCCATGCTGTACATCTCTATGACTCTATGGCAATGTTCTAGACTCCACCACCATCTTCGTTGGATATGTGCCGCCCGACCAACAGGGCAGACCTAACAAGAGTTGGCAGTACAGTTGTACACTGTTGGGTGGAAGTTGCCCTGGGAGTCCTCAAAATTGACTCCATGCCCATGAAGTCTAATGTCATCAGGCTAAACATGGCTAAGGAAATCTCCTGATTACAGTGTACCATCTTCCCTTGATTGCTGGGATCAACACCACCCCGAATTGAACAACACTTTAAGGAAGGACTGAGGGTGCCAAGCGTGCAAAATGTCCTCTGCGTGGGGATACCAATGTTCACCAGTTGCAAATCGCAACTCAGGAGCTCGTGATGGAATATTCCCCGCTTGCCTGAATGAATGCAGCTTTAATAAGACTTAAGCTTGTCACAATCCTGGACAAAACAGCCAGTTGGATTGGCACCATATCCACAAAGATCTGTTTCCTTTACCACCAATACGCAATAGCAAGGCTACGTTCCTTTGTAACATTTACTGTGGATGGGACCGTTTGGGACCACTTCCGTTGAGGAGTCTGCATTCATAATATTCTCGTGAGCTGAATTTAAACTCAGATAATGTGATTTTTGTTGGTTGCAACCCACGTGTTTCATGTCACTCATCAGAGTGTGAAGAAAAAGCTGGCAGTCTAACGAATGTTATCAGAGATAATGGGAACTGCAGATGCTGGAGATTCCAAGATAATAAAATGTGAGGCTGGATGAACACAGCAGGCCAAGCAGCATCTCAGGAGCACAAAAGCTGACGTTTCGGGCCTAGACCCTTCATCAGAGAGGGGGATGGGGGGAGGGAACTGGAATAAATAGGGAGAGAGGGGGAGGCGGACCGAAGATGGAGAGTAAAGAAGATAGGTGGAGAGGGTGTAGGTGGGGAGGTAGGGAGGGGATAGGTCAGTCCAGGGAAGACGGACAGGTCAAGGAGGTGGGATGAGGTAAGGAGGTAGCTGGGGGTGCGGCTTGGGGTGGGAGGAAGGGATGGGTGAGAGGAAGAACCGGTTAGGGAGGCAGAGACAGGTTGGACTGGTTTTGGGATGCAGTGGGTGGGGGGGAAGAGCTGGGCTGGTTGTGTGGTGCAGTGGGGGGAGGGGATGAACTGGGCTGGTTTAGGGATGCAGTGGGGGAAGGGGAGATTTTGAAACTGGTGAAGTCCACATTGATACCATATGGCTGCAGGGTTCCCAGGCGGAATATGAGTTGCTGTTCCTGCAACCTTCGGGTGGCATCATTGTGGCAGTGCAGGAGGCCCATGATGGACATGTCATCAAGAGAATGGGAGGGGGAGTGGAAATGGTTTGCGACTGGGAGGTGCAGTTGTTTGTTGCGAACTGAGCGGAGGTGTTCTGCAAAGCGGTCCCCAAGCCTCCGCTTGGTTTCCCCAATGTAGAGAAAGCCGCACCGGGTACAGTGGATACAGTATACCACATTGGCAGATGTGCAGGTGAACCTCTGCTTAATGTGGAATGTCATCTTGGGGCCTGGGATGGGGGTGAGGGAGGAGGTGTGGGGACAAGTGTAGCATTTCCTGCGGTTGCAGGGGAAGGTTGTCATCTTGGGGCCTGGGATGGGGGTGAGGGAGGAGGTGTGGGGACAAGTGTAGCGTTTCCTGCGGTTGCAGGGGAAGGTTGTCATCTTGGGGCCTGGGACACTTCCGCCATTTACAATCCGACCCCACCACCCAAGACATTTTTCCATCCCCACCACTGTCTGCTTTCCGGAGAGACCACTCGCTCCGTGACTCCCTTGTTCGCTCCACACTGCCCTCCAACCCCACCACACCCGGCACCTTCCCCTGCAACCGCAGGAAATGCTACACTTGTCCCCACACCTCCTCCCTCACCCCCATCCCAGGCCCCAAGATGACATTCCACATTAAGCAGAGGTTCACCTGCACATCTGCCAATGTGGTATACTGTATCCACTGTACCCGGTGCGGCTTTCTCTACATTGGGGAAACCAAGCGGAGGCTTGGGGACCGCTTTGCAGAACACCTCCGCTCAGTTCGCAACAAACAACTGCACCTCCCAGTCGCAAACCATTTCCACTCCCCCTCCCATTCTCTTGATGACATGTCCATCATGGGCCTCCTGCACTGCCACAATGATGCCACCCGAAGGTTGCAGGAACAGCAACTCATATTCCGCCTGGGAACCCTGCAGCCATATGGTATCAATGTGGACTTCACCAGTTTCAAAATCTCCCCTTCCCCCACTGCATCCCTAAACCAGCCCAGTTCATCCCCTCCCCCCACTGCACCACACAACCAGCCCAGCTCTTCCCCCCCACCCACTGCATCCCAAAACCAGTCCAACCTGTCTCTGCCTCCCTAACCGGTTCTTCCTCTCACCCATCCCTTCCTCCCACCCCAAGCCGCACCCCCAGCTACCTACTAACCTCATCCCACCTCCTTGACCTGTCCGTCTTCCCTGGACTGACCTATCCCCTCCCTACCTCCCCACCTACACCCTCTCCACCTATCTTCTTTACTCTCCATCTTCGGTCCGCCTCCCCCTCTCTCCCTATTTATTCCAGTTCCCTCCCCCCATCCCCCTCTCTGATGAAGGGTCTAGGCCCGAAACGTCAGCTTTTGTGCTCCTGAGATGCTGCTTGGCCTGCTGTGTTCATCCAGCCTCACATTTTATAGTCTAACGAATGTTGCTGTCTACAAGGTACACTGAAGAAATCCTCCAAAGATCCTTACCACATTCCACACATATGACTACTTCCATCTAGGAGGACAGGGGCAACAAATACATAGGAATGCCACCACCTGCAACTTACCCTGCAAACTACTCACTATTCTGGCTTGGAAATATATTACTGTTCCTTCAATGTCATTTGGCCAAAATTCTTGAATTTCCTCACTAATGGCATTGTGGCTCTCCCTACTGTTATGGACATGATGAGATCTCCTCAAAATATTTTAGGAAGGTAGCTAGACCCTACCTATTTTTCTTACTTTAAATGTAGATGTGAAGTGCCATGTTCCAAATGCAATGCGTCTGGTCAATCTACTTGACATTTAGCAAAACACAATGCATTTAAAAACTATAGTTAAAATGCAATAGAAATTTAGAATAATTTAACAATTGGAAAACATATCTGAATGATAGATACAGTAACTATTACTAATTAATTGTGCCAGTATAGTAACATCCCATAAACATACCCCTTGACAAAAAGGCAAATTCAGACATAGATTCTTATATCCGATGCTTCAATCCAGGAGGTAATAAAAGCATCAGGAGGAAATTCAGAGAAAATAGTAGCTAGGAGACATTCACTGAAACTTGCAACTCTTTTGAGACCCCAAAGGCTTCTGCTTACAACTAAACCTAAAAGCTTTTAATTATAAAAACTAGAAAGCCTGACCAGCTGTCAGATCAGGCTGCTTCCATCGTTCCAACTTTTAAAAAAAAATTCTAAGGTCTCATAAATTGTTTAGTTTCTTAGAGATAGCTCAACACCTCTGCTTTACAACTTCACTTCCAAAAAAGCAAAATAGCCTCTTTAAAGTGATAGCTTTGGTGGACTGCAGCAGTTCAACAATGCAGGTCATCACAAACTTCTCAGGGGCAACTAGGGATGGGCAGTAATTACTGGCCAGCCTGCAATATCTATGTCCCATAGGTGAATTAAAAACAGGCAAAAGACTTTTAAGTAGAGATAATGGGAACTACAAATGCTGAAGAATTAAAGATAACAAAGTGTGGGGCTGGATGAACACAGCAGGCCAAGCAGCATCCTAGGATCATAAAAGCTGACGTTTCAGGCCTAGACCCTTCTTCAGAAAAGCTTTTCTGATGAAGGGCCTCGGCCTGAAACGTCAGCTTTTATGCTCCTAAGATGCTGGTTGCCTGCTGTGTTCATCCAGCCCCACACTTTGTTGTCTTAAAAGACTTTAAGTAGTAGTTCTGCTTGGACAATTCAGAAAACATATTCGTGCTCTCAGGTGATATGCTCCTAGATTTAGCCAATTTAGCTTCATAAGTACCATTTGGAGGATATCTGGATTTTGACTGTCTCCAATTATGACCACTTTATATCTATAAGAAAGAGAAACTCTCCTCGTGTTTATCTTTGTAGCTTGATTGGGGTTTACACTGCAACTTCAGTATGGTGTGGTTCAGTTACAACTATGCTTTCTAAATTTGAGGATCACAGCTTTTGGTGTGAACCTGTTGAAGGTGGCACAAGTCTTTCTGGAGAGTTGTTTTGATTTGAGACAAGACTGGGTCCTTGTTACGTATTTATATACCTATTTGCAAATAATTTCAAGTCTTTGAGTGCAGAGATTGCTACCCATGTTGTAAGTATGAAACTTTGTTTTAAAGGAGAAGATCCACCTGACTGTGCAGTGCTCTCTTTTGGGCAGAATATTCAGTGTTCCAGATAGACAGACACAGTCTAAACACAGTGGGGGCTACATTGGATAGTCTCCGAAAACAGTTATGATTAATGATTAACTTATGCCCATTTAAATCATTGTTAGCCAGCAGTAAACATTATGTTGTCTGCTAATTATCGTAATTGTAATGTGTTGCCAACATGAAGAGAATTGTATGGCTCCTATTGTTTTTTTCAAAAAGGATAATCTTAGTCCAGTTGGTTTACTCTTGGGTGTGGATAGTTATTGGAATCAATGCTGAGAAACATAGTAAACCTTAGATTAGGAAATAAGTTAATTGAAGAAGGCCAACATTTATTTAAGTGAAGTTCATGTCAGATGAATGCATGTTTTTTTTGTGATAAGTACTATTGAAATGCAATGGATTGGGTTGACATGACAAACTGGTTTTAACAAAGCAACAGCCTCTGAACCCAAGGGTCAGAACCAAACTGGATCCAAAATTAGTTGAGCGACGTTGCAAAACATTAACTGATGTTATGAGAAAAGCTTCACCTGTTTCGAAAATGAAATATCGCTTCTAGGCAGAACTAACCAATGCTATACCAGCTGTGTTTGTTACGAAAGTTGTTTGTGATTGCTTTGGTAATAGTAATGTAACTTAACTGATAGGTTGAGCCTGACATCTCGAGAGACAATAATGTATCTTAAATGTGCAGTAACTAGTTATTAAGTGATATGTAACAAATCGATTTTACTACTTAATATTGATCCTATATTCTGCCAAAGCTTTTGTGTTGGTGTCATCTCCACACGGTTTTAGCAACTTTGGAGGAATACTTGCACACAGTAATTTCACCACCAATACCTGAAGCTACTCTGCCCGCCATTGTAATGGTTCTAGTGGTGGACATCTGTCATTTTAATTGAGTTATCCATTATGAAACACTGGCAGCAATGGGCACGGCCGTCTCTCATTGGTAGCAGTTGGTCCAATCTAAAGAAATATTCAATTCCACGAAGGTCGGAGCCATCAGAGGAGTATTAAGAAAAAAAAATCAGAAAACTGAGAATGCATCTTTAAATATTCAGTAGCTCACAAGCACACAGAGCCTGTCAGTTTCGCAGAGTAAAACACTAGCTCTGATCAGTACTTAACTTGCCTGTGAAAACCTATAACAGTTGCAAATGGTTTAAAAAAAGAACAAAAGCTTGAGTAGACCCCAAAGAGGCTTATCAGAGTTAGGGGAAGAGAAAACCAAGGATAAGTACCCTTCCCCAGAAGATACCAATTAGGCTCATATTGATGAAAAGCATTGGAAGTGAAGCTACCCAAAGCTGTTCAGCCCCACCATGGTAATAAGCGGCAGGAAGCAAAGGTTGGTAGATGTTGTTGGGACTGGAAGGTTGTTAGCAGTAGGATTCAGCAGGAGTTAATGCACAGTCCCTTTTTCATTTTAGACTTCATGTTAATAGTTTAGACTCAAATATAGGGGCATAATAAAGAAACACACAGGTGATGATACAAAATTTGGCCATGAGTTTGCCAGTGAATGGAGGAAAGATTTAGGCTGCAAGAAAGTATATTTGGGAAGAAAAATGGAAAATGGAATTCAGTTTGAAGCAGGAGGTAATGCACTTTGGTCAAGGCAAGGGAAGACACTATAGGTGACTGAGTAGTGTGACTGAACAAAGGGATCTTGATGGATTTCAAGGATCTTTAAATATGGCATAACAGAAGACTTGTACCTTCCCTTTACAAAGGCAAGGAATATAAGCACAGGGATTTTCTGCAAGTCTGTATAGAACATTACCTAGGCCATATGTGTACTGCATAGAGTTCTGCTCACAACTTTATGGGAAAGATGTGACTGTGCTGAGAGGAGACAGAGAACGTTTCCAGGAATGGAATATTTTAGCTGAGGTGGAAGTTTGGATCACTCAGTTGTATTTTCCATGGAACAAAGGAGATTTGTGGTATTTTGAAGTTGAGGGGCCTAGTTAGACCCATGGTACAGTATTGGTAAAAGGATTAGAGGGGAAAATAAGGAAGCAATATTTCGTACATGGAGTGGCAGTCATCTAGAACAGCCCATCTGCAAAGGTGGTAGAGGCAAAAACATCTGTGACTTTTGAAATGTGCTTGAACATCTACATGAAGAACTGTGACCTTCAGGACTTTGGATGTATTGGAAGAAGCTGGGATTAGGCTGGACATGGATGCAAAAGGGATTAAAGAACAGGCCGTTATGCCATCCAAAACTGCACCAACACATTTGTATCTAAACTAAAAACTTTCTGCCTCTACACACACCATTTCCCTCTATTCCCTGCCTATTCATTAAAGAACAAAACTGGCTGAATGACCACCTTCTGTGTCATAGAGTTTTTTTAATGATTCCTAACTGTTCAATGACTGTAAGCACCAACAAGTAACTGAAAGCTAAAATGCTAATATCAGGTAAAGCCAGCCTGTACCTTTTTAAAGGGGAAACGTTTCATGGTTAGAGTGGTTGTTGGTAGTCATGTAGGAAATTAATATGACCTGGTAACAGCAAAGTACAGGACTACATGAGAGAGAGTAGGCTCAGAGTTTCACATATTATGTTGGTGGCTGATGTGTAAAGCAGGTGAGAGACTTTGTATTCACAGGATACTAAGGAGTCCACCAGATACCGATGAAAAATCGGTGGGAGATAGTCATGGAAGCCAGTATCCAAGAGGCAAGTTTATGGTACTGGATGGAGTGCCTCTGATAAGTAGTCAATATCAGTGAATTCATCTTCAGATGCCATATCCTACCAACTGCATCGCTAGTTCTGAAACTGGACCACATCCCCATCACTCAACATGTAGGGATCTCTCTCAATCAGGACTCTTCTTGGATGTTCCAATTTAATACTCCACTTTTATTACAATGTTGTGAACCTCATCAGGCATGCAAGCTGTAAGATGTGGCTAACAGCTATTTACCCATGTACAGGTTGCACAGCATTCACTAACTTCATCTCATTTACAGCAGAAAAGGAGAGACAGCTGGAGGTAGGAGTTGACCAAAGGGGAGGTGCACCTGCATGTTCTGGTTGCCCATCAAAACCACTCTTCCAGAACCCCTCAACCCCTAAATATTTTCACCATCCTGACTTGGAAATATATTACAGTCCTTCTAGGTTTTAGATCTGGAAACTGCTTTCCTATTGAAAATGTGGTAGGCCTAACTACAGCACGTGGACTACAGTTGTTCAAGAAGGCAGCACACCATCACCTTCTCAGGAGCAAGAATGGATGAGTGATAAATGTTGGTCTAACCTGTGATACTCAAATCACCTGAACGAATCCAAAAACAGTGCTGGCCCATATTTAAATGGCCATTGCTGAGGTCATTGTGGGATTGCAATGTTGAACATTATAACATCCTCATGCACAGTACTGTTCTTAATCACAAATCAGCAGCCACATGCTTTGTAAATTGCAGCTGGTATAAATATACACCACTGCTTTCATTTACCTCCCTGTAGTAAAACATTTCCCTTAGGTCCTTTTACTTTCAGATATCCAAGGGGTGCAACCTTGCTGATAGTGAAGGAGTACCATGAAGACTGATGTTCGTGATGCATTGTCACTTGATTTACCCCTCACGCACTTTAGCTCAGTTATTGTCGTTTCATCGGTTTTAGAGTAGGGATTTGCACATGATATGATACTGGGCCACGTGTAGCTGCAGCCAGGAAGGAGGACTAGGATGTGTGCCAGCTCACCATTCATTCTGCAGTCGAGGATACAAATGAGTACTTGAGTGAAGGAGGCTTTTAGTTATGCACAACAAATTTTTGGAAGAATTAGCAGGCCGATTAGAAAATTGGTCAATGGCGAGTATGGAGAAAGCCAGCACCTATTTGGCACAATGCTTCATATGGCATTTCAGAGAATCCCTACAGCATGGAAGCAGGCCATTTGGCCCCTCGAATCTGCACCGCTCCTGTGAAGAGCATCCCACCTAGACCAACACACACGCCCCAACCCTGTCCCTGTAACCCTGCGTTTCCCTTGGCTAATCCAACTAGCCTGCACGTCCCTGGATACGGTGGAAAATTTTGCATGGCCAATCCACCTAACCTGTACATCTTTGGACTGTTGGAAAACTGGTGCACCCTGAAGAAACCCAAGCAGACAGGGGGAGAGTATGCAAACTCCACACAGACAGTGCCCCAAGGGTAGAATTGAACCGTGGTCTTTGCAGCGCTAACCACTGAGCCACTGGACTGCTCATCTGAAATCCATTGTTTGCAGCATAAAAATGTGGTCCAACTTTGGTTAACTAATTGTGGTCCCAAAAATTATGTATCTTCTGAGAGTGAATGTCACAGCTTCTATCAAAACACAAATTCTTGTACCACAACTAAGTATTGCCTGGAAGCTCTGATTGCTGTCATGCAAGGTTGGCTTGCTGCCGTGCAAGCTCAGACTCAATCTGGGGATTACAGTGTGCAGAGGAACTGACCGAGGGGAACTGCAACCAGCAATCTGTCCTCCAGCAGATTATGAGAAATGCTGAGACGCTGATTCAGCGGAGTAGCAGTGTCTCTGTGAGCTTGCTGTCCACTTGCAATATGTTAGTATTTATCCTGCTGCTTTACCAGTGCCTTTGTTGTCACCCGTCAGCTAGCAACCTCAGCCTGCTACTCTCCATGTCAAGATGGGGCAGGGCACTGCACAGCTGAGCCTTCCAGAATTAAAACTGCTGAAGGCTATTGGCAATCTCCTCCACTGAAAGTCATCATCCAGCAAGCTCAAAATTTGCGATGACACTCTGTAGGAGCACCAGAAAGTGTAAGGGTGTCTTGAAGGGTGGTAATGAGAAAATGCATAAAGGTGAGTAATTGAAAGTTACGTACAGTATGGAATGATTTTCTTTTTAAGTTTTGGTTTAGAATATTGATTGTGGAAATGTTAATTTTGCATTGAGCTCAAACGGGTGCTGTGATGGTCAATGACAAAAAGATGTGGAATTGTCGTTGAATGGAAAATTAGGGATTCAGGTCAGTGAATTTGTATTCACAGGAGTTACAAAAGGCCAAGAAAGGGCTAATTCAATTGCTTCCTGAATTCAGCTATAATCCTACCACTTGTTCCTAGATCTCAGCGGCATTAAATGTTTGTTTCTTATGAGACCATAATTCATTTTCTTTTTCTTTCCTGAACTAATTTCAGCTCCCCCCTTAGAATGTGAAAAAGGCTGTCAGGGCATAAGAATTTACACAGGAAAGGAGGCAAGACAATTCCAGAAGTATTCCAAATTTCTGTCCAGCATGTAATGTGTTATTTAGTACAATGCTGTTGCCATCAGTTATACGACCATTGTCATTACAAACTAGTATATGCTCCAACCCACAATGAGCATGATCACAAGTTCCTTGTAGATTTGAATCTAATAACAGTAGTAATCAGAGTTAAATATAATGTTTATTTGCTGGTCCACGTTGCTTAAAATCATCACTTGCTGATGTTTACAATCGATAACCAAAATGTGCCATTTAATCACAAGATTATTTCCTGCAGAAAGTAATTTTTCATCATTGCTCTGAACTTTTTTTGTCAGTTATGTTTCTTATTCTTATTTTTTACCTGTTCAAAGTTAGCAAGCTCCGCAAGATTGAAATCAGATGCAGTGCTAATGTGTACAATGAATTAATCACAAAGGTAAATTGAAAGTTACATATGATGTGCAAGATTCAAAAATGAAAGAAAATGAAACCTGTTATGGCAAGGAAGGCTCAACATATCATATCACCCACTAACCTACAAAGTTAACTTGAATCCTCCTCCTCCTACCTTGATTCTTCTCGTTATACACTGATCACTTTTATGTCTCGTGTCACCATTATGTTTAATGTTAATTCATTTATATTTCATACTTTAAATAAATTATTTTCTACTCTTTATCACCCATTATTGCTCAAATCTGATATCCACCCAATGATTTAGTGACTTCTCATCCTTGGCTGCATTTGACAAGCTTCTCATTCCAAATCTTCCAAATGTAACAGGATGACATACCAGTAGGCAGTTTGAATTTTGATTAAGTTCCAGTTTGAAGACTGTTTTTGACTGTGAAGATATGATAAAGTAGGAATTTCTACTGGAATATTGATAAGTCTTAAATTAGATTTCATTTTAATTGTAAAGTAAAATTAAGGATGAGTGACAAATGCTGGCTCAACTAGTTGTTTTGCTAATATCTTGTGAATAAATATGTATTTTAAGAAGTGTTATACCAGTGATTGGACTCTGTGTAGATTCAACTGAATAAGAATCCAGAGCTACCTAATCGCATGAAGTTTGAAAAAAAAATGCAAATTGGTTGAGTAATGGATGCCAGATCAAATTTCGTCACTTATGAGCAACTATTCCTTGCCATGAACATTTGAGGCTTTTACTGAAAGGTATTTTATATGGCGTGATAAGTTGCTCACTTTGAGACCTAAGCCTGGAAATGAATTTGCGACGCTGGTGGATAAAATTAACACATTCATTTGTCATTCCTTAGCCAGCTGTTGTAATGGATGTGTTAGCCCATTAATTTTAAACAGTTTTGCACCCTATTAAAACTAAAGACTTGGAATAGCTTACAGATGGAAGTGCATTACAATTTTGCTGTTCCTGTTGCCAGCATAGCAAAAGGCAAGTTAAAATGTATATAATTTTGCAAATAACTTGACATGGTGGAAATGGCTGCTTTCCATCCAGCTCAGGGAATATGTAATCATCATGAATGCAGTGACTTGCTTTTTATTACTCGTTTTGAGGGATGTGGGCATCATTGGCCGGCCGACATTGATTGTCTGTTGCCCTTGAGAAGGTAGTGGTGAGCTGACTTCTTGAACCACAGCAGTCCACCTGCAGTGATTTGACTCATGATGCCATTAGGGAAGAAATTCCAGGATTTTGATCTAGCAACCATGAAGGATCAGCAATATATTTCCAAGTCAGGATGGTGAGTGGCTTGGAAGAGAACTTGAACGTGGTGATGATCCTTTTATCTCTGCTGCCCTTGTCCTTCTAGGTGTTGTAGGTTTGGAAGGTGCTGTCTGAAGATCATTGTTGAATTTCTGTAGTTCATCATTTAGAGAGTACACACTGCTGCTACTGAGTGTCAGTTGTGGAGGGAGTGAATGCTTCTGAATATAGTAACAATCGAGGTGGGCTTCTTTGCCCTGAACAGTATCAAGATTCCTGAGTGTTGTTGGAGCTATACCAATCCAGGAAAATGTGGAGTATTTCATCACACTCCTGACTTGTGCCTATGTAGATGGTGGACAGGCTTTGAGGAGTCAGGAGGTGAGTTACTTGCTGCAGTATTCCTAACCTGTGATCTGCTCTTGTAGCCACTGTGCTTATGTGACAAGTCCAATAGAGCTTCTGGTCAATGATAACCCACAGGATGTTGATAATGGGGGATTCATTGAAAATAACACTATTGAATGTTAAGGGGTGGTAGTTAGTTTGTCTCATATCAGTGGTCATTACCTGGCATTTTATGTAGTGCAAATGTTACTTGCCATTAGTCAGCCCAAACCTAGGTATTGTCCAGATCTTGTTGCATTTGGACATGGATTGTTTCAGTACCTGGAAGAGTTGCAAATGGTGCTGAACATTATGCAATCGTTGATGAATATCCCCACTTCAGACCTTGTGATGGAGGGAAGCTGAAGTTGGTTGGGCCTGGTGCACTACTGTGAGGAACTCCTCCAGAATTTCTGTCCTAGAGCTGAGATTACTAACCTCTGACATCCAAAACTATCTTCTTATTGCCAGGTATGGCTCTAACCAGTAGAGAGTTTGTCCCCGTTACACTTTGATATATGGCATCAGGTAATTGTATTTATTTAAATACAGATAATTAACCTTGGATTAGCCTTGTCAGGATTATATTTGTCTTCTAAGATTGGCTGGATAGATTTAATTTTTACTTTACCTTCTTCGGTGGTCAGAAGGTACTATGCAAAACTTTGACTGCAGAACACTCTCTCTGATTGGAAACTAACTAGATTAGAATATGGAAATATGAGAATTGAGTTGGTAATGATGACCTATTTGTGAACCGTTAAAAGGAAGGAGAAGTTAGAACTGAGGTAATTGTGAAAAAAGATTGAAGGTTAGACTTTTAAAGGGGAATGCTAAAGGTAACATTAAGAGAGTCAAAGAAACGTCTTGAGAAAATGGGAAGACTGATCAAGGCAAGAATTAAGCCGAAAAAAAAGTTGTTGTGTGGGCAGGAGTGTATCAAAAGAATGATTGATGGATCCCATGGAAGAAATGAGATGGAAGACAAATAAGGATGGAATAAAACACTGGTAGCGTACACGAGTGTGGAGAGAGAGCTGCATGAGGATATAGCTTTAATTGTTGAGGCAGATCCATTCATTTATCACAACAGGTGTCAGAAGTGAAGATGCCCAAGAGGACATTTGTAGGAGCCAGTTGTGAGGATTTTGCATTTCTTTTGCCCTCTGAAACAAGTGTTAAACATAGAACATAGCCCTGTTGTTGTGCTGTACTCTAATGGCCCACTGCTAAGCCAATCTAAACTAATACCATCTGTCCACCCATGGCCTGTTTCCCTGTATTCCCTGTCTGTTCATGTGTTGATCTGAACACCTCCTTACTGTTGCTATCATATCTGCTTCTACCACATCACTTAGCAGTGATACAAGCACCTCTCAACTTCTGTAAGAAAAAACAATTTCTTTGCACATCTCCTTTAAACTTTTCCTCTCTCGCTAGAAACCTATGCATCCTAATATCTGACATTACTACACTGGGGAAAAATGACTCCACCTATTCACCCTATCATAGAGTCATAGAGCTGTGCAGCATGGAACTAGAACCTTCAGTCCAACTTGTCCATGCTGACCAGATATCCTAAACAAATTTACTCCCATTTGCCAGCATTTGGTTCATAGCCCTCTAAACTCATCCCATGTATCTACCCATCCAGATGCCTTTTTAAATGTTACAATTGTACCAACCTATACCACTTCTTCTGGCAACTCATTCCACACATGCACCATCCTCTGTGTGAAAATGTTGCCCTTTTAGATCCCTTTTAAAATCTTTTTACCCCTCACCTTAAACGTGGACACACCTGTTCCCTCTGTTCCCTGCTTCAGCAGTCAGATTGGTCTCCCCGGGAGTCAACCCTCGGAAAGTGGCAGGCCTGGACGGTGTCCCCGACTGAACACTCAAATCCTGTATGGACCAACTGGCGGAGCTATCTACCGACATCCTCAACCTCTCCTTCCTACAATCTGAAGTCCTCACCTGCTTCAAGAAGACCACCATCACTCCTGTACCTAAGCAAGTACATGCAACATGCTTGAATACTACTGTCCAGTGGCTTTGAACTCAGTCATGCAGTGCTTCGAGAGGCTGGTAATGGCTGACATCAACTCCAGTCTCCCAGCCTGCCTCAATCTCCTACAATCTGCCTACTGATATAACAGGTCCACAGAGGATGTTATATCCCTCTCCCTGCAGTCATCCCTGGAACATCTGGACATCAAAGACATCTATGTCAAACTCCTGCTCATTGACTACAGCTCTATTTCAACACCATTATCACCTCCACAGTGGGCTCAAAACTCCGTGACCTTGGTCTTGGCTCAGCCCTCTGCAACTGGATCCTCAACTTTCTGATCCACACCCACAATCAGTGAGGGTAGGTAACTGCACCACCTCCACACTGGAGCCCCCGAAGTAAGCATCCTCATCCCCCCTACTGTACTCCCACGTCTGTGTTGCCAGATTCAGAATGAACGCCATCTACGTGTTCGCTGACGACAACTGCATTGGGACAGATATCTAACAATGATGAGTAAAAGGGAGATAGAGGGCTTGGTGACATAGTATAATGAAAACAATCTGTCTCTCAACGTCGGCAAAATTAAAGAACTGATCATTGACTTTGGAAGGAAAGAAGGAGAACGTGCTCCTATCTACAATGGAACTGAGGCTGAGAGAGTGAAGAGTATCAAGTTCCTCGGAGTGACGATGACTGACAACCTCGATTTCCCATGTAAATGCGACTGTCAAGAAGACAGAACAATGCCCCCCCCCCTCCCCTTTCCTCAGATGGCTGAGGAAATTTGGCAATGTCCATAAGGTCCTTCCCAACTTCTACAGATGCACTGTTGAAAGCATAGTGTGTGTGTGTATGTAACAAAATGGTGTGGAAACTGCTCTGCCCAGGATTGTAAGAAACCACAGAAGGTGGTATGTACAGTCCAGACTATCACAGAAGCCAACCTTCCATCCATGGACTCCATTTACATGGCTGGCTGCTGTGGAAAGGCTGCCAACATCTTCTTCAAAGATCTATTGCACCCCAGTAATGATCTCCTACAATCTCTTCTGTCAGGCAGAAGATACAGAAACCTGAACCCACTCTTAAGCAGGTTCAGGAACAGCTTCTTTCTAGTTATTATCAGACTGATGAATGAACTGTAGTCTCAAATAATGCTGACCTCGCTGACATTGATCTCACCACCTAGCGCACAGCAAGTGCAATGCAAGTTGTAGGCCTCTGTCTCAGTCTTTTGATCTGTACATCCTTTGCTTACAATGATCTGCCTGTACCGCTCATAAACAAAATTTTTTGCTATATATTTTGGTACACCATGACAATAAAATCAATCAACCTATGCTATCTAGCTGTGCACTCCTCCACCCCAGGGAAAAGATCTTGTCTATTCACCCTATTCATGCCCCTCATCATTTATAAACCTCTACAAGGTCACCCCCTCAGCCTTCAACGCTCCAGTGAAAATAGCCCCTGTCCAGTCATCCTCTCCCTATAACTCAAACCCTCCAACTCTGGCAAAATCCTTGTAGAATCTTTTCTGAATCCTTTCAGGTCTCACAACATCCTTCCTATAGCAGGGAGATCAGAATTGCACACAGTATTCCAAAAAGTGGCCTCACAATGTCCTGTACAGCTACAACATGATCTCCCAATTATTACACTCACTGAGCTGACCAATAAAGGCAAACGTACAAAATACCACTTTTGGGGTCGTGTCTACTTGTGACTCCACTTTCAAGGAACTATGAACCTGTAATCCAAGATCTCTTTGGTCAGCAACACTCCCCAGGACCTTACCATTAAGTGTATAAGACCTGCCCTGAACTGCCTTTCCAAAATGCAGCAGCTCACATGTATCTAAATTAAATGTCATCTGCCACTCCTCGACCCATTGGCCATCTGATCAAGGCCCCATTTTACTCTGAACTAGTCTCTTTGCTGTCCACTACATCACCAACTTTGTCATCTGCAAATTTACTAACCATACCTCCTGTATTCGCATCCAGATCATTTTTATATAAATGATGAAAAGCAGTGGACCCAGCACTGATCTCTGCCGTATCACAGGCCTTCAGTCTGAAAAGCAGCCTCCACCACCACTATCTGTCTTTTACCTTTGAACCAGTTCTGTTTCCAAATGACTATTTTCCCTTTGTTCCGTTAATCTAACCTTGCTAACCTGTCTACCGTGAAGAACCTTGTCAAATGCCTTACTGAAGTCCATATAGATCATATCCACTGCACTGCCCTCAAAAATCCTCTTTATTACTTCATCACTTAGTGGCACATGATTTTTCCAAGCACAAAGCCATGTTGACTATCCCTAATCGGTCCCTGCTTTTCCAAATACATGTAAATCCTGTCTCTCAGGATCCCCTCCAACAACTTGCCCACCAGTGATGTCAAGCTTACCAGTCTGTAGTTCCCTGGTTTATCCTTACCACCTTTTCTCATAGTGGCACCATGTTAGCCAACTCCAGTCTTCTGGAGCACATCTGTGGCTCTCGATGATACAGATATCTCAGTAAGGGGCCCAGCAATCATGTCCCTAGCTTCCCACTGAGTTCTGCAGTATGTCTGATCAGACCCTGGGGATTTATTCAGTTTTATGCTTTTTAAGATGTCCAGCACCACCACCACTAATGTGGATATTTTTGTCAAGATGTTGCTATTTATTTCCCCACGTTCTCTATTTTCCATATCCTTCTCCACAGTAAACACCTGATGCAAAATACTTTTTTAGTATCTCCCCCATCTCCTGTGGTTCCACACATTGGCCTTGCTGATCTTTAAGGGGCCGTATTCTCTCTCCTGTTACTTGTTTGACTTTAATGCATTTGTAGAATCCCTTTGGATTCGCTTTAACCCTATTTGCCAAAGTGATCTTATCTGTCCCTTTTGCCCTCCTGGTTTCCCTCTTAAGTATATTCCTGCCTTCATAGCCTTATAGGAATTCATTTGATCCCTGCTGTCTGTACCTGGCAGATGTTTCCTTCTTATTCTTGACCAAAACCTCAATTTCTTGAGCTATTCAGCATTCCATGTACCTACCAGCCTTGCCCTTCACCCTAACAAGAATGTACTGTCTCTGGACTCTCATTATTTTAAATTTTGAAGGCTGAAACTTCTCTTGCACTCTCTCCAAAGTCTCCATATCCTCCCTATAATGTTGTAGCCAGAATTGCACATTATACTCCAAATGTGGCCTTTCTAAATTTTTAGACAGCTACAACATGACTTGCCAACTTTTTTACTCGGTGGCCTGACTGATGAAGGCAAGCAGGCCATATGCTTTCTTTACCCACTTTATCCACTTTCAGTGAGCTGTAGTCTTTCACTCCAAGACCCCTCTGCGTATGAATATTTCTAAGAGCTATTTACTGTGAACTGTCTTCTTGCATTTAACCCCTCAAAGTGCATCCCCTCACACTTGTACAGGTTAAAATTCATGAGTCATTTTTCTGCCCAACTTTCCGACTGATCAATATCCTTTGACAAATCCGCCAATTTTGATGTCATTTGCAAACTTATCAGACCATTTACGTTTTTGTCCAAATCATTTACATATATTACAAACAACAGTTTCAGCATATATCCTTTTGGAACATATCTGGATTAAGGTAAACACACCTCCACAATTGCCCTCTGTCCTCTATGACCAAGCCAATTTTCATTCTAACATACCAACTCACTGTGGATCTCACACGGCTTGGTGCTTTTGGAGCAACCTACCACGAGGGACCTCGTCAAATGCTTTAGTAAAGTCTATATAGATAATATTCACTGCACTACCCTTAGTGATCATCTTTGTCGCTTCCTCAAAAAAACTATCAAATTTGTGAGACAAGATCTCCCTGCATAAAGCCATGCTGACTTTTCTTAATAAATCCATTCTTTTCTAAATGCAAGTCAACCCTGTCCTGAGAATATTCTCCAATAAATCCCCTACCAATGCTATAAGCCTCACCAGACTAATAATGCTTGGATTGTCTTTGCCACGACCGCGACAATGTCTTCGCTTGTCTCCTTCAGTGTCCTGAGAAGCACATTTATTTCAAAAGAAAGTGGGAAAATATAAAAAAACTGTCATTCATTCATTCATGGATGATCACCTCACAATTGTCCGATTTCTCCTTTGTTAATACTTTTTTCCACTCAGTCTGCCTCACTGACCTTTGCATTTTCTTCAACACCAAAGCTGTTTAATATAAACTTTGCAAGGTTCCTCTTCTAAACCTCAGCTAGAGTTTGCAGCAATAATTTTGGTAGAGTTCATTAAATCTGTACCCTTAAGGAATTTGAGCTCTTGAACGATATCCCCCCTGCGCTTTCTCTTTAAAGTAAGAAATCTCAGCCTGTTCAAATCATCACATTACTCAAGTGCTTTTAACTGCTTATCAGTTTGATTGCCACATTTTGCACATTCTTTAGTGCTTAATTTTATGACTGACACGATAGCTGAAGTTTTTATATTGTCTTTCATTTCTTGTCAGGGATTACTGGCAGACGTAGGAAGGTTTCTGGTAGGTCTGATGCGAAGGAAGGGAAGAGAGTCTAGTCAGGCCTGAGGTTTGTGAGGTCTGGTTTAGGTGTGGGGAGACCGGAAGAGGTGAATCAAACAGACCTGCATATATTGTTCCATCAGCCACTTCCCATCCCCCAACACTATGCGCCTGCATACACACATGCATAGACAGGCATACATGGGCGCGCGTGCCCACACACAAACACAATAGTTTTTTTCAGATCCTGCGGTCTTCCCCATGCTGTTCAAGACATGCCAGCTCCCTGCCCCCAGTTCCTCTTCCCAAACCCCTTCTTATCAGGCAATGTCAACATCCACCTCACTTCATGTTTAGCCAGCACCTACCACTACCATGGAAGATCTTCTTAGATTTCCCTCCAAATGTTGATTGTTTCATTTGAAAACCTGTAATGTTATAAATAAGAGTTGCAAATGCAAACATATAACAAACGATTGGAAAAAGAGAGAAGTGAAGCATAGAAATGCAGCCTTTAATAAATGTTTCCATTGTCTGATGAATGGGCAGAAGATTTTGTAAGAGCAATTGAAAGTCACAAATAATGTGTTGTTTCTCAAATACCAGGTTAAGGGAGTTATAGCATACTGATTATATTACTGGACTCGTTATCGCTAAAAAGACCCATTCGACCTTTTACTACCTGCTAAATGAATAAGCTGGTAGATTTTTGGATCCACTTTTTTATGTTGCCTGTTATTTTGCTTCTTTCTGTCTTTGGCAGTGTTATTTTCCTCTTCATCCCACCTCTCAACCTATTGCATTTGATCTGTTTTTCTTTTGATTCTTTTATTTATACTATATCTCTTGTAATTTAAAGAGCACTATTTTTGGCTCCTGCATTTGTCAGTCTTATTGGAATATGACTGGGCTGTACTTGGAGCATCTCTTGCTTCAAGATCATCTATTATTGCAGTTCACTTTTTCTTGTCATGCTTTATTACCCTGGCTAGATCCCATCTCATTGCATTGAGATTTGTCCTTGATCAATTTAGATGTTCAGCTTTTGGTTGTTCCTTGCTCTTCTCCATGATTAATCGAAACCTTAGACTGATTACTGAGACTCATGTGATCTCTCACAGGTAGTTGATGTAGTGACCCAGCTTTCCCAGCGCTGTATTCAGCAATACCTGCCTTTTTTTTATAGTTGGGTTTAAAACATGGAAACTAGAAGGTTGTAACCATTGCTAAGTAACTCCTTTCCCACCTTACTCTTTACTCTAACACAATCCCAATTTTATGTGGCTAATTAAAGTCCTCCAGATTAACTGCTGTGTAGTTCTTGCCCATTTATCAGGTGTCTCACTCTTGTTCTGTATTCTAAATAGCATTTCTACTTCTCAACAGAGCTGATAGGATAATTTTTCCTTGTCCCTCTCCAGAAAATTCTTTCCAAGACAACAATGTCTACACTAATCATTGCTGTCACCCCAGCTTACTTATTTCCTTCTCTAATTTTTGAACACTGTTATATCTTTGTACGTTAGGTTCCCAATCTTTGTTTTTAAGCCATGCTTCTGTTGTGGCTATAATATTCACAAATGATCCTACTTGCAACTCATCAACTTTATTCACCAACTTTTTTGTTCATTTAAATGCATGCGATGCAATCCTGTCTTTACATTTCCTGACCTTTTAAAAATGCTACAATTTAATATAGTCTACTTCCTTTTCTGGCCGAAACTAGATGTATATAGCTATTAGAGATAATGGGAACTGCAGATGCTGGAGATTCCAAGATAATAAAATGTGAGGCTGGATGAACACAGCAGGCCAAGCAGCATCTCAGGAGCACAAAAGCTGACGTTTCGGGCCTAGACCCTTCATCAGAGAGGGGGATGGGGGGAGGGAACTGGAATAAATAGGGAGAGAGGGGGAGGCGGACCGAAGATGGAGAGTAAAGAAGATAGGTGGAGAGGGTGTAGGTGGGGAGGTAGGGAGGGGATAGGTCAGTCCAGGGAAGACTGACAGGTCAAGGAGGTGGGATGAGGTTAGTAGGTAGCTGGGGGTGCGGCTTGGGGTGGGAGGAAGGGATGGGTGAGAGGAAGAACCGGTTAGGGAGGCAGAGACAGGTTGGACTGGTTTTGGGATGCAGTGGGTGGGGGGGAAGAGCTGGGCTGGTTGTGTGGTGCAGTGGGGGGAGGGGATGAACTGGGCTGGTTTAGGGATGCAGTGGGGGAAGGGGAGATTTTGAAACTGGTGAAGTCCACATTGATACCATATGGCTGCAGGGTTCCCAGGCGGAACAGCAACTCATATTCCGCCTGGGAACCCTGCAGCCATATGGTATCAATGTGGACTTCACCAGTTTCAAAATCTCCCCTTCCCCCACTGCATCCCTAAACCAGCCCAGTTCATCCCCTCCCCCCACTGCACCACACAACCAGCCCAGCTCTTCCCCCCCACCCACTGCATCCCAAAACCAGTCCAACCTGTCTCTGCCTCCCTAACCGGTTCTTCCTCTCACCCATCCCTTCCTCCCACCCCAAGCCGCACCCCCAGCTACCTACTAACCTCATCCCACCTCCTTGACCTGTCCGTCTTCCCTGGACTGACCTATCCCCTCCCTACCTCCCCACCTACACCCTCTCCACCTATCTTCTTTACTCTCCATCTTCGGTCCGCCTCCCCCTCTCTCCCTATTTATTCCAGTTCCCTCCCCCCATCCCCCTCTCTGATGAAGGGTCTAGGCCCGAAACGTCAGCTTTTGTGCTCCTGAGATGCTGCGTGGCCTGCTGTGTTCACCCAGCCTCACATTTTATTATCTTGTAAGTCATAATGGTGCATTGTCCATGGATTAATAGCGAATCATGAATTATTAACCATGCATTTTCAAAAAAAGCTTCAGAAATTGGAACTGTGTCTAAGGACCAAGTGTATGTTCAAGAAAAGGGTAAGAAATACTAGGAAATTATAGACCAGCATGTCCACGGTTAAATTTCTGGAAACTATTATAAAAGATAAAATAAGTTAATACTTGGGTAGGATGTGGTTTTCCTGTTGGGTAAATGATTTGGACACGAGATATAGATATCTGCTTACGTCAAGGAGATTCAGTTTGACAGAATAAGTAGAAGGGTACTCATTCCGGAGCCATCAAGTTGAACATTTTGGGGAGTAAAGAACAAGTTTTTAAAAAAAAATTAAACCCGAACTTAAAATAACATTAATGGAGTGAGGGAAAAGAAAGATCATCTGTTGGAATGGTGTGAAGTGAAGCATTTATTTTATGAGTAAATGCAGTAAAGCAGAAATAGTTAAACTGGGATGCTTAATAATTGGAGGAGGAGGACTGGGAGGCAGGGCTGTGGTGGAGATAAAATTTGAACATTCAAAGTAAAGGACATAAAGGGAAATGAAAGTTCTGAATATTACACAAGTGTATCGAGAGAAAAGATGCCGTATTAAATTAATTCAAGACTCTAATTAAACTACACTTCACATTGCATATAATTCTGCGCACTTTCAAGGGAGAATAATACAGCTGGGGACAAGCTATGGTGGCGATTCACCAGAATTTTATAAGTGATACAAGATTCTAATTATGAACATAGGAAAGTACAAATGAGGAGCAAGAATAGGCCATTTAACCTCTGGATCCTGGGGTTTCTTTGCTGCTAAACTCCATTCCCAGCCTACTCAAGCAAGCTGTGCCTCCAATTCTTTGTAATTACCCTTACTTTATCTTAGCACAATTTGTTTCTGACCCAAGTTCCTCCCTCTCAAGCCGAATTCTAAATTCTACCATGTTATGGTCACAGTTTCTTAGCGGACCATTTACACTGACATCGTTTATCAAACTTGCCTCATTGCACCAGATCTAAAATAGCTTGATGCCTGGATGGATCCATGACTTAATATTCTAGGAACCTATACCTAACAGACTGCGAATTCTTCCTCATGGCCCCTCTGCCAAAATGACTGTCCTAAACTATGTGAAGTCTAAAGTCACCCGTAATTAATGCACTGCCATTGTTACATGCCCTCATTATCTCCTCCTTGTCTCTCCTGTGTTTGCTGAAGGCAAGCCAGTATATTGGACACAGTGGTGATCGTCATCTACATTTCACTTGTCTGCCAAGAGGCTCCTAGACCAAGTCAGCAGAATTGTTTTCAAGCAGGATTGTGTTATAACAAGGATTGATCACCATAGAATCATGGGAGGTTGTGTCACTGCTTGTGTTGCTAAGTCCAAGTCTGATACATAATTTAAAATGAAAATACTCATCTTATTACATAAATACAGACATACAAAAAAGGGAAGGGAAAAGGATTGTTTAAGCAACTTAGAAACATACAAATAGGCTGTTTGCTGTCTGTGCCATTGGATATGATCATGGCTGACCTGATCAAGCCCTCAATTCTACTTTCCTGCCTATCTCTGCTATCCCGAGATTTGGCCTTGGCTGGGTGGGGCGAGTTACCTTCTCGTGCCCAGACGATTCTATCTTTCCAACTCTGAAGGAAAACAATGCTAACTATTCATATAAATAAAACCAAGAACTGCGGATGCTGGAGATCAGAAAGAAAAACAGGAATTGCTGGTGAAACTCAGCAGGTCCGGTAGCATTTGTGGGAAGAAAGCTGAAGTAATATTTCAAGTCCAGTAACTCTCTGTCAGAGCCGTTCACTCTGAACTAACTATTAACATTGATATTTCATACAAACATTGTATGGAAGCAAAATATGTCCTTGCAGTTACAACCCATTGAAATGTTTCAGCAGCAGATTGCTTTTCTCAAAATAGCTTCTGTATTTGTATCGTGAAAGATGTACCAGAACATCAGGATCTGTCTATCAATATACAGTGTGTGGAGTGTGAAATAACCTGGTGCTCCTTTTCTGAAGGCATGTTTTCAGAATGATTTTTGGATGTGAAATGAACTCCACACCTGGCTTTATATCTTAACATTAACCTTGCAGTAGAGTAACAGGTTGCTGAAACATACAACAACTTCTTCAATATTGGCAACTAAATGGTTTTGTTCAAAGCAATAACCAGTATTAGGTTTGTGAAACATCTGTTTATGTTTGTAATATCTGTTGCAACATCTGTAAAGTATGAAAAGTAAATTGTTGGTGTGAAACCAGCAATTTTTTCCATTTGAATGTACTTGGTCAAAATAGATATCTGCCTTAGGAAGTAGTCAACACAGTGTGGAGCTGGAGGAACACTGCAGTTCAGGTAGCATCAGTGGAGAAGGAAAGTCGATGTTTTGGATCCAGTTCTGAAGAAGAGTGCTGTCCCGAAACATCGATTTTCCTTCTCTAATGCTGCCTGACCTGCTGTGTTCCTCCAACTCCACACACTGTTGACTCTGACTCCAGCATCTGCAGTTCTTGCTGTCTCCAATTGCCTTAGCAAGTCACTCATTATCATAGTCAGCAATTATTTTATTAACCTGCATTAGCATTTAGCAAATAGATGAAATTGGAATGACTTCCTCAGGAAGCAAATATATTGCTGAGGAATAATGATATCTAATCTTGTGCTACACTTATCTTTATAGAAAATGTATCATGTTCAGTAATACATTGTTTTCTGTTCAAGCAATTATTTGATTAGTTTGTGTGGTCATTTTAGTATGGTGAAATATATCGCATATTTATTTTGGGGCAGTTTCATGAATATATTTCTAGGAATAACAACATGCTTGTGATGAAGTAGTGTGCCCTATTGCTACCACCTTCTTAACTGCAACTAGAGATGGGCAATAAATGCTAACCCACCCAGTGATGCCCATGTCCCACAAGTGAATAAAGAACAGTGTAAATTGATGCATTTAGGGAGAACTAATGATACAAGGGAATGATAGGATCCAAACATGAGGAAGTATAAGACGATCAGATGAACTTTGGTGAGATTCACCAGGGTATTTCCTTGGTTGGAGTGTTTCAGCTGTGAAGAGAGATAGATAGGCTGAGAGTGTTTCTGTAAAGCAAAGAAGGCTGAATGGGAATCTGGTTAATGCCTATGGGGGAGAATAGTTGGTGTAGATAAGAAGAAGCTTTTCCCTTAGGTAGAGGTGTCAGTAAGCAGGAACCATAGATTTAAAGTAGGAGGCTGAAGATTTAGAGGGGATTTAAAGAAGGACTTGTTCACCCAGGGGATGGTGGGTATGTGGAAGCTGCTTCCTGAAAGGGTGGGAAACGCAGAAGCCATCACAAACTTTGTGTATTTGTGTGAACATTTAATGGCCTGTAGCCCGTGCTATGGCACAATGCTGGAAAATGGACTAGATTATATAGGTGCTTGATGACCCATAGGGACATGATGGACAAAGATCTGTGATTGTCCCCTTCCAGCTGTGTGGCTCTGACAGTAGTGAGAGGAAGCCAGGGCTATCTTTCTCTGCTTTAATTCTGGAGCAGGTACACAGCATCACACAATGATATGATTTCTGGTAAAAGCAGTATGCATTAATGTTATAGCTGTGCAAATTATATTGGGAAAGAAACAAATGTTGGTTTCAGATCTGCAACCTGAAAAGAATGATGTTTACCTTTTGTCCTTTCCCTGGTACTTAGTCAGTGGGGAAATTGAGAAGCAAATATGAAACAGATCTCTGATATCTGTAAGAATAATATGACTGTAACAGGGGATTTTAACTTTCCAAACATAGACTGGGACTGTCATAATGTTAAGGGCTTGGATGGGAAGGAATTTAAGTGTATACAAGGAAACCTTCTTCTTCAGTATATGGATGTACCCATCAGAGAAGGAGCAATACTTGGCCTTTTGTAGGGAAATGAAGCAGGGCAAGTGATTGCGTTGTCAGTGAGGCAGCATTTTGGGGTAAGTGACCATAACTTTATGAGCTTTAAAATAGGTTTGGAAAATGAAAGAATTGATCGTAAAGTTGAAGTTCTAAATTGGATTACGGCCAATTTTGATGGTTTTGGATGGGAACTTTCAAAGGTTGATTGGGTGGAGTGGAGTGGTGTGCTATTTGCAGGTAAAGTTATGGTTGGGAAGTGGAAGGCCTTTAAAAATGAGATAACAAGAGTTCACAGACAGTATGTTCCTGTTAGAGACAAGGGCAATGCAGGTAGGTGTAGGGAATGTTGGAAGACTAGAGAAATTTTCCCTCCCTTTTGGGCTCTATCCTATCACTTACTCCTTATCCCATCCCCCCCTCCCTATTTTCTGCATATAAACCGACAATTTCCCAGCTACTATAAGTTCTGAGGAACGGGTCACCAGACCCGAAACGTTAACCCTGATTTTCTCTTCGCAGATGCTGCCAGACCTGATGAGCTTTTCCAGCAACTTCTGTTTTTGAGATGTCGAAAAATTGAGATTCTGGTCAAGTAAGAGGAAGGAGACATCTGTCAAGTGTAGACAACTGTGATTGATTCAATCCCTAGAGGAGAGTAAGGGCAGTAGGAGTATACTTAAGAGGGAAATCTGGAGGACAAAAAAGGAACATGAGATAGCTTTGGCAAATAGGATTAAGGAAAATCCAAGAGATCCTATAATTACATTAAGGGCAAAAGAGTAACCAGGGAGAGAATAGGGCCCCTTAATGATCAATGTGGAGGCCTATGTGTGGAAACACAGCAGATGGGTGAGATACTGAACAAATATTTTGCATCGGTATTTATGTGAAGAAGGAGAAAAAAATGCTAGGGAACTTGGGGAAATAAACCGTGATGTCTTGAAAAGAGTTCATAATACAGAAAACGTGCTGGAGGTCGTAAAATGCATAAAGGTGAATAAATCCTTGGGACATGATCAGGTTTTTCCCAGAATTTTAAGGAAATTTTAGACCCCTGATGGGACATATATATCAACAGCCACAGGTGAAGTGCCAGAAGCTGGAGGATGGCTAATGTAGTTTAAGAAAGGCTGTTATGAAAAGCCAGGGAACTGTAGACTGGTGAGCCTGACATCAGTGTGGCTAAGTTGTTGGAGGGGATTCTGAGGGATAAGATTTACATGCATTTGGAAAGGCAAGGACTGATTAGGAATAGTCAACATTGCGTTGTGTGTGGGAAATCATGTGTCTCAAATTTAGTTGAGTTTTTTTTTGAAGAGGTGACAACGAAGATTGATGAAAGTCATATGGTAGGCATGGCCTACATGGACTTCAGCAAAGCACTTGACAAAGTTCCTCATTGTAGACTAGTAAGGTTAGATCACATGGGATCCAGAGGGTGCTAACCAATTAGCTAAAAGAAGGAGGCACAGAGAGGTGGTGGAGGGTTGCTTTTTCTACTGGAGGCCTGTGACCGGCAGTGTGCCACAAACATCTGTGCTGGGTCCACTGCTCGTCATTTGTATAAATGATTTGGATATGAGTATGGGAGGAATGGTTAGTAGGTTTGCAAATGTCAAAATAGGTGGTGAAGTGGACAGTGGAAATATTTAGAGATAAAAATAAAAATTGCTGGAAAAACTCAGCATGTCTGCCAGCACCTGTGGAGAGAAATCAGTATTTTGGGTCAAGTAACCCTTCCTGTCCGTAAATTTGGTTGCCCTTCTATAGGAAAGATGTTGTTAAACTTGAAAAGATACAGAAAAGATTTACATGGATGTTGCCGGGACTGGAGGATTTGAGTTACAGGGAGAGGCTGAATAGGCTGAGGCTTTCTGTCTTGGAGAATTGGATGCTAAGGGGTGGCCTCAGTGTTTATAAAATCATGAGGGGCATGGATAGGGTAAATAGCCAAGATCTATTTCCTAGGGCGGACGGAATCCAAAAATAGAGGGCATAGTTTTAGGGTGAGAGGGGAAAAAATTTAAAAAGGACCTGAGAGCTATCCTTTTCATACACCACCCTAGGAATGAGTTGCCAGATGATGTGATGGAGGTGGATACAATATAATGTTTAAAAGGCCCTTCAATGGGTATGTGAATAGGAAGGGTGTAGAGGGAAATGGGCCAAGTGCTGGCAAATGGGACTAGATCAGATTGGGATGTCTGGTTGGTGTGGATGAATTGGACCAAAGTATCTGTTTCGGTGCTGTATGACTTTGAGGGACAGAGCATCGTGTTTAGAGCATAATGATAGTTTACACTTTTTTTCTTTTGACCTTTTAAAACAGACCATTAATCAAGTTGCTGTGAACAAGGCTACCGAAAACTGTTGGACGTCAGCAAACTACCATCTTCAACTCCAGTACAAACTACGCTTACTGTTGACACCATCCATCTGCCTTGGGTTGAATCTACTTCCCACAATCTCTCCGTCCCTTGGTATATTTTATTATATCATCAGTCTGCCTCAAACATCTTCCGGCATTCAAATGTCTAATTGTATGAAGTTGAAAGCTAGCTAGCTAGTCATTTCATGCTGTTTGTTAATAGGCTAGAGACTCTAGTAGCTATTTACAAACAGCTGTCATTCCACAAAGAAAATGCTCTCATTGACCTAATTACAGCCATAAGCCTATTGGTTTTAACACTGGCACATAGATGTACCTTATCGATTGATTAGAAGTTCACTGTGTAATACATTGTATAACGCTCCTTTATTTCTAAAACAATACCCTCCAGTTTAACCCTGCCATGGAAGATCTTCTAACATTACTGTTTGAAGGTAAATCCACATTTGGTATGTGGGAGGCTTTTAAGGAGAGGTTGATTAGCGTGCAGGAGAGACATGTTCCTGTGAGAAGGCAAGAGTAGGGAGCCATGGATGACAGGTGAAATTGTGAGACTAGCCAAGAGAGAAAAGGAAGCATACGTGAGGTCTAGGCGACTGAAGACAGACAAAGCTTTGCAAGAATATCTGGAATGTAGACCGAATCTGAAAAAAGGGCTGAAGAGAGCTAAGAGAGGACATGAGATATTGCTGGGAAACATGGTTAAGGAAAATCCCAAAGCCTTTTATTCATATATAAAGAGCAAGAGGGTAACTAGAGAAAGGATTGTCCCACTTAAGGACAAAGAAGGAAAGTTTTATGCGCTGAGTCAGAGAAAGTGGGTGACATTCTTGACGAGTACTCTGCATCGGTATTCACCAAGGAGAGGGACATGACGGATGTTGAGTTCAGGGATAGATGTTTGCTTAGTCTAGGTCAAGTTGACATAAGGAAGGAGGAAGCGTTAGGTATCCTAAAAGACATTAAGGTGGACAAGTCCCCAGGTCCGGATGGGATCTATCCCAGGTTACTGAGGGAAGCAAGAGAGGAAATAGCCGTGGCCCTAACAGATATCTTTGCAGTGTCCTTAGACACGGGTGAGGTCCCAGAGGACTGGAGACTTGCTAATGTTATCCCCTTGTTTAAAAAGGGCAGCAAGGATAATCCAGGTAATTATCGACCCGTGAGCCTGACATCAGTGGTGGGGAAGCTACGGGAGAAGATACTGAGGGATGGGATCTATTCCCATTTGGAAGAAAATGGGCTTATCAGTGATAGGCAACAAGGTTTTGTACAGGGAAGGTCATGTCTTACCAACTTAATAGAATTCTTTGAGGACGTGACAAAGTTGATGACATGTAGATGTCATATACGTGGAATTCAGTAAGGCGTTTGATAAGGTTCCCCATGGCAGGCTGATGGAGAAAGTGAAGTCACATGGGGTCCAGGGTGTGCTAGCTAGATGGATAAAAAACAGGCTGGGCAACAGGAGACAGAGGGTAGTAGTAGAAAGGAGTTTCTCAAATTGGAGACCTGTAACCAGTGGTGTTCCACAGGGATCTGTGCTGGGACCACTGCTGTTTGTGATATATGTAAATGATCCGGAGGAAGGTGTAGGTGGTCTGATTAGCAAGTTTGCTGATGACACTAAGATTGGTGGAGTAGCTGATAGAAGGGGACTGTCAGAAATTACAGCAGAATATAGATAGACTGGAGAGTTGGGCAAATAAATGGCAGATGGAGTTCAATCCGGGCAAATGCGAGGTGATGCATTTTGGAAGATCAAATTCAAGGGCGAACCATACAGTAAATGGAAAAATCCTAGGGAAAATGGATGAACAGAGAGATCTGGGTGTTCAGTTCCATTGTTCCCTGAAGGTGGCGACGCAAGTCAATAGGGTGGTCAAGAAGGCATACGGCATGCTTTCCTTCATTGGGCAGGGTATGAGTACAAGAGTTGGCAGGTCATGTTGCAGTTGTATAGGACTTTGGTTCGGCCACATTTGGAGTACTGTGTACGGTTCTGGTCGCCACATTACCAAAAGGATGTGTACGCTTTGGAGAGGGTGCAGAGGAGGTTCACCAGATGTTGCCTGGTATGGAGGGTGCTAGCTATGAAGAGAGGTTGAATAGATTAGGATTATTTTCATATTGGAAAGACGGAGATTGAGGGGTACCTGATTGAGGTCGACAGAATCATGAGGGGTATAGACAGGGTGGATAGCAAGAAGCTTTTTCCCAGAGTGGGGGACTCAATTATTAGGGGTCATGAGTTCAAAGTGAGAGGAGGAAAGTTTAAGGGAGATATGCGTGGAAAGTTCTTTACACAGAGGGTGGTGGGCGCCTGGAACGTGTTGCCAGCAGAGGTGGTAGACGTAGACACGTTAGCATCTCTTAAGAAATATTTGGACAGGTACATAGATGGGCAGGGAGCAAATGGACACACCGTTAGAAAATAGATGACAGAGGATCTTGATCGGCGTAGGCTTGGAGGGCCGAAGGGCCTGTTCCTGTGCTGTAGGTTTCTTTGTTTCTTTGTATTAGATATGGGTGTGTAGAAGACTGTTTGTTTGCTAGTTTATTGCTGATAAAGGATATGATAGTTTGAAAACGTTCTAGCAATTCTTTGTCAGGTAGCTGATTTGTTCATTTTGTAAAATTATCTTGTGTGATACTGGATACAACAGCATTATAAACAAAATATTTTCTTAATTTAAAATCCTGTTTAAAAAAATTGAGAAATGAAAAGCCCCCAAGGCCAAAGCTGCATAATCATTAATCTAAATCATCGTTTCATTTGCTGTTTGTGATAAACCTAACTGAATGTCAGATGAGCCTTTGGAATCCATGCTTGTATAGTCAACTGGAGCCAAACCTATTCATGCTCACACATTGCTATTCCATTGTTGCACTTTCAGCTGGGCTGTTACACCTTCACCGCCTTTTGTACTGATACCTGCTGGGTCTGGATTGGAATATGCCATCTGAAATGTGCCTCAGGTACTGTGTATCTGACCCATGAGTGTGTGTGATGTCACCTTTATCTAGCTGGTATTTAATTCTGTTCGGTTGAGGCATTTAATGCTTTTATTCAGACTGCAAGTCTGCATCAGTGAAATATTGTCAGTGACTTGTGTTCCACAGCTAGTAAGATTTAGAACTTTTTTTCCAGTTTTATTTCTAATTTACTCAACTGTGGTTTATGCTGAACTCTTAAAAATAGTTTTAATGCACACTGTGTACAAAACAGCCACCTATTATTCTGAGATAATAAAATGTGAGGCTGGATGAACACAGCAGGCCAAGCAGCATCTCAGGAGCACATTGCTTCAGGTTTGGTTGTGGGATTTAGTTGTGGTGGCGAACAGTCGTGAGATTTTCGAGCCTTTGTTTCTAATCCAGCATGTGGCTCGTTTTGGTTGGATGGTGGTTTCATCATTTTTTGTAATGATTGATTAGAAAGAAGGCTTTCATTTATTTCCAAAGGTTTGTTACTTAATCATTTATTGTGAACAGTTTAGTGCAGGGGATATGTTTCACTCCATGTAATGCATTTCTAGTGCAGTGTACTGTTTGAGGGGGAGAGCCTTATTTTTCTTGACAACCTACTTTTGTTTAATTTTCAGCATTCAAGAGATGCTGACAGGTCACAGGCTCTGCCAATCGAAGTCTCATAAGGATGCCGTTCTAGCAGCTCTGAACCAGCAAAGGAATGATGGGATACTATGCGATGTCATTCTGGTTGCTGAGGAACAAAAATTCCATGCCCACAAAGCAGTGCTGGCAGCTTGCAGCGATTATTTCCGAGTAAGTTTGTCAACACTTTCATATTTGCATCAGACTGCATTTTTGATGCTTCTAAGAAATGAATCCCATTTAAAAGTATTTGGCTACCTAGTTAAACATGCACATATGGAGTGGAAGTGGAAGTAGTTCATTTTACCCATTAACTACTGTCCCATCATTCATTCTGCCATGTTTTGAATTACTCATTCCCGCATATGCTTGAAAACCTTTGATTCCTTTGACGAGAATCTTATATGCCTCGATCTTTTAAAAGTATTCAATGATCCGCTGTCACTGCCTTCTAAGACAAAGTTCCAAAATCATATAACTAATAACAACAGTTGAACACTTCAGAATTTTAGCTGCAGAACAACTTTGAGGGGTTCAGCGGTTGGGACAAGCACTATAAAGGTTCAAGGACACCTTTTGTTCTTCTTTTGACAGACGTACATCAGTGGAAACATATGAATATGCAGAATAATTGTGTATTTATTCTGGCATTAACTCATTTAATACTAGAATAATTTTGCTGTTGTATTCAAACAGAGTGTAGGAAAGAAATAAACATCTGACAATTTTGTTTATGAACAATTGATGCTCTTTAAAGACAACTAGCAGTTGGATGATGGCGAGGAAAATCTTCCCAAATTTTAGTAGATATCAAAACTCAATTATAAACTTGAGTTTACTAAGACTTTTTTCTTGAAGAAATGTAATTTGAATTTTTGGCTTGGATTCTGTCAGACTTCAGAAAATATTTGCTCTGGAAATAAAACAAATTTCTCAACTTTTCACTGCATGCTAAAATAATGGAAATGCGGAGGCAGCACAAAATCTGCATGCTGCCTGCCTTAATGGGACCGATTTGCAATTTCTTCATCCAAGATGGGAATGGTTGGTTTTTTTAGCTGCTGATGGAAAGATAGAGAGTCTTCTACTTCTTGCTTTCAAGTGCATATCTGCTTGTCTGTTTTCTGCTGCTCAAAAAGAAGCTGCTGAAATATAGCTCAGTGTTTATTCCAGAGTTTACTTTTGTTGTGTTTTAAAGTAATATACATCAAGTAAATGGTAAGGCTTTATTTTGTAAATGCTGCTCAAGAGAAACTGTTCCACGAACAAAGGATTATCCATGTACTTGGTATTGTGTTTAGTCATGTTAAATACTTAGACATACAATTTATCACATGACCATAAGCAATGAGAGACAATTACTGATGCCATTAGAAGACCAAACCCAGGCCCTATTCGTGCTAAACACTTTCTGTTTTAAGGCTAATCAAGCTCCTGCTATTCCCCTGTCCAGTGACCCCCTCCTTTAAGAAAACACAGGTTGCCATTTACAGAAATTATCCCTCCGTAATGTTAAACAAGTTTCTACTTTATGCGACGATGTAATTATGTCTGTTCATGTAGCTAGATGGCTCATGTCTTTTCTAAGTCTGGCATGTCCTGACCCAAGTTTACATTCAGAATGTTTTGTTTTAATCCTTAAAATATCTCAACCGAGTGTCAGCCTACACCAACCTCCAAGCTTGCTGTATATATGTATGTCCTTCTATATATCTGTCTAGTATGTATTTCATTTCTGTACCTATGTGCACTGACAGTCTCCCCTTTTAGCCCTTGACCATGTCAAAAGAAGACACACAATCATTGGTAGCCCAATTGCAGTAGCCAGTTGGTAGGTTAGGTTTTGAGTTCCAATTAGCCTGTACAGCTATACATTATTCCTCCCTGGAAACCCCTGCCTGTCTGGATGTAACCCTTTTAGATTATGTTCTATTCGTTCTTATAGGTGTCTATGCCAGCAGCAAACTGCATGTTCATTAATGAGTGCAACTTGGCTTGCAAGCTGCACCACCACAAATACATGAGAAATAATTCTAATCAAAGCATGGATTTCCACAGTAAAACCCCAGTCTCAAGCCATCTGCTTCCCCTGTATGTCTTCCAGATCACCTTACACATCCTCTCCCACTTATTTGATTAGCTGTTGTGTTTGATAATACTGCTTCATTCCTGTCCAAGCTTCTTTCTTCTTTATCAGTAGACATTTTGGAAGTTTTGAGATTTGCTTCCCCTCAGGAAGCAGGAATCTCAGCAAGTCCTCTGTTAGATGATTGATTTATATTCACCATGTCCATATGTGGAGGCTGGATGCTAATTATCACCAAATGTCTGATCTGTCTTTGGGCCCCAGGGGTTGAAACAGAAACTTGAGTAGCTCACTAGCCACTGAATATTACTGAACTGGTATTGACGCTTGTCTGTGTGTCACTGTGTACTATCCGTGTTGGTTTGTGGTGGATACTAGGATTTTCAAGAGTGCAGCTTAGGGTGATTCTAAAATTGTATGTGGCTCTCGATCCTGTGGGAATGGGTGGACAAGCATTCTCTGGTCTCTAGGAGCAAGATCCCATGAGGAGCGGATCCCTCTGAATCAAGAATTTGAATATGGGAAAGTATTTTGATCAATTACTATCTACCTGATTCTTGTATTCTTACTATTTTGCTATCTCAGTGGTTTAAACTGAGACCGGACTTAAAATGAATATTGTTGTGCTCAATGTAATTTAGAAGTCAGCAACCTCTAATAATCTAACAACTGTAATTCAATAATAACTACACACTGGCTCTACACTATTATTGTAGCAATCTAAATTAAATGTTGCAATTGAATTGGTGACTCTGAGAACACAGTTTAGCTTTGTAACTGGCCCATATGCACATGTACATTTAATGCTGCTTAGCAGTTTCTTTCATTCAGGCTACAGACATTGAACAGATTTCTCAAAATGTATTTGTAATAAGTGTTCACATTGTTTGGGCGATTTGAGAACAAATTACTTGAGTGGTACCTCATCCAACACCAGTAACTGCATAAAATAAAATAAAGAACGATGGATACTGGACATCTAAAATAAGAACAAAGTGTTGGAGAAACTCAGCAGGTCTGGCATCATCTGTGGAGAGAGAATCGGAGTGTGTTTCAAGTCCAGTGACTCTTCATCAGAACTGAAATTACCTGGGAAATAGTGGTATTTATGATAATAATGGGGAATGGAGAAAGGAAAGATTTGAATAAATGGAAATGGTGACCAGAGAGAGACACACAGAAGCAAAGGAATGCTGATAAGCTGGGAGAGAAATGCTGAATGAGTGCTCATTGAAGCTGGATTGGCTGTGCTAGAAATAACCTGGAATAATACAGAACATGACCTGAGTAGTGAACCTGGAGAAAGTTATTAATGCTCTGAAATTGTCAATGTTGAGTTCTGAGAACTGTAAGATACAGAGGTGGAAGATGAGGTGTTGTTCCTTTATATTGTGTTGGGCTTTGCTGGAGCAGTGCAACAGGCCTGAGATGTACATTTTGGCATGGGAATGTGACAATTTGTTGAAATGGCAAGTAAGCTTGAGGTTATTTTTGTGGATGGAGCCAAGGTGTTCTGCAAAGCGGCCACCCAGTCTGTGTTTTCTCTCCCCAGTGTGGAAGACACCACATTTGTGACTAACCAATTCAATAGGCTAGATTGAATGAAGTGCAGGCAAGTCACTAATTCATGTGGGAATTGTACTTGTGGCCTTTGATAGTAGGGAGGGAGGAGTTAAACGGAAAGGTTTTCATACACATACAGCTCAAGAGAACTTCTGTTAAGATATCTTTTATATGCTAATACATTTTGTGGTTATGCTTGTATTGTGCTTCCTTTCCAAAGATGCATCATTTTGGGCTCAATATTAATTCTGTTTCTCTTTCCACAGATGTTGCCAGACCTGATTTTTCTCCAGCACTTTCTACTACTTTTCCAGATTTTCAGCATGCACAGTACTTTTCTGTTACAGTTACACTTATAATTCAGGTATACAATATGTTTCATGATCATGAACAGTATGAGACAATTACATTGTCGATATCTGTCTCATCGGAATCCATAGAGCCCCTATAGTGTGGAAACGGGCCATTTGGCCCAGTGAGTCCACACTGACCCTCTGAGTATCCCACCCAGACCCCGTTCCCCTTACACTATTCCTGTAAGCTTGCATTTTCCATGACTAACACACCTAAGCTACACATCTCCGAACACCATATGGGTAATTTAGCATGGCCACTCCACCTTACATGCACAACTTTGGACTATGGGAGGAAACTGGAGCACCTGGTGGAATCCCACATAGACACACGGAGAATGTGCAAACTCCACACGACAGTCGCCTGAGGCTGGAATCAAACCCAGGTCCCTGGAGCTGTTAGGCATCTATGCTAACTACTGATAGATCATTCCCTGGTTGGAATAGACACTTTCCATTCTAAGGCTGATTGAGTTTCTGCTGTACCACATCCAGTCACCTTTTACCTTGAAAATTCAAACAGATTTCCATATGCAACAGTTATTTATATTTTTCATAAACGTTAAATGGCATTCTGTCTTGGTTATATTTCCCTGGTTATATCTCTTTGAGGTCAAATTGCTCTTGTTTTCTCTAGGTCTGAGAAGTCCATTTAAAGCTTACATTGTGTGCTTTATTTTAATACTTAAAATGACTCTGTAAAGTGTCATTCCTGCATCAAGCTCCAAGCCTTCTGTATAATTATATGCCCTTCCAGATATATTTCTACTTGTCTAATTCATTTCTGTACTATGCATACTCGCAAGTTTAATTATCTTTTTAAACTGGCCAACCATTGAGTCTTTCACCTCCCCCATATTCCGAAATGTACTATTCCTGTTTCCTTCCTGGCTGTCCAATGTACTGTTTATGGCAGTCATTGCATGGTGTTTTGTAGACTACGGTGGTTCTGCGTGTTGTGGGAACGGGGTCTTAAATCCTTGAGTATGTGTTGTAGAGTGGCTGTGGGTTTCTGTGCTACTGCGATTCCTAGTTGTCTTTGGAATCTCGTCAGTTCTGATACATTCTTGAAGTAGGGCAATGTAGTTAGTGTGCTAGGGTGTACGGTGTCCTCTTGTTGTTGTTGTCGTCTATTTAGTATGCATCTGTGGATGAAGTTGCAGGGATATCCGTTCATAGCGAAGATTTTTGTATAGACGCTGTTCCTCTTTCCTGAGTAGTTGTGGCATGTTGTACTGTGTGGTGACTCGTTTTAGATAGTGTCCTAACACAGCTCTGTTTGTGGGTGTTGGGGTGGTCACTGTGGAAGTTGAGGATTTGGTTAGTGTGGGTTGCTTTCCTGTACACTGTGGTTTGGAACACTCTGTTGGTCATACGCTCAACTCTGACATCCAGAAATGGAAACTGTTGTTTTCTTCTGTCGTGAATTTAATCCCAGCAAATATGTTGTTGATGCCACTCACAAGAATTAAAGACCCCATTCCCACAACATGCAGAACCAATGTAATCTACGAAATACCATGCAATGACTGCCACAAGCGTTATGTTGGACAGACAGGAAGGAAATACTAACATCAACTAGCAGCAAACGACGTGTCAAATTTTTCTTAATATTAGCCCACTAAGACAATGAAGGCCATCAGTTTAACTGGGACAACATAACCATAGTAGCCCAAGCCAAACACACACGAGAATTCCCAGGGACGTGGTTCTCAACCCATAATGCAATCAAAAACATATAGAATTGGACGCCATATACAAACCGAAATAGAACAAAATTGGAAATGACACTACTTGACAGTATAATTCGAAGCAGAGTAGAACAAATCTCTCCATCAGAAGCCTTATTGATGCTGTCACCTAGCATGGTGACAAAACGCCTGAATGAAAACAATCCGGCGAGCAAGTTGACAACCTCACCCACAACCCAAGCTACAAATCTTTGCTAAAACCTTGAAATTCATATCATACATGTATCACTCATTGTGTGGAAAAAGTTGCCTCTTAGGTCCCTTTTAAATCTTTCCCCTCTCACTGTAAACCTATGCCCTGTAGTCTAGCCTGGGAAAGAGCCCTTGACTATTTAACCTATCCATGTCTCTCATGATTTTATAAACCTGTATAAGATCAGCCCTTAGCCTTTGATGCTCCAGAGAAAGTAGCTGCAGCCTATTCAGCTTCTCCCAATAGCTCAAACCCTCCAATCCTGGCAATATCCTTGTAAATCTTTTTTTGGAACCCTTTCAGGTTTCACAACATCTTTCCTATAGCAGGGAAAAAATTCGTAAAGCAGAAGTACAAAGGGATCTGGGAGTGTTGGTCCAGGATTCTCTGAAGGTTAACTTGCAGGTAGAGTCCGTGATTAAGAAAGCAAATGTAATATTGTCGTTTATCTCGGGGGTTGGAATATAAAAGCAGCGATATGCTTCTGAGGCTTTATAAAGCTCTAGTTAGGCCTCATTTAGAATACTGTGTCCAATTTTTCCTCACACCTCAGGAAGGACATGCTAGCCCTGGAGCGTGTCCAGCAGAGATTCTCACGGATGATCCCTGGAATGGTAGGTTTAGCGTATGATGAATGGCTAAGGATCCTGGGATTGTACTCATTAGAGTTTAGAAGGTTGAGGGGAGATCTAATAGAAACTTACAAGATAATGTATGGTTTAGAAGGGGCGGACACTAGGGAGTTGTTTCCGTTAGGCGGGGAGACTAGGACCCGTGGGCACGGCCTTAGAATTAGAGGGGGTAAATTTAAAACGGAAATGAGGAGACATTTCTTCAGCCAGAGAGTGGTGGGCTTGTGGAATTCATTGCCACGGAGTGCAGTGGAGGTTGGGACGTTGGATGCCTTCAAGGCAGAGATCGCTAAATTCTTGATCTCACAAGGAATCAAGTGCTACGGGGAAAGTGCAGGGAAGTGGAGTTGAAATGCCCATCAGCCATGATTTAAATGGCGGAGTGGACTTGATGGGCCGAATGGCCTTACTTCCACTCCTATGTCTTATGGTATTATGGAGACCAGAATTGAACACAGTATTCCAAATATGGCCCAAGCAATGCCCAGTGCAGCTGCAACATGACCTGCCAACTCCTATCCTCAATACAGTGACCAATAAAGGCAAGTGTAGCAAACGTCATCTTCATTATCCTGTCTATCTGTGACTCCACTTTCAAGGAACTATGAACCGGCACCTCTAGGTCTCCCAGTTCAGCAACAACTCTTCAGGGCCTTACAACTTGGTGTGTAAGTCCTGCTCTGTTTTTGCCCTACCAAAATATAGCACCTCACATTTATCTAGATTAAACTTCATCTGCCAATTCTCAGCCCATCAGCCCATCTGATCACAATCCCATTGTACTTTGAGGTAACCTTAACTGTCCACTACATCACCAGTTGTAGTGTCACCTGCAAATTTACTAGCCATACCTCCTATATTCACATCCAAATCATTTATGTAAATGACAAAAAGCAGTGGACCTGGCACTGATCCTTGTGGCACACTGCTGGTCACAGGCTTCCAGTCTGAAAACAGCCCTCCACCACCACGCTGTGTCTCCTACCCTCTAGCCAATTTTGAATCCAAATGGCTAATTCTCCCTGTATTCCATATTATCTAAATATAGATCATGCCCACCGCTCTGCCCTCAACAATCATCTTTGTTACTTCAAAAAATTTCAATTTCTTTGGAGCAGTAATTATTATTTTATAAGTTGTTGTATTGTTTTGGAACTTTGGAAAAAGAAGATCAAAACAAAGTACTTTAAAATAAGGAAGAGAGAGAAGTTCTTGGAAGATGTTTCAGCAAGGCATTTGTTAGTGGTAAGATTCTAGCCAACAGTGCTACAATGAGTGGCCACAGGTGGCTGGGCAACAGAGGTGCAGTGTTAGTGCACAGCAAGCAAGGAGTCTGAGAGGCACCTATAGCCATATGGTCTGAAGCAAAGGCAAAGTGACATGTTGGATCCAAAATTGGCTGAGAGCCAGGAAGCAGAGGCTATGTCAGAACAGTATAAAGGGTTGGTTATTCCACAATATATGTGATTGCACTGGAAAGGGTATAGAAAAGATTTACCAGAATGCTGCTTGGGCTGGAGAGTCTGAAGCATGAGGAATAATTAGATAGCCTGGTGTTGTATTTCTTAGAGGTCTAAGATTGACCGCATAGAGTAGATAGGAAAGCAATTTTTCCATAAATTGAGAGGGCCAGTATTTAGGAAGCATAAATTAAAGGCAATCTAGGAGGCAAGGAGGAGAGTTTAGAATTTGTTTTCAGTGAGGTGATGGATATGCAACTCTGACTGAAAATATGGTTGACTTAACTCTACTAATGTTAGGTAGTATTTCGACATCCATTTCCGTTGCTGTAGCTTCCAGGTCTCGGGGCCAAGCACTGGAAAATGGCATAAGTGGAGTCAAATCATTGATTGGCATGGACATGGGCCAAATAGCTGCTTCAGCTAAGAACCTCTGCAAGGTTGTGCCAGATGTTTCATCCTTGCATTCATCCTCTCCTCCCTGAAAGGTGCCTTCTCTATCAGGTGGCAATAGCTGAACTCTCATGATAACTAGGTTGTGGAGGTTGCAGAAGATAAGAGTAATAGTCACTCAGTATCGTGTGGGTTACCTGCTGAATGATGCAGGCAGTGAATCTGCATGCGAACAGTGTACCTCATGATGTACCTGGCACAGCTCTTATTGCAATCTCAGCATCTTGTGTCTGTCTGTGAGTGAGTGAGAATGGTTGCTGTCAGCTACATATTCAGAGGATATTCTCTTGTTTCCAAGTGACCAGCCTGTCATTCTTGGTGTCCTGAAGATAATGGGAATAGCATATTGCTTTAGAATGTAGGTTGTGGCCAATATAATGGGGATTCACTGACATAGTTCCGTGTTTAGTGTAATGACCAAGGATTGAGGAGTATACTGTTACACTCTTCCCATTACTCTACAGGTCACAGCATAAAGTAACAAATACTTCTCCTAGTTACCGAAATGACTAATTAACAATCTTATCTATATTAAGTTTCAAACAAAAAAAATTATCGACCAAGTTTCTTAATGAAACCACTTATTCTTTTATTATCAAAACAAATTAATTAGTGAAAATGCACCGACACACACACAGACACACATCACTTTCTTTCTCTCTGTGATTGGCTTTCTGAAGAAAGAAAACTGCAGCCAGCAGATTACTTTGAAGGCCAATGGGAAAAGTGTAGTATTATCCAAAGTCTCTCACCCTGATGCTATGGCACATGTGACTGAGTCACTAATCACATACTGCTGCCTTGAATTTTTCAGCCACAGCTTGAAAAATGTAATATTGACGTGTAGCTGCAATTCATCTCTCAGAAGCATAAATAGGTTTCATCATGATTTTGGAAAGAAGGCTTTATTTTTAGAAAAGGAAGTGAATATTTGGGCAGCTCCTCCCCACAGGCTTATTATCTTCATCTGAAGACCAGATACTAAAGCTTTCTCCATCCAGCCTTTATTTTCAAACAGGCCTAGCATTGATCCACAACAAAGAAAACAGTTATCATCAATCGTGTGATTCGACAAAGTCTTGCTTTTTAAAATAAACCGTGTCCATGTTGATCTTTTTTAACAACCACTTTTGAAGGAATCACTCCAGCTATTTCCACAAAACTTGAAATAAATAAATTTTTCCACAATCTTTCAAAACTTAAGTCTTCCAAAAACAATTAACTATGAAGTATTTTCACGACAATTTCACATTAATGATGTGGCATGCTTTGTGGAAGAGTTGTGTAGGGCCTTGTGTAGATGATGTCTCCCTAAATCATTGAGAATCTCAGTGCCCCAGACAAATCATGCGGCTGCTTCTCCTTCTTTACTCAATTTAGGACACAGAAATGTAAGTAGACCATTTGGCCTTTTGAGGCTGCTGTACCATTCATTATAGTCATGATTGATTTAGGATTAAAACCATTTTCTTGGCAATTCCACATCTTCCTTGATTACTCGAGAGACCAAAGTTCTATCTGTCACAACCACAAATATGTTTGGTAGTGAAGTATTTGCAACCCTTTGAGGTGGAGAATTTTAAAGATTCTCAACCCTTAAGAAAGAAGAAATTTTTCTCCATCTTCATCCTAAATGATTGTTGTCTTACCTTGAGAAAGCAATGAACTTGGCTTTTCTGATATTTGGGGCCTCTGTCACCTCATACGGAGATATGTTCATAGTGTTATCTGCTTCTGCTTGCAAATATCCAGTTGTGCTGAAACTTGGAATAAAAGTCACTTTGGCCACATGCAGCACAGTTCTTATCCTGGTGTGAGCCTGCAGGTTTTGTTGAAAGATGTATTCAATGCTATGACCTTGACTAATTGCAGACACTTCAGGCAGTAATCCTCACTGAAGTGGAAAGGCTCCCTAAAGATTCTTGGTAAGGTGGGCCTTTCTGAGGATACAGACAAACAATTTGCAAATGTTGGATCCAAGGTAAACAAACAGGAGGCTAGAAGAACACAGCCGGGCAGCATCTGATGGAAAGGAGCCATCATTATTTCGGGTATTACCCTTCTTCAGGACTGGATGTGGGGCTAGGGGGAGTTGCACTTAGAGGGGAGGAGGGGGCTAAGTGAAATGATAGTGATAGGTGGATACCTGTAGTAGGTATGATCTACATACTCGATGGATCTTTTTGGTAGCTGGAAGGGAGGGTCAGAAGGTGGAATGGAAGGAAAGGGAGCAGGTAGAGCTGGAAAGGGAGCTGAGAGATGGATAGGAAGGTTATTTGAAACGAGAGAAATTAATGTTGAGCCCTCTGGGCTGTAGGATGCCCAGGCAGAAGATTAAGCGTTGTTCTTCGTATTTGCATCCTGAATCGCTGCAACACTGGGGGTGGGGTGGGGGTCTGGGGGAGTTGAAATGGTTGGTAACTGGGAGGTTAGACTTGCCATAATAGGCCCAGAGTAGAGAAGACCTTTTCTAGTCTCTGCAGATGGCTCCACTTCTTTTGAAGCATCTGCTTCAATTGTCTGTGGTGTTACAAACCTCAAGGCACTGCAACTACAGCTTCCATACCTGCTGCAGTCTTTTTGTGCATGGGATAATTGAGTCATGTAACTAGTGGGGTGCCAGAGAGTCTAGTGCTGAAGTGGTTGGATTTTCTGATGAGAAACGCTTGAGAGACTGGGCTTGTTTTCACTGGAGTTCAGAAAAATGAGGGGTAATTTGATTTAAGTATACAAGATCCTAAATGGTTTTAATAAAGTAAAACACCAAAAGTTTGTTCCTTCTTGGCATATTCAGAGTTGGGGGACACTGTTTAAAACTTAGGAATGGCCCTTTTAGGTGGGGGGGGTAAAGAAGTAGGAGATTTTTAGTCTCTTGGAAGGTTGTGTGACTTTAGAACTCTGCCTTAGAAGGTAGGATGGTGGATGTCAGAGGAGGCAAGGTTTCATTTGAATATTTTTTAAGGCTGAGTAATATTGATTTCCTTGTCTAACAAGAATCTAAGAATATTGTGGACAGATGAGAATGTGAAATTTAAAGCACAAGCAGATCTGCCACGAACTTATTGAATGACAGAGCAGGCTTCAGGTACCAAATTTTTTATTATTGTTCATTCATGGGATGAGGACATCGCTGGCTAGGCCAGTGTTAACTGCCCAAGAGGACAGTTCAGAGTCAGCCACGTTGCTGTGGGTCTGGAAGCACGTGCGCCAGACTAGGTAAGGATGGCAGTTTCCTTCCATGAAGGGCATTAGTGAACCAGATGGGTTTTTTTTCTGACAACCGACAGTGAATCTAATGATGATCATGAATCCTTACTTCCAGATTTTCATTACATTCAAATATTATGTCCAAACTCCACTATCTGCCATAGTAGGATTTGAAAGTGAGTCGCTGGATTAAAAGGCCAGTGATAATACCACTAGGTGGTCACCTCTGCAAAGACTTTCTTCTGCTCCTAATTCATATATTTGTGTGGGGGTCTTACCTGTTTATAATCTACTTTTATATAAGTTGGATGAAAGGAGCAAATGTACTGTAACCAAATTTACTGACAGTGCAAAAATAGATTAGACATATGGGCACATGGTGGCTCAGCGGTATCAGTGAGCTGAGTTTGATTCCACCTTCAGGCAACTGTTGATATGGAGTTTGTATGTTCTCCCCGCATCTGTGTGGGTTTCTGTCAGGTGATCTGGTTTCCTCCCACAGCCCAAAGTAGACTAGGTAGTTTGACCATGGTAAATGTTAAGTTATGGGGATAACATAGGGGGCTGGGTTTGGGTGGTGCGCTCTTTGGAAAGTTTGTGTGGAACTCGGTGAGCTGAAAGGCCTGCTCCCACACTGTAGAGATTCTGTGACATCAAGTTTTGAGGAGGACACAAAGCCTGCAAAGGGGATCATATTCACTTTAATTGGATGAGCAAAAATTTGGTGTATAATTAATGTGAGATTTTCCACTTTGGAAAGAACAGAAAAGTAATAATATTATTTAAATAGGGAGAGGCTGCAGGATGCTGGTATACTAACTAGTCTGAATATTTGTGAATCTCAAAAATGTAGCATGCAGGTACAGCAAATTAGAAAGATATGGAATGGAATGTGAGTCTTTCTGACATGAGTGATGGTATATGGTAGTAGGGAAGCCTTACTAAAACTAATTCAGTGTATTTGTGAGACCACAGCCACAATATTGTCTCTGGGAGGAAAGTAATTCTATTATAAGTAGCTCAGAATGTTCATTAGGTTGACTCCTGAAATGAATGTACTTTTTTATGAGGCAAAGTTAAACAGGCCTACAATTTTTGGAGTTTAGAGGAATGAGAGGTGACTTTGAAATGTAAGATTTGGAGGGGACTTGACAGGATTGATACTGAGGATGTTATCTACTTGTGGGGAGAACCGAGGGCACAGTTTCTAAATGAGGTATCTTCCTTGAAAGATGGAGATGAAGAGGATTTTCTTCCTTGAGACTGAACTTTCAAATTCTCCACCCATATAGAAGTGGACACCTGCTACACTCAAGACAATATAAGACTAAATTTGAGCTACAAGAGAATTGACAGTTGTAGAGATAGGTTGGAAAATAAGGTTAAAGGACAATCAGATCAGCTATGATCTTTAACAGAGCAGGCTCAGAGCCAAATGGCCTACATCTGCTCCCATTTTATATATTGGTATGTCCTATGACTTCACTGCCAGAGTGCAGCAAAGCATGTTGAAAACATGTGATAAGACCATAAGACACAAGAATGGAAATAAGGCCGCAGTTTTCATTGGACCTGTGTGTGACGTGCATCAAACCAGCCTTGGAGAAACTGTTTGAATTTGTGACCTGTTCAATGAAGCAATTTCGAGTGTATGCGTGTGATGTGTCCATGTTCCCTCACTCCATTCCTGGTACAGGATGCTTTCTCACTTTGGCTTCCCCTAGTACTGGTTCCACTGATGATGCAGAATCCAATTGCCAATTCCAGGTATTTTCAAGATGACTTTGCTGTATTTGGAGATCCTTACTGAAATTAATTATAGTTGTTTGTTCTCGTGTTTTTCAGCTTCCCTGGTTTCTTTAATAATTTTCAGTATTCAGTGGCCATCATTCATACATGAACTGGGCAGCTATTGCTTTTGGGCCTTTTTTACAATGGGAACTGTCACATAATTATCCATTCGCTCATCATGGACTTTTTCTGTCAATACCTGCTGGATAAACTTAATCAGTCACTGGGTTGGCAATTTTATTTGATCTCCTTGTCTGTAAGTAATCATTGAACAAATTACAGCATGTGGAAGCCATTTGAAAAGGTGATGACCAATTCGAATTTTCAACTTTATATTCCTGCCTGATTTCAAATCCACATCCATTCCTAATGTTTAATAGTACAGTTGATCAAACAATAAATTTAACACTAATTATTGCTGTTGAAGTTAAACACTCCCAACCTGTTTGAGTTTCGTGGTGCACGTATGTTATTTTTTTCTTATTGCCTTACCAAGGTTCAGCATTTAGCTTTGCGTACATGAGAATAAATATTTCAAGAATAACAGCAGCTTGTGGTTCAGTATTCAGTCACTATGAAATCTCTATGGATTTCTACTGGCTATATTTCAGTCAGAAGTCATTTGATGCATTTGCTGTAAGGCAATGGGCACCGAGCATGTCTGATAAAAAGACAGTGACCTATTTCTGCATGAGGACCATTTTTGTTTGTTGATTTTAAAACAAAACCTTCCTTTTAGCATGCAGTGTGTGGTCCAATGTACAAGCCAAAGGCATTGAATCATATTTTGTAAGGGTGCATGTGACTATCAGAAATGAATCTATTATTTCTACATAATTCAGGAAGACAAGATAAGAAACTTAATGTATTTCCAGAACAATGGTGATTTGCAATTGCTCATGGTTATGAAAACAACGTGTAGACAAGGCCAAATTAGCCTCTGATTGTCATTGTTGTAATCTTGTTTCAGTATGCTGTTTTGTGCATGCATCCTTTTCAATCGTTGCCTGGACTTTTCAGGCCAATGTGAATATGTACGCACACTCCACTATCCAAAATTGTGATACACTGCATTCGCGTTTGAGCCTGTGTTCCATAATGAATTAGCATGCTGTTTCCTCCTGGTGACCTTGCAGTACTCTGGTTTGAAATCTGTGTTGCATTGTGGGAAGCATAATTATTGCGCTAACAATTATTTCAAACAAGTAGGGTTTCTTGTACTTTTCTTGGTGTTCCCACACAAAGCATTGCACTCAACCAAAGTAATGATTTGATTTCTGCAAATGTGTTACCAAGCAGTAGGTGCACAAGTGCACTTTAATGAAAGGTGCATTCTTAGCTGATGTCATGAAATCTGTGTCAGCATTTTCTGACAGAAACCAGCCCTCCTGAAGCCCTCAATTGTTCTATCTGCCCGAGCTACCCAGAATGTGCATGAGATTTGTTTGTTTTGTTTCATTAAGTTTAATGTATGCATAATTTTCATGTGCTTGGGTGCATGAAACTAGAGTTAAAATTTTGTGTGAGAAAGGAATTTGGACATTTTATGCTCTTTTACAAAGGTTAGGTGCATGTCACGTGTAACACTGCTTGATCTGTGACCCCCAGACTCCAGTATAAACCAAAAAGAATTTGTACTGCTCATCTACTCTGCTTTGCCGATTCTTAAAATTGACATTTACTGTCCTAAATGAGGGGCTGTTTTTTAAAAAAATGTTTCGGCCCATTGACACCACCAACACAAATAGCTATCCATGCCATTTAACAATTGGTAATCCAAGTGTCTCTTTTTTAAAAAGAAAAGGTGGGAATTGATTCATACTGGTCTGTATCCACAGCATTAAAGAACACAAAAATGTAACCATAAAATCTACTTTGTAATAAACGCCTTCTAGCTATCTGCTAACATTTTTAACGCTCTCTTTCTGCTTTGTTGTTTCTGCCTTTTTGCAGTATCTCCTGATAGCCATACAGCATGGAAAAAGGCCCTTTTGGCTAACCTGTCCATGTCGACCAGGTTTCCTAAACTGAACTAGTCCCATTTGCCTAAGTTTAGGCCATATCCCTCCAAAGCTTTCCTATCCATGTGCCTGGCCAAATGTCTTTTAAATTGGTATGGTTATACTTGTCTTTAGCACTTCCTCTGGCAATTCATTCCATATATGCATCGTTCTCTGCGTGAAAATGTTACCCCTCACGTCCCTTTTTAAATCTTTCCCTTCTCACTTCAAACCTATGGCCTTTGTTTTTGAATTCCCTGGGGAAAAGGCCTTGGTTGTTCCCCTTATCTGTGTCCCTCATGAATTTATAAACCTCTATAAGGTCAAACCTCAGCCTCTTAAGCTCCAGGGGAGATAAGTCCCAGCCTATCCAGCCTCTCCTTTATAACTCAGACTTTCCAGTCTAGGTAATGTCCTTTGTAAATATTTTTTGCACCCTTTCCAGTTTAATATCATTCTTCCTGTAGCAGGGCAACCAGAATTGGATGCAACACTCCAAGTGTGGTCTTATCAATGTCTTGTACAGCCATAACATGGAACCCCAATTCTTGATCTGACAGATGAAGGCAAACATTCCAAACGTTACCTTCACCATTGTGTCTACCTGTGAAACCACTTTCAAGGAACAATGCACCTACATCCCTAGGTCTCTGTTTGACAACTCCCCGGCACCTAACTATTAATTATGGGGGTCACAGGCAGAACAGAATCAACAATAATTCAACGCATTGCATATGATTTGTTTTCTTGCCAATGGTTTTAAAAAACTGCTGTTTATTTACAGATTGTCAGCTTTTTTTTGATACTGTAAATGTCTGTGACATTTTGTATTTGGCAAGTTATGATGTAGCTGACAAAATTCACAACATGTGAGCAAGATCGAAAGTATTTTGTTTGCTGGAGATGAAGATTTGAGGAATGATGCCACAAGTGCCAGCAGGCTCCCTGGCGCTTTACTTGCCAAAGTATCCAGTGAAGAAGCAAAATTTTACTTCTTTAGAAAAAAGTAAACCATAATGTGGCTAGTAGGACCATTGAATTCAAACTATAAAGAAAACAAAAGTTAAATTGTGTAAATTTAATTTTGTGGGGATACCAAAAGACATATTTTCAGTTAGTTGATTGGAAACAGTAGCAATGACACTTCAGAAATAATTAATTGGCTGTGAAGCATTCTGAACTGGCCTGAAAGGCACTCAACGAATGCAAAACAATTTTTTTCCTCAAATAAATATGGTGGAGGTAGCCTTTGCATGTTTAGTACTCATGCACTTCCTGATGTTAGTCATTCTTAGTATGATAAAGGAGACTAACAAAATATTGTCATGGTAATTACTGCACATATCGTTTAAGCTTTGAGTATAGGAAGGCCCATCATGTTAGTTTTTGCTTTGCTTATTGAGGATATTCCTGGTAAGTTTGAAATGAAGTGACTAACAAACTCTTGAGATGAGAAAACTGGCCACATCTACTGATTTTCATCCTCAATTTGGTGAGGTTAAAATTTGAAATCATTGGTATAAACCATTTTATATTACTGTCTTGGATGCAACCTTCCTCATCTTAGCCTCCACTTATGGAGCAATTACCTTCAAGGTGTATGTATAATCAAAAACAATGGAGAGAGTGGCCTTTGATACTTAATGAACTATAGCTTCTTACTGTTACTCCAGCAGATCTATGTTGGCAAAATAAAATTTTACAATTCAGAGGAGGCCCTTTGGCCCATCAGGTCTGTACTACCAAAAATATACTATTACCTACATTAGTTCCATTTTTCCATGCTAGGCCCATAAACTTAAACTTATTTTTACTTCAAATGCTCATCCATGTACTTTTTAAAGGTTCTGAAGTTTCCTGCCTCAACCTCCCCATCAGACAATGCATTCCAGACCTCCAGCACCCTCTAGGTGAAAGTTTTTTTTCCTCAAATTGACTATAAATATCTTGCCTTCCACTTTAAACTTTTGCCACCTTGTTATTGACCCTTCAGCTGAGGAGAACAGTTACTTTCTATTCACCCTATCTGAGCCCTTCATAATCTTACAAAGCTCTATCGGATCCCACCCTCCACCTTCTCTGCTGTAAAGAAAGCAACTCGAGCTTACCTAGCTTCTCTTCAGAGTCACAATGCTCCATGCCACAACACCTTGATGAGCCTGAGCTAACAAGGTGTAGAGCTTGATGAACACAGCAGGCCAAGCAGTATCCAGAGGAGCAGGAAGGCTAACGTTTTGGGCCTAGACCCTTCTTCAGAAATGGAGGAGGGGAAGAGGGTTCTGAAATAAATTAGGAGGGAGGGGGAAGTGGATAGAAGATGGATAGAGGAGAAGATAGGTGGAGAGGAGACAGCCAGGTCAAAGAGGCAGGGATGGAGCCAGTAAAGGTGAGTGTAGATGGGGAGGTAGGGAGGACGGACAGTCAAGGGGGTGCGATGAGATTAGTAGGAAGGAAATGGGTGTGGGCCTTGAGGTGGGAGGAGGGGATAGATGGGAGGAAGGACAGGTTAAGGAGGCAGGGACGATTTGGGCTGGTTTTGGGATGTGGTGGTGGTGGGGGTGTAGATTTTGAAGCTTGTGAAGTCCACATTGATATTATTGGGCTGCAGGGTTCCCAAGCAGAATATGAGTTGCTGTTCCTGCAACCTTCAGGTAGCATCGTTGTGGCGCTGCAGGAGGCCCAGGATGGACATGTTGTCTGCGGAATAGGTGGGGGAGTTTGAAATGGTTCATGACTGGGAGGTTCAGTTGTTTAGAGTGAACCGAGCATAGGTGATCTGTAAAGTGGTGCCCAAGCCTCTGCTTGGTTTCCCCGATGTAGAGGAGACCACACATGTGCAGCAGATACAGCATACCACATTAGTAGATGTGTAGGTGAACATCTGCTTGATGTGGAAGGTTGTTTTGGGGCCTGGGATGGGAGTGAGGGGGGAGGTGTAAGGGCAGGTGTAGCACTTCGTGCGGTTGCAGGGAAAAATGCCAGGTGTGGTGGGGCTGGAGGGGAGTGAAGCAGACAAAGGAATCACAGAGAGAGTGGTCCCTCAGGAAGGCAGATAAGGGTGGGGAGGGAAAAATGTCTTTGGTGGTGGGGTCAGATTGCAGATGGCGTAAGTTTCGGAGGATAATACATTGGATCCGGAAGTTGGTGGGGTGGTACGTGAGGACGATGGGGATTCTGTTTTGTTTTTATTGCAGGGAGGGATTGTGAGGGATGAGTTGCGGGAAGTGCAGGAGACACTGTTGAGGGTGTTCTCTACCACAGAGTGGGGGGATGTTGTGGTCCTTGAGAAACGAGGACATCTGAGATGTATGGGAGTGGAATGCCTCATCTGGGAAACAGATATAGTGGAGGCGAAGGAATTGGGAATATGGGTTGGCATTTTTTCTGGGAGGTGGTGTATTCTAGGTAGCTCTGGGAGTCGGTGGGCTTGAAATGGATATCGGTTTCTTGGTGGCTGCTGGGGATTGAGACAGAACCTCCTTTTTAACCTCTCCAGTCTAATTGTATCCTTCATATAGTGTGGTGATGAAAATTGTGCACACTAGTCTAGCTGTGGCCTAACCAAAATATGGCTCTAATATGACTTCCCAGTTCTTCTAATCTCTGCCAGCATCCAGTATGGAGCCTTAACTATTTTATTAAGCAGTCCTGCTACCCTCAGGGATCTATGGACTAGCACCCCAAAATCCCTTTGTTCCTCAGAGCTTCCCTGTTCCTTCCATTTGTTGATACTCTGTGTTGTTTCTTAGGATCTCAGGATCCCTACAGAGTGGAAGCAGGCCATTTGGCTCATTGAGTCCATACCAATCCTTTAAAGAATACTCCACCCAGACCCATCTCTCCTACCCCATCCTATCTCTATGACCCTGCATTTCGCATGGCTGATCCACTTAGCCTGCATATCCTTGGACTCTATGGGGCAATGTAGCGTGGCCAATCCACCTAACCTGCACGTCTTTGTAACAGAAACAAAGTTGCTGTAAAAGCTCAGCAGGTCTGGCAGCATCTGTGAAGGAAAAAACCAGTCAAAGTTTTGGGTTCGGTGACCCTTCCTGAGAACTTCTTCAGTTCTGAGGAAGGGTCATTGGACCTGAAACAATGACTGTTTTTTTTCCCTTCACAGATGCTGCCAGACCTGCTGAGCTTTTCCATCAACTTTGTTTTTGTTCCTGATATACATCATCCGCAGTTCTTTTGGTTTTTGTTGCATCTTTTGGACTGTGGGTGGAAACCAGATCACCTGGCAGAAAACCACATAAACACGGGGAGAATGTGCAAACTCCACACGGCCTGATGTTGCACTGGAAACCGGGTCACTGGACAGTGCTAACCACTGAACCATCATGCTGTCATTCTCCCAAAGAGCAGCACCTCTCATTTATCAGACTTAAATCCCATCTGCCACTGATCTGCTCATCTGACCACCATCCTGCTCACTGTCAATCACCTGGCACGTCTTTGTATCACCCGCAAACTTACTTATTGTCCGTCTGACATTCTTCGTCATCCTACATCATTTGTGACTACCACAAACATTAAGGGACACAGCACTGATCTCTGTGGCATGCCACGGTACACCAGGCGCCAGCCACACAAACTGTCCTTGACCACTACTCCCTGTCTCCTATCTCTCAGCTGATTATTGAATCCATCTCACAAAGTTACCCTGGATCCCGTGATATTTTACCTTCTTTATCAATTTCTTATGTGGGACCTTGTCAAAGGCCTTGCTGAAATCCATATGAGCTAAATCAACTACCTGATCTCCAAAACACATGGTCACCTCAAAAAAAAATCCACTAGATTTGTTTGGCAGGATCTCACTTTGATAAAGCCTTGCTGACTATTCCTGTTTAGACCATGCCCCTCTGAACGGCGATTCATTTTCCCTATCACTGTTTTCTCCAACGTTGTCCCTACCACTGATATTAGACTTACTGGTCTATAATTCCTTGGTCTATCTCTACCATCCTTTTTATAAATTGGAACTACGTTAGTTGTCTTCCTATTATCTGGCCATTTCCCTGCGGCCAGAGATGATTTAAACATTTGGGTCAGGCTCCCTGTAGTTTCTTCTCTCATCCTTCACAGCTGCTTGGAATATGGCTCACCTCACCCAGGAATTTGTAAACTTCTAAATCCCAAAATCTCTAATACTAGCTTAGTTCTTATATTAATCTGTTCAAAGATCTTCTCAGTCCATCTTCTTGAATTCTGTACTTGCATTGTTCTCCTCCTGAGTAAAGACCAATGTGAAGTACTCATTTATCTATCAATATCCTCTGGCTTCACACACTGGCCGCCTAGTCTTTAGTAGGTTCTACTTTGTCTATTCACTCCCTCTTGATATACTTGTAGGATATCTTTTGGATTCTCCCTAATCTTTTCTGCCGGTGGTTTCTCATACTACTGCCCGCAACCCCCCCCCCCCGCCCCCGGACTTTGCTTTCGAGAGTTCCTGCGCACATCATGTTCTCTTCTATGGCCTCTGTTTTGCTACATTTGTACCTGTTTTATGTGTTTCTTTTCCTTTTTATCCAGTCCTGAATATTCCTAGACATCCACAGTTCTCTGGTCTTGTTATTCCTATATTTCAACCTAAAGAGAACATGTTGGGAGTACACTCATCCAGTACCCTTTTGAATGCCTCCCAGTGTTCTGCAAAATTTACCCTCAAGCAGCTGTTTCCAGTCTATCTTGGCCAGATCCTGCCTTATTAATGAAATTTGCCTTTCTCCAATCCAAAGCCTTTTGCAGACCATCGTTCTCCTTTTCCATAACAAGCTTAAAATGTGCAGTTGTTGGGATGATTAGATTGATTACATTTGCTTTGACGAGATTATTTTTATGCATAGGCTGCAAGAATTTCGGATGATGTCAAGCCTACATAAATGGAAGATGAGATGCCAAAGAGGAAAATATTGGAATAATCAAGCCTATAGACAAGAAAGGCATAGATGATGTTTTTAGCCTTAGATAAATTGAGGCAAGGATAGAGGAGTTATTTTACAAAAACGAAGTAGACAGTCTTGACGATGGAGTGGGATTTGTGATCTGATCTCTGTCAGGTAGGACACCATCTGGCTCAGCCTCAGTTAATGACAAAGGGAGGGATTGAGATAATGGCCTGGATACAAAAATAGTTTAAGCACTTATGCTCTGAGTAATATGGGATTTAGTTGAGCTGTTGCTCCCTTTATTGGGGATGTGGGTATTGGAGAAGGGATAGCAAACATCATTGTCCCTGTCATCACTGAGAAACATCCAATGGTTTAGTCCTGTGCCTCACGCCTCTCTTTTTCTTCATTTCTCAGTTGTACCATTCCTTTCCCTATACCCCCTCCAACTTGTGCAATTTTCTACTGTTTACTAATTCCTGTTTGGTAGCCACTGCACAATGTACAGTACTTCAGTTTATTTTATTTATCTATCTAATTGGTTGAAATGTGAAAATTTCAAAAATGGCATTAAGGTGGGATTTCAGCCATGATATTGTTGAATGACAGAGCAAGCATGAGGGGCCAAATTGCCTAATTGTCTTTTTACTTGTAATGTTCCTATCTGGCTTTAGCTGTTAAACCATCATTTATGTGATGACAACATGCCTCTTTAAGAGGGATTCGTTCTGTACTGCTTCTCTGGCAGAGAGGTGTTGTCATTGGTGCGAGAATGTCTGCTTCAGAAACAGTAGGGAAACCAGTTTATTGCTCAGAGTGCTTGTTTCATTTTTAAAAATTTGACAAAAAAGGAACATGAATTGGCGGAGTCAGGCTCACAAAGATTTAAGGTTTGTTTTCAGTTGACATTGGAGTTTAAAGTTACTAGATACAGCTTTCTCTGTCTACTGCAGCTGAAAGTATGACTTCTCTCTGTGCTGCTAGATTGAATATTTATTCCTTTCTCCTGACTGGGAAATGGCATGTTAGATTGAAACTGATTTGTTTTTGCTAAGAGTGTGTTTGTGGGATCCCGTTATATTGGAACAGCTGATGAATAGTAGTTAAATAATATAAATTATTTTGTTAGGTATTTCAATAGAATTAATGTTATAGCAATTTTTTTAATTTTGCTTGTGTTTTAGCTGTGGTATATGAATAAACTGTGTTTTGCTTCCGGCCTAGTAGTTTGACCAATTGAACCCCAGTTGGAATATGGTGCCTTACACTTGCCTGTAAATAAGATAAAAGGTCAAGGCAATCCCCACAGGTTAGGTCTGATCCATAACAATTTGCTTAGTGTTTGTCCAGCAGAAAACACCTTGAATGACACATTGTTAATTTTATGTTTTATTGTTAAGCTTTTACGTGGGCTATTACATTTCTTGTGGAAGCAGAGGGAAAACTGTTTACTTTTTGATGAAAGTTTCCTCTTTGTCACCGTAAGTGTTTCACTCTTTTAGCTCTTTCTGTCAGTTTACTTTTATTACTTGGTTTTTTTTCCCCTTCCATTTCCTTGCTTTGCAGGGTTCCCTTTCTCTAGTTTATCTGTACATTTCACATTTTCACAGAATGTTTTCGTGGCTGCGGTGTTGACCCTGAAAACATGTTAAGCATTGTGACATGAGAGCTGTGAAGTGAGATAAGAATGAAAAGATTTCTTTGTGAGGGAGACAGCATACAAGAGGTCAGACGGTATGAAGTAAAGGGCATTAAGGTTGGAAAATGAGGAGTGGCAAGTAGTCAAGTTGGAAGATGGAAATGGTAGAAGTTGGAAAACATGTTAGAGATATGACATTGGGTTGTAGGCTCTCAAGGTTAGTGTTTGAGTGTATGTTGTACTGCTGATCTCCGCTGTTAAGTGGGAAGGATTGTAAGCAAGACTATATTTTCTGATTAGAAAAAGATGGAATTTTGAGATGGGATGAAATAGTGTGGAGATGGACAATGTAACTATTGTTTGATATCTTGGGCAATTGAGACCAAGATGAAAAGAACAAGAAATATACATTTGGAGATAGCAAGAGCTGCCAGTGCTGGAGTCTGAGATAACACAGTGTGGAGCTGGAGGAACACAGCGCAGCAGGGAAGCTGACATTTCGGGTTGGGACACTTCTTCAAAAATGAGAAAGGGGAAGTGGGCTCTGAAATAAATAGAGAGAAGTGGGTTCAGGCTAGGCTAGGTAGGTAGGTGGGATGTTAAGGTGAGTGAAGGTAGGCAGTGGTGGGGACTGGTCAGTCAGGGGGGAAGAGTGGATAGGTGGGAGAGAAGATGGACAGGTTAAGGAAGCAGGGATAATAGGGAGGGCTGGTCATGGGATGAGGGTGGGGGTGGGGAAATTTTGAAGATGGTAATGGCTACATTGAGACCATTGGGTTGAAGGCTCTCAAGGCAGAATATGAGGTGCTGCTCCTCCAGTTTCCGGGTAGTGTCATTGTGACGTTGGAGGAGGCCCAGAATGGACGTGTCGTCCAGGGAGTGGGAGGGGGTGTTGAAGTGGCTTGCAACTAAAAAGTGCTGTCATTTATCGCAAACCGAGCGTAGCTGCTCTCTACAAAGTGGTCTCCGAGCCTCCATTCGTTCTCACCGATGTAGAGAAGACCACATCGGGAGCCGTGGATGCAGTAGACCACGTTGTTGGATGTGCAGGTGAACATCTGTCTGATGTGGAAGGTTTTTTTTGGGTCCAGGGATGGAGGTGAGGGGCAAGGTGTAGGGTCATGTGTAGCACTTCCCGTGTTGCAGGCAAAGGTGTTGATGGTGGTGAGGCTAGTGGGGAGTGTGGAGCAGATGAGGGAGTTGCAGAGAAAGAGAGCGGCACTTACGGAAGGCAGATAGGGGTGGGGAGGGAAATATATCCTTCATTGTGGAGTTAGATTGCAGGTGGCGGAAAAGGATAAGTTGAATCCGGAGGTTAATGGGGTGATACGTGAGGACAAGGGGATTCTGTCTTTGTTGTTGTTGCGGGGAGGGTTTCTGAGGGCAGAGGTATAGGAATCGCAAGAGATGCAGTCGAGCGCGTTTTCAACCACTGAATTGGGGAAGTTGCCATTCTCAAAATACCAGGACATCTGGGATGTCCAGGAGTGGAGCACCCTATCTTTGGAGTTGAGGTGGAGGAATTGGGAGTAGGGGATCGCATTCTTGCAGGAAGGTGAGTGAGAGGAGGTGTAGTCCAGGTAGCTCTGAGAGTTGGTGGGATTGAAATAGTTATCAGTTTCAAGGCAGTCACCAGAAATGAAGACAGAAGGGTCCAGGAAGGAGGAGAGAGGCATCAGAGATGGTCCAAGTAAATTTATGGTTGGGGCGAAAGGTGTTACTAAAGTTGATGAACTGTTCAAGCTCTTCTTGGGAGCACAAGGCAGTGCCAATACAGTTGTTGATGTATGAGAGGAAGAAGTGGGGGATAGTGCCAGTATAGCTGCAGAAGAGGGACTATTCCACGTATCCCATGAAGAGACAGGCACAGCTTGGGCCCAAGCGGGTTACTGTGGCCACGCCCTTCATCTGTAGGAAGTAGGAGGAGTTGAAGGAGAAGTGGTTAAGAGTAAGGACGAGTTTGATTTAAGCGGATGAAGGTGTTGGTGGAGGGGGTACAGGTTAGGCCTGTAGGCGAGGAAGAAACAGAGAACTTTTAGGCCATCTGCATGGGAAATGCAAGTGTATCGGGATTCTATGCATTTGGGATGTGTTACTGTTGGACGCACTTGGACAAGTTGCTGATGGGGAAGGAATAGGCCAGTCTGTGTTGAGGGATCGTGTGACTTGTGTTCCAACAGAGTTACCTTAACTCATTTTCAATTTAAATATTGGAGCTTCTGTTTGTAAAGTGGTGCTGCTCAGGCCCAGGATGGACATGTCGTCCAGGGAGTGGGAGCCTCGAGTAAATTTTTGTTTCTATTTGCTCGAGGGATGTGGACATCGCTGGCTGGGCAATATTTTTTGCCCATCCCTAATTGCCCTTGAGAAGGTGGTGGTGAGCTTGAATCACTGTAGTCCATGTGCCACCGTGCTGTTACAAAAGGAATTCTGGGATTTTAACCCAGCAAAAGTGCAGCTATGTATTTCCAAGTCAAAATGGTTAGTGGCTTGGAGGGGATCAGTAGATGGTGTTCCAGTGTATCAGTGGCCATTGTCCTTGTAGGTGGAAGTGGTTGTGGGTTTGGAAGCTGCTATCTGAGGATCTTTGGTGAATTTCTATAGTGAATCTTGTAGATAGTACACACTGCTGTCACTGAGAGTCATTGGCAAAGTTAGTCAATGCTTGTGGATGTAGTACAATCAAGCAGGTTGCTTTGTCCCGGACAGTGAGAACCTTCTTGAATGGTGTTGCAATTGTACCCATCGAGGCAAGTGGGGTGTATTCCATCATACCCTCTTCTTGCGCCTCGTTGATGGTGGACAGGATTTGGGAGTCAGGAGGAGAGTTACTCACAATAGAATTCCTAGCTTCTGATTTGCTTTTGTAGCCACTGTGTTTATGTGGTGAGTTCGGTTGAGCTTATGGTCAGTGGTAAATCTCATGATGTTGATGGTGCAGGATTCAAGGATGGTAACAATGTTGAATATCAAGGACAATAGTTTGCCTCTTTTTGGAGATGATCATTGCTTGGCACTTGTGAGGTATCAATGTTACTTGCCAATGATCGTCCCGAGTCTGGATATTGTCCCAATCTTGTTGTATTTGAACATGGACTGCTTCAGTATGTTAAGAGTCGTGAATGGTACTGAATATTGTGCAATCATCGGCAAACCTTTTCATTCAAACCTTATGAAGGAGGGAAGGTCATTGATGAAGCAGCTGAAAATGGTAGGGACGCTACCCTGAGGAACTCCTGCAGAGATGTCCTGGAGCAAAGATGGTTGACCTCCAGCACTCTCAACCATCTTCCTGTGTGCCAGGTATGAACTCAGCAAGTGGAGAGTTTACCTTTTGATTTCCATTTATTCCTGTTTTACTGGGGCTCCTTGATATCGAAGGTTGTCACTTTCAACTGCCTTCTCAACTCATATAGATGTGGACATTGGATCAGGATGTGCAGATTTTATTCAGCTGTTAGTCACATAAATGTCACATAATGTAATTTTATGCAACACTTTTTTTCTTATTTGTAGATTGATAGCAAAGCTATCTAGGTAGTCCCGTGGTCATGTGGAAATAAGAAATGATTAGAATTCTGCCAGGCTGAGGAACTGGCAAAAGCAAATTTTGAGGTGCAACAGCACCACTATTAATTGGAGGATGCAGTTAAGTTATAATGGGCTTTTAATTATCAGCCCAAGAATTTACAATGGGAAAAGTTAACGGCAAGAAAAATATAACTGGTGAGAAGACATAATTTTAATGTGACTTAGTGTATGCATTGGCATATGAGGTTATAATTTGCTTTAATCACATTAACATTCCGTATAAAAGCTGGGTGCTGGTATCAGCTAATAACCCATTAACTTTGTACTTGCAGTAGATGTTCATTAATTAGGATGCTTCTATGGAATTTATTTTATAGGGTCATACATCATGGAAACAGACCCTTTCCTTCAACTCGTCAATGCCAACCAGGTTCTCTGAACTGAGTCTGATTTGTCTGTCTTTGGCCCATATCCCTGCAAACTTTTCCTGTTCATACACCTGTCCAGATGTTTTTGTATGTTGTAATTATACTCGCCTCTACCACTTCCAATGGTAGTTTATTCCACATATGCTTCCTCTGTGTGATAAAGTTACCTCTGGAATCCCTTTTACACATTTCCCCTCTCACCTTAACCCTATGTCCTCTAGTTTTGGATTCCCCTACCCTGGGGAAAAGACTTCAGCTGTTTACCTTATTTGTACCTCTCATGATTTTATAAACCTTGATTAGCTCACCCCTCAACCTCCTACGGTCCAATGAAAAAAGTCCCACTCTATCCAGCCTGTCCTTTATAACTCAAATTCCCCAGTCTACGTAACATTCTGGTACATCTTTTCTGCACCCTTTTCAGTTTAATAACATTGTTTCTGCAGCAGGGCAACCAGAATTGTACACAGTATTGACCAATGTCTTGTACAATGGCAGCATGACGTCCCAATTCCTATTCTCAACGCTCTGACCAATGAAGGCAACTGTTCTTTCTTCACCACCCTGTCTACCTGTGATGCCACTTTTTCAAGCAACTATATACCTGCACCCTTGGGTCTCTGTTCAACAACATTCCCTTGGGCCCAACCACTAAATGTGTAAACTCTGGTTTATCTTAACAAAATGCAACACTTCACATCAATCTGAATTAAACTTCATCTGGCACCACCCAATCAAGAGCGCATACTCTTTGATAACCTTCTTCACTGTCCACACTACCACCAATTTTGGTGTCATACACAAACTTACTGACCATGTGCTCTATATTCTCAACAAAGTTGTTTAAAATAAATGACAAACAACAGTGGAGCCTGCTTTGATCTTTGTGGCACACTGCAGCTCACAGCAACCCATTAATTGATACAAAATCTCTTAAATCTCCCCTCCCTGACTGCATGCCTAAACCAGCCCCGCTCGTCCCCGCCTGTCTAACCTGTACTCCCACCTATCCACTCCTCCCACCTCAAGCCCCACCCCCATCTCCTACCTACTAACCTCATGCCGCCTCCTTGACCTGGACCGACCTATCGCCTCCCTAACTCCCCACCTATACTCAACTTTATTGGCTCCATCCCTGCGTTTTTGACCTCTCTGTCTCCTCTCCACCCATCTTCCATCTGCCCCCCCCCTCCCTATTTATTTCTGAATCCCCTTCCCCTCCCCCATTTCTGAAGAAGGGCCTAGACCCAAAACGTCAGCTTTCCTGCTCCTCTGATGCTGGTTTGCTTGCTATGTTCATCCAGCTCTACACCTTGTTATTTCAGATTCTCCAGCATTGGCAGTTCCTATTATCTCCATCAATTGATACATATACTTTTGCTTCAGTCTGAAAAGCACAAAGGAAAGATGTTTGGTTGCCTCTGCCAACTGTGTGGTCAGTTAACCAGTTGGATTTGCGGGTAGGTGCTCAAGGAATGCAGTGAGCTGACTATTTTCCCTACAGCTACCTCCCGCCAGAAAAATGGCAAGTTATGAACTGTTTCATAACTTCCCTCACACCTTTGTTTGCAACTTCATCTAAAACCCAAGACCTAAACAGACCTTAGAGAGCTCACCTGACAAGCTGTCTGATACCTACTAATTTGGTGAAATTAATACAAGAATCTAACTTTACTTTGTTTAGCCCATTAAAATTTAGTTAACTCTGTGTGCTAATTGAGCAGATGTATTTCTTATTTGTAGATTTATTTCGTGTGAACTTGGGACATTTTTAGAAAGCTATTTTTAATGATATTGCCTGATGACTTGATAATTCCTAAATCAAATCACTGCTAAGATGTGTTGGTATAGAAAACTTGATGTCTGAAAAAGGTAATTATCACAAATTTCAACTAATCTGCTCCCCTTCCTCAATACAGTGTTCAGTCTGTTATGCGGACAATAAAGATGAAAAAACTTGCTGAATTCTTGTCTGCAGAAAAACACTGGGAATCATTTTTCAAAGAGTTATTTAAATGTCTTATACTGTACAATGTTGGCAATAATGTGCAGTCCTGGAGCTTGAACATTTCTATGAACCGTATTCAGAATGAGTATGCTGTCGGCAAGACTAACAATTATTGCATATACCTAGCTGCATCGTTCATCAACCATATTGAGCATGTTACCATTTAGTATCTGTGCTGATAGATGCTGTTGGCACCAAAAGTGAGTCAAGGACAATATCATAGCTCCATAATCTAATGTATATACAGTTTATATTAAACATTATTGCCTTTGAAAGATTTAATTTAGGGGAATAATCTAATGCAAAATTCAAATATCGACTATGAATAACTCCAACTTTGCTGTAGTTATTTCTTCTTCTGAGTTCCATGATTAAATTACTTCTGTGATTTTATTACCAGATATCCATCATCTTCTGTTTTCTATCCTTAAACTGTTTTGTGGCAAATGTTTGTTTATCTCCAAAATATAGCTTATTTTTCAAAATCTGCTGTGATATAGTCTAGTATATTGGAAAATCACAAAATTGCTGGAAGAATTAATTTGCTGGAGGGTTTAATATTCCAATAACTGGATTATTATTGCTTGGGTGTAAATTTTCAGAAGAAATATAACCATTTATATATTTTTCATAAAGATTGGAGACATGTATTATATGATTCCACCAAATGGGCAGCATGGTGGCTCATTGGTTAGCACTGCAGCCTCACAGTGCCACAGACCCAGGTTCAGTTCTATTCTTGGGCATCTGTCTGTGTGGAGTGTCCTCACATCTTCCCTTGACTGTATGGGTTTCCTCTGGGTGCTCCGGTTTTCTCCCACAGTTCAAAGATGTGCAGATTAGGTGGGTTATCCATGGGAAATGCAGGGTTACAACAATATCGTAAGGGGGGGGTGGATCTGGGTGGAATGCTATTCGGAGGATTGGTGTGGACTCAGTGGGCCAACTGGCCTGCTTCCACACTGTGGGGATTCTTTGATACAATCTTTGGCATTGTGGATATTTTCACTTAGGAAGCATCATGTTGATATTTCATTGTTAGCAAGAATAACGTTCAATGTGCATGTAAATGAAACAAGAAAATCTTAACTGTTGTGTAAAGAACATAATTGACTGATCTTGGCAGATTTGATCATTGTTTGAAGTGGTCTATATTCTTTATCTGTTTGCATATGATCGATACCATTGCTCATAACCACCATTATTGTGTTTCACTTTAGGAGAAAACATTGAAACATAATGTTCCTGTGCTCACTGAGTTTTGAAAGGAAAGGGATATGAGATTGTGAATACTTTGCAAGTATAGAGGAACAAAATGCCTTTTTATTTGAAGGCAAAGACTTAATAACTGTAGATTTGCAAGGGAACTGGATAATACCTGAGAAGGGTGCTCTGATTTCCGCCCACAGTCTAAACATGTGTGGGTAGGTGGTTTGGCCATGCTACGTTGCCCATAGTGTACAGGGATGTGCAGGGTCAGTGGATTAGTCCAGGGATACGATAAGGTGGGGTTTCTTCAGAGGGTCAGTGTGGACTTGATGGACTGAATGGCCTGCTTCCACTCTGTAGAATCATAAAACTCTATGGTAGGAAAAGAGAATGGTTTACAATGTCACCTGGCATGGTAATCAGAAGTTGAGTGGTCAAGAGTTTAATGAAAATCGGGTTGAGGAAGTACAAAGTGCATCTCGTGGATGATATGAGCTGGAGTGTGAGTATGGGGAAAGAATAGAGAGAAATTAAGGAAGATGCGAGATCAATTAGGAAACAAGGGGAGAAGTCTGGCTTTGAGGAAAGGGAATATTGTGGCACAGACAGCTGAACAGATGGTCCCAATCTATGCGCAGTTTTGGTCACTGTACTTTAAGGAATTTCTTGCATTGAAAGTGGTACAGTGAAGATTTATTTCATCGGTTTCTCAGATGAGAACGCAAACAGAGCCTCAGGACCAAAGGTGTTGTCCATTTAGGATTGAGGACAAAATCAATTTTTTCACTCAGAGTTGTGTATCTTTGGAACTGTAATTGAATTTCACATTGAGTATGATTGAGGCTGAGACTTCTGCTGTCCAAGAGAATGGAGGTGCAAGTGTAAAAGTGGTGAAGAGATTGAAGATGTGCCATGGCCTTGATCGATGTTGGAGCATGCTTTAGGGATTTGTGATCTCTTCCTGCTCCTATTTCTTCTATGCTTATCATTGAATTTGGCAGAGATCATCAGAACCCGGTAGGGCTTGATATGTTCTGGCTAGATTTAGCAATGATTGTCTGAACCACTTGTGTGCTACATAAAATTAAAGAAACAGAAGCAAAAGTTCTAGAAGAATGAGAGGTGAACATTTAGGATTCTTAAGGGGCTTAACAGCATAAATATTGAGAGCATGTTTCCCCTCATGGGATAGGTTGGACCAGAGGGCATAGTCTCAGAATAAAAAGGTACAATTTAAGATTGAGAAGAAGAGGAATTTCTTTTCTCAAAGTTGAGTTTTTGGAACTCCTTGTCACAGAGACCTGTGGGAGCAAAGTCCTTGGCTGACATGGATATTTGATCAACAGGGGCATGAAGGGTTACAGGGAAATGGCAGGAATATGGATTTGAGGAATATCTGATCAACCTGTGATCCTATTGAATGGTGGAATAGGTTTGAGAGTCCCAATGGCCTACTCCTGTTCTCATTTCTTATGGCCTTATGGAAACATGGAAGATACAGAGGGGATTTGACAGGGCGAATGTTGAAAGCATGCTTCCAGTTGTGGGAGAATCTAGAAAGTGGTTATAGATTGTAGTTTAAAAATAAGGGAGTGCCCATTTCAAACATGATTTTTTTTCTGAGGGTTGAGAATCTTTGAATTTCTTTTCTCAAAAGGCAGTGGATTTAGAATGTTTAAATATGTTTAGGCAGAGGTAGAAAGATTCTTGATTACCAAGAGGATGAAGGGCTATCTGCCTTATGCAGGAATGTAGAGTTGAGGTTAAAGATCAGATCAGCCATGAATCTTGTTGAATGTTGGAGCAGACTCAAAAAGCCAAATGGACTTCTCTTGTTCCTTTGTATGTTTGTACCTGGCAGTGTTTACCTGGAAGTCTCCATTTAGTTGTCCCCAAGATATCTCCACTAACTCCCCCAAGCTCCCAAGTTATCTTGACTTTCTCCATATTAAACACAGGAGAAATATTCTTTGAGGACCTTGCTCATCTCCTTCGGTTCCTCACATACATGACCACTTTTGATTTTGAGGCATCCTGTTCTCTCTCTAGTTATTCTTTTTCCTTTAGCATACTGAAAGAATCTCTTTGGATTCACCCTAATCTTCTCAGCCAAAGCTATCTCATGCCCCCTTTTTGCCTTCCCGATTTCCTCCTTCAGTAAACGCCTGTATCCCCTATATACCTCTAAGAATTCACCTGATGCCAGCTGCCTGTTACTGAGCTGTGCCTCCTTTTTTCTGGTCAGAGCATCAATATCTCTTGTCATGCAGGATTCCCTACTCCTGCCAAACTTGCCCTTCGGTCTCGCAGGAACATATAGACCCTGAACTCTAGCTACCACACTTTTAGCAGCCTCCCACTTGCCAGATGCCCTTTTGCCAGCAAACAAACTACTCTAACTCTGAAAGCTCCTGTCTAAGTCCATCAAAAATTGACTTGCCGCAATTTAGAACTTGAACCTGTGGGCCAGTTTTGCCCTCCTCCGTAACGATTTTAAAATTAATAGAACTAGGGTCACTGGTCACCAAAGTGCTTCCCTATTATCACCTCCACCATCTGTCCTGCCCTATTTCCCAAGAGTAGGTTGGGTTTTGCCCCTTCGCAAGTAGGGCCTTCAATATACTTCTTGAGGGAACTTTCTTGAACACATTTAACATGTTCCACCCCACCTACGCCCTTAACACTGTGGCAGTCTCAATCTATGTTAGGAAAATTAAAATTCCCCACTAGCCCTAAGAACTATATCTTACTGATTTGAACAAGTTCCGTGTTTTGGCCTCAACTGCTTTCTGTGGGCACGAATTCCACAGGCTCACCACTCTGGGTGAAGATATTACTCCCCTCTCCGTCCTAAATGGATTACCCTGGATCCTTGAACTTTGGCCCCAGTCATTGGAAACAGCCTTCCTCCATTTACCCTGTCTAGTGCTGTTATAATTATTAAATTCATCTGCGATTCCCCTTAATTCTTCTGAATATTTCTAGCATTTTGTTTTCTATTTATTTATGCATGGAATATGAGAAATATTTGTTTACAAAACCTGAAATTTTGCTTTTGCACAGCTATATCTGTATTTGCACTTCTTGGATGTAAAGCTATGAAGGGGAATATGGTGGTGTGAAAGTAAGGGCTGCACTTCCGCTACCAAAATGGGTAACTCAGATCTGGAAATTTTGCAACTCCGCCACCTACTATGATTTACAGGGCCCTATCTTAGACAGCTTTGGTTCTGGGAAGGTAAGGTCCAAGACTGGCCAGTTAGGTAAACATTGGTTCTCTGGAACTCGATGCCAGTTGTGATAAAAGTAATTAGGTTCCACCCTCTGTCCCTCCCCCACTGCATGCATTCACTCTACATAGTCACTCCATGCTAACTCAGTGACAAATCACCTAGTATCCAGCATTGACAGATCCTAGGAGCCATGTGGAGATGAAATAAACTTCTACAACTCAGAGAGCTATCACTTTAGACACTTCATAGTGAAAAAACTCACATTCATGAAGCTCATTGAAAGATTTTAATTCTTAAATGACAAATTTATTATAAAAACAAACAAATCTATTAATATTCCCACATCAGTAACAGCTAAATCTTTATTAGACTTAATTTGTACAACTGTTTACTATTTAGGGATTACTGACAATAACAGCCAGTTTTGTTCAACAGCTTCAGTCTAGAATAGTTACAAATATTCAAATCTTGGCACTTAATCAGACCATATCTGCCCTTCAAAAGCATTTATGAATTCCTGACTCCCACATTGCAGGTTAAGGCCCTTATAGTAATTAAAATGAGGGCTCTCTGAATTATATTCATGGAGAATACTTGGCCTATCAGTCTGTGCTGGCCAAAAAATTGGCCACCCAGCTTGATCTCACATCCCAGGTTTTACTCCTTATCCCTGTGCCTCGATACTTGAGGTGCATATCCAGGTGCCTCTTTAAAAGGAGTTGAGGTTTTCTGCCTCTGCTACCATTTTAGAGTGTAAATTTCCTCCAAATGAAAGTTTTTCTGCTGATTTCCCTCTAAACCTCCTATTAATCACATTAAATCTATGTCCTGAGTCACTGACTTCTCTGCTAACATAAATAGGCTATCTCTATCCACTGTGTCTGGGCCCCTCGTAATCTTGAATGTCTCAATCAGATTCCCGAGTACTGAGTTCAGTGGTCCTGCTCAGGTGAGAGTTTCATGATAAATGAATAACAGTCCACCCCTTTGGCCTCTCAGCTAAAGAAAAATAGATGCATCAGAAATGTGTTCTGAGTATAGTCTAGCATTTTTTAAAGGTCTGCAGTGTCAGGATGACACCATGAAAGGTCAGCTGTAAAAGTGTTACTGAAAGTAAGGACATCAAAGATGAAGGAGAGTGAGTCAGTAACTAACAACCACAATAATATCATAACAGTGAATGTCAATGATTAGATAACTGTGGATTTTAAAGTGCCAATGACAATGGCTTGAGACTGAGCCTTACTCAGCAGTGATTGCAGAAGGAAATTTGACAGAAAATAATAATGAGATGAAACTAGAGAGGAATACAAGGATTAGCTAGAGATGGTGTTTTTTGTGTTTGAACCTGTTGGGGTGGGAAGGTCAAGGTAATACTGAATATGAATTGGAAAATTTATATGAAGTGGTGAAAAGAAGGGCATTTTTACATTGAATGTGGAGGGAGAGAGTAAGATAAGTAAAGATGTATGTGGAGGGATTTGTCAGTGCAGATACTAAGGGAGGAAAGGAATGAGAAACTCGCATAGATTTTGGTTTGGTACCAAATACATAACCAAGTTTCAGAATTCACTTTTTTCTTTGAAAAATCAATCTTGTAAAATATTAACAACATCTAATTAGATTACCAAGCGCAATTAAAGTGTGCTGCAGATCCATGGCAACACAACATAAACAGTTAAGTATGTAGTCTTGCCTTGTTAATCCTGAGCTAATTTAGAAACAGACAGATGGTCAGAGCTTGGATAGATCACCTTTATCATGTAACAAAAACTCAGTTCAGCTCTTGTTCTCAGCTCAGTAAATGATTGAAAGGAGAAGTGGAATAGAAATTAAATGGGGGAATTAACTGATAACTGCATTACGCCCATGGGAATTTGAGGTAATCTGGAGTAAAAGGTAGAAGTGGCATAGTTGGATGAGAAAAATGGATAGGACCAGGAACACCAGTTATTGTACAGACAATCCTCACCACTGATGATGCTGTCTTACTATTGCCTACCATAGAGTAGGTTTGTTGCCACCGTCCCCTTTTGGGGAGCTATAGAGCCTACTTAGTTTGATCTGGTAGAGGAAAGCCACATGCAATTCTGAGGAGTTCTTGTGTTAAGCAGGAAAGAGTTTATTTCACATTTGCAATGAAATGCAAGTTACACTGCTATCTTAGACAAGGAGTGGAGTTTTCTCCTCCTCTGAATGACATGTACTAAAGTGAAAATGTTCAGAAAGTCTTGATGTCGACAGTTATCTTTACTTACCATGTCTTTTCCTGTTAATACTTGACTTTGATCAGATCAGCCCCTTAAACTTCTGAATTCTAAAGAAAACAGGCCTAATTTGTACAATCTCTCCACATAACTAACTCCATAAGCCCAGGTATCATTCTTGTAAACATATGATATTCTCCCTCAAAGGCCAATATATCCTTCCTAAGGTGTAGTGCTAGGGAAACTGGGGTGGGTGTGGGGGTGGCAAGTCAGTATTGCAGATTTGAGATGATAACCTGAAATGCTGAGGGGTCAAGAACTTTGAACTACTTGTAAGTGGGTCAGCAACTCCAAACAAACTTCCGTGCACATGCCACCACCTACCATGTGTAAGCACCAGGCCACCCACAAGTCAGACAGAACTGGGTGAGGTTCCAGTAGATGAGGGCTAGGTGCAGTGATCATTCATTGACTAATTGACATTGGCAGGGGCGGGGAGTGGGTGGGGTGGAAGGGTTAAGAGTTGCAGTGACTTAAAGGTTTGTAAGAGCAAAAGTGGTTAAGGACAGGTAAGCTGTGTGGCCTGAAGCTTGCACCATGATTTGGTAGTGGGATATGCAGTTGTATATGTGAGGAGGTCTCAGCTGTTCAACTTATGCGCTACGAGAGTCACCTGAAGGAGAATTCTGGACTGCAAACGCTGACCAAGTCCATAATTGGGGCTCAAAGATTGCGTAGACATCAGATGGCAGTACATACTGGAGTGGCAAATACTTTCAGTTGGAAAAGGAGGAGAATCTGGTGAGCGTTAGATGAGAGCAGAGCCACAGGTAGGTAGTTAGTGATACAGGTTTGGCATTATCATATGAGAAAACTCGCTATGTCTCATGGGAGAGAAACCTTCTAAGAAACTCTACCAAATGATACAGCCAAAATAGGGGAAGAGTTGGCCGTTAGGAAATCTCATTACAATTAGGTGAATCAATGTGGCTTTGTGAAAAAGAAATCATTTGAGAAATTTATCAACATTCTTTGAGAATATAACAAGGTGAGTAAGAGGAAACCAATAGATGTAAAAGATGAGAGCTGACCAAAAAATAATGTAGAAAATACTTAGCAGGTCTAGGAATAATATGAATTTGTCAACTTTGGCAGAATGAAGAGCAAATGAAAATCTTCAGGTAGAGATACAGAGTATTTTAGAATGCAGATGAATCTAGGAATCACAAACTGCATGTATTAACAGCAAGTAATGAAAGTGACAAATGAAATGTTGATCTGTGATGCAGGAAAGATAGCATTTTGAACAAGAAAAGTCTTGTTTCAACCATAGAGTGTTGGTGAGACCTTGGCTAGAGTACTGCATAAAAATTCGTATCCATACTCGAATTGGTAAAACTGGAATTGGAGACAGTACAAAGATGGTTCACTAGGGTGCGGCATGGAGAAAGGTTGTACAGGTATGGACTTCAGAAGAAATAAGAGGTCATTGTATGACTCAGGGAGCTTGACCGGTTAGATCCTAGAGTGGAATTTTCCCAGCCATGGTGTGGCAAGGAGGGACAATAATTGAGTAAATTAGTCTAGAAGGATGGTCACCCTTCCCACCAGTTCACCAGTTGAGTTCTGGATTAGAAGTCCATGTGGGCTTTCTAGACCCACCTTCAATTAAGGCCTTGTGTGGTCATGTAATGGCCACTAAAGGGCCTTAACTTACCTCCTCCCTCATTGCCTGCTGGGAAGGCAGATGAGAAAGGAGGCTAGTTGCCTCCCGAAGGAACTTGTGGAACCTAACTGCTGGTATGGGGAGCCTCTAATTTCCCTGATCTTGAGAAATTTGGAGCACAGTAACCAGGGAAAAAGGTCACCTCTGACAGTCAAGTCTCTGTTCCTGCCCTTAAACCTTCAGCATCTCTCTCTATGAAGCCCTTCCCCTTGCAACGAGGTGAAAATAATCAGTGGTGTTGGACTGTCACATCCTTTGTGGAGATCTCCTGTTTGTGCAGACCCAAATGTTATCTGTTCAAATGAGTGATGTCATGACATGGACAATTACTCAGTGATGTCACTCTGATTCCTAGGTATCCTGAATTCTGATAGTTTCCTTTAACCCCAGTGCTTGTGATATCTTTTGAGGGGTAGACTTTGGCATTTGATTTTGAAGTTGGAACACAATGAAATTACTTCAGCATTTTTATCCAGTAATCTACGCAATTCAGTTTTTAGTGTTGTTCTCAGATATCTGACTCTGGAGCTGGAGCTCCTTCCCCTACAGCATACGGAGTTCAATCTGGGCAAATGCGAGGTGATGCAAGGGCGAACCATACAGTAAATGGAAAAGTCCTAGGGAAAATTGATGAACAGAGAGATCTGGGTGTTCAGGTCCATTGTTCCCTGAAGGTGGCGACGCAGGTCAATAGGGTGGTCAAGAAGGCATATGGCATGCTTTCCTTCATCGGACGGGGTATTGAGTACAAGAGTTGGCATTGTCATCTTACAGTTGTATAAGAGTTTGGTTTGGCCACATTTGAGTACTGTGTACAGTTCTGGTCGCCACATTACCAAAAGGATGTGTACGCTTTGGAGGGGGTGCAGAGGAGGTTCACCAGGATGTTGCCTGGTATGGAGGGTGCTAGCTATGAAGAGAGGTTAAGTAGATTAGGATTATTTTCATTAGAAAGATGAAGATTGAGGGGGGAACCTGATTGAGGTCCACAAAATCATGAGGGGTATAGACAGGGTGGATAGCAAGAAGCATTCTCCCAGAGTGGGGGACTCAATTATTAGGGGTCATGAGTTCAAAGTGAGAGGAGGAAAGTTTAAGGGAGATATGCGTGGAACGTTCTTTATGCAGAGGGTGGTGGGTGCCTGGAACATATTACTAGCGGAGGTGGTAGACGCAGACACTTTAGCGTCTCTTAAGATGTATGTGGACAGGTACATGGATGGGCAGGGAGCAAATGGACACAGACCCCTAGAAAATAGATGACAGGTTAGACAGAGGATCTCAATCGGCGCAGGCTTGAAGGGCCGAAGGGCCTGTTTCTGTGCTGTAATTTTCTTTGTTTTTTGTTCTTGTTTAGCATTGTTCTGCATTTTTCCCCATCATGCTTTGTCTAAACTGAAAGGTGGTCACGCTTGTTAGATGAAACATCTTTCTCAGTGAGGGGGGTGGGGGGGGGGGAAGGGAGGTCTGCCTGCAAACTGGGATCTTGCTGTGCAGTAAGGCAGTCAGTGAACAGGACAGTGTGTCTCTGGCCATACTCCTTGGGGTGGGGTCTGGGATCCAGTGAGGGTGAGGAGGGATTTAGGTATTGCACATGGAGGAGATACAGTAGGGTATCTATACACAGTGGAGGCATCACAGAGGAATGAAGAAAGAGGGTGAAGCTATGCAGGACGTGAGTGAGAAAGACCAAAAGGGAGACAAGAGGAGAGGCTTTGAAAGAGAGGCAGAAACCCAAAGGGAGAAGAGAGAAAAAATGAAACAAAGAAAGACGAGTTGAATGTGAGAGACAGTGAAAGAATGAGAAAGAGACAGAGTGACAGGGAGACAGAGCGAGAGAAAACAGACAAAAGGAGAGACTTCGAGAGAAAGACAGAAACACAAAGTGAGAAAACAGAGAAAGAGAGACCAGAAGAGGAGAAGTCAGTGCGAGACAGCCAGGAGCTCAGGAAAGATAGAGTCTGAAGAGCCAATACTCATCAGGGTTGCTTCAGGAAGAGGGTGGTACAGGTCCAAAACTGGCATGGAGATTCCAGCACTACCCACAGACTCTCAGACACAACAGCCAGAATAACTCTGACACCCACCTCCTGGCTTCATTCACATGAAGAAGGGAAGTATGGCTGTCATGACCAATTTTATAAACCCCAGGTTATGTCATTCAAACACCTCTCTCCTCCCAAATCCCAGCTACCCAATCAGTTCCCAGCTGTCTGTACCTGGAACACACATCCTCCAGATACGGTGCAAACCAAGAAGCTTCTTTGTGCGGTTGGGGGGTGGGGGGTGGGGCGATGGGGGGGGTTGGTGTGAGGGGTGTGGGAGGAGGAGGGGCAGAGAAAGCAACAAAACAGAAGTTCAGTCCAATGATAATAAAGTGTGGAGCTGGATGAACACAGCAGGCCAAGCAGCACCTTAGGACCTCAAAAGCTGACGTTTTGGGCCTAGGGTCTAGGCCTGAAATGTCAGCTTTTGTGCTTCTGAGATGCTGCCTTGTAGAGCTGGATGAACACAGCAGGCCAAGCAGCATCTCAGAAGCACAAAAGCCGACATTTCAGGCCAAGACCCTAGGCCCAAAATGTCAGCTTTTGAGGTCCTAAGGTGCTGCTTGGCCTGCTGTGTTCATCCAGCTCCACACTTTATTATCTCAGATTCTCCAGCATCTGTAGTTCCCATTATCACTGATATAGTTCAGTCCAATGTCTCCTGGTTGTTCCTCCTTTGCACCCTGCTCCCCCCCCCCCCCCCCCCAAACTCTCTCACACTCACGCACTCACACAAATTGGCCCCAGGCCTAAAACCCCCACAGAGACTAAGCTGCAGTTTCAAAACCGGTATAAAACATTTTTATCCAGACAGGGGAACGGAACCTTCTGCAGCCAGAAACACACATTAATCCGTCAGGTGAGCACAGTATTTTCACAGACTGACACAAGGTGTGAGTGGGACTAGGTAACCATTAAACATAGGGCATTTACTTTTAATTAGTTTCTGAGAATGAGTAGATCCATTTCACAGATGAACATCAAGAGATTACATGGATCTGTTGCACAAGTGGAAGTTTGCTCATTGTACAAATAATCATGAGTTTATTAAACACACTCATCTCTTTCCTGTCAATAGAACAAGGGACAACACAGTACTGTACCACATTCCCATTGATATTTCATCAGTAAAAGCTGGGAATTATCTGACACAAACAGCATAGATTTGTGAGGGGTAGATTAGGCCTCACAAGCCTTATTGAATTCTTTGAAGAGGTCACCAAATACGTGGATGAAGGTAGAGTAGTGGATGTGGTATATGTGGATTTACCTGAGGCATTTGATAAGGTTCCCCATGGTAGGATCATGCAGAAAGTAGGGAGGCATGGGATAGGGAAAATGTGGCAGATTGGATTCAGAATAGGCTGACTCTGAGAAGACAAAGGGTGGTAGTGGATGGAAAATATTCAACACCGTGCTCAGTTACGAGTGGTGTACCACAAGGATCTGTCCTGGGTCCTCTTCCTACTTATGACTTTTGTAAATGATTTGGATGTAGAGTGGAAGGGTGGATTTGTAAGTTTGCAGACAATACAAAAGTGGGTCGAGTTGAGGATAGTGCGGAAGGCTGTTCTAGGTTACAAAGGGACATTGATAGGATGCAGAGTTGGGCTGAGAGGTGGAGATGGAGTTTAATCCTGAAAAGTGTGGGGAGATTCATTTTGGAACGACAAATTTTAAAGAAGAATGCAAGGTTAATGGAAAGATTCTTAGCAGTGTGGAGAAGCAGAGGGATCTTGGGTCATGTGCAAAGTTCCCTGAAAGCTGGTGGATTGAGTTGTTAAGAAGGCGTATAGTGTGTTGGCTTTCATTTAATAGAGGGATTGTGTTCAAGAGCCGTGAAGTTATGCTCCAGCTATACAAAATTCTGGCTCGACCACATCTGGAATATTGTGTCCAGTTCTGTTTGCCTCATTACAGGAAAGATATGGAAGAGTTCGGAAAGGTGCAGAGGAGATTTACCAGGATGTTGCCTGGAATAGAGGGAAGGCCATACAAGGGAGCAAAGGTTGAGAGAGCTAGGGCTCTTCTCTTTAGAATGACGAAGGATGAGAGGTGACTTGATAGAGGTGTATAAAATGATCAGAAGTATAGATAGAGTGAACAGCCAGAGACTCTTTCCTAGGTTGGAGGTAGCTATTATGAGGGCGCATAGTTTTAAAGCGAGTGGAGGTAGATATATGGGAGACGTCATAGGTAGGTTCTTTACTCTGAGTGGTGGGGGTGTGGAATGCATTGCTAGAGAGGATAGTGAAGTCGACCTCATTAGGGGCATTTAAACTGCTATTAGATAGGCATATGGATGATACTATAAGGTAGGGTTGGAGGTTAGATGGACCTTAGGATTAGGGTAAAAGTTCAGTGCAACATCGTGGGCCCAAGGGCCTGTACTATGCTATACAGTTCTATGTTCTGCTGGTTGAGCACATACTCCTGTCAAAGGAAGATGATTGTGGCTGTTGGAAGTCAATCTTCTGCTTTCCAGAACATCACTGCAAGAGCACTTCAGGGTAGTCACAACTATTTTCAACTACTACTTCAATGACCTTCGCTTCATCATTAGATCAGAAGTGGAAGATCTTTGCTGACGATTGAAAAATGCACAGTCTATGTACGACAGCAGCAGCTTATACATTGCAGTAATTCATTACCTCTCCTTCGACAACATCCTCCAAACCTGTGACCTCTGCTGTTTAGAAATACTTGAGAACATTACTAGCAGCAAGTTCACCTCAAAGTCACATAACCATCCTGACCTAGAATTATATTGCCATTTCTTCATTGTTGCTAGGTCTTAATTCCTGGAACTCCTTACCTAGCAAAGCTGTGGGTAACCCCATGATGAAGGAATGCAGTCATTCACGAAGGAAGCTCACTCCCACGATATCTTGGACAATTAGGAATTGTAAATAAATGCTAGCAAAATAAGTTTTTTTTTCTTCCTAAATTTGTACATGGGAATGTTTATCTTCTAACTGCTGGACGTACTGAGAAACAGGCATTAATTGCTGTATAGGACCCAGAAGCCTGGAACTCTCTCAATCAACTGATTGATTATGACTGGTTGTGTTTTCTCAACAGTAGTGTGTTGGTCAGTACCTAACATGCACCACCCTACCCTATCCAACTCCCAGACTTAGGAGCAAAAATGGGAATATTTCACCCCTCAAATGTTTTTTTGGGAGAATCTAGAGTCAGGGAAACAATTTGAAAATAAGGATGTTCTGATTATTGGGCCAAAACTGAGCAAAATTTCTTCTGAGGATCATTAGTTCATAAAGCTCTTAAGCAAGAGAACAGTCGTGGCTCAGACATTGAATACATTCAATCCTGAGATGGACACATTTTTGTTCCTTTGTATAAGGGAGTGACAACTGTGGGGAGGCGGGAGAAAAATGGAGAAAATACATCACTGTGGTCTTACTGAATGGCAGGACTACTTAAGGGACCAAATAGCCCACTTCACCTATTTCTTAATCTTGTTTTAAACACTGTCAGTAGTTTGTACACATAGTTCTTTGCAATATTTATTGAACAAATTTGAAGAATGTAAAATGTGCAAAGTGATAATAGAAGTTACAATACCTACCTGTACATTCTATGTAATTGACCCTTGATGATTTATTTTACTTTTGTTTTCAGGCCATGTTTAGCCTCTGTATGGTGGAGAGTGTAGCTGAAGAGGTGAGCCTACATGGAGTGACCAGCCTGGGTCTGAAACAAGCTCTCGATTTTGCATATACAGGCCAGGTACAGATTGTTTGCTTTAAGGATAAAATCATCATTATTCAGTTGACTCCTTGTTGGGAATTAGTTCATTTAAAACTAATAAATGGGAAGTTTGTAATAAGGAAACATACGTTTAGCTCAATTGGAATGGTGTTTCACAGGAAATTGTAACTCCTTGCTATGTTATGAGTATTTCCCTGAGCCAATTGTGTTCAAATAATGTATCAAACACTCATTGCAATGTGTGAGGAAATGAGCCATAACAATTTCAGACTCTGAGTTTCACTCGCTTTCCATAATCTGTAGTTTGCATTCACTGGTTAAAATAATTCTTTCAGATGATGAAAGGATTTTTAAAAAAAAACAAAAAGAAAGCTGCAAATTCTCAGGTCTGAAAGCGTCTGTGGAGAGATAAAGAGAGTTAATGTCCAATATGGTGAGTGCATGTTTATGACAATATTGCATGAAATGGAATATAAATGTGAATTAAGAACGTGACTATGAAGTGGAGGTGAAGAGGTGTTTGGTGATGACATACAGGAGGTGGCAAAATGGCAAGGTTGCAATGACAACGAACTAGGAGAAAGTATCTCTGTTGTGTTTCTGATCATGTAATTTCCAAGTTTTCCCTTTTGCTAAACAAAGAATTTTTCCTCACTGAGGCTGAGATGTCCTCAACTATAACTGACTCATTGTTCCACACTTCTGCCATCACCCTTCTCTCCAAAAACAGTGCCAAGTTTCCTTTTGTCTTCCCTTTTCGCCTCACTGGCATCTACATTGAGGATCGTCCACCACCATTTCTGCCATTTCCAGCATGATGCCAACACAAAATACCTCTTCTCAACTCCTCCGCTTTTGGCACTCTAAAGGGTCTTACAACATCTTAATGCTGCTCAGTCACCTTCAACACTTCATTGCCTTCTCACAGCTCCTTTCTGTTCCATTATAGGAGATATAACTTCTTTTCCACCTTTTGTCTTCTCTGTTCAAGGACCCAACAGCCATTTCAGTTAAGGGAGTGATTTACTTTTTTTTTGTAATTTGGTATACTGAATACACTTAATGCAGTCACCTCTACATTGTCGTGTTCACTAATATACTTAATAAAAGGAAATCTGCCATCCTCACCTGGTTTCAATACCAAAATTGGGAGAGCTGTCTCTCAGACTAGTCATGCATCGATCTGACATAATCAAACTGATAGTTTCATGCAATATTCAAGACATTGCCATTACCGTCCCTGGATATGTCCTGTCCCACTGGCAGGACATACCCTGCTGAAGTGGTGGAACAGCAGTATACAATCAGGAGAGAGTTGCTCTGAGTATCCTCAGCATTGACTCCAGACCCCACAAAGTCTCATGACACAAGTTTAAACAAAGGCAAAGGAAACCTCCGGTTGAATACCACAACCGTCCTCCCTTGGTTGATAAATCCGTACTCTCCTGTGTTGAACAACACTTGGGAGGAAGCATAAAGAGTGTCAAGGATATACAAGATGTACTCTGGATGGGGGTTTCAATGTCCATCACCAAGCATGGATCAGTGGCCCCACTACTGGTAGAGTTGGTTGGGCCCTAAAGGTTACAGCTGCTAAATTGGGTATTCAGCTGGTGTGGGAACCAGCAAAAGGGTTAACATGCTTGACCTCATTCTCATCAATCTGTCTGCTGCAGGTGCATCTGTCCATGACCGTATCCGGAAGAGTGATCATTGTACACAATCTGCAATATTGTGACCTGGCGCATCTCTCTCTCTCTCTCTCTCTGTCTCTCTGTCTCTCTGTCTCTCTGTCTCTCTGTCTGTCTGTCTCTCTGTCTGTCTGTCTCTCTGTCTGTCTCTCTGTCTGTCTCTCTGTCTGTCTCTCTGTCTGTCTGTCTCTCTGTCTCTCTGTCTGTCTCTCTGTCTGTCTCTCTGTCTGTCTCTCTGTCTGTCTCTCTGTCTGTCTCGCTCTTTCGCTCTTTCGCTCTCTCTCTGTCTCTCTCGCTCTCTCTCTCTCGCTCTCTCCCATTACCATCAAGCCAGGGAAACAACCCTGGCTCAATGGAGAGTGGAGAAGGGCATGCCAGGAGCAGCACCAGCATGCCTAAAAAAGTGTCAACTTGGTGAAGCTATCTAACTAAGAACAAAGATCCCAAAAAACAGTATGACAAGAAAAGGCCCTTTAGCTCTCCAAGCCTTTGCTTACACAGTTTGCCCTTCCATACTAAAACTGTATTCACTTCCAGAGTCCGTATCCTGCTATTCCCATCCTATTTACGTATTCATCCAGGTGTTTCTTGAATGCTGCTATTATCTGCTTCCACCACCACCACCGGAAGCACATTTCAGACAATCGACACCCTTTGTGTGACAAACACAGCCCACACATCTCTTAAGTTGCACACCCCCTGCATTTTGAACCTGTATCCCCTAGTAATTAAACCCTCCACCCTAGAAAAGAACCTCATATTTTCCACACTATCCATGCCATTCACAATCTTTTAAACTTCTAATAGTTTGCTGTCAATCTCCTGTGTTCCAATGAAAACAAACCCAGTCTATCCAACCTTTCTTCATAGCTAAAATCCCCCATAACAGGCAACATCCTGATAAACCTCTTCTGTGCCCTGTCCAAAGCTTTTACATTCTTCTGGTAGTGTGTGGTGACCAGAACTATACACAATATTCTGGGTGTGGCCTAACTAAAAGTTCTATAAAGTTGCAGCATAACTTGCCTGTTTTTACACTCTGTGCCCTTTCCAATGAAGGCAAGCATGCCATTAGCCTTTTTTTTTAAACTGCCTTCTCTACCAGCACTGCCACTTGCAGTGATCTGTGGACTTGTACACCCAGATCCCTCTGCATGTTAACAATCCAAAGGGTTCTGTCATTCACTGTATAATTTCCATCTGTACTTGACCTTCGAAAATGCATCACCTCATGTTTACCAGATTAAACTCCATTTGCCATTTTTCTGCCCATGGCTCCAACTGATCTATGTCCTGCTGTATCCTCCGATAACCTTCCTCACTATCAGCAATTCCAATCGTTGTATCATCTGCAAATTTACTAGTTGGCCCAGCCACATTTTCTTCCAAATCAATTAATTTATGTAGACCATGAAGTGCAGAGGTTGCAGCACTGATCCCTGTAGAGCACCACTAGTCACATACCTCCATTCCAAAAAGCATATTTCCACAGTTACCCTCTGTCTTCTATGACTAAGTCAGTCCTGTATCCATCTTGCGAGCTCACCCTTGATACCATGTGATGTTAACAGTTGTACCAGTTTGCCAAGTTGGACCTTGTCAAATGTTTTACTGAAGTCCATGTAGACAACATCAACTGCTTTTCGTTCAACCATCTTGATCAAGTATTTTGAGATGGTGACGAAGTTAGCATGGCACAACCGCGTTCCTCCCCCTCCCCCACATACAAAACCATGCTGTCTATTGCTCATCAGTTCATTTGCTTCTAATTGCATATAGATCTTGTCCCTGAGAATCGTTTCCAATAATTTCCCCATCACTAATGTGAGACTCACAGGCCTGTAATTTCCTGGATTATCCCTGTACCCTTCTTAACAACATTGGCTATTCCCCAGTCCTCTGGAACCTCCGCTGTGGTCAAAGAGGGTACAATGCTCCAGCAATTTGTTTTCTTGCCTTCCATAATATTCTGGGATAGATCTGATCAGGACCCAGGAACTTAGCTACCTCAATACTTTTAATGACTCACAACACTTCTTTCTTTTCAATAGCAATTTGGCTTAGAAATTTGACACTCCCGTCTGAGATTATCCTCTTGCAATTCCTTCTCTTTGGTGAATAGTGACAAAGCTTAGAACCTCACCTATCTTTTCTGGCTCACATATAGATTCTGTCATTTGTCCTTGAGTGGGCTAACCCTTTCCTTGGCTGCCCTCTTGCTTTTTATATATGTATAAGAAGCCTCAAGTTTGCTAACAACTTCTCATGACCCATTTTAGCCCTTTTAATTCCTTGTTAAAGTTCTTTCCTACTTTCGTTTATATACTTCAAGGGCTTCTTCAGGTCCCATCCTCCCAGCCCTTGCGTATGCTTGCTTTTTCTTTTTGACGAAAGTCATAACATCCCTGATTGACCAAGGTTCATGCAACTTGCCATACTTATCCTTCATTCTCACAGGAACGTGCCACTCCTGAATGCTTATCAGCTGCCATTTGAAATACTCTGTCCAATGTGGATTTACCATCAAACAGCTGCCTCCAATCAAAATTCTCCAGCTCCTGCTTAATGCTGTGTACTTTGCCTCCCCCACACCCAAAATAAAACCTTCACCCAAACACAGCTATTATCCCTTTCTCTGACTATCTTAAAATTTATGGTATTGTGATCACTACTCCCAAAATGCTTCCCCATTTAAACTTCACTCACCTGGCTGGGTTCATTTCCCAAAACCAGGTCCAGTGTAACCCCTTCAGAGATAGTAAGAACTGTCAATGTTGGAGTCAGAGACAATATAGTGTGGAGCTGGAGGAACACAGCAGGCCAGGCAGCAGAGGAGCAGGAAAGCTAATTTTTTGGGTCGGGACCCTTCTTCGGAAGTGGGTCCTGACCCGAACCGTCAACTTTCCTGCTCCTCTGATGATGCCTGGCCTGCTGTGTTCCTCCAGCTCCACACTGTGATAATCAGTATAACACCTTCTCTGGTTATACTGTTTAAATATTGTCAAGAAACCCTCCTGAATGGTCCTTAAAAATTTTGCCCCAACCAAACCCTTAGCACGAGCCCATCCAACATAGGGGAAGTTAAAATCATCCACCACAACAACACTGATGTTTTACAACTTTCCAAAATCTGTCTGCATATTCTGTCCTCTATTTCCCACTAGCAGTTGGGAGGCCTATAGTATACCCCCAGCACTGTGATTTCACCTTTCCTTTTCCTGAGTTCTACCCATATTGCCTGCTGCATGAGTCCTCTGATGTATCCTCCCTCAGTACAGATGAGATACTCCTTTATCAGTAATACAACTCCAGCATCCCTTTCACATCCCCTTCTATCACACCTGAAACATCTCATTTCTGGGATGTTCAGATGCCAGCCCTGTCCCTCTTTCAGCCAAATCCCCATGATCGCAATAATGCCATAGTTCCAAGTTTTAACCAAAGGTCTAAGTTCATCGACCTTGCCTATGGTACTTCTTACATTGAAACACATGCATTTCAAACCACCTCCACTGCCTTTTTCAGCAGCACTTCCTGCCTGTTCTTGTTCTTTAGTTATGTTTGCCTTGGTTTCTACTTCTCCCTCATTTTCTGGATTTACTGCCCTACTCCTCTGGTTCCCATCCCCCTGCCACACCAGTTGAATCCCTCATCAATCACTCCCCCAAGTATCCCCGCCGAGGCCATCAGTCTTGGTCCTGCCCAGTTGAAACCCATCCAGTTTGTATAGGTCCAACCTCCCCTGGTCCCAATACTCCATAAATTTGCAACCCTCCCTCTCTCACACCATCTTTTCAGCTATGTGTTCATCCTGTATATCTTGCTGTTTCTACTCTGACTAGCTCATGGCACTGGTAGTAGTCCTACCTTTTGGGGTCCTACATTTTCAGCTTTCCTTCTAGTTCTCCATATTCTGCTTTTAGTACTATTTGCATGCCAAATGGCATATGCAGCAACTGATAGAGAGAGCTACGTGATTCCATAATCAATGGATCAGATTTAAGCTCTGTAGCCTGGCCTTGTCCGTCATGAATGCTGGTGGACAATTAAGGAGGCGGCTCAACACTATATCCTCAATGATGGAAGATCCCAGACATAAGTGCAAAAGATAAATCTGAAACATTTACAGCAGTCTTCAGCCAGATATGCCGAATGGATGATTAATCTTATCCTCCTCCTGGTGGTCCTCTGTATCACAGATACCAGTCTTGAGCCAATTCAATTCACTCCATGTGATATCAAGAAATACTGGAGACACCGGATGCTATAAAGGCTCCGGGCTCTGATTATATTCCAGCAATAGTAATGAAGACTTGTCCTCCAGAACTTGCCGCTCCCCTAGCCAAGATCTTCCCGTATAGCTACAATGCTGGCATCTACTTGACAATATGGAAAATTGCCTATGCATGTCCTGTACACACAAAGCTGGACAAATCCAACCTAGCCAATTACTGTCTCATCAGTCTGCTCTCAAACATCAGAAAACTGATGGAAGGTGTCATCAACAGTGCTGTAAAGCAGAACTTACTCAGCAATGACCTGCTCAGTGATGTCCAATTTGTATTCTGCCAGGGCCACTCAGCTCCTGACACCCTTACAGCCTTGTTTCATAAGTGGACAAAAGTGCTGAATTCCAATAGTGAGGTGAGAGCGACAGCCCTTGACGCCAAGGTTGCGTTCAAACGAGTGAGGCATTAAGGAGCCATAGCAAACATGGAATCAATGGGATTCGAGGGGGAAAACTGGCCACTAGTTGAAAGATGGCTGAAGGTCAGTCATTCTAGCTCCAGGACATCTCCACAAGAGTTCCTCAGGGTAGTGTCCTAAGCCCAACCATCTTCAATTACTTCATCAATGATCTTCCTCCATCATACGGTCAGAAGAGGGGATGTTCGATGATGATTGCACAATGTTACACATTATTTGTGACTCCTGAGATCTTGAAGCAGCCCGTTGTTTAAATATGACAAATTTTGGCAAAATCCAGATTTGGGCTGACAGGTGACATTCATGCCCCACAATGTCAAACTCCAACAAGAGACAATCTAACCTCTGTCCTTGACATTCACTGATGTTACCATTATTGGATCCACCTTTATCAACATCCTTGTGGTTACCATTGACCAGAAATTCAACAGGACTTGCCACATAAACATAGTGGCTACGGGGGTCGGCTGGAGGCTAGTGGTATAGACCAGACCAAACCCCTCAAAATATTTTAAGAAGATAGCCTAGACCCCAACATTCTCTTATTTTTACAGCAAGTGAAAAGCATTCTGGATGCGATTCAATTGGTCAAACCATCAGGCTTGAAGCAAAACATGCTTTATTGTTATATTACCATCAAAATGCAGACAAAAAAAAATCTTTTTAAAAAAAAACTAGCTTAACTGTAACTCTATCGAAATAATTAACAAGATAATGTGTTAATTACTGATTAGCTGTTCCAAAATAGTAACCTCCCAAAACGTATGTTTGGAAAAGGGCAAATTCAGTAAAATAGATGGTCTTAGATGCAGTTCCACAGTTGAGGAGGAAAGAACATCAAGAGAAAGCTCTGGCAGAGAGAGAGAGAACTCGAGCATTTTGCTGTGGCAAGGGGGCATGCAAAGCAGCTTCCAAGTCTCAACAATTAATGAAAGTTAAACTAAAATCCTAGTTCTGTGGGAGCTTGACCGTATATGGTCATACTGCTTCTATTGCTCCAACTTTTTAAAAAAAAATCCCAAGGTCTCAAAAGCTGTTGACTTTGTTCCCATGGAATAGACTGCTTTACATCTCTGCCTCAAACTCTGTCCATTTAAAAGAAAGGGCAAAATACACCTCTTATAGTCATAGTCTCATCACACTAGAAATACAGTGGTAGATAATTCATCTCTTGATTCCCACAGCCAGTCTATTATCTACAAGGCCCAAATCAGGATTGTGGTGGAATTCCTTCCCTCGGGGCATTGCAGTGAATCCTCGGCATGTGGACTGCAGCAGTGGAAGAAGGCAGCTCATGGTTGTCCTAGAGAAGGTGACAATGGATGACCAATAAATGCTGACCTGGCCAGTGTTGCCCTTGTCCCATGAGTGAATTTTAAAAAAAAAACAACATATTTGGCTTTCACACAAAACATGTCTACTCAATGCACAAGCATGGTTCAGGCTTCTGGACTCTTGTCATTTTAGGTCATCACTTAGCTGTCATGGCCGCAGTTTTGTCCTTGCCCTGCTGCAGCTCCCGTTAAGTTCAGTCTAAGTTCTATCTTCATTTATGCACTGTACAACTACTAAATTCCAGATAAGCTCAACGGTCTCGGATCCTGAGCTTGGTCTTGTTTATTGATTTTTTTTTTTAGATTTATTTTTTGGCCATGTTCCAATCTTAAATTTTTATCGTGTTTTTGCTTTTGGACAGAGCTGTTCATTATCAAGTCATTGATTCTCATGCTTTGGGCTCAACTTTACCCAAGGCAGCTAAATGTCAATTTAGGGGAATTTTCTGTAGTTTTTCCTTTATGAGCTTTAATGTGTTATTGCAGACAATTCTTTGCTGCTTACCTCATCATGGATGCACAATGCTCCACAGCACAGTGCTCACTATCATGTTCACCAGTGGTTGTAGTACCTACCACTCTTGGACCTTCTGAGACTCTCAATGCCAAATTTGACACCCAACTGTGCACCAGGTCAATCATTACCAGCGATGAATATGCCTCCACGCTATACGCCTTGAGAGAGAAATGACAAAGAACAGTTTCTGAGCACCCACTGGTAGTACTAGACATATTTCTTTGCAATATTAGTTGCAGTGACAATGGCATTTAAAAGAAGCAAACTAAACAGACTACCCATACCATTGTTGAAACCTTGTCGAAGGGAGTGCTATGCTTTCCCTATTCCAGCATTGCATAATATATTTTCATTGTTCAATGTGGAAGCATCATGTGCTGGAAAGCCTTCAAACAGTTGAACATGATACTTGTATTCAACAACAGCAAAAGCAAAGTGAAAACAAACTGAAAATATTTGCATTCACTTTTGGGAACAAATAGGGACTGCTTGTTTTTTTATTGAGTAACAACAAACTTACAGTCCGTGAATGATTAGTGTACCCAGAAAGGCTGCAGGGAATAGCCAGAGAACTAGAGACTGGTGAGCTTAATGTAAGTGGTGGAGGGGAGTAAGGTAGGTGGAGAGGATTCTGATATACAGGAGATACATGCATTTTAAAAGGCAAAGACTGATTAGGGATAGTCAGCAAGGCTTTGTGCATGGGAAATTGTGTCTCACTGACTTGATTGAATTTTTTGAAGAGGTGACAGAGATGATTGATGAAGGCAGACCAGCAGGTCTTGTCTGCATGGATTTTAGCAAGGCCTTCTACAATGTACCACATGTTAGACTCGTTAGTAAGGTTAGATCATATGAGATCGAGGATGAGCTAGTCAATTGGATGCAAAATTGGCCTGATGGTTGGAGACAGAGGGTGATGGTAGAGGATTGTTGCTCAGACTGGATGCCTGTGACTAGCTTGTGACTAACAGTGTGCCCCAAGTATTGGTGCTGTGTCCGTTTTTGCTTGTCATCTTGGCTGAGAATATAAGAGGCATGGTTAGGAAGTTTGCAGACGACACTAAAATTGGTGTTTATAATGGACAGTGAAGGAGGTTTATCTATGAGTACAATGGGATCTTGATCAACTAGGCCAACGGGCTAAGGAATGGCAGATCGAGCTTAATTCAGATAAATGTGAGGTGTTGCATTTTGGTAAGGCAAATCAGGGCAGGACTCACAATTAATTGCAAAGTTTGAGAGTGTATTGTCAAACAGACTTAGGGGTGCAAGTACATAGTTTTTTGTAAGAGATGTTACAGGTAGACAGACTGGTGAAGAAGGCTTTAGCACATTTGCTGTCATCATTCAGACAATTGACTATAGGAGTTAGAATATCATGTTATGCACAAGACATTATTAAGGCCACATATGGAGTATTGTACAATTCTGGTTGTCTTTTCTCAAACCTTTCCTGTACATGTACCTGTTGAGATGTCTTTCAAATATTATAATTATTCTAGCCTTTACCAATTCCTCTGGCATCTCATTCCATATACACACCAGCCTCTGTGTGAAAAAGTTGCCCCTCAGTCCCCTTTTAAATCTTTTCCCTCTCACTAGCTACCTATGCCGTCAAGTTCTGGACTCCCCTACTGTGGGGAAAATACCTTGCCTATTCACCTTATCTTTGCCCTTCATGATTTTTATAAACTTCTATAAAGGTCATCCCTCACTCTCCTGAGCTCCAGGGGAAACAAGTCCCACCCTCTCCTTATAACTCAAACTTTACAGTTGTTCACTCTGCCCAGTTCAGGTATGGCTGCAGTCCTTTAGTATTTTCATTGAGTGTTTGCAATTCAATTGAGGATAGATGGTAACAGATCAAGCTTGACAGCGTAACAGGCTCAACATGGTAAACAAAGACCCCTACAACCCTTTGTTTCTTTCTCCTTTACATTTCCTGCTGAATCCTGTCAGTAATGTGTTCCCACCCATCTCTTTCATTTACAACTTAATCTCCCCATTGAGCCCCATGCCTACAACTTAGCCATGCTACTCACCATTCTTCACTGTTGCCCAGGTGGTCGTCTGTCAAACACCTTTTGCCCCTGTGCCCTCATCCTCCAATGCAATGTTATCTCCTACCCTTATGTTGAGTTGCCTCCTTTTACAATATCCCCTTATCCTTTCCAGCACACTATCTCCAATTGCCAGAATCAAGATCCCCAACTTTCCTGCTACACCAGTGGTCCCTGATAACCACTTGATTTGGTAAGCATTACCCAGAATTGACCATGGCTCATCTTCTGACCAACTTGCAAGAACAGGCCCAATGATTGGCCAGATCTTTGGCTGATGTCTGTACAGTTCCCCAAATGACTGACCACTGATCCCCAAAATAGACCTGCAGGCCTAATCAGGGATCACAGCCCTGACAGCCTAAAGTGGCTGTCTTACTGTAACTAAGACTGGGATTGGATGCTGTCCCAACTGACTGTTGTGACACCCTTTGACTGACAGCAGTCTCACTAACCTTGACTGAGGACTGCTTCCTCTGGATTTTGAGACACCAGCCATTTGGTTAAAGCATTTCTGAAGAAGGGTCCTGAACCAAAACATCAACTTTCGTGCTCCTCTGTTGCCTGGCCTGCTGTGTTCTTCCAGCTCCACACTGTTTCATCTCTGACTCCAGTATCTGCAGTTCTTACTATCGCCGGTTGAAGCATATTCCGTGTTTGCTGCTGGCAGATGCTGTCGGTATGGCATTGACATAGCATGGCACCAGACAGCGACATGGCCACTACCTTGAATGATGCTAATCATGACTGGTTTTATTTGGGCTAAAGGTCAAGTCAACGTGGAAGTTCTACAAGCCTCTAAGTTCTGAATAAGGGAGCAAAGTGTAAAAAAGGCAGCAGAGATACTGAGAGCATCCAAGTGGACATGAAATGATTGAGCATGAGGCAAACAAAAACCCTGAGGATACCCTGTCTAATGATTGAGTTGGTTGGCTATCCCTGCATGTCAAGTGACCTAGAGCAGCTTTAAAATGGAACATGTCAGTGAGCTTCAAAGAACAGATTTGAAGCGAAGAACTGTGCTCTTAGTGAGTTAGAGATGTGTCATGATGATGTGGCAAGGCCAGTGCATGCCTGATGACAGTATCCATTGGGGCTGAGCAGCTAGTTAATAACCACAGAATGTACACAGATGTTGGAGGCTGCAGTCCAAATGGAGGCTCGAGGAATCCTTCAGTGAACTGGAGCCATTAGATATCCGCACTGTCATGTCTGAGATTGTTGCCATTTAGTTTCTGTGGGAAGGGAGAATAAGAGATTGTGCATAAATGAGATGGGTTTAAGGACTAATGAATGCAAATGCGTATTAATAGGCTTCAAGAGAGTTTACAGGCAAAATTCTCATCTTATGGTTCAAACCTTCGATGAAATATCTAACTGTTTTTGCTCTGAGAATTTTGTTTATCCAATCTTGTTATATTTTCCCAACTGACTCTCCCTCACTGACGTTGTCCAGGTGTGAGAAAGGTCGGCCTTTTTTTGGTGTGCTACAGCTATTTCTCAACCTATGCTTTTTGTTCCGTAATAGCTTGTCATTTAATGTCTGCTACCATCAACCCTGTCCCAGACCTCCCTTTTGTTGTTCCTCCCCCCTCTGCTTTCAACCAACCAGCATAAAACCAAATTGTATTTATACCTTATTCAAGAAGTTGTATTCAATTCAAAATGTTAATTTTGCTTCTTTCTCCACAAATGCCACAAGATTTCTAAGGTAGTTACAGCATTGTCAGTTTTTACTGTATTTGTTTGTTCCCATCAAATTTTATAAAGCAGTTGAGAACCATCACAAACTGAGATTATCCTGCTAATAATGATACACTCTATATTTGAGTCTCAGTGGTAGTCTAAAAGGCCTGGACCTCAGGCTAATATGAAACAATTCAAAGGTTCTTTGCAAACTGACCATTAGTTTAACAAATTGTCTTTTTATAATTAAAATCTTGTCAGGATCTGGAAGCATAGTGAACTTTTGAATTATTTCTGCACCATGTAAAAAAAAAAATGAGGCATGGAATGATGACCGTATGGAATCTGCATTTAAAAGAGTTTTTGAAAGGTCTCATTATTGATCTGGTGATGGTTCTAAAAAAAAATCACATCATATGCTTACTGCTGGTAGGCATTCACATTCAAGTTGAATGTTTTGGTTTGTTTGAGCAAGTTGAATCATGAAATAAACAAGTCAAGTTAGATTTATGAGATAGTAAAAGCTTCTAATGATATGACCCTATAATTATTCAAAGTTGTTCATACTTGTTGCGATTTAAAACAGAAATTACGTGTTTTAGATAGAGAAGATCACTCCAGGATTTCAGAACAAGGTGCAAACGTGCTCATGTACAATACAGGCATGGAATTTTATCTAAACCTCTGCAGTAAATTCAGAGTTACAAGTGTTTTACATATAATTTGTAATTTGGTCTGTTTATGTTGTAGGTTCTAACCAATCTGCCATTTTGTATTGCCAGTAGTTTAATGGTGTGTGAAATATGATAACTGTATAAAACACTGGGTTTACCTCAACTAGAGAATTGTGTCCAGTTCTCAGCACCATACTAAGATTTCCCTGTCAATTCCAATTCTCTCTCATGCCTTCATATGGTCTAGAATAAAGGGTGAGTTTTACCAGGGCCATGCCTCCTCAACTGTGGCACACTTCCAGTGGGTCTTTCCATCACATGACCCACTCAAAAAAGCAATGGAGGAATCTGGGATACAGAAACAATAATTACTGGAAAAGCTCAACAGGTCTGATAGCATCTGTGGAGAGAAATCAGTTAATGTTTCATTGAGTGACCCTTTCTCAAAACTGGTAGAAATCTGGGATATTGTCTTTCTCTAACGACAAATATGTTGGATGTTCAGTCATTTTTAATACTAAAACTAATAGATGTTTAATGAAAAGAGAATATTTGAGAACAGACTACAAAAGCATACTCCTCCGGTAATATGAGAGTGACCCTGTAGGTCTGTAAGTCAGACTGAGGTTATAGAATTGTACCCGTTGCTGAGATTTTTAGTTGCAACGCGTATTTGTACTAGGATTTTAAAAATCTATTGGAGACACTGATATAATTATTGCATAGCACACTATGCCCAATTAACAATTCCTAAACACAGGAGACCACAATTAGCAATGTTTTCAGTTCCTGCACCAGAGATAGAATGGAAGAGGGAGATCCTGCATCCCCAGGAGCTGGAGACCTGCTAAACAGTTGCTTAGGGGTCAGTGACAAGAAAGAGTGGAAGATGTCAGTGGAAGCAGCATGGCTTCAAGAACAGGAATACATTTACAAAGTGGTTAAAAGAAAATCTGAAGGGTCTAGACCCAAAACGTCAGATTTCCTGCTCCTCTGATGCTGCTTGTCCTGCTGTGTTCATCCAGCTCCACACCTTGTTATCTCAGATTCTCCAGCATCGGCAGTTCCTACTATCTCTAAGTCAGTGAATTTACTCACTTGCTGGCGAGTAGGATACAAAATAGGACTTGGTAGCCTCTTTTTTTTTGTAAAGATTACGAGGCCTCTTAAAGTTCCAAAATCGTATCGATGGCTCATGAACATTTCATGTATAGAATAGGCTGCACCAATACCACCACCTGACTCCGGTGCAGCAGAAATCACACACAACCTCAGACTCAAGTGAGCTGACAGCTTGGTTTACTTTTCTCACCTTGCCATGACTGCAGTGTACTCCTGTATGGTGCCTCACTACACACAGCTCTCTTTGCTGCTATCCCAGAACTGTAGTGCGAGTATCTGTGCTGACTGTGCCTTACAGTGATGAAGCATCCTCATTGCCTTTGGCCCTCTTCTTCTGTTATCCAAGCTGATTGCAGTTTTTGAGACAAGGTAATGGATAGGAAAAGGTAGAAAGTAAGAAATGCAAATACCTGACGGGTGTAGCTCCTGGCTTAATTAAAGAAATGTGGCATTTGGAGATTTTCTGAAGAAGGGTCTAGATCTGAAACATTAGCTTTCCTGCTCCTCTGATGCTGCTTGGCCTGCTGCGTTCATCAGGCTCTACACCTTGTTATCTCAGATTCTCCAGCATCGGCAGTTCCTGTTATCTGTCTCCACACAGTGTTATCTCAGATTCAGACTTGATATTTTAATATGTTCACATTTGGAATTTTCCATTGCCTCTGCAACCTCAGCTCCACAGAAACCAAACAAAAAACCACCAAAAGTAATCTTCCAGAATCTCCTTTTCACTGAAGGGCCTACAACTATTCTAAGTGAAAAGACCTGATGGATAAATTTTAGTTTACTGTTTTCTCGCCCCTACTTTTTCTAAAATTACTCATTTTTGGCATTTTTAATACATTCATGACCCCTTGTGGTAAGTTAATTAAGTGCAACTTAAAATATTTTATGATGGTTTCTTTTAGAAGAGTTAACAATTGACGGAATGTTTGTGGTAATACAATGTTGAATAGCTCTAGAGACTGGTATCCTATCACCAAGTCACCCTGTGTTTACATGGAGAGTCCTTGATACTGATCCAGCTCCCTCAGAGCCAACTCTTGAAGTGATCAGAACCTCGGACGCTCCTGTTTATATCTGTCAGCCAGGCCTCCCTGCCTGGACCAGATTAACAGTCCCAAACAGGGATCTTATTCTAAGATGTCTACCTGGCTGACCCTGTTACAATCACTACATCCCTCCCACTCTGAGTCCAAAGACATAGGCCAGCTTCTCCTGTAGCACATTACCAACTATTCAGGTTCCTCCGACTCTGGCTTGGGTAGCACGTAAATGCACAGTGGCTCTCCTTGTGCACCTAGAGCATCTCGAAGAAATTCATTCTCCTCTTCAGGCGGAAAAGGTGTCATGGCAGTGACATCCTCCACGTACACCTCAGATTCTGAAGTATCTTCAACATTTGAGGGACAGCGAGAACAGTCTGAAAGGCAGTCAGGGAGCCAGGCATGTTTTTCCTTTCACAGCTTTTGTCGGTTTGCAGCTTTCATGTGGTCTCATGTTTGTTCAGGACTGACCTGAACTTTATATGCCACTGGAGATGTGTGCCTACCAGCAGGAGGCAGCTCAGTGTAACCACATTTGCTAATTGGCCTCCCGGATGGTGTACTGATTTGTGATCACATGCATTTAGTACTGGAGCCCACTACTGAATTTGGTATGAAACTATGGGCAGCACTGCCTTGTCCTCTTAAGTAGACCTAGCAGGGATTTGAATCATAGAATCCTTACACTGTGGAAACAGGCCCTTGGGCCCAATAAGTCCACACCACCCCTCTGAGCATCCCATCCAGACCCATTCCCCTGTAACCCACCTAATCTACACTTCCCTGAACACTACGGGCAATTTAGCATGGCCAATCCACCTGGCCTGCGCATCATCTGTGGGAGGAAACCAGAGCTCCCGGAGGAAACCCACACAGACACACCGAGAATGTGTACATTCTACACACACACACAGTTGCCCAAGGGTGGAATCAAACTTGGGTTCCTGGCGCTGTGCTAACCACTGAACCACCATGCTGCCTGGCTTATGGTATGTTACTATTACAAATTGACGTCCAAAATGGTATTGGTTGAACTTTCTGACTCCAAGTATGACTGCCAAACCTACCTTCTCTATCTGGGTGTATTTATGCTCTGCATTGGCCAAAGTTCTGGATGCATGTGCAATTGGGTGTTCCTCTCCATTGAACCACCTATGAGCTAATTACTATGGGAATGCCATCTGGGCAGATATTGCATGTCAGTACCAGATCTCGCATGGGGTCAGTGTGCCAACACCTTAAAGGATGATAGCAGTTTCTTCACTTCCCTGAAGGCTTTGGCTTGGCAATGTGACAGTTTCCAAGGTTGATCATTTTTTAAAGAGTTGATGCAAAGGTGCCAGGATGGAGACCAGGTTCTACATGAACTTCCTGTAATAGCTCACCTGCCCAAGGAAAGACCTAAGCTCCAGTACTGACAAGAGGCAGGACACCTTTGATCACCTTCACTATCATCCAATGGATATAACCCAGTCCTGTCAACTCTTTAGCTGAGGTAGATCACTTGGAGTGCCTGGTATACACATTTTTCCCTTCAAAGATGTAGGTCTATTTAGGAGAAGCATCTAAGGACTATGTCCACACTCTCCTTATTGGTCTTTACTGTTGTGAGCATGCCATCTAGATAAATGACGACCTGGGGTAGACCTTGTAAAATATCGTCTGCTGAAAAATAGCACAGGTTGACAGTACCCCAAATGGCAGTCTCCTATATCGGCACATATCCTTATGCTGCAACTAACACCCATATGTCTGGGAATCTTCATCTAACTGCAAGTGCAAGCATACATGGCTCATATCCAGCTTTGTGAAGGACAACCCACCCGTCAGTTTTGCATATAAATTCCTTATGCAAGGGATTGGGTGTTTATCCAGCTGCAAAAAAACAGTTTATCATTTATTTAAAATCCCCACAAAGGCAAACTGACTCATTGAGCTTCACAATTGATATGACTTGCTGACCAGTCTGCAAGGTCAATTAGTTTGATAATTCTGCTTTCCAGTTGTGATTTTCCACCTCTACATTTACCCATAAGGCACAGTACTGAGGTGGGCCTTGCAGAATCATCGAGTTGCTTCCTGGTCAATGTGCAAGGTAGCCTTGGGTCCTTTGACAGTCCCCAAACCTTCTGGATATTTAATTTGGACTCCACTCAGGCAGACATTTTCTAAACCAAAAGCTAATTTAGAGGAATCTTTCTCAACCATTTTTGCCCCATCAAGCCTAGGCCAGAGCCTTTTACTGCAGTCAGTGGTAACTGAACCAGCTGTGTCTCATAAGGGACCAGAATTTAAGTTGTACCCATAATCTGTAAAGGTTCCTAGGTATAGGATCTCAGTCTGTGGAAGGTCTGCAAACCAAAGGTTGGAGTCCAGAGTGAATTTTGTTAAAGTCTGATTCTGTGATCACTGGAACAGCTGTTCTGTTATTGATTCCCATTAGAAATGGGTGATCATTGAACCCAACACTTTTGAATGGTTCTGATTTTGGATGTTGCTGAACAATTTAACTATTCCAAACCAGGGGTGTGCACTCTGCTGGATACCGGCCTCTTACTCAATTTATATCTAGTGAGACTGTTTTACTGTTTTGAGTCTGCATACCAACAGCAACTACAATGCTATAAAGGCCTGGATCCTGAAGAAAAGTTTAATCATTTGGCTGAGACTTGACTATGTTTTGCCATTTTACTGTAGGCTGACGCAGCGTCCCTCTTGGTCTGGCAAGAACGTCCGTTGGAATACCCTGCAACTCTCACACTTTACTGGTTTCATTTACTAATAATGAAGCCAGTTGTAGTACCTGTTTGAAATCCATTTGGGCTGCAGCTAGTAGGCACTTTTGCATGGTTATGTTGTTAATCTCACATACCGAATGGTGTCTCAGCATCTCATTAAGAGTTAAACAAAAGTCACATGCTTCTGCCAGTTACCTTATGAGTCAAAAACCTTGATTCGGATTTCTCTGGTTCTTGAATTGCTGAGGAAAACCAGCTATGCCTCAGAATTAGAGGGGCTTGATGTAATATTCCTTCATGAAATCCATCAACTCTGGCATAGAGTCAGAGTCCCACAGCATGGAGACAGGTCCTTTGGCCCAAACCAGTCAGTGCTGACCAAATGGTCCACCTGTGCTAACACCATTTCCCTGCACTTTGCTCATATCCTTCTAAACCTTACCTATCAGTGTATTCATCTAAATGCCTCTTAAATTGCCATAGTACTCTTGTTCATTACAATCCTTAATTCAATGCAAGTTTTTGTAAATGGTTGCAATTGCCTGTTTTGTTGTCAATGTAACTGCCTCAACCATTTGCACTGGCAGCTCATTGCATAAGCATACTACCCTTTTTTAAAAAAAAAAATGCTCCTCAGGTTGACATGTATTTTTTCCCCCCTCTTATCTTAAACTGATACCTCTACTCCTCCATTCCCCAACCCTGGAAAAAAGTTAAGACTCCTAATAACCAAAAGAAAAACTACACATCCACAAGCTGTCAGGAGAATTTTGTTGTTTTTCATTTGCCCAAAGTCATTTGCCTAGGAAAACAAACACATTCTTCCCACTTACTGAGCCCAATCTTCAACAGTGGATCAACCAAGCCAAGCTTGCCAAGTGATGCATAATGGCAGAAAGGCTTATCTAAACTCAAAGATGACTGTTGCGAGCAAATTCCTTCTAGAGTGTGTTTTTCTGTTGTTGCCGCTAAAATAACTCCACACAGGCCAATATCCTGTCACCAAATTACCTTTTATTTCCACATGGCGTGTTCCTGACACTGATCCTTAGAGCCAGCTCTGAGTAAGCAGAAACTCTGACACTCCTGTTTACATGTGTCAGCCAAGACTCCCTGATTGGACCAGATTAACAGCCTCAGTCAGGGATCTCATTATGAGGTCCATCTGGCTGGCCTTGTTACACAATGCACATGCCCATTTAAGACTGGCTCAAACCAGTCCCTCATACAATTAAGCTGCTATTTGCTCAGGAAGGCGAGGGTGAGAGCAAGGGCTACAGAGATCCAGAAATCCAAATCTCTTGGTGTAAGACCCACTCTGATATTTTCTTTTGGAAATCAAATTGAATTTGGCAAAAGATAAAAGTGACAAAAAGAAGGGAAAAGACAAAAACTATAGACCATATAACAGGGAAAAAAAAACGCTCAGTGATTAATAAAATTGCTAATAATAGGTGTTACAGTACATTTTGAAATATCCATCATTGCAATGAATAAAACACACTTGCTCTAGTGACTTGTTCCAGTGGCCATGTCAAGTTTGAAGCACATTTCCAACAAAGCAAAATAGGCAATTGAAATCATTCACAAAAGCTTGCATTGAATTAGGGATTATAATGAACAAGAGTACTATGGCAATTGTATTTTTCTTTTTCAGACAGCTGCCCAACTTACCTGATTCCCAATCTATGGCTGTAGTACTGGGGCATTCAGCAAAATCACCAAAAGGCTTTATATGCCGTACAGAATGTTCCAGTTTTGCAAAGGCTATAATGCCTACAATTATTTCAATTTCCAGAATTTGGAGATGTACGTTGTTCTGTTATGGATTTAAGTAGGAGTACAACATTCCATATACTCTGCATAATCAGAGACAACAGTGTGGAGCTGGGTCCTGAACCAAAACATCAACTTTCCTGCTCCTCTGATGCAGCCTGGCCTGATGTGTTCTTCCAACTCCACATTGTATTACCTCTGACTGCAGTATCTGCAGTTCTTGTCTCTGCATAATTGGAATTCCATATGCATTCATATTTTGTATTTTTGGAAATCACAAATTTATGTACTCTGGTCATGGACTCATCTTTCATTGGAAATAGCTCTTCACTATTTGACAGATAGGAACACTTCATAATTTTGAAGGGCCCTTCTTATTCCTCTAAAGTAATGGTAAGAACACTGGTGCCTGTGCAATCTTTCTCTGTAATTAAAATCTCCTCTGCCTGACATCAGAATGATCTCTGTTGACTTTGATGACCTTCCAAAAGTGGGTCATGACGTGAACTTTCCTTTGCTGATGTGGCAAAAACAATGGTGAGAAAAATGAGAAAATGTGGAAAGAATGAAAAAAATCAGAATCTTTGCTGATAAAATCCTTTCTAACTTCTCGCCCTTAAATGGTGGCTTCAAATTTTCACCATTGAAGAGGATTTGTCTTACTTCCACATACTTGCACCTCAAAGTCCCAAAATGCCTTCCTTTTAAAACAGTCATTGAATCATAGAGATTCACAGGCCAGCATAAGGCCCTTCAGGCTATTGAGTCTGCACTGATAAATAATAACTTCCCTTCTTAGATTCTAAGGCAAGTTTACCATATTCCTTCTTGACTGTTTGATCCATTTGTTCTGATACCTTAAGGTGGGCATGTACACCAAAGTGCCTCTGACTCTCAACACTTCCTAGGGTCCTACTATTCCTCATGTATTCCTTTGCCGCCTTTGTCCTGCCCAAGTGCATCACCTAACGTTTATCTGAATTGAATTTCATTTTTCACCGATCAGCCCATCTGTGAAGCCCGTCTCTATCCTCTTGTAGATGAGGCCTACACTCCTGACTATTTAACACATCTGCAAACTTACTGATCAACTGTCCTACACTCAGATCTAATTTGCATAAAACATAAACAGGTAGGGCTCCCTGTGGGAGCCCACTGGACGCAGACATCCAGTCTGAAAAATGTTCCTCAACTATCACTCTCTGCATGCAGCCACTTAGCCAGTTGTGGATCCAACTTGTCAATTTTTCTTGGATCTCTTGGGCTCTCACCTCTATTACCAGCCTCCCATGCATGACCTTACCAAAGGCCTTCCTGAGGACTACGCCAAATGCATTGCCCTCATCTTCACACCTGGTTATTTCTTTGAAAAGTTCAACCAAGTTGATAAGGTGTGACTTCCCCTTAACAAAATCATGCTGACTGTTCCTGATTCATCCCTGTCTCTCCAAATGCAAATTTATTCTGTCCCTCAGAATTGTTTTTAATAGACTCCCCACCACCAAGGTTAGACCACCTTGTAGTTTCCTGGTTTATCTCTTGTACCCTTCTGAATAATGGTGCCACATTGGCTGTCCTCCAGTCCTCTGTCACATCTCCTGTGGCCAAAATAGAAGCAAAGAATTTTGCAAGCACCCTATGTATTCTTCCCTTACCTGAGTCAATAGCCCATATGCCACTTCCAATTTTGCCTTTCCCTGTGAAACCGATGGCAAAAATTCCTGACATGTAAATTGGAGTAAATACCTGGCAGCCGCACATGACCCAGTGTTGGTCTTGGCATTCGCACAGATACTTCACAACAATGTCCCAGAATGCTCCGTGGTCACTTTCCTCCTAAACCCTTTGTCAGCAAAGCCAACATTGAGAAACCCCAGCCTTCACCACATCACCTACCTTTGCCAGCTGACTGACACGAATCATATCAGCTGCTCAACTCTTCTTTGTAAGTCAGCGACACTGATGACTTGTATGCTTTGCCCACAGGGACATGCACACATCTTATGCACCTGTATAGGATGCACCTTGTAGCTTTTGCTTTCTTAGTATTCACTTGCCTTATGCTGGCAGCCTCTGTCTACATTTTTCTTGATGCACTCTTGCTGAGTTCAACAATGACTTAGCCAGCCTCTATTTGACTCATTGTGTCCCTAGCTCACAAGGTCTTTGGTACTCGGTTATAGGCTGCCAGCCCCTGTGGCTTTCGTTGCTTTTGAGTGCAGAAGAAAAAGCGATCAGTTGTCATGCTGGAGAGCACTGAGCAGCCATTGCGATGGACATGGTGTTGTGCAGCATTCTGCTATGTCAGTGTCACAGATTCAACATGTAGTAGCAACTTAATGCAGCAAATGTACACAGGCTTCAAGCAAAAGACCATGTGTGAAAGTTGAAAGGGAGAGGCCTGAGTGGGCTCAAGGGGAACCACAAACTGTTGGAACACTGCCATAGTCATTCAAGGGGCTTGTCTGATTGCAATCCAGGGTTGTTTTGCAGGTGCTTGGATAAAGAGTTCAGGCATTGGGCCATGATCAGACTAGTTGGTGAAGTGTGGCCAATCCAAGTAGGTCACTCAAGGACAGGGAGTTATCGAAACATCCATCTTGGGACTGGGCCAGTTTTTCCTGCCATGAGACAAAGATAGGGATTGAGTATGATGGAATTGGATGTAGGAATAGTTAGTGGTGATGCACAAGCTGGAGAGGTGGTGTGGTGCTCCCAGTAGGTAAGCAGGAAGCATTGAGAGTAGATAGGTTTGGGAGGCTGAGGTACACATGATGCGTGAAATAGTTCATGAACCTGGGTGAGAGACACATGCAATGATAAAGGAAATGCATATGGCTGTCCTGAAATTGTGAAGAAGCAGAGAGAAGGTAGTGGCACTTACTTTTGTGGATCTTGGAGATCATTGGCTGTTTTTTTTCCTGTACTGGATGGGTGTTTGCTTCAGCAGGGGACAGCATTAACCTAGGCTGCATTTTGTCCTCAGGTTGGCTTGCTCTGTTGTGTGGCCTGTGGTGATCTGCTGGAGAAAGGACTGTCCTGCTGTCCCACCTCAACCATGAACACCTCCAGGTCCCCCCGAGAAATGGGAAGCAAGCTTTTTTCTCATCTGAATCAAGTCCTTGGTGATAACAGCTGAACTGTACAGTCCGGGGAGACACTTCTTGGCTTGCAGTGTCTGAAGTGTCGTGTAGCCGAACTTCACACACGGCACCAGGTTTACAAACCCCACAAGATCCCGACTATGATGAGCAGTTCTCGCTCTCCAGCTGTGTGATTCTCTGAGAAGAACACTGAAGTGTTTAGTTTCGTAATTAATGAGGTGAAGACCAGAAAAGTTTGGAAGAATAGTTTCCCCAAGCTATTGTGGAGAGGACGCAATGAATCTCTCTAGACAAAATACTTTAGCTAAAATGGGAAAACTTCACCCCTGATTTTCTAACCAGTGCAAAACCAATGTTTTGATAGATTTAGGATAATCTCTTTGCTTTTGAGCTCAATGTATCAGTGCAGTACAGTGCAACATACAATACAAATCATTACAGCTTTATTAGCATTTCTTTCCAACTCTAAGGATTTATGTATTTGAGTTCTTAAGTGACCCTCTTCCTCTGGTTCAGTGTTGTAATGTTGACAGATATTGTAACTAGATTGTGTAGAGCAAAATGATATTAACAGCATTACGATGAAAAGCAGTTGATTTGTTTTAGTGGTATTTCTTTAAGGGACAAATGCTGTCTTGGAATCTAGGAGATGTCTCTGTTCTTTAACTTATGCCAAAGGATCATTTACAACAAAATGGACACGTGATTTGATTTGATATCTCCTCAAAAGGCTCTTGTGGTGTAATGGTAATGGCCCTACTTTCAGCCAGGAATCAAAGATTAAAGTCCCACCTGTTCTAGACTGTGTCATAACACCTCTGAATGGGTTGATGAGAAAATATCGTAATATCTCATCAGGCAGATGACACAACCGCCATTGCAGGATTTTTCAGTACCACAGAAAAGTATCCATTTAGGCCACATGGTTGAAATTGGACTTGAATTCAATCTTCTAGTTTCAGTGACAGTTGTGCTACCAACTGAAACAATTTCATTAGCGTATATATGCTTAATCTACTAATTTGTCTCTGTCCTTGTGAAGCTTATTCGTATAGAGTCACACAGCACAGAAACAGACCCTTCGGTCCAACCAGTCCATGCCAAATATGCTCCTAAACTAAATTATTTCCACCTGCCTGTGTTTCGTCCATATCCCTCCAAACCTTTCCTATTCATGAACTGATCCAAATGTCTTTTAAAAGTTGTAACCATACTTGCATCCACCACTTTCTCTGGCAATTCATTCCACACACAAACCACTCTTGGTGTTTTTTCAAAAAAAGTTGCCCCTCATGTCCTTTTAATTCTTTATTCTCGTACCTTAAAAATATGCTTCCTAGTTTTAAATTCCCCCACCTCAGGGAATAGATCTTTGCTGTTCACCTTATCTATGCCTGTCATGATTTTATAACCTCATCAAGGTCACCTCTCAACCTCCTATGCTCCAGTGGAAAAAAAACCCAAACTATTCAGCCTCACCTAGTAACTTCAATCTTCCAGCCCCGGCAATATCCTGGTAAATATCTTTCGAACGCTCTCCAGTTTAATAATATCCTTCCTATAACAGAGCGGCCAGAACTGTACTCCAGAAGAGGCCTCACCAGTGACCTGTACAAAGTCAACATGACGTTCCAATTCTTTTACTCAAAGGTCTATGCAATGAAGGCCAGCACCCTAAATGCTGCCTTATGGTTGATTATGTTATGAATAATCTCAAAGTTAGAATCAGAGATGACGGGGTTGCTGTATAATGAGAGACTGAGTAAATTTCTGGAATTGAGAAGAATGACACATGATTTTTCACTGAAACTTTCAAGAAGTTCTGATGAAGATTCACTGAACTTAAAACTGTAACACTTGTGTTTATGTCCCTAAGATTCTTAGCTGGTCTGATAGGAATGCAGTGAGGAATTGTTTTCATTGCTTGGGGAATCTGAAGTAGATTCACACAGTCTCAAGATCATTGGAGACTGAGATGAAAAATTACTTCAATTAAAACTTGGAGAATATTCAAAATTCTCTAACCCAGAGGATTCATTGTCTCTCTCAACCCTAAGTATATTTAGCAGTTTTTGACTTATCAGGAAATCGCACTGCTGCTAGCCTCAGAATAATTTCCAAGATTTACAAACAAAACCAGCCCTTCAACCGTGATCAAGCAGATTACCAGACACACTAGTGCACAGCTTCAGTGATCAGCAGCAGCTAAATGGCAGAGGACAGGCATAGCTCTGTGTCCTCATTCAGATAGAGGAGGCAGTGTGTAGTGAGTAAGGGGGAAGGTAGAATTGAAGCCCAAGATAAGGCATGATCATGTTGAATCGTACAACAGGCTGAACGGGCCATAAGGTCCTGCTCTTTCTCTTGTGTTGTAGTTTTGTATGAAACACTTTGCCTGGTATTTTGCATTAACTTACAAATAAGGTGCTGTAAAGAAGATCCATAAAAGCAAAGGACCAACAGCCCCTCTGAGTCATCAGTGAGTATACAGTAATACCCTACAGGGAATGGTCAATTCTAGTGGAAGAAAAAGTACCATTTGGATCACATCTTGTGCCAGGCCTGGATCTTCAACTGCACTTAGTTAACATAATTTGCTAGTCTTTTTTATTTTTCTCTGTCCCTTTATGCATTGTTTTTAATGTTTGCTAGTTAGTTTAAAATGCCATTGTCACTTATTAATGCCACACGGCCACACAAACTGGCTCATGTCAAGTAAGGTTCCCCATGGTAGGCTCATTCAGAAGGTCAGGAGGAGTGGGATACAGGGGAACTTAGCTGCCTGGATACAGAATTGGCTGGCCAACAGAAGACAGCGAGTGGTAATAGAAGGAAAATATTCTGCCTGGATGTCAGTGGTGAGTGGTGTTCCACAGGGCTCTGTCCTTGGGCCTCTACTGTTTGTAATTTTTATTAATGACTTGGATGAGGGGATTGAAGGATGGGTCAGCAAGTTTGCAGACGACACGAAGGTTGGAGGTGTCGTTGACAGTATAGAGGGCTGTGTAGGCTGCAGCGGGACATTGATAGGATGCAGAGATGGGCTGAGAGGTGGCAGATGGAGTTCAACCTGAATAAATGCGAGGTGATGCATTTTGGAAGGTCGAATTTGAAAGCTGAGTACAGGATTAAGGATAGGATTCTTGGCAGTGTGGAGGAACAGAGGGATCTTGGTGTGCAGATACATAGATCCCTTAAAATGGCCACCCAAGTGGACAGGGTTGTTAAGAAAGCATATGGTGTTTTGCTTTCATTAACAGGAGGATTGAGTTTAAGAGTCGTGAGATCTTGTTGCAGCTCTATAAAACTTTGGTTAGACCGCGCTTGGAATACTGCGTCCAGTTCTGGTTGCCCTATTATAGGAAAGATGTGGATGCTTTGGAGAGGGTTCAGAGGAGGTTTACCAGGATGCTGCCTGGACTGGAGGGCTTATCTTATGAAGAGAGGTTGACTGAGCTCGGACTTTTTTCATTGGAGAAAAGGAGGAGAGGGGACCTAATTGAGGTATGCAAGATAATGAGAGGCATAGATAGAGTTGATAGCCAGAGACTATTTCCCAGGGCAGAAAAGGCTAACACGAGGGGTCATAGTTTTAAGCCGGTTGGAGGAAAGTATAGAGGGGATGTCAGAGGTGGGTTCTTTACACAGAGAGTTGAGAGAGCATGGAATGCGTTGTCAGCAGCAGTTGTGGAAGCAAGGTCATTGGAGACATTTAAGAGGCTGCTGGACATGCATATGGTCACAGAAATTTGAGGGTACATGAGGATCAATGGTCGGTACAACATCGTGGGCTGAAGGGCCTGTTCTGTACTGTACTGTTCTATGTTCTATGTTCTATGTTCTAAAAATCTTTTCAGCACCATTCAGTCCAGGTAGGGGACCAAAATGTCTCCTCCTCCCTCTTGTCCCTGAGACAACATCTATCAGGTACTACATATGGAGCCCACAAATTATGTGGCTACTTTCATTGTGCTGAATGGATTGGCTCCAAGTTCTGGGCAAATACCAGTTTGTTTTTTTTCTGTGCATCACCCCAGAAGGAGTATTATGTTCATACATATCATGTGCTTTTATTGGTTCCAGCTCCACTCTGGCAATGGCTCCAGTGATGGCTACTCTAGTTGTGGTACGCACTGCCTCCTCCCATCTGAGTGAGGACACAGTGCTTTCACTGTCCTCTGCCAGCTATCTGCTGCTGATCGCTGAAGCTGTGCACCAGTGTGTCTGGTAATCTGCTTGACCATGGTTGAAGTGCTGGTTTTGTTTGCAAATCATGGGAAATTATTCAGAGGCTGGTAGCAGTATGAAGTGATACTTTGGTGAATGAAGAGGGAGTTTTGTCAGACTAGTGGTTCAGCTATAAGGAAATTGCTTTGAAGATGCCTTCCTTGACATTGGTTAGTCTTGTGAAGTCATTAAAATTCATAACAGCACAGTGTCCAGGCCCCCAAGGCTGCAATGCTGTCATTGACATTGATGGATATTTGCTTCCACTGCTTTCAGAGTCTGTCTGGAGGGTCCATTTTCCTTGTGGATAGAGAAACTCTCTCTTCCTAACCACTATGGTCTCTAATCCTGCGTCAGAGAACTTTGTGACCTTTTTTTTTAAATTTGGTCCAATTTTGTGGCCCAAGTGTTACAAATGACCAACAATATCAATCAGCATTTGTCTTTGTTGGGGGAATGAAGGAACATTCTTGAGTATCCTATTACTTCCTTTTTAAAATCTAAAACCTATAGCAGCCACATTTACACTGAGCCAATAGACTTGTGAAATTTCAGAGACAATTTTGTGGGAAACTGCAGTGCAAGGTCAATCCTCCAATCATAAGGTCCATTCATCATGATCTTGCCTAAGTAAATCAACTGGAGATTGCAGCTCCAATTAACATTCTGGTATGTGGAGTTCAGTTTTGAGTACTGGCTGTTTAACATCCTAACATACTTCTGTTTATGCTGTGCAAACACAAGTAAAAAATTATGGCAGGCATAATTATAAGGTTGCGTTTAGTATTATGGTTAGTCTAATGAGCGGCCCCAACACTGATCTGATTTACCGCGCTCCTGTACATCAACATCCTGAAAGAAAATGAGCCTGTTTTGAAAAATCGTATTGGACTCAATGTTCACTCTGTTTCTGTCTCCACATATGCTTGAGAACTGCTGAGTTTCTTCAGCACTTTATTTTTACTTCAGAACTCCAGCGTCAGCATTATTTTTCTTTTATTAACAAGTGAACCAAAGGGCCACAAAAAACACAATTCAGGCCTGACATAGTTATGGGATTTTAGGGCTTTTATGAAATTCAAATGCACATTTAACACACTCATTGGTAAATTATAACTTGGGGCGGTTACAATAGTCCCTATTCCTTAGCTGTACGTGAAGGAAGAAGTTAACTTGTGAAGAAAACTAACCACATCATTTAATATACTAGTCATTAATGGTGTCACAATTTCCTTGACCCTAAGGCCTGATTATTTTTGAGATCAGCAGTACACTGAGAGAAGTTCTCTGGAATTGTTTTTTGCTTTGATGATGTTGTACTAATTCGTGCCACCAGATGGTGCTGAAGTGCAATCTGAAGGCAGCTGTGGGCCTGAATACTTGGAAGATTCACGAATGTGATGAAAGAAATGAAGAATTCAAGTGAAGAGTGCAAAGTGGGAATGGCTTCTTGGAATTTTGGCAGCAGTCAATTCTGCAAAATTACAAACCATTCAACTAGTAAAGTTTACACCTTATTTTCTTCTTGGAACCTTTCTCACCAAATCCCAACCACCACCTTGCTGCAAAAAATTCTTTATATTCCTCATTTTGAACGAATTGGATTGTGAAACATGTTCATTGACTTCACTCCAACAATAGATTTGAGACAAAGAAATTCACACTGCCCTGTTTTGTGTTAAGAAATCTCTTCTGATTTTCCAGAAACAGGGTTCATTGTCTAAGGATATGACATTGGCAATTTAGGACTGAGCTGAAGAGAGATTTCTTCACCCAGAAAATGGTATGCCTGTCGAATTCTCTGCCACACAAGCTGACGGAGGCCAAAACATTTCAAGGAGGAGATAGTTGTTATTCTTAGGATGGAAAAGATCAAAGGATCTGGGGAGAAAGTGGGAAAGGGTAGTCAGCTGGATGAGCAGCCATGATCCTATTGAATAGTAGAATAGCCTTGAAGGGCTGAATGGTCTATTTATGCAATCCCAATTCTTTTGTGATAATCGGGTAATGTGAGGATTTGCAATAATTAATCTGTGCTCTCCAATTGTTATACTGCTAATCAATAGGAGGGAATCTAAGATAATGTACCTGTACTTTCTCATAACTCTGTATGACGGGTTCTTTTACGGTTCTACATATTTTGACAACAGTTAACGTGCCATAACCACTCAAAATCTAAATAATTATGTTCTTTGCCAATATTTAGTGAACCTGCTGTACATTTTCCTTCATTTTTATATATATCCTCTAATTTACCCAAGGCTGTTATCAGAACTCCAACTGCAATGTGATGTTTGTATACTGCACACGCTGTTCTCCTTCTGTAGGTTCCTTAGCTACTTAATTCCATGACTGGTAGAAGGCTGCAAAGCTAAGGGAATATTTTGAATTGTGTAAGTGGAAGATTTACTGTAATGATGGAATGAATAAACAGCACCTTTCTTTAACTTAACTTGATCTGATGCTGATATATTAACTGTTTTAGACTTTAATTTCAGAAGATTTTAAAATTTCCATTGTTGATAATCTTAACTTTCAAACTTAAGTCACTTTTCAAGGAAATTATCTAGATTAGCCCTTTCCTACTTAGTAGCGCAAGTTAGATGTGAAAAACAAGTGTTGTTATTTCATGTGTAAAGAAACAAGGGGCTTATTGTCTCTGAAAAATTGCTGGCTATGTGTATATCAGACATATTAAAAGTGCTGTAAATAGAGAAATTGCAAGGTTCTGGTGTTGGTCCTTCAGTTAGGAGTGCATGTTAGAGATGGAATTGCAAGGCAGCTGTAACATTGTATCCTGCACTTTGTTTTTTTACCCTGATGCACTTGTATAGCACATAAGATAACACTTACCACAGTAACCCAGTACACCTGACAATAATAAATCAAATCAGATGTTGGCCCCAAATTTGCTGACCGCTTCATAATAAACTGTCAACATTGTCATTATTATCTCCTCCGAACCTGAGTACAAATTCAGGAACAATGGGGCATTGTGAAATTGCAGTCTGTTCTTCCTTGCTGTGATACAGGAGCTGCTGTGGACTTCAAAGAAGAGCCATATTGACTAAAAAGTATTAACTCTGTTTCCGTGTCCACACGTGCTGCCAGATCTGCTGAGTTTCTTGAGGATTTTGTTTTTATCTCTGACCTCCAGCATTCATAGTACTTTGAACTAAAGGAAAGTTGCTGGAAAAGCTCAGCAGATTTGGCAGTATCTGTGAAGGAAAAAAAACAGAGTTAACATTTCAGGTTGTGAGGAAGGGTCACCAGACTTGAAATGTTAGCTGTTTTTTTCCCTTCACAGCTGCTCCAGACCTGCTGAGCTTTTTCAGCAACTTTGCTTTTGTTCCTGATTTACAGCATCCACAGTTCTTTTGGGTTTTTATTTCCACAGTACTTTGGTTTCATTTAAGTGAAAACATCAAATTGTTTTCTCTGCTACTTAAGTGAAATCATATTTCGAAAATAATTTCCTGTCAAAAATGTTCCTTTGAATTGTATCTGGTTATAACTACTCACTGTGGAGAGGCCAGGCACCATCGTGCTCTGGCATGTGCACCTAATTGAGGAGAGTTTCCATGACTTTTCTGTGTCATTTCGTAATATAGTACCTACCACCCACTGCCTACACTGTAGGTGAATGATTATAAAAATGACTGTCAGGAAAAGACTAATTAAGGAGCTGATAGTTTGCAACTACATGCCATAATCCTCAACTCTCTCCTCTCCAGCAGCTCTTGTATTTTCTTTGTGCTTCTCCGAGGTGATGATATCAAACTTAACCAAAATTTTGGGGAAATATTCGAGAAACTCCTTCCCACTCCCTCACTCATTATCAAAACGATATCACAGTGAAGTTGAAGCTTATAAGCCTACCTACTTATAAATACTGTGGTGTTGTTGGCATTATCCAGGAATTCCTCCTGCTTCCTTCAGGATACTTGCAGCATATCAATGCTCACTCAAGCTGACAGCTTGTTCTAAATGTTTGTGAGCCATGTCAAAATGACAAACATTCTGATGTCTTGCCTTGCCCGATTCTTGAGTAACTTAAACAAGTACCAATGCTTTTCCATGTTGAAGAGTGGAAGGGTAAATGCGGGCAGGTGGATTGGCATATGTTATCTTTACTTGGGGATAAGTTGACATTGGAGTGTATAAGGGACCATGGGAGGTAAGGCTTGAGTTTGACCCAGTGCAGAAGGGCCCATGGAAATGGAGGCATGAGTTGATATAGAGGGTATAAGGCGTTGTTGAGTGGAGACATAAGTTGGCAGGGATAAGTCTGGGTACGTGAGGGTGAGGGATAGACGGCCTCAAAAATATGAGCAAACAACTGGGACAAAGTTTGAGAACTGAGGTGGGCCTTTTAAACAGCCCGCCCAGGCATCTGGCAGTCCTTGTGACCATCTCCAATCTGTATCCGGTGTGGAGGATCCAAATCTTTATTATACGTGCTCCCCTTCTCCTGAAGACCCTGACATTTGAATAAGTTTCTCCTGAGGCATGCAGTAAACCAGGAAATTTCCTGGTTACCTGACTCCAAGGTGCAAATCCAGGCTTTTGTATTTTTTCCACACAGACTTTAACTTGGATCACTGTGTTGCATATTTGTGATCGTTATTAGCATGTGCACAGAAGTAAATTGATCAATATTAAGCAACATCTACCAAAAGTAACTCCATATTCCCATTGCATGTCGATTTTTGTTTTGTTCTCATCCAAGGTTCTAATATTGCACAAGTCTTTACCAAGTAGATTCTTAATGACAAATGCAAAGTATTTTGCTGAAAGGAATATTTCTTTTGGCTTCCTTTTTAATAATTGGTATCCACATGGAAGCAGGGCCATCAGTGGCAGCCTTCTGACCATGAGAATGGAGTTAATCCCTTATGTAGCCCAAGATCTGTCATCAGATTTTTGTAGAATCTAACTTTTTAAGAGTTTATTTTGTTGCACTTTATTAATGAAAATGGTAGTGAAAATCCAAGTGTATAAGTGCTGGTCATTTGTCTTCATTCACCAAATGAATAACTTTGTTAAGAAGATTCAAACAGGTTGTTAAGACAGAACCATTCAAGAAGGCATAATGAGAATTTTTAACTAATTCAATCCAGGTGGTTATACAGAAATTCTTCAATGTTGCCTTCTAGCCACTGACTTCTAGTTAAAGTCGAGTGATCACATTTGAGTTTTGAAGAAGTTATCCTGGATTTGAAACATTAACTCACTCCACAGACATGGAGCATTAGGTTGTGTGCATTTTGTAAATAATCTTAATACAGAGAACTACTTCACTCAAAAGGTTTTGAACTTCTGGAATTTTCTACTCTAGAGAATACTGGATGCTCCATTGTTGTACAGACTTAAGACTGGGAATAAAGTTTTGTCTCGCAAACAGTCAAGGAATATGGGGAGGCCGGAAAGTGGAGTCAAAGTCCAGGATCAGCCATGATCTTATTGAATAATGGAGCACGTGAAGAGATCATAGGGTTTACTCCTTTTATTTCTTGTATTCTTATGTTGGTGTGTTCTTCTGCAATCCATTCCAACGGTGTGTCTGTTTTGAGACCAATTACTCTTGTCGGTATTTGATTTAGCAATTGGGTATGAAGCCAATGGTATATCGCATTGAATAGGAACATAGAGTCAATTGGCAAGATGGTACCTCTTCCAAAAGTTGGCGTTTATTTGAATCTGCTTTGAAGAATCCTTCTACACACCTAAGGAGTACTTTGTTCCTCGGGCATCTAGCCAAGTTTCAAAAAATGTTTTGCTGTTGCTACTGCAGTTATCAACTATCTCCCTCTCCAGTGAGCCTTTGATTGCTCAAATACAGCATTTGTTGCTTTTGACTGGGTTCAGTACCTATCTCTGCCATCCTGAGAGTTGTCTTTCTTCCATCTCTGTAAATATTTTTCTCTTTAATCTGATATGACCTTGCACACTTAGTCATTTTTGGTTTTGTTTTGCCTTATGGCCTTCTGACTTTGGGAACATCCAGGATTTCCTCTTGCTTTAGAGTGGTTTAAAAATAGTCAGTATGCTTCTTTTGTTGGTAGTGCTACTGAATAGAATAATACCTGTTGTAATTTAGGACAGTTGGGAGAGCAGAGAAATAATGTTTTTGACACAGTCAATCTCTTGTTTAAACACTGCAACTGTTCATTTTTCAGATCTCACTGGAACCAGGTGTAGTTCAAGATGTGCTTGCCGCAGGAAGTCACCTTCAGTTACTGGAGCTGTTGAAACTGTGTTCCCACTATCTCATCCAGGTGACCCAACACTTGAACTCTTTATTCTTAAACTGTGAAATCAAACAATGAATGAGAATCAATGTTTCCCCCACTGTTTTCTTGTATTTCTATCCATGTGAGAAATTAAAAGCAAAATACTGGGAATTCTTGAAATCTTCAATGGTGGAGCAATTCAGCAGATCTGGCAGCAATTGTGGAGAAAGAAACAAAGTTATTGGTTGGAGTTAATGTGACTCTTCTTTGGAACTGAAGAGAGGTGGGAAAGCCCTGGGTTTTAATATTGTTGGAAAGGGGGGTGGGACAAGTGGAACAGAAGGACCGGTCAGGGAAGGATTGAAGGAAATTGGAGATCAAAGGAGCCAAAGAACGAGACAAAGGGAGTGATTGTGATTGTAAAGAAGTGTAGTCCCAGATTATGTATTAATGACAGAATAAAAATGTGTTCCAACTGAAAGCAAACTATAAAAAAAGACGCTGAAGGGGAAGTGGAGTGGGCGTAATGGTTTGGTGGAGGGTAGGAGAGGATATAAATCAAAATGGAGGACAAAGTTCACAGTCTGAAGTTGTTCAATTAGTATTGAGCCCTGAAGGGTGGAAAATGGTGTCCAGTTCCTCCAGCTGGCATTGGACTTTGGGACATAGTGACAGTCCTAGGACAGGAATGTAAGCAAGGTGATTCACTGAGATGGCCAAGTGATTGCAGGGTCAGAGCTATGCTTGTAAATATAGCAGGGATGTACTGCAAGTTGCCACCCAGTTTGTGTTTGGCCCTCCAGTGGGGCAATTGCAGCACATGCTGTTGAGTGAAAGAAGTTTTTAGTTCTATGTGGAAGGAGTGTTAGGGATGTTGAGAAGTGAGGAAAGAAGAAGTGAAGGGGTAAATGTTTCACTTTTTGTCATTGAATAATGTGCTCTGGGATTTGGGAAATGAGGTATTATAGGTGGTAGAGGGAAGAACCACAATGCCATGGTGAGAGTGATCTCTACAGAATGCAGACGGGGCAAGGAAAGGAAAATGTATTTTGGGGGAAATGGTGAAGGATGGCCCTTTGATTCTGGAGGTTGATGGGGTGGAAAAGTGAGGACAAGGATTTTGGGTTATTGCAGAGATTGTTAACCAGACGGGCAATATATCTTGAAGACGGTCGTGTAACATCACATGTGAAGATGACGAGCTCACTTGTACTCACTCTCTATTCAATGGAGTCAGTGTAGCATTGATCAAACAGACAACTAGTTACAATAACATAATTAACCATGGGACCCAACTATAAGACTATGATATTATAGCAATGTAAATAGTATCCATACACTTCGAGATGCGTCTCAACAGAAACTTAATCTTTATAATGCACATTATGTGCATTGACTAATAGAGCAGCACTTGGGCAATGGAGTTTGATCCAAGAAACCCCATTAGGGTGGTAGCAAGTGACTATCAATATTCTATGGTGACAGCTAGTTAGTGGCATTAAGGGCTGTAAAGATGATAGCAACATGACAGTTTGGAACAGTTCTCCCCTTAAAATCATTCCTGATCATCTCGTTAAGTTTAAAACTCAGGTTCCAACTACAATCAAGACTGAAGTGTTACAAACTGAAGTGAAGCGAGAAAGATTTGCAAGTACCCACTCTGTCTTTTAAAAACAAAAGCAGGAGATCACAGTTCAAAAGTGTTGAAGGATACACCAGAAAAACAGCAGTGGTTCAGGAATGTAACTCAACACCATCCTCCAAGGGCAATTAGGGATGGGCAACAGATGCTGGACTTGTCAGTTACGTTTACATCTCCAATTGAATAAAAACAGTGTTGGTAGCAAATGCCAGTTCCTGACTAGTTTATTGCAATGTAATACTGATTCATCATGCACTTAGATTGTATTTCATAATATAAAAATAAGTATTAGTTGTCTGTGTACTGCAATTGCATAAATGTAACCTTGTTTGTATGTTCTTGGTTGGTTGTATATTGTTTACCGTTTCCTCTTCATACCTGTGGTGATTTTGTTTATTGTTAGAAAACATTGAGAAACAGAACCATCAAAAAACCTGAACAGTGGGTTTTAATTGAAGATTGTTCAGTTAATTCTTCTCTTGTGTCCCAATCTTCTTTAAACAAATCTAAAAATGTAGTTGTTATTGACCTGCTTAAAAATTAAGGACAGAATTGCATTTATTTTTGATAAGCCTGGGCATTTTTTGTTTTTTATTTGAAGTGCTTCATCAGACAGCATATCTTTGAATTTGGAATCAGTAATGCTGTTGTAAATGCTGGGTCAGGACTGAAGGGAATGATTCTGCAATCCTGGGGAAAGTGGCTTAGGGATTGCTCTGCATACAAATGCACTAATACAATTGAAGTGGGGAGGTGACCTTTCTGAATCCTGCAAGGTCAACTGATTTTAATAATTCGTACATGCTCCCTGTGCAGCTGGAGTAATGTGCAGGCAGGGAATAACTTGTGACCTGCTGAATCCAGCCCATACAATATTTGGAGAATTGCATTTTGTGTTTAAAATGATGGAGTGAAAAATGTACATCCGTTAACACCTGCCTTTTGGTTGGGAAAAGTGCCCTTAAATGGCAAACGTCTGTAATTCTAAATCAACATTTTTGGGGAGGGTATTACGTGCTCTCAATATGTATTCATCAAAAACATGCAGAGTGGGCAGATCATTACATGATTCTGTGCATTAAACTGGTTTGTCTTCTGCCTTAGCATTTCTGAGCTCAATGTTCCAGCTCATGCCCTTTCTTGGGTTTAAACAGGTGACCTGTTCATTAGCTGAAAGTCACCTGATGCAGGAGCAGTGCTATGAAAGCTTGTGATTTCAAATAAACATGTTGGACTATAACCTGGTGTTGTGTGGCTCTAACCAAATTACTTTTGAATACTGTGTGGTGCCTTAGAAGTGAATGCCTTCCTTGTGGTTTTAAATTCAGTTGAGCTGTGACACTTATTGAGGATATTAATGAATTTCTAAATGTGAATTTAAGCAAGTCCAACTTCCACGCAACAGAAGGCAAGTTGCTATATGATTGCAACACCCAATAAAGGAGGAATGAACAAAGAAACACTTGGAAAACAAAAAAAACTCAAGAAAACCTCTGGAGCAACAGTTGGAAATAAATATCTATGTTTGGCTCCTGATTGCAGGATGTTTGGCTCCTTAGCAGTATGGTCATTGGTAACGTGTCAATGCAGCATTAATGATGTTAAACTGAGAGAGGCGCAGTAGTTTTGTGCTCCGTGGAGTCTCTTTAAAAATCCTAACGGCTGACACCTCAGCAATCCTAGGAATCTATCAGAGCTCAGATTGCTGGGCTCCTGTGGTGCCTTATGAACCCCTTCCAATATTGGTATCATAGTCATGATGGCAGAACCTTACCCAGGAGGATTTCTGTGGCTCCAACTCCATTCACGTCATCATCTCTGAACAACTCTAGAGAGGCTGGTAGCCCGTCACCAAGTCACCCTTTTTTTAAAATATGTGGACGGTCATATAATCCCTACAATGTGGAAACAGGCCCTTCAGCCCAACAAGCCCAGACACATTCCCCTCCCCCACAATAACCCATCTAATCTACATATCCCTGAACCTTATGAGCAATTTAGCATGGCCAATCCACCTAGCTCGCACATCTTTGGACTGTGGGATGAAACCGGAGCACCCGGAGGAAACCCACGCAGACACTGGCAGAATATGCAAACTCCACACAGACAGTTACCCGAGGCTGGAAGTGAACCTGGGTCCCTGATGCTGTGAGGCTGCAGTGCTAACCACTGAGCCACCATGTCGCCCTTGACACTGATCCGACTCCCTCAGAGCCAGCTCTCTGAATGAACAGAACCTCTGACATTTCCGTTTATATCTGTCAGCCAGAGATCCCTGATTGGAATTAATTAGCAGCCCCAGTCAGTGAACTTATATTCTATGATGTCAACCTGGCTGACCGCGATACAATCACTACACTTTCAACCCCACAAGGATTCAATGGCAGGAGACTTCCTTGTGCCTGGGCTAATTGAGGTCCTTAAGTGACCAATTAATGGTGTGGAAAGCTACCAGATATTCTGTACCCCCACCTCCCCCTATTGTCATTAACACAGCCTAGTCCTTGTGGTAATCTGTGGTCTCTCTACTTTGGAGAGCATGCAGACCTGTCAGCAATAATGCAGGTAGCTTGCACCTGATTTTCACTCTGCTTAAAATTCAGCCCATTATCTGTGATTCACTATGCTTTGGTGATGTTATGTGTAAGCTGTGAGATATGCTTCTAATGATCACATTAATGTGAAGGCTGTGAGGGTATGATAGAACATGTGAATGTGGTTCAGTTGATTGAGATTGTTGTCAGGTGACCTATGATGGTGAAGTGAATGGAGATGTGTATGAGACTCGTGACACAAATAGGATATATCATTTGAAGAAGTGCTAACTGACTTTGATCACTTGTGAGTGGTCAGTGAATTTCTTATGATTATTATCCCGAGGTTAAAGTGTGCTGTAAAACAACGGTATTCAACCAGTGTGCTGCAGCAAGGAGAGAAGTGTGGCACAAAATTCTTGCAAAGTCCAAAACTGCACTGATGTTCAGTACTGCAGTTGGGAAATCTGCTCACTGTGCAGTTTGTCTGCTCAGGCACACGTCTAAATATTAAGTTTGACCACGTGTAATGATCGGAGATCATATCTCTGGAGTGAGAAGAAATTTTGCACGTGCAATAAAGAGGCATGCAATTATTGAATTACTTTTGAACATTCTTGCCTGTCTGGACATGTTTTCACATTAGCATTGATTTTTAGAGTGAATATTTTTTGGAAAATTCTTTTTGCCCCAAACCTGAATGTCTTATCTGCTGAGAGAAGTTGACAAATAATTGAGTAGATTTTGAAAATGTCTGTTTTGCTGGTCAATGAGATCATAGCTGATCTGATAATACTCAACTCCACTGTCCTGCCCTTTCTCTCTAACCCTTGATTCCATTAACAATTACCAATCTGTCTGTCTCAGCCTTGAACATACATATTATTCTCAGCTCTACAGCCTTCTGTAGTAAAGAATTCCACAGATTCACTAACTTCGAAGCAAAGAAATTCCTCCTCATCTCTGCCTTAAAATGTGTGACCAATTATTCTGAGATTATCTCCTCTGGTCCCAGAATTTCCCACTGGGTTATCACTTTTTGCACTTATATTGTAAAGTCCCCTCAGAATTTTGCATTTCTCGGTAAGTTCAACTCTGCCTTCTTAACTGCAGTGAATACAGGCCCAAACTATTCAACCATTACTCATTAGATACTCCTTCCATATCTGGAATCAGCATTTCTGCTTATTTTTCCTCATATGTGAACTTTTGAGATCTGTGCTTAGCAGTAACTTCTGGAGCTGGAAGTCAGCGCTGTGCTCTTTGGAGAGGTGGCTTTGACAAAAATTTGCCCTAAATTAACTTGAACAATCTTCGCCGGACTGCTTCCAATGTCTGTATATCTCTGCTTAGATAAGGGACCAAAACTGGTCACTGTATTCCAAGAGAAGTCTAAATAGTACCTTGTATAATTTTAGCGAGGCCTTCCTATTTTTTATACTCCCATTTCCTTTGAAATAAATCCAACATTTTTATGTGCATTCCCTATTCCCACTAAATCTGAATGCTAGCTTTTAGTGGTACATGGATGACAATTCCCAAATGCCCTTCTACTGAAGCTTTTTACAGACTTTCTCCATTTCAGTAATATTCAGTCCTTTTATTCTTCTTGCTAAAATGCATAACCTTAAATTTTCCCACATTATGTTCCATCTGTCAAGTTCATATCAACTCACTTAATCTGTCTATATCCTTCTGTGGAGTCTTTGATTCATCCTCACCACTTTTCATCTATTTTTGTCACCCACGAACTTGGCAGTAATAAATTCACCGACCTTATCCAAAAATAGTAAATAATTGTGGACCCAGCACTGATCCCTGTGGTACCCACCAGTTGTAGGCATTTTCTGGATGGAAATCTCCTTCATCCCAACTCTGTCTTCAGTGAGTCAGCACACTCTTGATCCATGCTGCTAAACAATCTGAACACCATGGCTGTTTTAATGCAGCCTTGCATGTTGTACCTTACTGTTATAAATTGGAGGTTGACCCCAGCCACCCCTGAGATCTAAAACCGAAACACTCAATGAGGAGTGCCTCGCCCTATAATTGGTAAAAGGAATTTGAAAAGTGGCGTACTCTGCCTTTCTGCAACTTCTACTGGTTAAATAAAATAAATCCCTATCACTCACTTTGCAGTCAACAAGTAACAATTTATTTATCTAACTCTAACAGTGAACAGATTAACTCAACTATTAACAAATTGAATAAACCCCTCCTTACTACTGACTACTCTCAAATAAAACAAGTCCCACTTATATAAAATAAAATTTAATAAAATAGAATTTAGTCTCTCGAAATTATGGCCAAGTAACGTGTCTTCCAGAATGTTGCTCCTCTGTCAAATGTTATGTCAAGAACACCTTCTCTGTCAATTCATCTTTCAGGAATATTAAGTAGTTGTGCCATTGGTACCTTAGATACAGCACCATCTAAATATCAAAGACTTACAGAAGACTGTGAGAGTCAGCGATTCTCTCAAGAGCTGAGAGCTGTTAACTCTGGCAGATGGCAGTTAGTTCTCTTTGTCTTTGTCCAACTGCCCTCTTCTTTTATGCCCTTGATGACATATCAATTTCTTACAATAGGCTTGGCCCTATGTTGTCAAAATCAGCATACTTAAATTTAATTGGTTTTTGTAATCTAAGTGCCTGGTTGAAATTGATTATCTTAATTCAAAACTCATTATCTTGGTTCAAAATAAAAACAAAACTGCTGCTTGGCCTAACTATATGGCCTTTGGATGCAAATGTTTCAATTCGGATGCTGCCTGTGTACCTGCAAACTTCCAATCTGCTGCTCACAGACATCCATTGAAATCTCTAAGTATAGAAAAAGCACTTTGTCTTTTAAAGGGGCCATGCAATACTCTTCTCTCCCCCCCCCCCCCCCCCCCCAGCATTTTACAAACACCAAATTCTAACTTCCTAGATAACAAAGTGTTGCGCTGGATGAACACTGCAGGCCAAGCAGCATCTTAGAAGCACAAAAGCTGATGTTTCGGGCCTAGACCCTTCATCAGAAAAGGGGGATGGGGAGAGGATTCTGAAATAAATAAGGAGAGAGGGGGAGGCGGACTGAAGATGGATAGAGGAGAAGATAGGTAGAGAGGAGAGTATGGGTGGGGAGGTAGGGAGATCTAACTTCCTGCCTCCCAATCCACATGTCCTCTACCTAACTTCGCAATACCTCCCACTTTTAGGAAAAAAATAAACTAACATTATGAAAATATGGTTTCTTTATTCTTATAAAGTCTTAACCCCATTATATTACTAGATCAATATCTCAGTAATCTAGAGTTACACACTTCATAGTAATTCTATATGTGTATAGATAATTGAACAGTACTGTTTTTATCTTGTATAAAAATTATTCTTTTAAACCAGTGACAATGTACTGCAATAATATTTTCATGATCTGCAACATGTATAGTCTGTAAATTAAATGCCTGTAACATAAGACTCTAACAAAATAGTCTAGTGTTCTTGTCCTTAAATCTTTCTAGAAATGTCAAAGGATTGTGATCAGTATACACAAGTGTCTCTGCATTGTTTGAAATGTAAACGTTAAAATGTTCTAAGGCCGATACCAAATTCAGTAACTCTTTTTCAATAGTTGAATATTGTTTGCCTGCCGATATTGAGTCTTTTTTTGAAAAACAACCGTTTGGCTTTTGAATTCCATAGCTGCAACACCTACTTGGCTTGCATCAATGCCGACTTTGAAGGGTTTCAAACAATCTAGTGTGGCTAAAACTGGTGTGGTGGCTAACGCTGCTTTTAATGTTTCAAATTCCCCCCGGCATTGTTCTGTTCACCAAAATTCCACGTTCTTTTTTAACAAATCCGTCAATGGTACCACCATGCCACTAAAGTTTGGTATAAATTTCCTGTAGAATCCTCTCAATCCCAACAGTCACAGTGCTTCTTTCTTCTTCAATGATGGTCTTGGAAATTCCTCAGTGTCATCCATCTGTGTCCGATGTTGTACCCTAAGAGTGTCACTTCTTCCTTAGCAAATTCTGTCTTTGCCAAGTTTATGATCAACTTTGCCTTCTGTAGACTCTCAAAAAGTTCTGTCAAATGTTCCATGTGATCTTTTCACTAATGGCTAAAGATCACGAAGTTATCTATGTAGACTGCACAATTGGTGAATCCTGCAACAATTCTGTTCATAAGTCTTTGATAAGTGGCTCATGCATTTTTCATTGCAAAAGACATTACTTTAATTTGATATAGCCCATTTGGGGTTAGAAAAGCAGAAACTTCTTTTTTTTTCCTCTAACAAAGGCACTTGCCAGTAACCGTGATGTAAGTCCAACTTTGTGTTGTAAGTGGCTTGTCCTACTTTTTCCACAGTCGTCCAGCCTTGGATTTGGGTATGAGTCAGATTTGGTCAGAATGTTAACCTTCCAATAACTTACACAGAATCATAATGTACCACCAGGTTTGGGAGCCAATACAAATGGTAAACTCCATTCACTTTTACTCAGCTCTCTAACGTCTTCGTGGAGCATCAATCCCACTTCCTTCTGAACTTGCGCTGCTTAGAGAGGATCAAGCCTGTAGGGGTATTGTTTTATCAGCACAGCATTCCCTGTGTCAACCTCATGTGTGTCACGTTAGTCCTCCCCATTCTATTTCTATGTATGTCCTCACAGCACTGCAACAACTTTTTCAATTCAGTTCCTTGTTCCTGGGACAGAGAGCTCACTATCCTACCCCACTCCTTAAGGACTTTCTCATTATTTAATATATCCTGAGGCACATCAGAATCCAAGTCACATAGATTTGATTCCTCACTCTGTGTGGCAGTAACTAATATCTGGTTTCTCTGGTTCCCATTCCCCGACATAGTAATATTTCAGCATGTTCACATGACACCCCCAATAATATTTTTTACCTTTCTGCCATCTTTACCAGATAATTCACCTGACTTAATTTCTTCTCAATCTCATGGGGACCGCTAAATCTTGTTTTGAAGGGATCTCTTACCATTGTAACAAGAACAATACTTTCCCCCAGACCTCCCCCTGACGGAAGACGAATGGTCAGTCCTCAGCAAGGGGCTCACCTTTGTCCCCCTCCACCCACACATCAACGAATACCAGTCACGTGTGGACATCACGCACTTTTTCTGCCGCCTCCACCTCCACTCTTACTTCTTTAACCATGAGCCTAACCCTCCCTCCACTGACCCCTTCACCCGCCTCCAACACAAGTCCTCCTCCTGGACACCACCCCCAGGCCTCCTACTCTCTTCATCTCCAACTGCCATCGAGACATAAACTGCCTCAACCTCTCCACCCCCTCACCCACTCCAACCTCCCCTGCAGGCAGAACAGGCAGCCCTCGTGCTCCCCCCGCTCCAATCCCAGCCTCACCATCAAACCCACAGACAAGTGAGGCGCAGTTGTAGTATGGGGCACTGACCATTACATTGCTGAGGCCAGACGCCAACGTTCCGACATGACCTCCTACCGCCCCCTTGAGCATGACCCCACCCCCAAGCACCAAACCATCATCTCCCAAACCACCCATGATCTCATCATGATAGGTGACCTCCCACCCACAGCCTCCAACCTCATTGTTCCCCAACCCCGCAAGGCCTGCTTCCATCTCCTTCCCAAAATCCACAAACCCACCTTCCCTGGTCAACCTATTGTCTCTGCCTGTTTCTGCCCCACCGAACTCATCTCCACCTATCTGGACTCCATTTTCTCCCCCTTGGTCCAGGAACTCCCTACCTACGTCCATGACACCACCCATGCCCTCCACCTCCTCCAGAACTTCCAATTCTCCAGTCCCCAACACCTCATTTTCACCGTGGACATCCAGTCCCTTTACACCTGCATTCCCAATGCAGATGGCCTACAGGCCCTCCACTTCTTCCTGTCCCACAGATCCAACCAGTCCCCCTCCACCGACACCCTCATCCGCCTAGCCAAACTAGTCCTCACCCTCAACAACTTCTCTTTCAATTCCTTCCACTTCCTACAGACAAAGGGGGTGGCCATGGGTACCCGCATGGGCCCAAGCTATGCCTGCCTCTTTGTAGGTTATATGGAACAGTCCCTCTTTCACACCGACACTGGCCCTAAACCCCACCTCTTCCTCCGTTACATTGGCTGTATCGGCACCGCCTCATGCTCCCAAGAGGAGCTCAAACAGTTCATACATTTCACCAACACCTTCTACGCCAACCTTCGGTACACCTGGACCATCTCCAACACATCCCTCACCTTTCTGGTCCTTTCTGTCTCCGTCTCAGGCAACCAACTACAAACCGCTGTCCATTTCAAGCCCACTGACTCCCACAGTTACCTGGAATACACCTCCTCCCACCCACCTTCCTGCAAAAATTCCATCCCCTATTCCCAATTCCTTCGCCTCTGCCGCGTCTGCTCCCAGGTTGAGGCATTCCACTCCCGCACATTCCAGATGTCCGCGTTCTTGAAGGACCGCAACTCTTTCTCGCCCCCCCCACCAGCAGTGGTCAAGAACGCCCTCAGCCGTGTCTCCCGCATTTCCCGCAACACATCCCTCACACCCTGCCCCCGCAATAACCACCATAAGAGAATCCCCCTAGTCCTCACATACCACCCCACCAAACTCCGGATACAACGCATCATCCTCTGACACTTCCACCATCTACAATCCGACCCCACCACTAAAGACATTTTCCCAACCCCACCCTTGTCTGCCTTCCGTAGAGACCACTCTCTATGACGCCCTTGTCCGCTCCACACTCCCCTCCAATCCTGGCACTTTCCCCAACAACCACAGGAAGTGGTACACCTGCCCCCACACCACCTCCCTCACCCCCATCCCATTAAGCAGATGTTCACCTGCACATCCGCCAATGTGGTATACTGCATCCGCTGTACCTGGTGTGGCTTCCTCTTCATTGGGGAAACCAAGTGGAGGCTTGGGGACCACTTTGCAGAACACCTCCGCTCGGTTCGCAATAAACAACTGCACCTCCCAGTCGTGAACCATTTCAACTACCCCTCCTGTTCCTTAGACGACATGCCCATCCTGAGCCTCCTGCAGTGCCATAATGATGCCACCCGTAGGTTGCAGGAACAGCAACTCATATTCCGCTTGGGAACCCTGCAGCCTAATGGTATCAATGTGGAGTTCACCAGCTTCAAAATCCGCGGCCCCCCCCTCAACCACCCCCTCGCTGCATCCCAAAACCAGCCCACCTCGTCCCCGCCTGCCTAACATGTGCTTCCTCTCACCCATCCCCCTCCTCCCACCTCAAGCTGCACCTCCATTTCCTACCTACCAACCTCATACTGCCCCCTTGACCTGTCCATCCTCCCCAAACTGACCTATCCCCTCCCTACCTCCCCACCTGTACTCTCCTCTGCACCCATCTTCTGCTTTATCCATCTTCAGTCTGCCTCCCCCTCTCACCCTATTTATTTCAGAATCCTCTCCCCATCCCCTTTTCTGATGAAGAGTCTAGGCCCGAAACATCAGCTTTTGTGCTCCTAAGATGCTGCTTGGCCTGCTGTATTCATCCAGCCCCACATTTTGTTATCTTCAATACTTGATCCCCACGGGCAGACAGGCAAATTTTAGATTTCTTATCTGCTTCTTGCTCCATTATTTCCTGTGCCGCATTCAGATGTTGTCTACTATTTCACCTACTCTGTGTAATCTTTCTCGCGCTTTAGATAAATAATCTAACTGTGAGATCTCTGACTTTGGATCGATCAACATTTCTGTAATTAATTTTAAAGGCCCTTTTACTTCATGTATGAATATCAATTCAAATGGAGTAAACCAAGTCAATTCATTTGGACCATCTCTAATAGCAAATAACATAAATGAGGTTTATCCCAATCATTTGCTAATCCTGCCAGTAAGCCCTCAGCACTGTCTTTAGGATCTGATGCCACCTTTCCAATGCTCCCTCAGGTTCAGGATGATAAATGCTTGAATTAAGGTGTTTGATGTCTAAACTTGCCATGACCTTCTTAAATAATTTAGCAGTAAAATTGGTCTGACTGAATCCCCCTGGTTAGTCCATAACGGGTAGAGAAAGCAATCAACTCCTCCATAATCGTCTTTGCCTTGACATTCCACAGCGAAATTACCTCCAGAAAACTGGAAGACACATCCATTATGGTTAGCAAATACTGGCTCCCACTTTTGATTTTAGGGAAGGGACCTCTACAGTCAATAATAACCAACGTAAAAGATTCTTCAAATGTGTGAACTGGTTCCAAAGGCGCTTGTTTTATTACTGCCTGAACCATGACTAGGCTGTGCACTCTCCTGCAGCTCCTCGGCTTTTCTTTACTGACGCCACTGGTTTAGCCTTTTTTACCAACTTCTTTTCCCCAGTGCCTTTCTTAAACCACCAGCACCGTGACTTTGTGTCCCACCTTATTGTAGCGAGAACACCTGAGGTCTTTCGTCGCTTTTTCACCCGTTTTGGATTTCTTCTTTCACTCGTGGTGAACTGTTCCGTGTAATCTACTTTTTGTTTTCATTGGAGGATCTCTCTCTTTCCCAATTTCTATCTCTCATGGAATGAAATTGCTGTTGGAAGCTAGATTGTGATTTATGCTCTAATACATATTCATCCACCATCTCTGCAGCTCTTTTTGCTGTTTTAACTTTCTGTTCCTCAAAATGAGTTCTTATCATTTCTGGAGGTGAATTTTTAAACTCCTCCAACAGAACAATATCCCTAAGATTCTCGTACATCTTTTCTATCCTTAAATCTCTCACCCATCTATTGAAGTTGGTCTGTTTAATTCTTTCAAACTCGATGTAAGTATGATCCGACCCCACCACCAAAGACATTTTTCCCACCCCACCCTTGTCTACCTTCCGGAGAGAGCATTCCCTCCGTGACTCTCTTGTTTGCTCCACACTCCCCTCTAACCCCACCACACCCGGCACCTTCCCCTGCGACCACAGCAAGTGCTACACCTGCCCCCACACCACCTCCCTCACCAAGGCCCCAAGATGACTTTCCACATCAAGTAGATGCTCACCTGCACATCCGCCAGTGTGGTATACTGCATCTGCTGTATGCTGTGTGGCTACCTCTACATTGGGGAAACCAAGCGGAGGCTTGGGGACCGCTTTGCAGAACACCTATGCTCAGTTTGCAGTAAACAACTGCACCTCCTAGTCGCAAACCATTTCAACTCCCCCTCCCATTCCTTCGACAACATGTCCAATCTGGGCCTCCTGCAGTGCCATAATGATACCACCTGTAGGTAGCAGGAACAGCAACTCATATTCCGCTTGGGAACCCTGCAGCCCAATGGTATCAATGTGGACTTCACCAGCTTCAAAATCTCTCTCCCCCCCCACTGCATCCCAAAACCAGCCCAGCTTGTCTCCGCCTGCCTAACGTGTTCTTCCTCTCACCTATCCCCTCCTCCCACCTCAAGCTGCACCTCCATTTCCTGCCTACTAAACTCATCCCACCCCCTTGACCTGTCTGTCCTTCCCGGACTGATCTTTTCCCTCCCTACCTCCCCACCTGTACTCTCCTCTGCCCCTATCTTCTCCTCTATCTACCTTCAGTCCGCCTCTCCTCTCTCCCTATTTACTTCAGAATCCTCTACCCATCCCCCTTTTCTGATGAAGGGTCTAGGTCCGAAACGTCAGCTTTTGTGCTCCTAAGATGCTGCTTGGCCTGCTGTGTTCATCCAGCTCCACACTTTGTTATTTTCGATGCAAGTATGACCGGGTTCCTTCCATATATTTCTGAATGGTTGTCTATTTGCTTCTGGCACCAATTTATCGGCAGGCAAAAAAAAAAGCCTGTTTTACTCCTTCAAATTCTTCTGACACTGCCTCTGACAGCACTGCAAACACCTCAATAGCTCTGACTACCAGCTTGGTTTGAATTAACATTACCCACATAGACTTTGGCCAGTTTATCTGTTTTGCCAGTTTATCAAAGGAAGTGAGAGAGGCTTCTTCTACATCTTTTTCATCAGATTTTGGTAATGTTTTCACATATTCGTATATTTCCCTGCTGGGCTTTTTGCTATGATACATTTGCTCATCATCAATCTCCTATTCACTAAGTCTACCTTCTACTTTCATCTCTACCCTGTTATGTTGACTTTTGCTGTCTAATTGCCAACTCCTCATGTTCAAACTGTCTTTTTCCCCCCCTTTTTCCTTTTATGTTTAAGCTGCTTCATCTTTTCCAACTCAAACATTCTTTCCCCTTTTTTTAATCTTCTAACTCCAATTGTCTTATTTGCAACTTAATTTTTTCTAAATCCACTGCACTTGACAGTTTCGCTGGTATACCTGAATGCTGGACTAACTCCGTTACAGTTTCAGCTTTCTTCTTACCCTTAGTTAAACCCAATTCTAGCCTGTTTGCTAATTGTAAAAGTATTCCCTAAACAGCATTTATAAACTTTCTTGGCAAATTTGGGAAGCGACCTTAGTCCCCCGAAAGCTCATTTTAAGAGCCATTTCCCCACTTTTGATTTGATTTAACTAACAACAAGCAATCAAAATTGAACAGATTTTCCACTTCTCACCTAAGTTTTATTTAAAGATCTAGAACGCTATTCTGCATGTCTGTTTAAATCTGCTGGGACCATTTATACCTTCAGTCTGTTCAGATCTGTCCAAATCCATTCAGATCCGTCCAAAACCCAGACACGGGGTCCCATTCTGTTATAAAGTGGAGGTTGATCCACTCCCCCCCCCCCCCCCCCCCACCGCCCCCCCAACCCAAGAACTAAAACCAAAACATTCAATTAGGAGTGCCTCACCCTATAATTGGTAAAAAGAATGTGAAAAGTGGTGTAACCTGCCTTTCAGCAACTCCTAGTGGTTAAACAAAATAAATCCCTGATATTCACTTGACAAACAACAAGTAACAATTTATTTAGGTCACTCCTAACAATAAACAAATTAACTAAATTATTAACAAACCAAATAAACCCCTTCTAACTACTATTTCTGAATAAAACAAGATTTTAATGGTATGTTGGTCCAATAAATACAAATCCCACTCATGCAAAATAAAATTATATAAAAAAATTATAGATTTAGCCTCTTGAAATTACAGCCAGATTACGTATCTTCGAGAATGCTCTGTGCCTTCTCAGTCAATTCTTCTATCAGGAATACTAACTAGTTGTGCCATTGGTACCTTTGATATTTAGATGGTGCTTTATCTAAGACATAGAGAAAACTGTGAGAGCCAGCAGTTCTCTTGAGAGCTGTTGACTCTGGCAGATGGCAGTTGGCAGTTGGATCTCCTTATCTTTGTCCAACTGCCCTCTTCTTTTATACCCTTGATGGCATATCAGTTTCTTTTACTAGGATTGGTCCTATGTTGCCAAAACCACCATATTTAAATTGAATTGGTGTTTGGCATCTAAGTGCTTGGTTCAAATTGATTGGCTAAATTCAAAATTTGTTGTCTAGTAACAAAACAAAACCGCTGTCTGGCCTGCTCAACTCGGGTACTTTCTGTGTACCAGCAAACTTTCAATATGCTGCTCACAGTTATCCATTTAAATCTCTAAGCATAGATACCACACATCATCTTTTAAAGGGACCATGCAATTCTTTTCTGCCCCTGCCCTAGCATTTTACAAACACCAAATTCTAACTCCCTGCCTCCCAGTCCTCAAGTACTGTGCCCAACTTGCTGCAGCTGTCAAACATCTACACCTGTCAAACAACCTTTGGAAATCTAAATGTCTTACATCCACTGGCCTCCTTTTATCTATACTGTTTGTTTTCTTTTACAAAGAATTCTAATAAATTTGTTTCTTCTTGATCAAGTATTGCTGATTCTGCTTGATGAATGTTTCTACACACTCAAGATCTTTACAACAGCCTCTAACATTTTCAGTGACAGATGTTAAGCTGACTGGCTCATAGTCCTTAAGTTCTCTCATTCCCTTTGAGTAAAGGTGTTGTATTAGCAGATTTCAAATTGCCTGGAACTTTTCCAGAATCTAAAAATTCTTTGAAGATTACTATCAGTGCATCCACCATCCCTGTAGCTGCTTCTAATAACATGATAGGATGCAACACATCAGCTATCAGCCTTTGAGACCATTTGCTTCCTTAGTTGTTTCCTCTGTGATAGTTTTGTGTTAATTTAACCCCACCTGACACCTTTTGTTCTTTGATTATTTACTATTTTTGAATGTTATTGATGTTTTCTACAGTGAAGAGTGATGCAAAGTATTTAGTCATGTTTTCTCCTGTTCCCTCTTTCCATTTTATTATTCCCTCAGCCTCATTTACTATTCTTCCATCTGTTTTGATGAATGCAAAACAGAAGATTTCAACAGCATGTTTTTTCATTCAGCAGTACACATTTCTTATGAGGGAGTGTTGTTTAGCATGTTTTTCTTTTTGAAACACATTGTGTGCTAAGTGAGGGGGAGCTGTACTCTACCATTGGTCCACATAGCTATGTCCTCTCACTGTCTTTGTGTGTCTGGAGGGTCTCCTGCCCCCTTCAGATAGAGGACCTCATGTATAGTGTCTAAGCATTTTAGAGTTTGTGCACACACCATGTTGTGTCTTTATTGTTTTGCCCACTGTTTCCTCTGTCAGAATGACACTGGGGATGACTGCCAACACCTGATCTATGCAGAACATTCTTTAAGAGCTCTGCATGGTGTTAAATTTGTGGAGAATGACCCAGCATCAGTTCAATTATTTTTCTTAAATCAAAATACTTCCCTTCTCAGAGGTGCAAGCCATGTTTAACTTTTGAGAAACCACTCACTATATTGCCACCCCCCACCCAACTTAAAATGCAATGAATGGGAAGAAAGGTCATTCAAATGAGCAGACAGCATGAAGTTGATATGCTGCCTGCATCATAATCAATAGAGATAACAAGGTGTAGTGCTGGATGAACACATCAGGCCGAGCAGCATCAGAGGAGCAGGAAAGGTGACGTTTTGGGTCTAGTCTCTTTTTCTGAAGAAGGGTCTAGACCCGAAACGTCAGCTTTCCTGCTCCTCTGATGCTGCTTGGCCTGATGTGTTCATTCAGCTCTGCACCTTGTTATCTCAAATTCTCCAGCATTGACAGTTCCTACTATCTCATAATCAATAGACATGGGTTCACAGCGTAACTGTCATAAAGCCAGATTTTTATTGCGAGGCAGAGGCTTTTATTTATTAAAGGGTTAGGATGTTGATACTTGCGTTGGCATTTATTGCCCATTCCTAGTTGCTGTTGAGAAGGTTGCGATGAGCTGCCCACTTTGACTCGCTGGTGGGCCCCACAGAGTAGAATTTAATTTTGAAACAATTTTAAGAAGTGATTGAAGCAATCTAATAGAAAGATAACTCCAAACTTTTAAGTCCTAAACTGAAAGAAGGAACTCTGACAACGCTGGGGATCACTTAGCATGAGAAAACAACAATATCAATAACTTTCATAGAAAAGTTATGTACATTTAGAAAACAAATTGTCATGACATTGTAGTTGGAGAGTAATGGATTCTGATCCAAAGAAGGAAATACTAGGAGGGGCAATCAATGGCTTGCCTTCAGTCCAGAGTCTAGATGACCCTGAAACAGTGTTCCGAAAGTGCAAGTGTTCAGAACTTGTGGAGAAAACAATGGCTTCAATCTCTCTGATTTTTAACTGGAACATTTTGGGACATATTCTCATCTGAATTTCAAACAGTTAGCTGAGAACACAGACAGAGGAATGGGCAAGAACAATTGTGTAGATTTGTGAATAGTGGTAAATGTTGTGTAGTCATTGTGTACATGGAATATTGCATGTCAAATGGTTATTTTTGCTAAGCAGAAAGCATGTGGATGAGGGAGGTGGGTAAAAGCACATATCCCTGGGATACTCCACAGGAATTCAGAAAAATAGGGTTACGGATATTTTTAATCAGTGTTTCAAATGTTATGACACACCTCTGGAGCAGGTGGGACTTGAAACTGGGGTTCCTGGCTCAGAGGTACGGACACAATCACTAAGGTTATATCAGACAAGAACGTTTTGTCTATTTTGGTAAGCAAGGGAGGGAATGTGGGGGAGATATCTGAATGGATAGTCCTAATCAATTCAATAAAAAAGGAGAACGGACTACTTAGCGGAGGAGAGGAAGGATGGAACAGGGTGAGCGGCTTAAGGAGGCAGTTTCAGTTTGTGAAACGAAGCTTAGGGTATATGTTTTCCCTCCAGGTGATCTTGCAGTCAGTGTTAGTGGAACAGACTCAACCCCTGTAATGCTTGATATGATCCAACCAGACCTGGTGATGGATAGATAAACTAGCTGCTCAGATTGCTGTAGTCTACATTTCTTGGTTATGAAGATGGGAGTGAGAGAGAGTCAAGTGTGACAGGAAGGAACTTCAGGTATTATTGGGACAAAGTAATCAAAGATTGGCAGGAAGGAGCAATTGAGAAGATTAATCATTGCAGAAGTATCACATGAACTGGGGGCCAAAAGCTAGGATTTCGATTGCTTTGACACTTGGCATTGTGTCTGATCGTGACTAGCAGAATATCTTTCTTTAAAGTGATAACTTTAGAATCGTGCCTGATAACCAGTGAAACAAAATCCTTAGGAGTTTTTGAACTGAGGTTAATGGCAAAGTTAAGGCAGTATAGGAATGAGGAGCTCAGTGACTTTTTATTGTTTGAGATGCATGCCCTTACAATTTTGTACTCCGTTTATCTTTCATAAAACATGTCTAAAACTAACTTCTTATATTTATCCAAAGTTTCTTTTTGCTTTTGGGAGGGAAGTAGATTAGATGTGTTATTTTTAGCGTAACGTAGTTTTATATTTGTATTGCAATGCATATTCCTATTTGTTTAGAAAAGGAAAAGGGTCAGCGAAAACCTTTTCTACGTAGGACCATTTAAGGGCTATTGCTATTCCTGTCCTTCTATCGACAATGAAAGTGAAATGCCAGTAGATGGCAGTATGAACTCATCAAATGCTTCCTTGGCCGTGTCATTTTGTTTTCGCAAAATATTTCTTTTGCGGGGTGGAGGGGGTTGTGGTGCGTGAACAAGTGATCTTGTTTTGTATATTAATTTTATTTCTGCCATTGTAAACATTTTGCGTTGTAAATGTTAAAAAGGCTAGTGGCTTGTTTCTATACGGTTAACATATTACCATTTATCAACATAATCGTTTATCATTGTGCATTGTAAAAGTAGTCATTTGTTATAATTTGAATGTAAATTGCACTTAGGTTTTACAAATAAGGTGACAGACTTGCATAAGAGAAATTGCAGGGTTCATCTCCTTTCTTTCATACTTCATTCATTACGTTCTGAATTAAATACATCTTATTAAACAAGTAGCATGTCCAATGATGATATTGTAATGGCAAATTACTCTCCCTATTATAAGTATATTTTTAATTCACAGGCATTAATTTGTCATTAAGAACCATTAGTTTAGCACTTTTATGTGATGAACGTGATCTGTAAGATACAGCTTGCTGTGAGACATGCAATGGCAACGGCTACTTTTGCTGTAATACCCTGCAGCTGCTTTACATTATTAAAGAAAGATAATGAATGCCTTGCAAAGTCATTGTGATGATCAGTGGGTTACAAGGATTATCCCATTGGTGAGCAATGACCTGGTGATAAAGAAACAAGTGGGTTATTAAGTTCTTGCAAGCAGGTTTTCTACTTCAGTAATTTTTCTGCTAGCCAGTTTCAGTGCATTGAGTAGTCCCAGTAAAATTAAGGCAAATTAGTAACCTGTAAAGTTCAGATTAGAACTTTTTGGAATTCTATTTTTTGTTTGTAGAACTCCAGGCCTAATGGGTTGAGGACAGAGAGTGTGGTTGCAAATTCCTCATATGCCTTTTGCAGTGTGTAAAGGTCAGATTTTATGACAAATAATTCAAATACAGGCAAATTCTATGTAACATCCCTGTTAAGTCGGCTTATTATTGTCTTCTAATTTTTAATTCTTATGTCATAGTGTTAGTAACAATAGTAAACCACTCAGCTTCATATTTCTAGATGGAATTGCCAAACAAAAAAAATGTTTCCATGTCAGATTTGAACATGTATATCAATCTAGATTTTATAGCCTTTTGGCGAGTGAGTTCCGAATTTCCACTCCCTTTTATATGGAAAGAGACCTCTTGCCCAGAGGGTGGTGAGCCTGTGGGATTCTCTGCCCCAGAAAGTGGTCGAGGCCAAATGTTGAAAGGTTTCAAGAGGTCGCAAGATGTAACTCTTAGGGCCATATGAGGGTGAAGCAGAAATAAAATACAGAGTTGGATGATCAGCCATGGTGTCATTGAATGCTAGAGCATGCTCAAAGGGTCAAATGGCCTTACTGATGTTCCTATTTTCTACATTTCTGTAAAATATGAAGCTCCTGATTTTCATACTTTTGTTATTCAAAGAATATGCTGCCTCGTTTTGGATTTCCCCACCCAGTTTGCCACATTGGACACCCAGTTTTGAGTAAACAGTCCAGAAATAAATACAGCATCTGATTTGATTAATATTTTATAAATGAGATGGAAGAAGAACAACATAAATAAAGGGACTAGCAATAATGTGTACTGATTATAGAAAGAATGGCTATGACAGCAAAAAGGAACAGGGATGAGATAATATGGATATAACTGAGTCATAATCAGTGACGGATTATTAACTGGCAACTACTGTAGTTCACAATTGAAATGAAGATACAAAGTGGGGAGAAAATGACATATTCTGGTATGCTGCTGATTACCAATTTAGCAGTTTGGATATTGAATGATTGAGTGAGAGAGTCAGAAGCAATTAAAAGCTTCTTTAGTTGATCAGGGATTTTTTTCAGATAATAATTGGAGCAAGAATGGGCCATTTGGCCTCTTGATCCTGCACAAACCATTCAAAAAGATCATGGCCGATCTGATATCGGAGCAAATACTGCAGATGCAAGAACCTTTGCTGCAAACAAAAAAAATGCTGGAGATCACAGCACCTTCAAATTGTGAACCCTTTCCTTCCCTTTCTTTTGGATTTGCTAGTGATATTCTCTGTCATTGTGTCCTCTCTTCCCCACCCAAGTGGGCCTGTCTGTTATTTCTACTCTGTCACCCAGACATACTGTTGTTCTGCATTCTCATATTCTAAGCAGTTAATCTGAACTATCAACTCCCCCAGCACTCAACATACCCCCAAATGCATAATACATAAATGCTGCCCCCTCCATATTTCAATTCAGCTCTGTGAAGAGTCATCCAGACTCAAAATATTAACTTGCTTTCTGTCCATGGATACTGCCTGACTGCTGTGATCGCCAGCATTTTTTTGTTTATTTTCAGTCATGTTTGTCTGATTGTGGCATCAACTCTACTTTCCAGACTGACCCCAACTTGAGTTGAATAGACTAAGAGCTGTAATGATTATGGTATTTAGCAATCTTTTAGAACTATTAGAGAAGTGAAAATTGGCAGCATGTGGGTCGCAGAAAACAATTACGATATTGCATTCTGATGGCACCAAAGTAAAAGCAACATGATAGGGTTTTGACTCACTCATATAGTAAGAACTGCCCCTGCTAGAGTAAGAGATAACACAGTGTGTAGCTGGAAGAACACAGCAGGCCAGGCAGCATCAGAGGAACAGGAAAGTTGATGTTTCGGGTTGGGACCCTTCTTCAGAAATTATTGAAGGGAAGGAGGCTCCACTGCTGCCTGGCCTGCTGTGTTCCTCCAGCCCTGCACAGTGTTATCTAGTACTGGGCTTTAGCAGTATGGACTTGGAAGTTTTAAGAAGAGTTGAGAAACGTTACTGCAGGGGGAAAAGGAAAAATTGTACTAGTTTGAAAGCAATTCTTAGACGAAGAAAGAAAATGAATTCTGGTTTTTACAATGCCTGTACAGTTATCCTAATTACCAGACAGTTGAAGAAGAGGAGTAAATTTTCCATCATTATTATAGATGATCAGAATAGTTTCTGATGCCGGCTGAAGGACAGTTCAGAACCTAGAATGAAATCTGGCTGAAGAGAATAAAGTGTGTGGCTGGATGAACACAGCAGGCCCAGCAGCATCTCAAGAGCACAAAAGCTGACGTTTCGGGCCTAGACCCTTCATCAGAGATGGGGATGGGGTGAGGGTTCTGGAATAAATAGCGAGAGAGGGGGAGGCGGACCGAAGATGGAGAGAAAAGAAGATAGGTGGAGAGGAGAGTATAGGTGGGGAGGTAGGGGGGGGAAATAGGTCAGTCCAGGGAAGACGGACAGGTCATGGAGTTGGGATGAGGTTAGTAGGTAGGAAATGGAGGTGTGGCTTGGGGTGAGAGGAGGGGATGGGTGAGAGGAAGAACAGGTTAGGGAGGCAGAGACAGGTTAGACTGGTTTTGGGAAGCAGTGGTGGGAGGGGAAGAGCTGGGCTGGTTGTGTGGTGCAGTGGGGGGAGGGGACGAACTGGGCTGGTTTTGGGATGCGGTGGGGGAAGGGGAGATTTTGAAGCTGGTGAAGTCCACATTGACACCATTGGGCTACAGAGTTCCCAAGCGGAATATGAGTTGCTGTTCCTGCAACCTTCGGGTGGCATCATTGTGGCACTGCAGGAGGCCCATGATGGACATGTCATCTAAAGAATGGGAGGGGGAGTGGAAATGGTTTGCGACTGGGAGGTGCAGTTGTTTATTGCGAACCGAACAGCAACTCATATTCTGCTTGGGAACCCTGCAGCCCAATGGTATCAATGTGATCTTCACCAGTTTCAAAATCTCCCCTTCCCCCACCGCATCCCTAAACCAGCCCAGTTCGTCCCCTCCCCCCACTGCACCACACAACCAGCCCAGCTCTTCCCCTCCACCCACTGCATCCCAAAACCAGTCCAACCTGTCTCTGCTTCCCTAACCTGTTCTTCCTCTCACCCATCCCCTCCTCCCACCCCAAGCCGCACCTCCATCTCCTACCTACTAACCTCATCCCACCTCCTTGACCTGTCCGTCTTCCCTGGACTGACCTATCTCCTCCCTACCTCACCACCTATACTCTCCTCTCCACCTATCTTCTTTTCTCTCCATCTTCGGTCTGCCTCCCCCTCTCTCCCTATTTATTCCAGAACCCTCACCCCATCCCCATCTCTGATGAAGGGTCTAGGCCCGAAATGTCAGCTTTTGTGCTCCTGAGATGCTGCTGGGCCTGCTGTGTTCATCCAGCCTCCCATTTTATTGCCTTGGATTCTCCAGCATCTGCAGTTGCCATTATCTCTGGCTTAAGAGACTTCATTTTTTATATGTTTTGAATTTGATTTGTTGGAAATTCTACTGAAACAAATGAAGGAGTTTAGTTTTAACAGTACCATAGAAGTTTATTATACAAAATAAATTAAAACAAAAAACGTAATTGACGTATAGCATAGTTTGAAAGATTGGAAAACACACACAACAAAACAAAGTATCATCTATTACCCAACACCATCTTTTTATATTTAATCAAAATCCAGGGAAAAACATTATTTTCCTACCCAATCTGTGGGTTTGACTTAATTACTTCTTCTCATAGGGCAGGAACTGAGTTGTGAAGTATTTTCCCTCGAACGCTTTCATAACTGAGATCTTAGACTTTCTCAGCTTTGAGTGGAACTGATCTGAACATTCTCCTTTTCTAGCGAAGCCTGTACTTATTTCTGACCTCAATCAAGCCTTCTTCAAACTGAACCCAAATGCAGTTGAACTGAATTCTTTTTAAAAACTTGTTCATCCTGGATTCTGCTACAGCTAATGACTTAATGTTTTCTCTCCCCATTGTAAACTTCCACAGTATAAACAAACTTTCATTAATAATTCAAGGATCCTTGCAGTCACCTGCTTCCTGGCATGTATGAGGTTAAAACCATAGTTGATAAAGACTAGCCTAAGAATCTTTTGATCTGTTCAAAATAGCCCAACACTCATATGCCATAAATTTGAAATCCAAACTGTAAAATCAAGAAATTCATGTGTATAAATACCATATCTTTCATCACAAGGTATATTAAATAGATTATTTTTGTTAGTTTCACGGACGACCGCAAAAGTTCTGGTGATTGTAAATGAGGTTAAGGAATCCATAATACATATAAATGTTTAATCCAGAAGTATAGGGTCCTGGATCAAATGGAATCTGTTGCTTAAATTCTCAAGGATACAAAAAGGTTTTTGTTTATTAGGGAGATATGGCATCGCTGGCTGGGCTGGCATTTATTGCCAGTCACTAGCTGCCCTGGAGGAAATAGTGGTGAGCTGTCTTCTTAAACTGCAACAGTCCATTTTGTGATAGATCCACAATGCCATTAGGAAGATATTTCTGGATTTTGATCCAGTGATTCCAAAGCAATGGTGATACATGTTACACGTCAGGATGGTGAGTGCCTCACAGTGCTGACGTTCAAATTCCCATGTGCCTGCAACCCTTGTCTTTCAAGGTAAAGCTATGGATTTGGAAGATGCTGTCTAAAGCACGTCGGTGAATTTCTGTAGTGCGTCTTGTAGATGATGCAGACAGCTGCTACCGAGAATCAGTGTTGGATGGTGTGAATGTTTGTCAATTTGGTGCCAATCAAGTGGGTTATTTTATCCTGGATCATGTCAGGCTTAAAATGTTATTGGAGCTTCACTCATGCAGACGAATATGGATCCACCACCCTGAATTGTGCCTTGTCGATAGTGAATAGAGAGTTCCTGGTCTCTTTCCTGCTTTTGTAGCAACAGTAGTCATCTGACTAGTACAGTTCATTTTCTGGTGAATGGTAACCTTGCAGGATGTTGATATTGGGAGAATTCAATGAAGGGGAATGTCATTGAATGTCAAGGGGTAATGGTTAGATTCTGGCTAGTTACAGATGATCATTGTCTGGTACTGGCATCTCATGAATGTTAAATTAATAATGTGATTATTTTTCAGGACTCAGTAAATGCTGGAATAGTGTCCAGAGAATGGAACTTAAGAACAATCAGTTAGCACTACTAAACTTTTCAAGGCCAATTTTCTGCCCTTGTAATTGAATAAATTCAATTGATCAAGACAATTTTCATCTACTCTGTATAAAAATCTTTTATATTAATTTTACATGAGAAACTTTGTCAAACGATTTGAAATACTGAATGTAGTTCACTACCTCACTAACGATATCAGAGTTCCAAATTTGACTACCATTAAATTAGTCTCACTAATCCTAATCTGTAGTGAACTTTTGGATAGTATGTTCAAGAATAGAAACTTTCCTCCAACAGTGCCAAGCCTCATTTTAGACCTTGAGTATGGATATGTATTTATTCAACATCAAATTTTTGTAGATAAAACATAACCCATATCAATATATAATTGTAATATAACTGTTATCTTGTATGCATTAACTTTAAGTCTACAAAATAGATTGTTCTGAGGTTTGAAATCTTGATTTAGCTGATCAGGGTTCCTACACAAAAGGTGACATATTTCATTACACTGTAACAGATGAAATGCCTATTTCAAAATGCAATTTGCAATTAGGCAATATTCCAGAGACGAGGAATTGACCATATATGTTCTGAGTATGGGATACAGTTAATATTTCTGAATAATTTTACTTCATAATCAAAAGACTACTTTCATATTATATCTTTGTTAATCATTATTTTGGCATGGAACATCAAGAACAAAGTGATAACAAGGTGTAGAGCTGGATGGACACAACAGGCCAAGCAGCATCAGAAGAGCAGGAAAGCTGACATTTTGGGTCGAGACCCTTCATCAGAAATGAGGAAGGGGAAGGGATTCTGAAATAAATAGGGAGAGAGGGGAGGCAGATAGAAGTTGGATGAAGGAGAAGATAGGTGGAGAGGGGACAGACAGGTCAAAAAGCAGGATTGGAGCGAGTAAAGGTGAATGTAGGTGGGGAGTTAAGGAGGGGATAGGTCGGTCCAGAGAGGATGGACAGGTCAAGGAGTCGGGATGATGCTAGTGGGTAGGAGATGGGGGTGGGGTTTGAGGTGGGAGGAACGGTTAGGGAGGCGGGGACAAGCCAGGCTGGTTTTGGGATGCAGTCGGCAGAGGGGAGATTTTGAAGCTTGTGATGTCCACGTTGATACCCTTGGGCTGCAGGGTTCCAAAGCAAAATATGAGGTGCTGTTCCTGCAACCTTCTGGTGGCATCATTGTGGCAACGCAGGAGGCCCAAGATGGACATGCTTTCCAAGGAGTGGGTATGAGAGTTGAAATGGTTCGCGATTGCGAGGTTTAGTTGTTTGTTTCTTTGACCTGTCTGTCTCCTCTCTACCTATTTTCTCCTTTATCTATCTTCTAATCGCCTCCCCCCACTCACGATTTATTTCAGAACCCCCTTCCCCTCCCCCATTTCCGAAGAAGGGTCTCGACCCGAAATGACAGCTGTGCTGCTTGGCCTGCTGTGTTCATCCAGCTCTACACTTTGTCTCAGATTCTCCAGCATCGGCAGTTCCTACTATAAAGAGAAAAGTGATGTTGTGATGCTTTTCAATGTTGCCACCAGGTAAGGAGGGAAATTTGCCCATCCCTGTTTTTAAAATCCCTTCTTGGCCAGTTACACAAATATTATTTCTTTTTAACACACAGCTATTATACTATAATTAAAAATAGAGTTTGTGGGAAACTGAAGGAGCCAACCACCAAGACAACACAGTGTGGAGCTGCAAGAACACGACAGACCAGGCAGCATCAGAGGACCAGGGAAGTTGACGTTTTGAGTCAGGACCCTTCTTCAGAAATTGCAGGGTTTCTAGCCTCTTCCTTGGTTTTCTTCTTGACCCAAAATGTCAACTTCTCTGCTCTTTTCATGCTGTCTGGCCTGCTGTGTTCCTCCAGCTCCGCACTATGTTGTCTCTGATTCCAGCATCTGCGGTTCTTGCCATCTCTGAGCCAGCCACCAAGGTTTCTTTGAGTGAAAGAAAGAGACACAATTTTTTTTTCTTGTGGTTAGTGATAATAAAAGCAACCCCAAATATGTACAAGCACAAACAAAGTTTAAAAGCAAGAGTATAGATGGAGGGAGTAAAAAGTTACATGCTTTAAATATTCTTGGGGTCCTTGAAGTGTTGGATTTTTGATCCTGAGAACACAGTTGCTGAATCCTCAACAATGAGGCAGGTTGTAAATATCATTGAGCTGAATGGTTTCCCCCATTTTCTTTTTCACTGCTTTCTGCTTCATGAGATTATGAAAGAAACAGGTAGGGAGACAAATAAACCTTCTAGCTCTTCCTTGCAAATCTGTTTGCTTTTCTCACTGCTGTGCTGTTCTAAAGTAGTTGTTGAAATATAGTTCAGTGTGTTTTCCTGTGTCGAGCTGCATTCCAAGGAAGCTAACAGGCAGGGGAGCCTTTCATCTCCCAAAATGTGAAATTTTCATACAAGTATGAATTAAAACAGGAAATGCAAATCTCTTCATACTGCCTCAGTTGCAAAGTTTCAAATTTTTTTAGGAAAAATAATGATTATCTCTGTCCAGACAATTTTGTTTATTCCACGAGCTTTCCTTAGTCGGTGGTCAGGTGACCACATCAGCTATTTTAAGTCCATGTCTTTTACATTTAAAAACCATTTTAGTCCATGGAATGTTTCCAAGTATACCAATCATTTGATGAAAATTAAAATTCCATTGCATATTTACCAGTATTGTAAAATGGTATAAGTGTTGACACTGCATTTTATGCACTCCTTGTGTCCTAGGTTGCCAAGGAAGACTCACTTTAAAGGTGAGAAAAAGGCACATGGCTGTTTTGCATTAGTTATTCTTTCTTGCACCTAGAAAGTTTGGCATTCTAAGATAATAGATAACATTGTATGGAGCTGGAGGAACACAGCAGGTCAGGCAGTATCAGAGGAGCAGGAAAGTTGACGTTTCAGATCAGGATCCTTCTCTGGAAAAGTTTGGCATTCTTCTACTTCCTGTATGGACACAGGAGCAACAATTGTCCCAGGACTAGGTAACAAACAAATTCTAGAGGAGCAGAATCAGCAAATCTCACAGGGAAATAGTTGAATACAGGTGAAGGAAGGAAATTGAAGAGTGGGGGATGCAGTTATTTGATAACTAACATGTTATTTCTGATATTTTCAAAACTATTCAGGAAAAGTGCCGTCTTTTAATGCTTGTTTATAGGAGACACAAATTAAGCATCATACCACAAATCAATTTGTATCATTTAGGATTGAGCAACAATCCTGATCATTTAAAATACTGGACCAAGACCCTGGACTTTCCAAAAACTTTAAAACTATGCTCTCGGAAAAGTACGCAGCCACAGACATACCTGCCTGGAACCATTTTTCAGCCCAAAAATCCAGTTCACACCTTGACTCTCAAAGAACAATTAACCAGACCTAACTCTCTAGACTGAAACTAACTTTTAGCCTTTGGGCTATCCCAACCCAGATATTATGGAAACTACATTCATTCAGAGAGATATCAGACATTCAACCTCAAAGTACATTTACACATACTCTTAACCATGAGGAAGCTAACTGACCTCAAAGGGAATACCAGTAAACACAATGGTAAGTGCAGATTTGACATGAAGATAAGGGGTCTGCAATTAGTCTAATTGCAGGCCCTAATATCACTGAGAGAGCTACCACATCAAGAGTGATTCCCACAGCCAGCCCCAGAAGAGGAATTCCAAATAGCTATCTCCCCAACAGCTATCTGCACAGCTATTTGGACGGCACGGTGGCTCAGTGGTTAGCACTGCAGCCTCACAGTGCCAGGGACGGGGTTCGATTCCAGCCTCGGGTAACTACCTATGCGGAGTTTGCACATTCTCCCATTGTTTGTGTGAGTTTCCTCCGGGTGCTCCGGTTTCCTCCCAGTCCAAAGATGTGCAGGCCAGGTGGATTGGCCGTGCTAAATTGCCCATAGTGTTCAGGGGTGTGGGGGATGGGCCTGGGTGGGATGCTCCAAGGGGCGGTGTGGACTTGTTGGGCTGAAGGGCTTGTTTCCACACTATAGGGAATCTAATCTAATCTATTTTGAGAGGACAGATCCCTTAGCAATCCTGAAACCTACCAACACAGGCCTGTTCTGGACTAGGGGAACCAACAGCTATCACTGACAACCTGCAGACGTAAAACTGACAGCCTCCGAAATTCACTGTCCATCACAAGGCCTGAGACACACCCTGAGGTGTACACCACCTTGCAAAAACCATCACAAAGTAAAGAAAACCAAGCACTCACTTGATAAATTCACTATACATCCTACCGCAAGAACAGACTCAACTAGACTGAAGCCCACACAGTCCAAAGTCTTCATCAAGGCACTGGGTACGGCCAGCGTGAATGGCCAGTTGTGCTTCAAAATTGCATTTTCCACAGTGGTGACCTAAAATTCCCGAGAGCTCAAAGTTTCCAACCTAGCTAGCAGGAATGGGAAAGTGGGTGGTGACAGTGCAGGGACCCCCCAAAGAGAGCCTGATTAAAGTCGCCGAGAGTAAAACTGTGTTTAGCTTCTAGTATGTTTAACATCTGTTTAATTTGATAATGTATTTAAATACTGTCCTTTTATATGATTGTTATTTTTGCTGCTTTATTGCATTTGCTTTTATTTCTTGTATTATACTTACTTTTTGTATTTAATAAACACAGATTCTTTTGCTTACCTGCATAATGCCTTTTCACATTCACTAAATACGCCCAGTGTCAAAACGAGGGCTTTGGGGGTGATTCAAACCACTTAAAAATCAGCAAACCGCAATCTCTACAAATGAATGCTTTGAAGGCCAAAAAGCTTACTATTTTTCATTAAATGTGTCGCTGGCTATCAGCATGACATTCTTTAGCTTTCACCCAAGATTGGACTTGCTTATGTGGAAATAGCCTCATTCTAGATTGTCTATTTTTTGCATATTTTAGTTTGGCTTGTCAGAATAATGGTGTATACAGAAATTCAATTTCTTCAGGAACATTTTGCCCTTCATCTGTTTGATCGTGGAAATAAACTTATAGGGTCAAGTAGTGAGCTGAATTGCAGTTAAGAAAATGACAATAATCTTTAATGGATTACTGGGATTTTGCAAATTCCAAGCGCGAATATAACTCTTAAATGGTGACCTACAAAAGACTTAGTTTCCCATTTATTTAGGTGTTTACCTGATTTTTGTGGTTATTAAATGGTTAACAGCCATGGCTTACTCTTAATATAGGAACTTTTTCTTAGTTGGCAATAAGCCCACTTACTGCCTCTCCAATTTCTGAACACCTCTTAAAAACTTAAAAAGTACTTCCAGTCATTTCTGTTTTAACTTGATGAACCTTGAAAAAAAAAATCTGCTACTGTGACCAATTTAGTTGAATATTGTACTTGTTTATAATAAAAAATCTGAAAGTGATTCAGATAATTCTAGCACCACTAAAGTGATATCAAATTCATATGATGAGACCGGATGATTTGCAATGAAATCGTTGAAGACTGCAATAATATTATTTCTCTAACTTAAATTGTTCTTAGTTGGCAATAACCCCACTTAAAGGCAAATACAATAATTTAAATTGTATAGCATATTAAAGACTTGCATTGAATGAGCAATATTAACCTTGCATCCTGTATTACAATTGGAGTCATAATCTTCAATAGGCAAACTCTTTCAACAAGTTAAATGGTCTAATTGCAAAATCGATTGACTGCATTGACTGTAGCTTTATAATTATTGGCATCTGTCCCCATAGATGCCATTGTGTATCCCACATCCTTCAGCCAAGTTATCATTTCAGCATAAACTGTAAATGCATACGTTCAGTCTGAGTTTCCATGAATAAAATAAACAGCAATCCCACTCAAGTTTTGTTTTCCCCTTTTTACCATTTAGCTAAATTTTTCTATTCAATACTATCTCCACTGTGCATTCACTACCAACAAAATGTCTTCTGATTTTGAAGGCTGTCCATCCTTAGTTCCTGAAGCAAAACAGTTCCTGTCCTTCATTTGCTTTTAGATTTCTCTGCTGCTTCCTCACCCCTCCCCCAGCTGAATATGTCATGCTTCTGATGACCCTATCATCCTCACCAACTCAATGGGGTATTTAAGCCAAACAGATCTTAGTAGGTGGAGAGAACCAAAGATTTATGTATTGTTGACCATGGAGTCAGGAATGAGTGCACAGATACAATAAGTAGAACAGATGGGAGTTAGGGGTAATCAGGAAACATATGAGGAACCTCATGAGAATAGATTACTTGATTGCCTTAGAATGAAACAGCAGCATCAGATAATATTAGCATGAGATCATTCTATGTAAAAGGAATGACAACAAGGAGGTGAACCACAAGCAATATGGAGAGAAGAAAATGCAAACTAATCCCATTGTGCAAATGGCAGTTGAGACAAATATCGCCTAATGTGTCATTGCATCTCTGTGATAATATGCTTATCCTTGAAATTCAGCAACTCTCGATACCCTATCCCATCTCACAACACAACACATTCTGCCCAAACCAAAGTGAGAGGGGGGAAAAAAAAGAAACAGCATAGACATAGAAACAAAAAAGTCAACATGAAAGAGAATTATAGGAGGCTGGCCTATAGAAAAGAAACAATGTAAACCCAATAAACTTGCATAAAAGAGGCACCATATCATCGGTAAAACACCAGAACATTCAGTGATATAACAACGCAAATCCACAGTAAAATCACATTGGGAACAGAAAAGAAAATGAAGTTGAATCCATTTTTTGTGATTGTTTTGTAGATGGTATGATGTCATTCATATTTGGCAGAAGAATCCTTAATTTCACAAAATCATTTACAGGCTGTAATAACCTACAACTAATTGACAGACAATCACAGTCAGCTTGTGGTACAAAGTTAAATTTTCAGGTCAGGGCTCAGATTGCGTACCTTGGATATTATATAAAATGAGTGATGCCTATTGCTTGAGTGGGCATTATCTAATTTTGAGAATTAACGTTCTGAACCTCCATTTTTTAAATTCTATCTTTGTCATTTATTGGTAGTAAGCCAGTAAATAATCATCTGTGTTAAATAGAACACAAAGGTCAGACAGAACTTACATGTCCATAATTCTGTATATCTCTTTATTTTTCATTAATTTTACCTCACTATTTTGCTATTAGTTGTTCGGCTTTGATAGAATGTGGCTTTCACTATAACTGTTTAATTTGTGTCCAATTATCTCATTTCCAGAATGCTGTTAAATACACCTTTTAGCATGTCTTTCAATATAATCATATCATTGCATATCACAACGGCATCTTGTTTGTACCCAAAATCAGTGCTACAGTGCCAACATTGTCCAAATAACATCCTGAACCTCTATACAAGTTTAATAAATTGACAAAAATAATTCTTTAATAGATTCAGAAAGATAGTAGGAACTGCCGATGCTAGAGAATCTGAGATAACGCGGTGTGAAGCTGGATGAACACAGCAGGCCAAGCAGCATCAGAGGAGCAGGAAAGCTTGACGTTTCTGGTCGGGACCCTTCCTGACCCGAAATGTCAAGCTTTGCTGCTTGGCCTGCTGTGTTCATCCATCTTCACACCATGTTATCTTTAATAGATTCAAGTCACTTTTTCAACTCAATTCACTTTTCATTGTAACATGAGAAAATGAAAAAGCAATGAACCAAACAAGAACACGCTTCTTCAGGAAAAGTTATGTCCAGCAACTCTCTACAGCTGCTAAAGATTGCTATACTGTTAATTTATTTTCCAGTGGCTTATTATAGTTAAGAAATTTTTGAGAATTATTTTGACTGATTTTTATGTTGCGATACTTCATGGTCCCAAGATAAAGTATAAATTGTAGACCAAGTTCTGAGGTGCAGTAAGCAAATATGTTTAGTATCCATGGAACAGACAGCACTTTCTGCAGTTCAGGCAAGTGCCAGAAAACCTATTCTGTACAGAAATGAGTAGAACAAAATCAGACAACCTAACTGTAACAAAGTTTGATTCAAAGAATTCGGGTCAGAGCTGTAATTTAAAACTTTACTGTTGAAAATTCAAAAATAGTGAAGTTAAACTGTGATTAAGCTGTTCCAAATATTACTGCACTGCACTGCTGTAAGGCTATTGTTGTGAAATATGAAAGATCATGTTATTAATGAGGAATTGTACAGTATTGAGACCATAAAATAATAAATATGTATGTTTATTGCATTATTTTGTGTCAACATACAAATTGGGAGCAGAGGTTAGCAAATGAGCCCCTCAAGTCTAGAGGTAAAAGGTAAAGAGCAAAGTTATCGTAGTCTTCCCAGACCATACGGCAACTGTCATTAGAGAGATACTAAAATGTGAGGCTGGATGAACACAGCAGGCCAAGCAGCATCTCAGGAGCACAAAAGCTGATATTTCGGGCTTAGACCCCTCAACAGAGAGGGGGATGGGGAGAAGGTTCTGGAATAAATTATTTATTTCAGAACCCTCTCCCCATCCCCCTCTCTGATGAAAGGTCTAGGCCCGAAACGTCAGCTTTTGTGCTCCTGAGATGCTGCTTGGCCTGCTGTGTTCATCTGTCTCCACACTTTGTTATCTTTCCTCCAGATGCTCTGGTTTCCTGCCACAGCCCAAAAATGTGCAGGCCAAGTGGATTGACCATGCCAAATTGCAAATTGCACATAGTGCCCAGGGATATTTAGATTAGGTGGGTTATAGGGATTGGGTCTGGGCGGGATGCTCTGAGCTTCAGTGTGGACTTGTTGGACTGAAGGGCCTGTTTTCACACTGTAGGGATTCTATTGTGAAAAAAAAAGCTTCGTAAAGAGTGACTACTAATTTTAAAACAGGTCTGCACTCACCTACTTGAGGAAACAGATTTTTACATCTACTTTGTCAAGATTATTCAGGGTGTTCTATGTTTCAATCAAGTCACCCCTCCACTAAAACAAGCCTAATCTGTACAACATTTCCTCATAAACCAACTCACACATTTCAGGTATCGATTTATTAAACCTCCACTGAATCACTTCCTTCTTCTATAAGGAGACTGATACTGCACACAGATTTGGGATTTAATCTTACCTTTGAACTGTATGAATGAAGTAAAATGTCTCTCTTTATTTCTAACTCCTCTGTATTAAAGGATACCCTCAAGGAATAACCTTCCTATATCCATGTTGTACCACTGCCCTCACACAGTTCTGCAATTATTTTCCATTTAAGTAATATTCTGTCTCTTTTTAATTCTTCCAATCAAAGTGAACGATTTAGCATGTTCCCACCTTACACTCCAACCGCCACTTTTTTTTTCCTGACTCACTCACCCTATCTAAACTGGTCCGCTTCACAACATGCTTCCTTACCTACATTTGTGTCATTTGCAAATTTAACTCCCATGCCTTTGCTCCCCTCAGCTAAATAATTGGCATAGATTGTAAAACATTTAGGCCTCAGCACCGACAACTGTGGGATGCCACCCATCACATCCTGCCAATTAGAAAATGAACTATTTATGCACTCTGATTCCTGCCAATTTTCTTGTCATGCAGGCATGTTTAGTCCTACACCGTATTGTTGCTTCTTTGCACAGTAAACTTTTCTGTGGCACCTCGTCCAATTCCTATTGGAAATCTAAGTACAAGACATCAGCAGTTCCCCTTTATTAACAGAATATGTTACTACTATAAAGGATTCCAGTAAATTGGTTAATCATGATTCCCCTCCTTCCCAATTACTTTGAGGTTTGATATGTATGGTTATGGACCAGATCAGACACCCTCAAAATATTTTAAGGTAATCTAGACACTGATCTTTTCTTATTTTAAAGGCAGATGTGAAGACGGTGCTCCAGGTGTCATGCAACTGGCCAAACTACTTGGCTTTAAGCAAAACACAATGTATTTAAACACTACAGTTGAAACACGAATGAAAGAACGCAAAATTTAGAGTAACGTCAGTGACCCAATACAGCAGTTTAACTAATTATCTGTTCCAATATAAGCACACTCCTTGGCAAAAAAGTAAATACAAATAATAGATTCTTACAGGCTAGAGGGAACAATATCCAGAGAGAGATTTCAGAGAAAGTGAGAGGAATCCTTTTCTGAAGCTTGCAACACTTCTGGTACTCAAAACACCTTGGACTGCTACAGCTAAAAGAACTAGAAAAAAACTGAAGTGGGAGAACTGGCCACTCCCCTTCCATTGTTAAAACAGTTACTCCCTTGACTCTTTGGTACATCTGCTACTTTTCCTAAGTTTTTAGATATTTTACATGAATACCATTTATATACCTTCTGAGGCCCTCTACTTGGAAGAGATACTGAACGAGTGCAGAATTCTCCCCAGATGTGGAGATAAATCTGTTGAAATGAATTTGGCTACACAGGTTGTAACAACCTTCACTTTCCACTCTCTGTGAAAAGTATATACTAGGATCCCATTTAATACTTCGGAAATTTTTGGACATTTCAGAAACTAGTTCACATCAGTCAAGACCAAAGCTCCCACAGTGCCATTTGACCTTTTTAACTGTACAGGAGGTTTGTTGATGAGTGTTGCATGATTCTTATTAATAAGGACTTGGTTCATCTAACCAAGAAACTGCCAGCAGCTGGCTGTCTTTTCTGCCTACTGCATGCTTCAACCTTTGATTGACCTAATAAGTACATTTAATTTTATTTAATTCTGGCAACTTGGGTTTATCACCTCAGCTTCCTTAAAGACAGACAGGAAACTTTGAAGGGTGGTTGCTTAAAGTAATAAGTTTCATTCAAGCAGTATCTTGCAATCTGGGTTGGGCAGTTATCTGGCCAATTTGGCACGTTATCAGAATGTCTTGAGGAGTAAAATGCATGACTTAGTTTTTAGGTAGCAATTAATATCACTGTTAGTGGGTTAGATCTGTGCTTTTTCTTTTCATTTGACAAAATTGTTTAATGCTAATTTCCTGAAAAATGACCGGGTTATTTTAAAGTCCCCAAAGAAGGGAGCTAATTCTGTTCCTCTATTTGGATTGAACTTAGTCCTCTTTGAAGGAGGCCTGAGCTTAGATCACCCATCTTGAGGCAAAACCATCAAAAACCTCACAGCTAGTATTGAACTATTCTCACGCATCTTCTTTCTTAGTAAAGATTGTTCTACTTTCCCACAGAGTGATTCTTTACTTAAACTCAATATCAAACTAAAAGTGTCTCTCATAGGAACACAATTGGTGATACCAAATTTACACAATTTCTTTCTCTTCTGAGTAGATTTCATGGAGCACCTTACTTATTTTAAAATTGGTAAGATAATGAACATTAAGACTGGAAGGTGGTGATATTATAAATTTGCACTCATGAATTGGAAAGAATACAATTCTTACAAGACATTATTTTTCCCTCCTTAAAATATTTCATTTATATCTGATAAAGCTCCAAATCTAAGTAAGCACAGATATTCCAGGACCCTTAAACTGAGCATCAGTCAAGTGATCCTCTGAACTTTGCCCAGGGTTTCAATAACCTTTACCCTGTGAAAGATCAATGAAGAGCATCATCAGTGTGGTTGGACCAAAGCTTTGTACTTGAAATGATTAGACATTTAATTTTCTATTTAATTGTCTTAGCTTTGTTTCCTAATATCACTTTTGTGTCTACTGTATAATGCTTATTGCTTTTGCTTTAATCTTTAAGCACGAATAACTTGCAACCTTGGACAGGCTTGACAATGCAGTCCTACATGTTATGTTCATATTTTGATTTTCCCCATCCAAACATATTAATTTTCATTTGCTTACATTGAAGACGTTTGCCAGTCATGAGCCCATTTCCCCAAAGCGCATAGATCTTTTTACAGACCACTAATGTTAACCCAGTTCCCAACTCCTGTTCATATCCTTGTATCACCAGTAAGCTTGCCAAATTTCCTGAGTGACACCACCCGGTTATTAAGGAAGATAATAAAAATCTACATATCTAAAAAAGATCTCTGCAGGTCTTAACTAGTGACTGGATCTCTTCAGCAACCATTAAGGATTCCCTAACAGCTAGATGCATTTGCCATTTGACTCAATTTCATAAGCATCAATGCTACTTAGCTTCTTCTGTAGCACCTTGTTTAAAAAAAAGTGATTGGAAATCTAAAACTACAAGATCTACCAGACATTCACCATTCAACACACTTTTTTTTGAAATTAGATGCGACTACAAGAGCCCAGTTTGTAATTAATGTACATTGCCAATTCAACGTACTTAAGGTAACAGCTGAAATTGTAACAATTATAAAGTTGACTGAAATCAAGTAGTCTTTTTATTTGAAATAAAGGCGCATTGCTGACAATATATGAACTGGAATTTGCTCTCCCTCTTGAGAAAATCTGAGTCTTTTAAATTAGTTTACAGATGTGAACTATTCTAATACCTGCTGTTTACATTTATTTTCATTCAATAATTTGTAAGTTTGTTACCCCTCCAGCAAACAGGTGACTTCCTCTGTGGTTTCTTTCCTCATTTGCAGTTTATGTTAAGCAACCATAGTCTTTAAAAGAAGTCTATTTATTTTTACTCTCTCTGGAGTTTGACTGAGATAGTTACCTTTTGAAGACTCTCCTTTCATACTGAGTTTGTACATTAGTTGTTTATTGTAAATGTCTGAGTTGCTTCTGTAAATCTCGCCTAATTTGAAAAAACAATGAGAATAGGCCAGTTTTCTCTTTTTGCTAAAAGATGTGAAGGTATCATTCTTCTGTTTCTAAAATGGCCTGAACTAAAATAACTGAAAATTCACTTTAAGCATCAAACAAATCCATGTTGTGATATTTGCAAAGGCATTAGCGTGTTCATTATTACTACAGTGTGGTCAGGTGACAAAATGATGTTAAATATAATGGAACTGCTTGTATGACAGGAATGTCATTTTTTGTGTTTTCTTTTGTTGTTTTAGGAACTGACTAGTTTCAATTATCTGGATTTATACAAACTTGCTGACCTATTTAACCTTACCCTGCTGGAGGAAGCAGTGGTTAATTTCCTGGTCAAACACCTTTCGGAATTGCTGAAGAACCATCCTGAAAAGGTTATGGCACTCCCTTACCGGCTCCTGCGAGAAGTTCTGAAGAGTGACCGTCTGACATCGCTAAGTGAGGAGCAAATCTGGCAGGTAACAAACTCACAGATGTATTTCACTTCAACTCTCAAGTTTGTTTTGCTCACTTCTCTTCAGAAGGTGCTGATTTCTTAGGGGGGTTGTGATTCCATATGTTCACCTTCCATTATTGGGTTTGTGAGAATTGTTCATGAATGATAATTGTCAGGGAGATATTATTTGATAGTTCAATTGTGGGGACAATGCATTAATGCAGTGACGTTTTGTTGTTGGATGTTTAGGATGCACGTTTTCATGAACAGTCCTTGAGTCGGAACTTTGGCAGCTTTTTCTATTCCCTAATCTTGGGATCTATGGCCAACTACATCATCCCTGTTACTTTAAGTAATATCAGCAAACTGAGTACAAATCAAAGATCAAACCTGAGACCTTTCCAGTCTGTACTGTATATCTGTATGTGAATGTCTTAAATTTCAAATTTCCTTTTCACAGAAGTAATTAAAATATCAAAATGATGAAAACTTCAGGAACGGTGGTCAAATTTTACAAAGTAGTCTCAAGTAGATTGGTAAACTTCCACATTGAGATTGTACATCAGTTGTCTGTTTATAAATGTCTGAATTGCTTTTCTACATCTAGCCTAGTGTGAAAAATAAGAGGATAGTCCAGTTTTCTACTTAGGCTATAAAAGATGTGGAGGTATCTTTCTTCTGGTTCCATGATGGTCTGCAATACAATATCTAAAAGTTCACTTTAAACGTCAAGCGAATCTGCTTCACTGCTGGCCTCCTGGGACTGTAAAAGTCTTTTCAAATAGGATGAGGGCCTTGTACTAATTGCTTATTGACTATTCATTTTAGGCCGATAAGCTTTCTTCAAAGCATTCTGCTTTGGTGATCGTTTTATAGAAGGGATTGGAAAAGGGAATGCCTGGATTACAAAGTGAAACAATTCACAGGTACAATTGCGATCACTCAACCTTGCACATTCCAGCATTTTTCTGATTTTTAACAAAAAAGACTCTCGTCAAAGTTCTCCATTTTAAAAAAAGCGTATTGGGGAGGGGAGGAGGAAAGAGCGAGCTATAATGCTGCAAAATACCCTTGTCTGGTGGATAAATTGTAATGCAAGAATGCTGAATTTAAAATTGTTCAGAAATAATAAATATATTTCTTTACGTTGTTAATGCTGTGAAATGGATCATTTGGTTTAATTTCACTTTTATTTAAAATATGCAAAAAAAGATGTGCTCTGCAGTTCTTTGTATTTTCTGTAATTTTTTTCTATCTGACTGATATACACAGAAAAAAATACAACTATGCAGATAAAATAATGTCCAGTTTTATTCAAGAGAAAGCAGTCTTGAATCTTGGTCATTTCTGACTCAAAATTGGCTTATGATAGGATCTTAGTAATTTATAATATTTAGGAGAAAAGATAAACTCCACAGAGTATTTTTAATACACTTTATTTTGTAGCTTGGACTCTGCAAGCAATAGTTGATTTGTCAATATGTCCTATATCTTGGTGGATGGAGAAATCATAGATTGGTGTTCTGCTTTAATTTTGTGCAATTTTAATCTCCCTCAGTGTTCTATTTACGATGTAGTATTATTGCACACAAATATTTTACTGGTATTTTATAGTGGAAAATATACTCAGATTGGTGCTGTGAATCGTACAAGTGAAGTGAGTCCATGACACCTAAAATTCTGAGAGATGTGTAGGCATATCTAATTATTTTTATCATAAGGTAGTTTAATTAATCTAAATTTATGGTTCAAGGAAAATCTTCAAGGAAAATAATATTCCTCTTGAATTGAAATAACAGTGGACTGCATATATATTTTAATGTATTCTTGGATTAAGTAGGAATTATATTATTTTTCATTAACCATTTTGCATTTTCCAGATTTTATTTGTAGTGAAAAATTAGTGTGATAAACTTTTAGCCACAAAAAACATTAAACATAGAGAATATCATTAACAATCATACAATCAACGAAACAAATGACAGCCTAAAAAAAGTATTGATTTATTGGAAAATACCAGTATTGTTAGGTGTGAAGCAATTAATTAAGACTCTGATGTTTTGAGGACACAGCAAAGACAATCAGCTGAGCTAACACAGTAGTGTAAAACCCCATTAATGGGACCTCTGTGATCTGTCATTTCTTTGTACGTAAACGTGTAGCCTCACTGAACAAGCCTATTGTTTTATTTTAATAATGATGTCATGCTTGATAGTTTTCTTTAAGAAATGTTTATCTTTTTCTGAAATAAATTGGATGGCATGTTTATTTTATACTCTAATTTTTTTGTGTCATTTTGCTGCTCTATGACAATGCGTGTTGCAGGGAAATGTAAAGACAGTGCCATGAAAAGCATTGCCAAGCCCAAAAATGTCCATGACCGTATAGTGATGACAGACAGATAAATAATTTAGCTTTTCTCTTGGCCTATGTGATTGAGGCCACAGCAGGATGATTATGGTTCCCTTAAAAAAAATCAAAATACTCTTTTTTGGAATTCTAGAATCTTAACAATGTGGTAACGGCGCAGTTGGAAAATCATGGAATAATTAGCAGAATCAATAAGGATTTTTAGAAGGAAAATTATTTTTGACAAATTTATATAACCAGTAGTATAAATAAAAGGAAGCGAGCCGGTATAGTTTAGTTCTTGATTTTCAACAGCAAGTTGATGAAGTCCTGCAAAACATTTGATATACAAAGTTAGGGTTCTTTGGAATGGGGATAATCCATTATCATAGGTTGAGCAGAAAAGACAGCAAAAATATTAATCAATAGATTATTTTCAGAAAGGCAGCATGTGAATTTGGGAATACTGCTGGGTCCTCAGTTGTTTACAACTTGCATTAGTAACTTGGATTAGGAAACCATGTTTGCTGATGATTCAATCAAGTCGGCTGTGGAGAGAGCACAGGGATACTGCAAAGAGATAAAGACTGATTCACTGTTCACCTGCACATCTGCCAATGTGGTATACTGCATCCACTGTACCCGGTGTGGCTTCCTCTACATTGGGGAAACCAAGCGGAGGCTTGGGGACCGCTTTGCAGAACACCTCCGCTCAGTCCGCAACAAACAACTGCACCTCCCAGTCGCAAACCATTTCCACCCCCCCTCCCATTCTTTAGATGACATGTCCATCATGGGCCTCCTGCAGTGCCACAATGATGCCACCTGAAGGTTGCAGGAACAGCAACTCATATTCCGCCTGGGAACCCTGCAGCCTAATGGTATCAATGTGGACTTCACCAGTTTCAAAATCTCCCCTTCCCCCACCGCATCCCTAAACCAGCCCAGTTCATCCCCTCCCCCCACTGCACCACACAACCAGCCCAGCTCTTCCCCTCCACCCACTGCATCCCAAAACCAGTCCAACCTGTCTCTGCCTCCCTAACCTGTTCTTCCTCTCACCCATCCCTTCCTCTCACCCCAAGCCGCACCCCCATCTCCCTACTAACCTCATCCCACCTCCTTGACCTGTCCGTCTTCCCTGGACTGACCTATCCCCTCCCTACCTATACTCTCTCCACCTATCTCCTTTTCTCTCCATCTTCGGTCCACCTCCCCCTCTCTCCCTATTTATTCCAGAACTCTCACCCCATCCCCCTCTCTGATGAAGGGTCTAGGCCCGAAACGTCAGCTTTTGTGCTCCTGAGATGCTGCTTGGCCTGCTGTGTTCATCCAGCCTCACATTTTATTATCTTGGATTCTCCAGCATCTGCAGTTCCCATTATCTCTAAGACTGATTCACTAATTGGACAAGGAAGTTCAATTTGAGTATAATAGGGTAAAATGGATTACATTCTACACTTTGGTCAGAAAAATTAAAAATACAGAATACTTTATAAATATAAGGAGACCAGTAAATGTTAATAATTAGAGGCATTTGGTGTCCTAATACCTGCATGAGAAAGTTAACGTGGAGGAGTGGTGAATTTTTTTTATTACAAGCTGCTGTGGTTTAAAGAGCAAGGAAGTTTTTCTCAGTTATGTATTGCTTTGATGAGAGCACATCTGTAGAGTTGTGGAGAATTTTTATATTCTTCACCTAAAGAAGTATATCTTTGCCTTAGAAGAGGTACAACAAATATTCAGTAGATTGATTCCTGGAATTATGGGACTGTCATAGAATCATAGAGAAATTGAAATAAGTGGGCCTGTATTCTTTTGGGGTTTGGTAGAATGAGAAGTGAACTTTTTTTCAGTGATTCGATAATAATCAAATGTTTTCTGACTATGAGAATTGAGTGATATGAGGATGTGCAGGAAAATGGAGTTAATGATGTAGTAATTAACCCATGATATACTTGAATGGTAGACCACGCTCAAAGAGCTCAATCGCTTGCACCTGCTCCTCCTATTTCTTATTACCTTCTGTTCCTTCTGGAAATCAGATACCAAGACTCATGTTATTGTATGTATTATGAGGTGTGTGTAGTCTGTGGTATGAGTCTTCCACTCATAAAGTATGTAAAAATCATTCAACATAGAAATACTAGTAAATTGTTTGAGCTGCAGGCGGACAGATGCCCAGGTCCTGATGAACTTCATCCTCGGATCTTCAAATATATTGCTAGTGAGATAGTTAATTACTTGGTTTTAATATTCCAACACACTCTTGATTCAGGGACAGTCGTATTAGTTTTGAAGTTGATTTGTAGCTCGGGTTGTAGGTGTTGAGGTTGGTTGGCTCGCTGAGCTGATTTGTTGTTTTGTGGATGTTTCGTTACCGTGCTGGGTAACATCCTCAATGCAGCCTCCGATGAAGCGTCGGTGTCTTTTCCCACCTGGTTTCTATTACTACATTGGAAGATTAGTCCTGTTAGTCCTGTTAGATTGGAGGATAGTGAACGTAACTCCTTCATTCAAAAAGAGCGGGAGAGAGACAAAGCAGAACTACAAACCAGTTAGCTTAATATCTATCAGGGGAGCTGTCAGAAGGTATTTTTAAAGACATTATAGCTGTGAACTTGGATAAGTTCAAAGTAATCAGACAGAGACATCATGTATTTTTGAAAGGCAAGTTGTGTTTGACTGACTAATTGGAGCTCTTCAACGCGGTAATACAGTCTGTGGATAAAGGGAAGAAAGAACCGAACATAGATATACAGAAAGGATTTGTCACAGCAAACATTATTGCAGAAAATACAACTCATAACATAGGGAGTAACGTGGATGAAGATTGACTTGTTAATGGATGGAAACAGACTCTTCAGTCCAACTTGTCCATGCTGACCAGATATTCTAAACAGAATTGATTTCATTTGCCTGCATTTGGCTGGTATCCCTCTTAACTTTTCCTATCCATGTACCTGCCCAAATGCATTTTAAATGTTGTAATTGTACCAGCCTGTACCACTTCTTCTGGCAGCTCTTTCCATACAGCACCACCCTCTACATGGAAAAGTTTCGCCTCAGGTCCCTTTTAAATCATACCCCTCTCACATTAAACCTGTGCTGTCTAGTTTTAGACTCCCCTATTGTTGGAAAAAGACTTTGGCTATTCATATTATCTGTGCCCCTCATGATTTTATAAACCTGAACAAGGTTTAACCTCCAGTGCTCCAATGGGAAAATGTCCCCGTCTACCCGGCCTGTCCTTATAACTCAAACCCTCAAGTCCCGGCAACATCCCTATAAATGTGTGGAGCTGGATGAACACAGAAGGCCAAGCAGCATCTTAGGAGCACAAAAGCTGACGTTTCGGGCCTAGACCCTTGCCCAAGACGTCAGCCTTTGTGCTCCTAAGATGCTGCTTGCCCTGCTGTGTTCATACAGCTCCACACTTTGTTATCTCGGATTCTCCAGCATCTGCAGTTCCCATTATTTCTGATCCCTATAAATGTTTTTTTCTGTACCCTTTGTAGTTTAACAACGTCCTTCCTATGAAAGGGGTGGGGGTGAGTGTTTTATGTGGAAAGATTGGACAGGCTGAGTTCGTACTTGCTGCACTTTAGAGAGTAAGAGCTGACTTTATTGAAACATTGCAGATCTCTCTGTTTAAAGTAGGGTCACACTTTTAAAACAGAGATGAGACAATTTTTCCCACGGTTCATGAATCTTTGGAATACTCTTCCTGAAAAGATGGTGGAAGCAGGATCCTTGACTCTTTTTAAGGTGGAGCTGCATAGCTTTTTAAGAATGAAGATAAGGTTATTTAGGATAGGTGGAAATGTGGATTTCAGGTTACAATTAGATCGGCTCTGATCTTAATGAATGATGGAGTAGGGAAAATGGGCTGATTGGCGTACTGCTACTTAATTCATGTGTTTGTGTGTTAACCTTAGAAAATTATGCAAATAGATTATTATATATTAAATCTGTGAGCACTGCAGGCTATGAAGCTCTTATGCTTTAACCTTTTTATGTTGATTTGGCTGATCTCAGCCAGCCTGCAGTGGGGCATATCAATTAGTTTGGATGGAATTATTGTTAGGATGGCTCCTGTTAACAAGTGTGCATTTGTGGAGGTTGAATAGGAACAGATGTGAGTTGACTCTTTAGTCACACATTATCGATTAGTTACCTGACAATTGAAGTCTTTACCGATCCATAAAGAATATTGCTCATGTTAGTTACTGGAGAGCTGCCTGCTGGCTGCCAAGGCCCCTGGGACTATACCATAGCAAAAATCATTGCATTGTTTAGAGAAAGGTGACCATTGGAAACATGCACAATTGGTTGAACATGTAAATTAGACACATGGATAGATAATCAAGCCAACGTTTACCTTTTCTTTTACTTTCCAGCAGAGAGTTCGGAAATCTGTAGAATAGTAATGTGTGCATAAAACGGGCAGTGGGGGAAGGTGTGGGGAGGAATCACTGTATACTATTTCAGTTTTCGTCATTATAATGAAGTAGGATATTTCCTAGAAGCATGATCTTACTATTGATCACAGCTTTCATGTGTGTTCTGGGAAGTATGATATTCAGACTGGAATCTGGAAGATTTAAAATGCACCACCTTCCTCTGATATCACTTACGGTGACACAGCATAGAAACAGGCCCTTTAGCCCAACTTGTCCATGCCAGCCAGGTTTTCTAAACTGGTCCCATTTGCCTGCATTTGGCCCATCTCCCCCTCAATCTTTCCTATCTGAATGGCCTAATTCTGCTCCAACACTTTATAGATAATTGAGAAGGGGTCTGGTATACATCATGACACCATGAATCGGCCTAAAGCTGTCTATGCACTGATCATCCAGTCATATGATTAACCTGAGTGGATGTGTATGTAAACAATTAATAATATGATTTGTTTATAGCAGCCAAAAGTGGGCTAATAAAAATGCATAAAAAGTGTATGCTTCCCTTTGCAATCCAGAGGCATCTGCACTTAACACAGTGATTTTCTTCCCATCGGTGTCAAACAATAAATTCTATACTGGACAGTGGACCTGGCTATTGAGTGATTCATTTAGTCATTCTGCCCTAACTAATGCATCCACTGCTTTAGTACCCAGGGATGTAGATTATCAAGGCCTGCGGATTTGAGCTTACAATTGCCTAAATATTCTAAGCACCCTCTTTTCGTTTATTAACATTAATTTCCTATAGTTCTTTTTCCGCTTGCTGTCCCAGCATTCCTGTGAAGTTATTTGTGTCTTCTTCTGCGAAGACAGAACAAAAGTATTTTTTAAATTCCTCTGCCATTTCCTTGTTTCCATTATCAATTCTCCCATTTCAGACTGTATGGACCATACATTTGTCTTTATTAAATTTTTTCTCTTACATAGTTTAAAAAAAACCTCTTGGATTCCTTTCTGTATTCAAAGCAACATTAGTCTCATGTCCGAACCCACCACCCAAGACATTTTTCCATCCCCACCCTTGTCTGCTTTCCGGAGTGACCACTCTCTCCGTGACTCCCTTGTTTGCTCCACACTGCCCTCCAACCCCACCACACCCAGCACCTTCCTCTGCAACCGCAGGAAATGCTACACTTGCCCCCACACCTCCTCCCTCACCCCTATCCCAGGCCCCAAGATGACTTCCCATGTTAAGCAGAGGTTCACCTGCACATCTGCCAATGTGGTATACTGTATCCATTGTACGCGGTGTGGCTACCTCTACATTGGGGAAACCAAGCGGAGGCTTGGGACCGCTTTGCAGAACACCTATGCTCAGTTCGCAATAAACAACTGCACCTCCCAGTCGCGAACCATTTCAGCTCCCCCTCCCATTCTTTAGATGACATGTCCATCATGGGCCTGCTGCAGTGCCACAATGATGCCACCCGAAGGTTGCAGGAACGGCAACTCATTCCGCTTGGGAACCCTGCAGCCCAACAGTATCAATGTGGACTTCACCAGGTTCAAAATCTCCCCTTCCCCCACCACATCCCAAAACCAACCCAGTTCGTCCCCTCTCACCACTGCATCCCAAAACCAGCCCAGCCTGTCTCTGCCTCCCTAACCTGTTCTTCCTCTCACCCATCCCTTCCTCCCACCCCAAGCCACACCTCCATTTCCTACCTACTAACCTCATCCCACCTCCTTGACATGTCCGTCTTCCCTGGACTGACCTATCCCCTCCCTACCTCCCCACCTATACTCTCCTCTCCACCTATCTTCTTTTCTCGCCATCTTCGGTCTGCCTCCCCCTCTCTCCCTATTTATTCCAGAACCCTCACCCCATCCACCTCTCTGATGAAGGGTCTAGGCCCGAAACATCAGCTTTTGTGCTCCTGAGATGCTGCTTGGCCTGCTGTGTTCATCCAGCTTCACACTTTATTATCTTAGTCTCATGTTCCATCTTTTCTCCTCTTAATCAATCTCTCAAAAATCAGCTCAGTATTCCAGGATACTGGGTCTTCAGGTGAGATAGGGAATGAGATAACAGAGGAGGAGGTATCACAGCATTGATCAGAGAATCTAGTAAGAAGGGATCATATCTCAGAAGGCTCAAATGAAGCCAAAGGGTAGAAATTAAAAGAAGCAATCACATTTTGATTAGATTTATTGTAGTCACGTGTACCTAAGTACAGCAAAATGCTTTGTTTTGCATGCAGTACAGGCAGATCATAACATAAAAGGACATACAGATCATAGGGTGTTTAGATAGACTGAAGTATACTAGGTTACAGCTGCACAGGAGGAACACAAAAGCAAGATCAACATTAGATTTGAAATTACAGTGGTTCGTTCAGCAAAGAACAAAGAACAAAAAAAAATTACAGCACAGGAACAGGCCCTTCAGCCCTCCAACCTGCGCCAATCGAGATCCTCTGTCGAAACCTGTCATCTGTTTTCTAAGGGCCTGTATCCCTTTGCTCCTTGCCCATCCATATACCTGTCCAGATACATCTTAAAAGACCTCCACTGGCAACGCATTCGAGGCACCCACCACCCTCTGTGTAAAGAACTTTCCAGGCATATCTCCCATAAACTTTCCTCCTCTCACTTTGAACTCATGACCCCTCATAATTAAGTTCCCCACTCTAGGGAAAAAGCTTCTTGCTATCCACCTTGTCTATACCCCTCATGATTTTGTAGACCTCAATCAGGTCCCCCTTCAATCTCCGTCTTTCTGATGAAAATAATCCTAATCTACTCAACCTTTCTTCGTAGCTAGCACCCTCCATACCAGGCAACATCTGGTGAACCTCCTCTGTACCTTCTCAAAGCGTACACATCCTTTTAGTAATGTGGCGACCAGAACTGTACACAGCACTCTAAATGAGGCCGAACCAAAGTCTTATACAACTGTAACATGACATGCCAACTCTTGTACTCAATACCCCATCCGATGAAGGAAAGCATACCATATGCCTTCTTGACCACTCTATTGACCTGCGTTGCCACCTTCAGGGAACAATGGACCTGAACACCCAGATCTCTCTGTTCATCAATTTTCCCCAGGACTTTTCCATTTACTGTATAGTTCGCCCTTGAATTTGATCTTCCAAAATGCATCACCTCGCATTTGCCCGGATTGAACTCCATCTGCCATTTATTTGCCCAACTCTCCAGTCTATCTATATTCTGCCGTAATTTCTGACAGTTCCCTTCACTATCAGCTACTCCACCAATCTTAGTGTCATCAGCAAATTTGCTGATCAGACCACCTACACCTTCCTCCAGATCATTTACATATATCACAAACAACAGTGATCCCAGCACAGATCCCTGTGGAACACCACTGGTCACGGGTCTCCAATTTGAGAAACACCCTTCTCCCACTACTGTCTGTCTCCTGTTGCCTAACCAGTTTTGTTTTATTTGTCGAGCTAACACACCCTGGACCCCATGTGACTTCACTTTCTCCATTAGCCTGCCATGGGGAACCTTATCAAAAGCCTTACTAAAGTCCATGTATATGACATTTACAACCTTTCCCTCATCAATCAACTTTGTCACATCCTCAAAGAATTCTATTAAGTTGGTGAGACATGACCTTCCCTGCACAAAACCATGCTGTCTCTCACTGATAAGCCCATTTTCTTCTAAATGGGAATAGATCCTATTCCTCAGTATCTTCTCCGGCAGCTCCCCTACCACTGACATCAAGCTCACCTGTCAATAATTACCTGGATTATCGCTGCTACCCTTCTTAAACAAGGGGACAACATTAGCAGTCTAATAACATCAGGGAAGAACCTGTTCTTGAACCTGTTAGTTTAAGCTTCTGTATCTTTTACCTGACGGAAGAGGCTGGAATAGAGGAGAACCACATTGGGAGGAGTTTTTGATGATCTTGGCTGCCTTTCCGCAGCAATGACAAGTGTAGATGGAGCCTATAGATGGCAGGTTGATTTGCGTGATGGTGTGGACTGTGTTCACAACTTTCTGTAGATTTTTTTTATGGTCCTGGACAGCACAGTTGCCAAACCGGGCCGTTATGCACCCAGATAGAACGCTTTCTATGGTGCAGCTGTAAAAGTTGGTGAGGGTTCTCATGCCAAATTTCCTTTGCCTCCTGAAGAAGAGGAGGCACTACTGGGAGTATACTCTAGGCCCCATATAGGTACAGGAGAAACAGGAGAACGGATTTGTAGGCAAAATACAAGCAAATGTAAAGGTAATATGGTAGTGATAGGAGGCAATTTGAATTTCCCCAACATTTAATTGGGGTAGTCACAGCGTGAAAGGTTTAGAGGGAGTGGAATTCCTAAAATGAATCCAAGGCACCTTTTCAAGCTGTTACATAGAAGGGGCCACAAGAGATGGAGTGGTCCAGAACTTAATATTCGGTAACAATGTTGGGTAAGTGGTTGAAGTATGAGTAGTGAAGTATTTTGCAGACAGCAGTCATGACTCCATTAGATTCAGTATTTTTATGGAAATGAACAAGAATGGGCCTGAAATCAAAATGCTAAACTGAAGGTTGGCAGATTTTCATTGATCTGTTATGATTTGGCTGGAGTGGACCAGGAACAAATACATTCAAGAAGGAAATGTGGAAAGTACAGGGTCACCATGTTCCAATAAGGAAAAGGGTAAAACTATCAAATCCTGTGAAGCTTGGATATTAGGGATTGCACAGCATTGGGTTAAGAGAAAACAGAGGATTATAACAGACACTGGTACAGCAGAAACCCGAGAGGAGTTGTTGAGCCATACAGCATGTAAACAAACCCTTTGGTCTAACTAGTCCATGCCGACCATGTTCCCGACTCGTCCCACCTGCCTCTGCTTGTCCCATATGCCTCCAAACCTTTCCTATTTGTGTGCTTATGCAAATATCTGTGAAACGTTGTAACTGTACCTACATCCACCACTTTCGCAGTTCATTCCATACAATAATCACATTCTGTGTAGACAAATTTGCCTCTTATGTCTTTTACTAAATCTTTCTGCAGTCATTTTAAACATATGCCCCCTAATTTTGAACTCTCCCATCTTATGGAAAAGATCTTTGCTATTCACCTTATCAATACCACTCATGTTGTTTATAAACATCGTTAAGGTCACCCCTCCACCTTGTACACTCAAGTGAAAAAAATCCCAGCCTATCTTTATAACTCAAACCTTTCATTCCTGGTAACATCCTGGTAAATCTTTTCTGAACCCTCTCGAGTTTAATAATATCATTCCGATAACAGGGTGACCAGAACTGGACACAGTACCCTAGAAGAGGCCTGATAAACATCCTGCACAACCTAAACATGACATCCTAACTCCTATACTTGAAGGTCTGAGCAATGAAGGTAAGTGCGCTAAATGTCTTCTTAATCACCCTGCCTACTTGCGATGCAAATTTCAAATAATTATATTTTGAACCCCTAAATCTCTTTGCTTTACAACATGAGCCAGTGCCCTGCTATCACCTCCCCACATATACTCTCCTCTCCACCTATCTTCTCCTCTATCCATCTTCGGTCCGCCTCTCCCTCTCTCCCTATTTATTTCAGAACCCTCTCCGATGAAGGGTCTAGGCCCGAAATGTCAGCTTTTGTGCTCCTGAGATGCTGCTTGGCCTGCTGTGTTCATCTAGCTACACACTTTGTTATTAATTGTATAAGTCCTGATCTTGTTTGTCTGAGCAAGATGCAATACCTTGCATGCATCCAAATTAAACTCCATTTGCAACTCCTCAGCCCTTTGACCCAACTGATTTATTCCCTTAGTAATTTTAGATAACCTTTTTCAGTGTCCACTATACCACCAGTTTGGTGTCATCTGCAAACTTACTAACGATGCCTCCTATATTCTCGTTCAAATCATTTATATAAATGACAAAAAAAAATGGGCCCAATACTGGGCCCTGTGGAACACAGCTGGTCACAGTCCTCCAGTCAGAAAAAACAATCCTCCACCATCTCCCTCTGACTCCTATTGTTAAGTTATGCGGAACCTTATCAAATGCTTTGTTAAAGTCCATGTAAACAATACCTACTACTCTGCCTTCAATCTTTTTGGTTATGCTCTCAAAATAACTCGATCAAGTTTGTGAGGCATGATTTCCCTCACACAAAGCCATGCTGACTATCCCTAATCAGTCCTTGCCTCTCCAAATGTATATAAATCCAATCTTTCAGAAAAACCTCCAACGACTTACCCACCACCGATGTTAGGCTCACAGGTCTATGGTTCCCAAACTTCTCCTTACAGCCTTCCTTAAAGAAAGGCACGACGTTAGCCATCCTCCAGTCTTACGGAACTTCACTCATCATTACAAATGATACAAATGTTTCTAGTTGGGTCCCGGCAGTATCCTCCTTAACTTTCCACTAGATCTTGGGAAACACTAGTTCAGGTCCTGGAGATTTATTCACCTTTATGTTTTCTAAAATCTCTGTCATTTCTTCTTCTATAATTTAAACTGTTTTCAAAACATCAAAATATAGTTCCCTGAGTTCTATAAACTTCATTCTTTCTCCACAGAAAAATCTGACATGAAATATCATTTAATATTTCTCCCGTCTCCTGAGGTACAACATAAAGATGACCTCGTTGATCTTTAAAGGGCCTCACTCTCTCAATGCTCTTATGCTCTTAATGCTGTTGTAGAATCTCTTTGGATTATCCTTAACCTTATCTTCCGAGACTATCTCATCTATCTTCTTTGTCTTCCTGATTTCCCTCTTAAGAATACCCCTACATTTTTTCTACTCTTCAAGAAATTCATTTGATCCCAGTTGTCAGCATCTGATATGATGTTTTTTTAATTCTTCACTGCAAACTCAATATCTTTATTCACCCATTGTTCCCTAACCTAACCAGTCTTACCTTTCTCTCTAACAGGAACATAATTCCTCTGAATTCTCGTTGTCACACTTTTGAAAGTGACCCACTTCCCAGTCTTCCCTTCACTTGTGAACAGTCTACTCCAATCAACTTTTGAAAGTTCTCATCTCATACCGTTAAAATTTACCTTAATCCAGTTAAGAACTTTAAATCTTATGGAAGGCTTATCCTTTTCCATAACTAGTTTAAAACTAATAGAATTATGATCAGTAGTCCCCAAGTACTCCCCCACTAATACTTCAGTCACTTGCCTTGCCGTTCTTCCGAAGAGAAGGTCAAGTTTTTGTCCTTCTCAAGTAGAAACATTTGCATATTGATAAAGAAAATCTTCTTGAAGACATTTAACAAATTCCTCACTAACTAAACTGTGGCAGTCCCAGTCAATGTTTGGAAAATTAAAATCCTCTAGTATTACAACCCTATTATTCTTACATTTATCTGTGATCTCTCTATATATTTGCTCCTCAATTTCCCTCGCTGACTATTGAAGTCTTATAGTACAATCCCATCAAGGTGACCATCCCTTTCTTAATTCTGATTTCAACCCATATATTTTCACTGGACAATCCCTCAGAAATATTCTCTCTAATTTCAGTGGTAATGTTTTTCTTCATCAAAAATACCACTCCCCCTCATCTCTCGCTTCTATTTCTATTCTTCCTGTTGCATCTAAACCAGGAACACTGAGCTGTCAGCCCTGTCCTCAGCTCAGTTTCTGTAACAGCTATATGCACCAGTCGCATGTTTTCATACTCGCCCTGAGTTCATCAGCCTTAGTTGTAATTGTCAATGCCCTTGCATTGAAATAAATGCAGTTTAATTCTGAGTGACCTTGTTCTCTGACTTGCTGTTGTCTGCTTTTTCTAATTAACTTGGTTTTTTCTGGTTCAGAACCGTCTTCACTTGGCTTTCTAGGCTCCCAAAATAGAAGTAGCAAATCTCCCCACCAAGATACTGGTCCCTTTTCAGTTGACGTGAAACCTATCCCTTTTGAACAGGTCTTTTCTACCCCAGAGAAAATCCCAATGATCAAAGAATCTGAATCCCCTGCACATTGCACCACCTCTTCAGCCATTGATTTATCTACCTTCCCTCATTAGAACTTGGCACCGGGATTAAACCAGAGATTACTACTTTTGATGTTCTGTTTATTAACTTCCTGCCTAACCTCTCATATCCACTCAGCAAAGCTTTAGCTCGTTCCCTGACTATATCATTCCAACCAATATGTACAACAACTCCTAGCTTCTCACTCTCCCCTTTGACAATATGCTTCAAATGTTTTGAGATATCCTTAACCCTGACACCAGGAAATCAACATACAATCCAACATTCACACTTCCTGCCACAGAATCACCTGTGTATGCCCCTGACTGGAGGGTCCCCTATAACAATTATTGTTTTAAAACCTGACAAATCTGGCTTAACGTAAGATTCACTCTTAGTGCCCAAGATCTGGCTGCCACTGCTATTTCTTTCAGAGTGACCATCACCTTCAACAGTACCCAAAATGGAATATTTGTTTGTGAGAGGAATAGCCACAGGAGACCTCTGCACTATCTTGTTACCTTTCCTGACAGTCACCCATCTATCTGATTGATCCTGCTGTATAATCACTTCTTTAAGTCTACACGTCATCAAACTGTGTCTGTTGAATGCCTTCAGTGACAGTCACCCTAAAAAGAAGCTCTCAATCACTCCTCATTTATAAAAACAAACTACCCTTCCTTCCCCATAGATTTTAGTCTTAGTCATGCAACCGATTAATAAAAAGCTTAAAAATAATTAAGGACTTAGCTGAAATAATCGAAAAAACGTGCTCCCTGCTCATGTCCTCCAATTGTCAGCTTTGAGTCTCCAGATGGAAAAAAATCTTTCCAGTCTTCCACATGTAGGCCTCTCCAAAAGCTCTATATGTAATACAACCTTTCCTTCTTTACTTGTATACCTTTTCCACATATATTTTTGAAGTATAATGTTTCAAACATAGAAAGTACCTTCTCCAGATTGAAACTCAACAAACACTTGGAAGGCCTCTCCCCCACAAACTTCATTTGAAATAAAACTCTGCATCCTTACAATGTAAGCACTTTACACAAGTAAATTGTTCTTGCTGTACCATTACATTGAAGTAATAATCTGGGTAAATATTTTCTACACCTTTAATAATCATACGTAATCTTGGTTCATGGTAGTACTTCCAACATGTGTCCTAGCCAGAGATAGATGCAGGAGAATAGATGTTAAACAGGGAACATAAAAAGGAGATAAAGAGAGCTAAAAGAGAATATGAATGGATACTGGAAGGTAAAATAAAGGAAAATCCTCAGTTGTTTTACAGGTATATTAGCGTGAAAGGATAACGAGGAAAAGAGTAGGGCTCATTATGCATGGAGCCAGAAGAACTACATGGGTTCCGAAATGAATACTTTGTGTCAGTATTCATCAGTGAGAAGGACAATATAGGTATAGAAATCAAGAAGAAGGCTATTGATAATTTTTTTAAGAAGTAATGTAGACGGAGAAAAGTTTCTGAGTGGTCCAGCAAGCTAAATGTAGATAAATCTCCAGGACAGATGAAGTGTATCCTGAATTGTTGAATGAGGAAAGGGAGGAAAAAGCAGTAGCACTTGCAAAAACTTTCAGTTCATGTCTGGCCATAACTGAGGTGCCAGAGGACTGCAGGACAGCCATTGTACTGTTATTCAAGAAGGGAGCAAGGGATAAACCAGGAAACCACAGACCACTCAGTCTAATCTTGCTGCTGGAGAAACTATTGGAAGGAGTTCCAAAGGACAGAATTAATCTGAATTTGGAGAGGTAGGGATTAAACAAGAACAGTCAGCATGGTTTTGTTAAGGGGAGGTCATGTCTGAGCAACTTGATAGAATTTTTCAAAGAGGTAATCAGGCATGTAGATGAGGGCAATGTTTTTGACGTAGTGTACTTGGACGTTAGGAAGGCTTTTGATAAGGTCCTGTGTGGGAGTCTAGTTGAAAAGATGAGTCCTTGGGATCCAAGAAAATTTGGCAAATTAGATCTACAGCTGGCTGAGTGGCAGGAAGCAGAGGTGATGGTTGTGGGGTGTTTTTCCAACTGGACATCTATGTTCAGTGGGGTCTCATAGGAGTCAGTGTTGGGTCCCTTGCTGTTTGTGGTTTACATATATGTTTTAGACTTGAACATAAAAGAATTAATCAGTAAGTTTGCAGATGATACAAAAAAACTTTGGGGTGTAAAATAGTGAGGTTATCTTTAGACTACTGGAGAGTATAGATATGTTGGTCAGGTGGTCTGATCAGTAGCAAGTGGACTCTATTAGGGATAAATGTGAAGTGATGCACTTGTGCTGGACGAAGAAGGCAAAGAATACGTGATGAATGGCATGACCATGGAAAGCACTGAGGATCAGAGGCAGGTGTACTGGCCCCTTGTGTTATCAGGATAGGTGGCTAAAGTGGTTAAGAAGGCAAAAGGTATGCTTGCCTTCGTGAGGTGTAGCATAATGTTTAAGATCCAGGGAGATTATGCTGAAACTGTATAAAATGTTGTTGAGGACACAATTAGAGTATTGTGGAATTGTGAAATTCACATTATAGGAATGATGAGATAGCACTGGAGAGAGTGCAGAGGAGACTTACCAGGATGTTCCTTGATTGCAGAGTTTCAGTAATGAAGAGAGATTGGTTTGACTGGATTGATTTCCTCAGAACAGAAGAGATTGAGAAGGGGCATGATTGAGATGTATAATTATAAGGAATATTAACAGGGTATACAGGAGAAAACATTTCCCCTTGGTGGAGGGATCAATGACTAGGGGACATTGATTTAAGACAAAGGGCAGACGGAAATTATTAATGTGGATAAAAGAAATGGCAGAAGAATTGAATGAAATTGTGTATTAGTAATTGTGTATTAGTGATTGTCTGGGTAATGTGGATGTACAAAGGGATGTGAGTGAAAGAAAGTAGACAGGCAGTTGCAGCAAGTAATAAGGAAGGCTTTGCAAATATATCAGTCTGAGGATGAGGAATTGATGCAGCTAAATTCTGTTCCGGACGTGCCCCAATTAAGATTAATTTCAAGGCAAATGGCCACTCCTTAGAGATAAAGTTTGACACAGATGCTACTATATCTGTTTTTGGGAAGAAAACGTTGAGGAAACTCCCTATTGGAATAAATTGCCTTTCAGCCTGTTAGGGACCAAGGCTAGATTGGCCAGATGCACTGCCAAGCCCTTATATATTACTGGGACCTCTGTAACCCCAGTTAAGTGGCAATAGACAGTTTTACTCCCCATACCGGTGGTACACGTGCCGGGGCCTAACCTTTTGTAAACGGACTGGCTACAGAAAATCCACCTGGATTGGCAACATATCTCTAAAATCAATACTAGCGATCTATAAGAAATCATTAGGGAGAATCCCGACGTATTCCCAGAGGGCCACATGATTATAAAAGGTGGTAGGGCTAAGATCTATGTATTCTCGGAGGTATGACCTAACTAAAGTAAACTTTTTATTAACCAGGGTAAACAAACAGGAGGCTGGAGTACACAGGAAGCCAAGCAGCATCCAGAGCAATGGAGCAGCCTTCAGCAGGACTGAGGAAGGACAATACCTGAAACGTTGACTGTTCCTTTCCTCCAGATACTGCCCAGCTTGCTATGTTCTTTCAGCCTCCTGTTTGTCTACCTTGGATTTTATTAACCAGCACTGGTTAGTGTAGCAGCTGATCAAATATTCCAGTTGAACAAGAGGTCCACAAAATCAATGTAAAAACACACTAAGTAAACAAAAAACATAATGCAGGGGGTATACACATCACAGTTACACTTCATTTATGGCATAAATTACTTAAAGAATAATGCAACTTTGCCTTAAGTAAAACTTACTGTCAGAGAGTTTTCTCATTTGCTGACTATTTGGAGATCACTGCTGACTACATTGTGGAGATCACAATAATACAGTAATTGTCTGATGTTTCATGTCTATAATTTTTGACAAAGACAGACTACACCCTGTCAAGGAGAAGGTGGAGCCCATGAAGGGGGCCTTGATTCCAAGGAACACGGCAGAGTTGAAGGCTTTTCTAGGTCTCATAAATTACTAAGGGAAATTCAGACCCAACCTAGCAATCCTGCTGCCACCCTTCCATGTTCTGCTTGATAGAAAAGTCAGAAATGGTCATAGCAAATGCCGCAAGAGAAAGCCTTTGTAAACATTAATCAACTACAATCGACAAATATATTACAATCCCCTGAGACATCTCATTATAGTTTGCAGTGCCTTCCCCTATGGGATAGGGATGATATTACCACACTATTGGGAGCATCCAAATGTTGGCAGAGACAGAAAGGAGGTATGCCCTGATTGAGCAAGAAGGTTTGGCCGTGATGAAAAACTTCTGCCAGTGTGTCTATGGTGGATCAGCTCAAAGTTGCAAATGGACTCCACTTGTTCCTAGCTTCTATGTTTTTATTCACTCATTGGCGTGAATAGCAACAGAACTATTCTGTGCACAGGGAACATCATATCCTTGTGAGAAATTATTCCTCTAAATTTTCCATTGTCTGATGATTTAATAACACAACGAGCACAACGTTGCTAACACAATGACTGCCACTTGCAGTTTATTTGATGATGCATCATACTGTGTCAGAAAAGGGCAATTATACAACATACTACACTAACAAACTGTTTCATATGTACTAACTAGACAGTTATGTATATCACATCATCACCCCAATATCCATGCCTGATCTGTCTAGCGGAACGTAAGGAATATAGTATCAAATGAATGATCATTAAGTGTCAAGAAACAAAGCAAGATTTATGTATTTTCCTGCAATACTAAGAAGAAGATATTACCATCCCCAGTACAAATTATACTCAGAAGGCAAGTGCAAGTGACCTTGCCCAGCAATCAATTGTTTAACCACTCTGAGATACAGGATGTTCTTCCACAAAAACACAGGAGGATAGAAGAGATGCACGATGAGTAAGCAGATGGAAAACTACCAAAATTGTACATTGGGCAGAGAATAAAATTAGAAGCTCAGATTCAAATATTTGGATAGCAGTAAGGGTTTTTAAAATATGCAACCTGTTCAGATCATGTGAAGTAATTACTGATCATGGTGATTCGTTGCAAAGGGACAGAAGCCAGTTCAAACCAATTTGTAGTATACTAATCTCATGCAACGAGAGTGAGGAAGAATACCCTGATAATTATTGTGCAGCGATATAGATAACCAAATTGTCAAATGAGTGTAACAGAGATCACCATGAACCTGTGTAGATAGGTATATGTGTACCAGGTCAGGATGAGTGGTCCAACCTCTAAAACATTACATTCAAGTTTGAATTTTTGTCTTGCAAATTTTGTTTTGCTTATTTGTATAATTTTCACATTAACAAATGTGCCTGAATACAATATGCATAATGATCTGAGATAAGTGTTATCTTTAATAAAGGGGAATGTTGTGTATGTCACCACTCTTGATGAAAGTAGAATTAGTATTTAGACACTTTATTTTGACTGATCTTAATTGATTTCACTGCTTACTATTTGTTAATGAAGAAGGAAAAATCAATTGCATATCAACTCATCACATCAATTCCAAGATGGCCTGAGGTTCTTTCTATCTAGTCAATGATTTAGTAAAACTAGTCAGTCCTATATAGGTAAGTCTGGCAGCCACTTTGCACATAGCAAAGTTCCACAAAGTTCAGATAAAAGTATAGTCAAGCATGTGCATTTCTTAATGATGTTAGTCTAGACAAGAACTGATGAATCGTCTTGAATTAATGGCGTAAAACATTTTATATCATCTTGATGAGGCATTGGGTTTCAGATTGATATTTCACTTTAGAGGTGGTAGTTTCAACAATACAGTCAATAATATGATAATGCCATCAGTGCGGCATTGAAGTATCTGCCGTGGTTATGTTCCCAAGTGTCTCTGCTGGAAATTGAATTTGGAGATGAGAGAACTGCACATTTGACATGGAGTTATTTCTTGCACTACTGTAATTTATTAATGTGTAGCTTAGTTTGTATATTTAATTTTCTGTCTTAAAGATAAATGCCTGACCTTGTATCAGAAAAGTTAGTTTCTATTATCCTGTGTACCAGGTCAGGATGAGTGGTCCAACCTCTAAAACATTACATTCAACTTTCTTATCTTCCAGTAATGACATCAAATAAATTAGATTCAGAGATGGACAAATATGAGAAGATCATAATTTGATTCCTTTTCAAGGTTTTTGGGGGGACAGGAAGTTTGCTCAGGATGTAAAAGCAATGAGTGCCAGAATAATAGCAGTGAGGAGCATCCTGCTGGCTTCCCAATGTGTTCCCAACTCTTCCAGAAATGATTTCGCAGTGCGGATAATGACCTGCACGGCAGCAGCGAGCAGTCAATTAGTTTTGTTAATTGGTGAACCAAGCTCTGTTTGCCCATGACCTTGCCATTCCAGCATCATTGCACAAGCACTATGTTGGAGCCAGGAGCTTGACAAGGGTGATCTGGAGACTGTGCAGTATGCATCAGTGCTAAGGATGTCTTTCTTGGATTATGAACTTTAAAGGCATGAAATGGCAAATCTAAGGGTATCAGTAGAATCAGGCCTCCCATTGCGAAGGCAGTCCCTGGAGACTATTCTAATAGACATCACTCAGGGAGCAGAGATGGCTGCAGTTCCCTCAGCTTCTCTTACAGTCATTTCACTCCATCCTCCTTGCTCCAGATTAAACAGTGAACCTGGAGGCAGCTGACTGGTCTTCTTCAGAAGATTAATTCACAAGGCTTGCTGTTCTCACTGTCAGCTTACTGAACTGGATATGGTCCTGATGCCTGATAGTGTCTAAGTGAGATAACAAAGTTCAGCCTCTGGAGTTACTGTACCAATACTTTCATTGCATGGATGTAGTTGCTGTCACTGGTCCGATACGCTTTTTATTTTATTATAAAATAGTAAAGTTAGTGTTTATTTAATATTTTCTAATTGTATTTGCCTGTACTGGGCCCATTACAGTGCTGTGTGTTAAGATAGTGAAAAAGAGCCATTTATCTAGCACCTTATCATTTCCAGAATAACTCAAAGCAGCTTACAACCAGTGCGGTTTAATAATAAAACCACAGATGATCATTTCATTATTCATGTTTGTTCATAATCACAATCTCCAGCAAGCAGATCCCAAAGCACTTGTATTTCATTTTTGCTCAAGGCAATGCTTCGTTGCTATCCTTCGGGTCACCTGTCACTTCTCTTTAAAAGCAATTGAACTGTTCAAAGCACATAAAGGCATTTCAGTGGCTGTTGATTGCACAATGTCTCCTATAAACTGAAAAAATTATCTATGGAGACATAAGCAATTCATTATTCTAAAGTTGCAAAACTTACCCTGTGCCATACAGCAATGACTTACCCACGCAATGAGTTTCCAGATTTTTGAACCAAATGAAGTGAATTTATTGAAAATTAAATTCTCTCACATGCATAATGTCAAACATTAAAAAAGTTTAAATGTCTTTAGAAAATTCACTTAAAAAATAAGCTATAGGATTGAACCTGAAATGTTCACGTGCTTTTGGTTGGTTGTGCTCTGCATTATGTCATAACTCTCCTGTAAGTATTTTGAATCAACCTGGTCAGGTGTGTTGTGACACATCTTCAGCACAGCTGGGAAGAAAGATTTGCGAACTTAAAGGCCATGTTGTAGATATTTTCTGTCAGTCTGCTCAGCTATGTTCCAACTCTTGTCTGGAGTAGGGAAACAACCAAAGCACCGCAAAAACCGTACTTACAATCCTAGTGTATACTGAACACGATGAGGTGTCAGAGGTGCAAGTTGAACTGAATACCTGAGAGCAAAGCAGTAATCTTTGGTAAAACGGGAAAGTAGGAAGCCTGGTGCCATTCACAACCAGTTTTGGAATATATCAGAGACATCACTGGCCTATCTTTTGGGATTTTGCTCTGCATATTCCTTATTGGACTGAAGGAGATTGAAAAAGAAATCTCATTAAAACATGTCAAATCTTTAGAGATGCTCGGCAGTGTAAATGATAGGATGTTATTTCCACTGGACATACAGTATAGAATTAAGATGTGTAGTCGCAGGGTAGAGATTTGGCATTTAGCACGGAGATGAAAGAAAATTCTTCAATTAGATGGTAACGAATTTTCTACCCAGAGAACTGTGAATATTGAGTCATTCATTATTTGTAGGGCTGAGACTGACAAATGTTTGGGAATTAAGGGTTATAGAGATAGAATGGGAGCATGAGATGACGTAAAACATCAGCCATATGAATAACGGGGAGTAGGCTTGATGGATCATTTGACCTGCATCTATTCATATTTCTTATTTTCTTCTAGTTTTACAAAGAAGGCATTTCTGCCAAACTTAACCTTGTGAAGACTCCTCAAAAGGTCTCTAAGAAACAGAACAGAAATAGAGCAGTCTTTTACATTTTTCAGGCTGTCTAGCCAAAGTGGCATAATAGTTATCCAAATGTCCCCACCTTGCCAGAGCAGTGTCTCAACGCAAATCAGTATTTAAGTGAACCCATCGCTGCAATATAGGTGATTTCATTTACAAGGTGCGATAGCAATGATAACTCTTGCATACAATACCTTTGGTTACTGAGATTCAGGAATACTAACCCTCATAGTTTTAAGATGGTAAAACTATTACTATTGGCTAGTGATGCACAATTGAAAGAAAATGACTTGATTGTAATCTAAAATTGCTGGTACAATTTCCTATAGTTTTATGATTCCTCTATTATTCTTCCTGAGCTGTAGTTTGGTCTGTGGTATTAGGATCAGTTAATTGCAATGAATGATTGTTAGCCAATTACGTGTTTAGTGGGGCAGAAGAACGTGTTTTCAGCATCTAAGTGAATAGGTAATTTTTATAGTAAACCTTACAGGATAAAATAAAATCAACTGAAGCATGATGTCTCGAGTGTAGTTAAGTTTCAGCACTTTTGCTGAGGTTATACTGTTAATGCAATATACCGTGGAAAAATCTAATATACAGCCTTGGGTGCAGATTGGACAGTCTACAGGATTAGTGTCAGCATTCTTTATAGAAGTGAAACTTGATGGACAGGCTGGAAACAGATCTACGAAACCTCATTAAGTTGTTGAATTGTTCATTACCAAGCTCTCTGACTTTAATAAAGTGCTCATTGACTTTCCAGCATCCTCAATCCCACGAAAAAGAATAGCAGCTTGGAAGGTTGTTAGTCATGCAAGGAGAAAATGAGGTGGCAGAATGGAGGGTATGGTGGGAGGGAGAGGTGGGGGGAAGGTGGTGTGGGGAAAGAAAAGCAGGGCAGTCGAATTAAAGGGAGAGAGTGGCGCTCGCAGAGAGAGAGAGAGAGAGAGAGAGAGAGAGAGAGAGAGAGAGAGATTCTGCCAAGCATTTCACCTCCGTACCAGGGGCATGTACAGAAGGATTGGAAAGCTCAGTATGTGGTAACATGGCCTAACAACTCAGAAACTAGCTGCAATCAGATGAAAATGAGACCTGCCACAGTGATGATTACCTGCAGCTCTCTGATTATTTGCCTCTTTTTAGTTAATGAGCAACATGAGGAAACCATGTCTTCATTCCGATATGTGGAACTGAATAAGCTGCAGGGCTGAGAATTTACATAAAAGAACTCACTTCAGAGTTGAATGGAATATTTATGTTCTTAATTCTCAAAGGGATTATAAAATATTAAAAGTTTGTTTCCCTTATTATAAGCTTTAAAATTTGTTATTTCAACATTTGTTTGGAAATTATTGCTATAACATTCTTTTTCGATAAAAAATAAAATGTAAAAATTTGGCAATCTAACTTCTGTTAGATTGAATTGATTTGGCTTTTATTTTCTAAACCTGTTCAGTGATATTTTTGCATAGCTCTTAAGCAACTCTTCACTGGAGCCACCCCTGTTTAGAGCAGTCCACCCTTTTTGGATACAAGTGTGAAAAGTGCAAAACTTCATTCTGAGAGTCAAAAGTGCCATAAACAATTTTAAAAAAAGGAAGAAAAAGTGAAAATACAATGGCATGCTCTTTTGGTTGTTTATATCAGAATAATAAAGGTGCCTCATTTTCTTTTTATGTTTTACTGTTGAATATGTCATGCACCAATCTCTATTAAGCCAGAACTTGAAAACGTCACTGAAGATTAATCCTTGCTTTTAAAAAGTACAGCTTGTATATATGTCATCAAAATAATATTTATTTTTTTTAAAGAAAATAGGACTACAGAATATAATTTGCTGTAATTTAGATTTTGTTGCTAGAATTACTGAAGACTGAAGAAGGTGGCATCATAATTACAGAACTCTAATATGTAGTTATGATATTTTTGCACAACTCTTAAGCAGGTAAGCCTTGAACCTGGGTCTCCTGCCTTAGAGGCAGAGAAACCACTTCTGCGTCACAAGAACCCTCTATATTTTACATTTCAAGTCTGATATGAATCTTTATCTCAATAACTTCTTCATTGCCTAAATTCTCCCTTTGTTTTCTTACTGATTGAACAACATTCTCTCCCTTGGCTCAGGGACATTGAGCCCATTTTCTTTTTATTAATTAACATATTTTTCTAACTAACCTGTTCAGAAATGTTATTACACACCTTGGCAGGTGGGACTTGAACCTGGCTGCCTTGGTTCAGGGATAAGGGACACTACCACTGCGCCACAAGAAGGCCTCCAGATTTCTTAAAAATTCATTTATGGGTTGTGGGCATTTCTGGTTGAGCTGCTTTCTTGAACCGGTGCAGTCTACCAGCTTTGGGTTGACACACAATGCTATTAGGAAGAGAATTCCAGAATTTTGACCTAGCCATGGTGAAGGAATGACAATATATTTCCATATCAGGATGGTAAGCGGCTTGGATGGGAACTTGAAGATGGTAGTGTTCCCATTTATTTGCTGCCCTTGTCCTTCCAGATGGAAGTGGTCATGGGTTGGTAGGTGCTGTCTGAGATTCTTTTGGTGAATATCTGCAGAGCATCTTGTAGATAGTACACACTGCTGATACTGAGCATCGGTGTTGGAGGAAGTGGATGCTTGTGGATGTAGTGCCACTCAAGTGGGCTGCTTTGTCCTGGATGGTTAACTTTTATTAAAGTTAAAACATGTGTATATCATCCCAACTCAAAGGAATGATGGCATTCATTGGTAGTTAGAGATAACATGTACTTTGATTGCATTTTCAGTCACCAATATACTGATCATTCCAAAGAAGTAATCAAGTCTGCATAACAGTGTGCTTAGTTGAAGGTCGCATAAACGTGGTATACATTATGGATGATTTCAATGCTGTGAGAAATATTTGTTGTTCGTTTTCATTGTAGTATTTCACTGGAGTCGCCCTGATTTAGAGCAGTCCACCCTTTTTGGATACAAGTGTGGAAAGTGCAAAACTTCATTCTGAGAGTCAGAAGTGCCATAAACAATTTTAAAAAAAGGAAGAAAAAGTGAAAGTATGATGGCATGCTTTTTTGGTTGTTTTTATCAGAATAATAAAGGTGCCTCATTTTCTTTTTTATGTTTTACTGTCGAATATGTCATGCACCAATCTCTATTAAGCCAGAACATTGAAACCTTCACTGAAGATTAATCCTTGCTTTTAAAAAATACAGCTTGTATATATGTCATCAAAATAATATTTAATATTTTTAAAGAAAATAGGACTGCAGAATATGATTTGCTCTAATTTAGATTTTGATGCTAGGATTACTGAAGGCCGTAGAAGGTGGCATCATAATTACAGAACTCTAATGTGTAGTTTATGTAATTTATGTAATGGCCATGCTTCCTGCCCCAAACCTGATGTAACCTTCAGATTCCATTTCATCTGTTGAAGACCAAACTGCTGTTTACTCAGTCAAGAACTTGCATTGTATCCAAATCTGTTCTTGGTCCATTTTAATGCACTTAACAATATCATCCCTGCATATGCCAGCAACTGTCATTTTATGCAGAGATCAAAAATATTTTGCTCCTGAGTCTTCATAATCCATGTTTCCTTCTTTCCCAAATGAAAATGAAGGAACTGCTCTTATTCAAGCATTTATTAGCACAGCAAACAATTCATCCATTCCTCAAACTCAGTTTTAATGTATACTGATTATGACACTTTTTCCAGTGGTCATGTATCAATTCAGTTCTGTCTCTGAACCATCTAGGGCTCTTTCCCATTTGGAAATTGGTGACATTTTTAGAAACAGCCTGGGGTGCTTGGGGAATAAATGCTCACTAGTAGCAGCCGCCTTGCCACTGGAGTCAAAACAGAACGTAGCCTAAAATTCATAAGTTTGACTGGGGAGAAGGAATTTTTCAAAATCGGTGAGAGTGGAAGATAGAGCAGTAGCTGACAGCAAACTGTGAACAACAAGAACCACTGGAGAGACTTCAGCAACAATGCACCTTTGCAAACTGGTCTCATCAATCACTGCAAAAATATTCTCCGTCATTTATTTTCCTACCATGTGCTGTACTGGCTTGCTGCTGGATATCATTTGCAAGACAAATCTAAGATGCAAAGCCAGACTGGAATGGCCACGTTGAGGTGACACATGTCAGTCAGCTCTGGAAACAAAAGCTAGTATTTCTGTGCCAACCTGGTTAGTTCAAAACAAATGTTTCATGCCTCTAATCTGAGATAAATGCACCTGATTTAATAATTAAAATAAATAATTTGTTTTCAAATTACCCAGTGAGCGTCTTCCATTTCCTTTGCGGATTTAACTTCTAAAAGAATTCAATATTTAAGAGGCATCATGACAGATATATGAACAGGCAGGAAATGGAGGAGTACAGACTGTGTAGTGACAAAAGATTTTTAGTTAAGAAAGACATCTTGTGTCATCCCAGCCTTGGTGGACCAAAGAGCCTGTTCCTGTGCTGTTTCTGTTGTTTCTTCTTTGTCTTTAAGTTCATGTACCAGTATTCAAGTGGGGATGGGGTATTTAGGATCTGTGTTGGAAATATAATTACTTTTTTATGTGGCAAAATATAGGAATGGGAGTAGACCCTTCAGTTCTTCTAACCTCTTCTGTCATTAGAAGGTAAGGCTGATCAGTATCCTAATCCTTCACCTACCTAGGATCCATATGCCTTAATACTCTCTTAATGCATTTATGAGAAACATATATTGATATCAAATTTACAAGTATTAATTTAGCTTGTTTATCAGGCACAGTTCCACACTTCCACCACTCTAACTTCTCTCTGGCTCCTTGATCTGATCTTAAGTCTATGCCCACATTTTCTATTCTCCTCAGCACTGAAATGGTTTTTCTCTCTATTGTATCAAGGCCTTTCAAAATTGTAAATACCTCAATCAGATTTCATCCTGATCTTTTAGATTGTAGGAAAGACTAAACTAGTGCATGTAGTCCCTCCTTATAAACTAACATTTGAAGCCTCGTGACATTCTGACGAATATCTGCTTTATTCCTCACAAAAACATTTATCATTCCTGAGGTGTATTGCCCTGAACTGTACACAGCACTCCAGATGTGGTGGAATCTGAGTTTTGTTCTGGTTGAAAAGACCATCATTAAAAAATATTATGCAAGTGTCTTACTGGGTAGTTATTATACATGACTGTGACTGCTGCCTATAGAAGTATTGCAGGGTATCAGCACATTTAGAGGGAAAGGAAATTGGAGAAGACAAATTTGGGCACAAACATTGAAACACCTTATTCTCTACATTCCCTGAGACTGTCTGGAAGGTTGCTTGGGTATTGCCTCTGCCTTAAAAAAGATATAGTTATCAGAGTTCTTTACCTTTTTATTAAGGTTGAAGAATAAAATGATGTTCATTGAAATTTACCTTCTCCTTTATAGAAGTGCTTTTCCATCCAACCTTTTAAAGAAATCGGTGAAACAAGAATCGACATTGGTTTTCATGGCAATATAGCTAGTCTGCTGGTGAAAATTGTCTTTAAAGTGGAGAGGTGTTAAATTTATGTATCAGGCCTGGTAACAGCACAGAAGTGTGTAGGTGAATTATGGTGCACACATTTGAGATAAATTAATTTTCAGTGTGCGAAAACAGAAGTTGCTGGAAAACCTCAGTAGGTCTAATAGCACCTGGGAAGAAAAAAATCAGAGATAATGTTTTGGGTCCAGTGAACCTTCCTCGGTTAATTTTTTTTTCTTCACAGATGCTGCCAAACCTGCTGAGCTTCCTGCAACTTCTGTTTTTGTTCCAGATTTACAGCATCTGTGGTTCTTTCGGTTTTTAATTTTCAATGTGGCCAGGTTAGCAGCAAGTGATAGAGCTAAGAGATCCGGCACAAATGGATCAGCTCTAAGCTCTGCAGTCTTGCCATATCCTCAAGTGAATGGTGGTGGATAATGAAACAACTAAGAGGGGGACGTGTTCCTGTAAAATGCCCCATCCACAATGGTGGGGGATCCTAGCACATCTGTGCATGAAGCACTCACAACCCCCTTCAACCATAGGGCCATGTGGTAGATTCACCTCAACTTCCTCCTGAGATCCCCAGTAAAGCAGATGCTAGTCACTAGCAAGACCAGTTAACACCATATAATATCAAGAAATGGCAAAAGGCACAAGATACTGCAAAAGCAACACACCCTGACAGCATTCCAGAAATAGTGCTGAAGATATGAGCTCCAAAGCTAGCCGTTGGGTCAAATTTTGTTTATCTTCCTTCCAGCCACAGTGTGTGTGTACTTACATCCCAAGACTGTAGTGGTTTAAGAAGGCAGTTCACTACCAGCTTATGAGAGCAGTTAAGAGCTGGGTAATAAGTTGTTCAGGAAAAGAGAATTCCAAATTCTGCTTTTGTCTGTGAATTTGTTTCCTGGTATCACTTGCAAATGTTCCAACTTCATTGTCAAGATTATGATGCTTTGTTCTTCATTCCATCACTAGAGAAAATAGATTCTTGTACTGTTTATATTGAACATTTTAATGTTTAGTGCACCAAATCCACATCATCACTGTTCTTCCTTATATGGAATTTTATGGCATTATTAAGCAGTTTCCACTTGGAAAACTCCTTCGGACTGTGCTATCTCCACTTGTATCTATTTCCCAGGTACTTCAGACAGAATGAAGTGTGGCCACCTTCTCTTGCCACTCATGCTACACTCGGGTATCCTAGATTCCACTTGGAGCAACATCCTCAGTCACCTCATGCAGCTGCGCATCGACTTTGCCAGATATCAAACACCGGATTAGATGTAGCACTTCTCCACTTTATACTCTCAGCTCTGCTGTCCTGCTATTTCTTTTGCTTGACCTCTCTTTTCTTCACTTGTTCCCCTCACACTGGCAATGGCTTAGAATGTTTCTCATGGTGCTGCCATTTCTGTTTAATTGGCTGCATGTAGGTTCAATTGAAGCTGTGGCCTTTAAGTTGCTGTGACTTTCTATGCTTGCATCTACGTTATTCTCCCTGTACAATACTCTAAAGGCACTGGAAGTGTGTTTAAATTTGACACATGGTCGAATGTGATTGAACAAGCAATTTTGTAACTTTGTCTGATAATTAGAACAGAGAACAAAGTACTGTACAGCATAGGAACAGGCCCTTTGGCCCTCAGCGGTGTGCTGAACATGATGCCAAATTAAATAAATCCCTTCTGCCTGCCTTTGGTCCATATCCCTCCATTCCTTGCATCTTGATGTGCTTATCTAAAAGTCCTTTAAATACTTCTATTGTATCTGCCTCTCCCACGATCCCTGGCAGTGCTTTCTAGACTCCTACAACTCTCAGTTTAAAAGAAAACTGCCCCTCATATCTCCTTTGAAATTTCCCCCCTCACCTTAATTGCATGCCTCCTAGTATTAGACATTTCAACTGTGGGGGAGAAAAAGATTCTGACTGTCAACACAGCCTATGCAATTAACTTAACACTTCCAGTTGATTATTATCGCCAGAATATCGCCAATAACTAGCAGCTTTGTCAAAACTTACTGAGAAATCCATAATTTTACGATTCAGCATGTACAGTTGTAACCAGTTTCAGCCTCCCTGTTAAGAATGAAAAAAGTCTCGCTCGGTACGTACAAAAACAGCATTTCACCGTTCCAGTGGCCGCATCCCACTCAATTTAAAAAGCCCCTGCTGTGCAGTTTGCTTCACACAGGTCAGTGTTCCTCTTAAAAACCATGAGCTTCATGTGCACAGGTACATAAGTTTAGCTGTATTTCCTAATGCTTCTGTAAAGCAGTATAGTGTTTTATTGCAATAATGGCACAATAAATATGAGTTGTTCATCCGAGCACTCGTTACATCTGGATCATAATATCAGGTCTCTGACTTGCATTTGATACTACATGGTGGAATCAACAAAGAGCATCGACAGTTCATGGAGGGAAGTTTGTTGTGCACATTGGCACGGGTTATAGTATTGTATTAAATTACTACATCTTTGTTATTGTCATTTACCAGGAAGCTTTGGTGACACAAAAATCATTCTAAGCTGTCATTCTCCGATTTGCAATGTCCATAATTTTAAACTCAAACTTTAATATTTCCAGGCAGCTTGGTCTAGAGGGTAATTTTCATTTGCTTTTAGTAGCTTGTTTAGGTAATGATGTTAAGGGAATCTCTTCCCATACAGTTGAAACATTCTACTGGTAGGTTGATTAATCAGCAGCATAAATATCACTAATCTCCACTGCTAGATTAATCACTGATTTTGTGATTAACACTCCCTTGAAATAAAGTGTCTCGGTGAAAATCTTCAATGATTTATGGCTAAATCTACAGGAGAGTGTTGCCACATCTGACTGTTTCTCAGAAAAAAAGTGCATTAAAGTGTTTACCAGATAAAATTGTATTGCTTATTTCATGATGTTTGGGGAAAACATTCAGTTGATACCGTTTCAGATTGATTTATGTAGCTAACATTTATTTATCCAGCTACAGCAGACAAGGAACATTCTAGTTTCCAGGAAACAGTAAAAGATCCAAAGGTAAATTACCATGGACACAGAAAAGCTTTCAATGAAGCAAAAACTGTTTTAAATACAGAGTGGCCAGGGCTACATCTATGAAAGAAACAGAGTCAATGTTTCAGGTCAGTTTTTGTCAGATCTGACAAAAACTAGAGAAGAAACTGGTTTTAAGCAAGCACGGAGGCAGAAAAGGACGGGAGTTAGATGAATGCGGAGGGGAGGGAAGACTGAACACGAATGACTGTTATAGAGTGGAAAGACTAGTAGTTAAAGTAATTATTATACAAAGGTGAAAGGTATGGTAATGAAACCAGAACCAAAAGATGGATCTAGGCCCGAAATGTCAGATTTCCTGCTGCTGCAATGCTGCTTGGCCTGCTGTGTTCACCCAGCTCTGCACCTTGTTATCTCAATGGATCTAGGTGGTTTGTGAATGGCAAAAATGTATCCTCCTTAATGTGCATTTAGAATAATTCACAATGCTCCAGATGTGATCTAACTAGAGTTTTCCATAACTGTACCGTTATTCTGGACTCTTAAATTTATTTTGTATTATTTTCTGCAACAGTCCCTCAAAAATAATTTTAACAATCCACGGACACAGTCTGCTATTTATGTTTGGAATTTAACTGTTTCTAGCTTTCTGCCATAATGATGACATCACATTTGCTTTTTTTTGACACTCGTTTGTCTCAGTTTTTGTACATTAACTGAATCTATTAGTATCTCTTTTAGAATGAATTTTATACTTCCCTCCACAGTGAGTATAATGCCATCATTTTTGTGGAATTAGGAAACTTGGATATATATTAATTTTCTAGCATTCTAGAAGACACACATAAATATAGTGAATAGTTGAGGCACAGAAACAGATTTTTATCATACGTTACGAGTCACATCCTGACAACTGGAATATCTGCCCATTATCCCAAATTTCCATCACCATCCACTCAACCTGTTTCCTAACCGCATCAATAATTTGCCTTTAATTCCATGAGTTTCAATTTTCACTAACCATCCCATAAGAGGGACTTTATCGAATGCTATTTAGAAATCCATGTAAATCAAATCCATAGATATTCCTACGACACTTTTCAAAATATTCAAGCAGATTCATCAGACATGACCCATCATTTATAAATCCATGTTGGCTTTCTCCACTTTGAAAATTTTCAAAGTGTTCAGTAGCTTATTCATAATTAAGGACTTACGAAATTTCCCACCATTAGATGCCAGATTAACTGCCCCATGGTTCTATGGTTCTCCCATTATTGATTTGTAAATAGTGAAGTGACTTGTACAATTTTGCAGTCTAGAGGAATGACTTAAAGACTTGTAAGTGTAATTGATTAACATCTGGGAAGACAGGCCATTGGGAATGGGAGCATATGTGAAATGGGACAGGATCTCTTTGTCTGCCGTTTTATTTTAAGATTGCTTTCACTTATGAGATGTGGCCATTGCTGGCTAGACCAACATTTATTTTTTCACATGATTTGCAATTGAGAAGGTGGTGGTGATTGTGAGCTGGCTCGTTGAACCGCTGTAGTTCATGTGCAGTTTAGTAGACCCACAGAGCTGTAAGGTTGGGACTTCCAGAATTTTGACTCAGCAATTCTAGAGAAACAGTGATATAGATTCAAGTCAAGATGATGTGCAGCTTGGAGGAATTTGTATGTGGTGGCTAAGGTTATTTGCTGCCCTTTTTCTTCCAGCTGGTAAGGTTTGTGGGGTTAGAAGGAACGTCGTGAGTTCCATCAAGTAGATAGTATACGGGCCTACTATAGCGTATTAGTGGTGGAGGGAGTGAATATTGATGGAAGATGTGGTGCCAATCAAGGTCGCTGCTTTATCCTGGGTGGTGTCAAGCTTGTTGAGTGTTTTTGGCGCTGCTGTCATTCAGGCAAGTGAGACTTTCCACCACACCCCTGCATGATGCTTATGGATGATGAGCAGTGTTTGGAGATAATTTATATAGCTGGTCCTTTTAAGTTACTGATTAATGGCAACTCCCCTGGATGTTGAAAGTGAGTGATTCAAAAATGGTAATGTCATTAATGTCAAGGGTCAGTGGTTATGTTCTCTGTTGTTGGATGGAGTCACTGGCTGACTGTGGTGATACCCCCTGACTATTTATAGTCCCACTCGAACCCACTAAGGGTTGTTGCTCCAGCCTTTCGCCCACAGCCATTTTCTTGAAAGCAAATATCCATGCAAGCTGCTGGAGCGTTGCTGCAGGTGTTACGTTGATGTGGCATGGTGTTAAATAGTGACATGTCTGCCTCATTGACTTTTTAATTCTCCCAATCTTAACAAGCTGCTGTTTGTCCCTATGCATTAAAAAGCAATGCAAGACAAACAGGCTGGAAGCCTGAGCAATGAAGATCGTATACACTGATGAGCAATGTGAGCCTTGGCGAGGCCAGCAGTCTGTAAGTCTGAGTGTGTAACTAAAAAAGTGGGTGTGAAGTAGACCAAATTCTGTACCCTCAGAATAAGTGCAAAGTGAGTGAGCACCAAGAAAGCAAAGAGCGAGCCATAAGATGTAACCTGTGCTGATACATGAGACACGTAGTTTCCTGCATGCAAATCATAGGCATCCCTGAGCTCCCAAGTAGAGTGTTGAAGGCCTAATGTCATGTGTGAGGTTGTTTAAGAGCAGGCTTGATGATGCAGTGAAATTAGTGGTTTGCCAGTGTTGACTTCAATGGCTGAAGAGGCAAGGAGGATGAAGTATCAGTGGCATTGTACTGAAGACAAAGTTGATGGTGATTGTGACAGGCATTCAGCAAGTTGCAGCTGGCAGGTACTTGTTCTGCTTTGCATGTTGGGAGTTTGATCCTTCTAGTTTTTTGCATGTTGGGAGTTTTTTCCGGGAAGGAGATGAGAATTTGATGTAATGTATAAATAGAGTATTATGGAGTATCAATGAGATGTGAATACATATAAATAAGATAATCACTACTCAAAAGTGTCATTCTGAAATTGCCATTTAAGGTTTAAAGCAAAATCACAGAGCCTTTCTTTGATTTTTAAGGCTCTGAATTTTTTCATTTTTTCTGTATTTTCAAACCTTTCTTGTCATTGCTCATGCCACACCAGAGAGGAGAAAATTACACCCAGTGTTTCGTCTGGTTGCTTTAACTTTGGTTGGATGGTGTATTCGTTGCAATATTAATGATGCTCTGACATGCACATTGTTGAAGTGACATTTTTTAATGCCCCTGGGGCAGCCTGGTATCATTTTTTAAAACGCCTTGTATAACATTTCTGCACAATCTTCTACATCTCAGCATCTTCCTTTTCCTCCTTTGACACAATGCAATCTCCAAATAATCTCCAACGACATGTTCTAATATATTTATATTTTAAAAGTAACTCTCAATGATTTAATATGATTATTTCTAACTTGCTTGTCTTACTTGCATGGAGATAGCACCCCCCAGTCCCCCATACTGAGTATGCTTCGGTGCCCCCAAGTGTATCTAAATTAATGACTGTGTACTAATTTGATAGCAACGGTGTGCACTTGTACTGCTAATTGAAGGATCTCTGTTCTGCTTAAAAGTATGTCTAGCGTTGCCAGTGCACATGAAGTAACTTTCACACTTGAATTCATGCTCCACATTTCCAGAAGCTAACTTTGCCAGCATTCTAGTTATGCTGTTAAAAAAAAAATGGTTCTTGTGCCCTTGTTGAACAAAACCATATGAAAAAGAAAATTTTTGACAGTGATTAGCTATGAAAAGTCATGATACAGGAGTGAGTATTTTTTAACTAAAACATTAGAACCCGTTGAATGCCTACAGTGTGGAAGCAGACCAATCAGCCCAAAGAGTCCATACCCATCCCCCTACCCTATCCCTATAACCTTGAATTTCGCATGGCTAACACACCGAACTTAAACATCCCTGAACCCTGTGGGGCAATCTAGCATGGCCAATCCACCTAACTTGCACATCTTTAGACTGTGGGAGAAAACCAGAGCACCTGGTTGAAACCTATGCAGACACAGGGAGAATGTGAAATTTCCTTTTTTTTAAAACAAAACAAATCTGTAAGTGCAATTAAACATGATAATAGAGAAGAACAGCTACAACTTTTGAGAAATAAGAGCCATCTACGTAGAGAAGACAGACAGGGCAGGTAACATAATGGCAATATCACTGCGTACTTAGTTTAATGCACTGGGAACGTGAGTTCAAATTCCCCCACAAAAGATCTTAAATCCAATGAATAAATCAGCAATTTAAAGCTAGTCTTAGTATTGGCAGTCATGAAACTATCATTCGTTATTGTGAAAAAGAAATGCAATAATTAATGATAATTTCAGACTGATTCATGAACCTGAATGGAATGGAACCAAACCTGCAATCCTCACCTAGTCTGGCCTACATGTGACTCCAGGTCCATAGCAATGTGATTAACTCTTAGTGCCCCTCCGATATGACTGAACAGCCACTTCAAGGACAATTAGTGATAGGCAATAAATGCTAGTAGCAACCACATCCAATGAAAGAACATTTTAAAGAAGGTAAAATATAATTTATAAAGTGACATTATCTCTGCATGGTGCAACAGCTAATACCTGAACAGTAATTGGTAACAAAATTAGGCTCTGCAAAAGCCTGGAAATTCACTAAGCTATTTCCTCATTTATAAAAAACCGATATCGCTCACATCCGATAATTAATGCCAAAGTATTATAATGCAGGTCCTGGATTTTTGAAACAAAACCAGAAAATGTTTGAAATACTCAGCACGTAAGACAGTATCTGTGGCGGGAGAAAGAAAGAAAGTGTGTTAGCGTTAGTTAGAAGTTCCAAAAAAGGTTATTGACCTGAAACGTTAACATTGTTTTCGTCTATACAGGTGCATCCAGATCTGGTGAATGTTTCTAGCTCTGATTTGCTGCCTAGAATCATACGGTTTGCCAATATTCATTGTTATACCTTGTTCAAGAATATTGCCTATTTGCTCGTAACAGATACAGTTGACATTCATGATTTTGTATGCGCACTAAGGAGTTATTGGGATTAGAAAAAGAAGAAAATGGACACAGAATATTATATTTACACATGCTTTAATAGGAGAGGAAATATAATACAGGAAATATTTGCATAAGCTAAATTACTGTCGGATTGTTCTATTTAAGGATAAAACAGTAGCAGGTTATAGAGATAGTACCAACTCTGTATTTTGTTGGCTACTCACCTTTCCCTATAACTGCTATTTGTTTCTAAGTCTATTTATAGATGAAAAATTGTTTTATTATTCACATTTTTGCTCTGCTTTGATAACATTACAAAATTTTGATTTTCTCATAGTTTTACTTTAGCCTAAAGCAAAATTTTTGGTTGGATTTAAAAACTTGAAATGCTGTACATTCATAATGTTCATTGTTAATAACTGTCAATGTGGATTTTAAAAGCACAAAGATAACCATTTTCTCATTTTGCATTTGGCTTTTCTTGTTAATTTTATTGAATGTCCTGATCACTCATCACTGTGGAAACATTTCTCTTCCAAAAAAACAGTTTAGATCAAGTTCTTCTTAGTATTTTCTTCCAAAATATATAGCACATTTTCAATTTTCTTGCTGAGGTTAGCAAATACAGGGATGCTGGGTCTAATGTGCTTATTTAAATAAAACTGATGTTATTCTTGCGACTTTTGTATTCATCAAAGTTTTGTGTACACATCAACATGCCGCTGAAACAATTTATGTGACATTGCTAAATGTCAATGTAAATGTGCATTTTTTTTAGTGTCACATTAATCACGTTATTCCAAACTCTCATTTGATTAATAAGTGGGTGTCTTACAGCAGTGCAGCTTTGTTGTGACATTTCTGCTCATCAAAGTGCAGTCACAGCTGATTGGTCTGGTGCAGCATTTCCAATTTGACATCTAAAGGGTAATTTTCAAGCTTCTAAATGGTTGGAAAATCATGTGCAATATATGCCAATATTTCAGTTTGACAGAAGCAAGGGAACTCTCGAGCAGAAGTAGGAGCTCAGTGCTGCAGAGGAAATTGGGAATTAGGGCCTTCGAGAAGGATTTAGTTCTTGCAGAAGTAGGTGATGGCTTTAGAAATTGATTATTACTATGTGTACTGATGTAGTATTAAAATCAAGGAAAAAATGTTTAAATTTTAAATCAAATTATGGGTTTATTGCTTCTGATGCTTTCATCAAAATTGCTACTTGAAAGCCGTGTCCTGCCTTGAAAGAATGGACATGATATTTTAACCAGTGTCTGAATTTATTCTGGGCATGTGTGGTTTCTAAATAAAAGGAAGGAAGTAAAATACAACAGGAAAGGGCAGAGAAATGAGCAAGAAAAAGAATATGGAAGATGGACGTGGAATTTCAAGGGTAAAGGGAGTAGCAGAAGGTCAGAAATCACATGACTCCAGGTTATAACCCAACAGGTTTATTGGAAAACACAAGCTTTTGGAGCATTGCCCCTTCATCAGGCTATGCTCCAAAAACTTGTGTTTTCAAATAAACCTATTGGACTATAATCGGGCGTCGATTTCTGACCTTGTCCATCCCAGTTCAACACTGGCACCTCCACATCAGGAGCAGCAGAAGAGCAGAGACCGGGAGTAACATCAATGGAGTTGAATAAGACACATTCTGTCTTCCCCAAATTATTGTTTGAAATGCAACCGAAGATTCACTGAGGCCCAGACTTGCCTGTAGCTAGACAGTTGTAATGGTAGTGTAGCTAGGAGCTATGCTTGTGAATTCCCTTTGCAGCACGCTCTGAAGGACTTGTATGGGAAGTGTAAGGTTTTTGAGAAGATTTGAAGTTCAGGTTGTTGATGTGGTGTTGATTTGCTCACCGAGCTGGTAAGTTTGTTTACAGACGTTTTGTCACCATACGAGGTAACATCAGTGTGCCTCCGATGAAACATGCTTCAACCAAAGGCACGCACAGGAATTCTTGGAGACCTGGCACTCAAACCGGAATTGCAGTAAGAAAATGTAGAACTGGACCCCTGTATACCAACCACTAAGAACCTCACCCAGCAAACTGAGACACATAAATAGCAAGCGGGACAGAACACCGACGCTTCAGTGGAGACGCACTGCTGATGATAACTAGTATGGTGGCGAAAATTTGCAAACAAGCTTACCAGCTCAGCGAGCAAGTCAACAACCGCATTTAACTATCCTCTGGAGGAACAATTCCTCTACTCCCGGAACTGTCCAAAATTTAAAATGGGAAACTTTGGAGGGTTCTGGTGAAATTAAGTAAAGATGTTACTCAGAAATGGTTTAACAGTTAAATATATAGTCTAACTCCTAACTATTCAATAGACCCATACTTAACTGACACATTCTCAACTACTCCCCCACATTGAATGCTACAGGTCTCAGGCTCTGACTGAGACCCCAAGGCCCCAGCCCCTCTGCCCTCAGATATATGTTACTCCCAATGTATGAAAGTATGATGTAGTATAAACCCAATTGACAGTCCTAAATTGGTTGTCAAGTTAGTTCTTGTCACATTGGGTAACATTTACTAACTATCCAAATCTCACAGTCACATCTAACGTTGGGCAATCTTTAAAGTTTTGCAAGCACGGGTCGTTGGATACAGTGAATACCTTGCCCATTGTGAACAAAATGTTATCTCTGAGCACAACAGCACCTTGATCAGATGGGCCAATGGGCTGAGGAGTGGCAGATGGAGTTTAATTTAGATAAATATGAGGTGTTGCATTTTGTAAGGCAAGCTAAGGCAGATTTTATATAGTTAATGTAATGGACCTGGGAAGTGTTGATAAACAAAGAGACTTAGGGGCACAATTGCGTAGTTCCTTGAGAGTGGAGCTACAGGGAGAGCAGGGTGGTGAAGAAAGCATTGGGCACTCATTGGGCAGTGCAATGAGTATAGGAGTTGGGACATCATGTTGCCACTGTCCAGGACATTGGTGAGGCCACTTTTAGAATACTGTGTTTAGTTCTGGTTTCCTTGCCATGGGAAAGATGTTGTGAATCTTAAAAGGATTCACTAAAGATCTAAAAAGATATCGGAGATTTGAGCTGTAGGGAGAGGCTGAATAGGCAGGGGCTTTTTTCCCTCGACTGTCAGAGGCTGAGGGGTGACTTTATAGAGGCTGATAACATCATGAGGGGCATGGATAGGATTAATAGTCAAGGTCTTTTCTACAGGGTAGGAGAGTCCAAAACTAGAGCGCATAGTTTAAAGCTGAGAGGAGAGAGATTTAAAAAGAACCTGAGAGGAAAATATTGCATGCAGAGGTTGATTTGTAATTAGAATGAGCTGCCAGATGAGGTAATGGAGATGGGTACAATTACACTCAAATCTACTCAAGACCCTTAGGTACAATTACAACATTTAAAAGGCATCTGGATGGATATATGAATAGGAAGAGTTTAGAGGGAAACGAGTCAAATGCTGGCAAGTGGAGCAGGTCAGTTTTTTGGACATCTGGTCAGTGCTGACGAGTAGGACTGAAGAGCCTGTTTCTGTGCTGTATAACTCTATGACTAAAAGGCTTATGCTGTTTTATATGATCTGCTGGACTTTAGGGCATATGGCCTCCATACTTGTCATCATATTGGCACTGAAATTCGTATACCACATTCCACATTTGTGTAATATGCAGAATGTCTTTTTGGATTAATGGCAAGATCCTGTTCGTAGTGAATGTCAGAGATAACAAGGTGCAGAGCTGGATGAACACAGCAGACCAAGCAGCATCAGAGGAGCAGGAAAGCTGATGTTTCGGTCCTAGACTCTTCTTCAGAAATGGGCCCGAAACGTCAGCTTTCCTGCTCCTCTGATGTGCTTTGTTTGCTGTGTTCATCCAGCTCTACACCTTGTTATCTCAGATTCTCCAGCATCTGCAGTTCCTACTATCTGAAACAGTAGTGAACATCATTCGTGTTGTTACTGCATCATGTTGCTATGTCACTCCTTTTTCAAATCTTGCCGTTCCAGAGTAATTTGAGGTTTGCTGGGCACTATTCATAAACGTTAGGCTTGTTTATGTGCTTGCAAGATACAGCAAAGCATAATCTTATCATGGTAGCTGCTATCCCACAGGTTGTCTTTGATCACCCCATTTCAACATTATGATTACGCAGTGAACAAATGTCCCTAACTGGTAAATTCTCCATGTAGTATCTCTACCAGTAGAGTCCACTTACCAACCAGTGACATTCAAATTTTGCAAAAATGTTGTTTTCCCTTTATGTTGCTATTTCTTCTGAATAGTCTTAATGAAGCAAGATGAATATCTTAGACAAATTGTCCTTCTTCAGCAGTACACAAAATTGTTTGATAAAAAACATAATACTGTATGATTTTAGAAATTATATTGTAATGATATAATGCTAAGCAAAAACTGAGTTAACTGCTGATGGATTAGCAAAGAAATTGATTATGATAGGAACACTTTGCAGAATGCAAACTGACTAATCATGAAAATCACTGAGTGTCAGCTGAGAAAAGGTTTAACTTCGGGTATTGTTGGTAGAACTTACATGTGGGAGTCTGAGCAATGGATTTGTGAGTCTTCATAATCTATTTTGGAAGATAGAACACAACTTTAGAGTCATGACAATCTTGAAACTTTGTGTGTTCTCTATTGTGGTAGATCAAGGATAATGGGCCACTTTTGTCAACTGAGATCAGCTAACACAACATAATTAAAGAGTTAATTGAGACCTTGGTTTACTTGAAACAATGTAATTTAACATTTAACTTAACTCCTGTTAGGATGTACGGAAGATGTATAGAAAATAGAATAATAGAAGAGGGTACTCAGAATGCATACCTCTGTAGTATTGTATTAACTCACCGTTGTAACAGTTATGCAGTTCTTCCTTTGAAACTTTTCCCTATCTTGTTAATGCTCTGTAACTAAAAAGCTGAAGAAAAATATATTTTTTTGAAGAACTTCCTTCCACATCACTAAGGAGGCTTCAGTCCTTTCCACATCTAAATACCTGCTCTGATAACTCTGCTGACATCTTGAAATCTGTGACAAGTTCTATCACAGCGTAATGATGTATCAAGATTCATTGAAATGCTATATTTAGCTTTTGAGTCATAGCATTTATAGACGGACGAATAAATGAGGCCAAAAACATTGGGCTGAATTTTTTTTTGGCTGTGTCAGTTTTATCACGTTTTGTTGAGTACTTCTCTCTGTGAATCCTAGCAAGATAATTCACAGCATCCAACCAAACATACCTCATTAACCACCTACCATGTCCCTTTGATGCCTCTCTTGCTGGATTCTAGCCCCATTCTATCACCCAGAATTCCCAGAAGGGCACTCAATTCACCAGATATGCGCCAAAAGACTGGCATTTCAAAGCAGTGCTGCTCGTTAAAGGGTTGTTGCTTCAAAGATGTTGGTGAACGGGAAGGTGGCGCAGTGATTCTCCATGAAGGTTCTGGTGGACTCCATGGTCCAAGTGAAGGCAGTCTTCTTCCCAGAGGACTGGCAGACAAGTTGGTGCCATCGAGCCCTGGTACAAGGTCACCATGCAGTTAATGCCATTTAAGTGTTTTGGAGGAATGGAGCTGTAGCATTGTAAGAAGGTCAATGACCTTCTCCACTCCATGAGGGTAAATGCCATACTCTTATCTGTGACCTCATGCTTACTTTATCTCTGCCATTGTACCTACCTCCCACCAAAACCTTTGTTCTGCCACTCTCACTGTAGCATGTAATACCTTCCTCACTCACTCTTACTGCCCCCACCCCATCGAAACCTTTCAGACCACTAGCCCTACTTGGTCTCGGCACTGCCTACTCGGTTACCACATTTACAAGCATTAACAGCTATGCCACCACTTGCAACTTACTCATACCTTTGCTGTCTCCCATAACAGAAGGAAATAGCTTATTACAGTTTGGAAAGAGCCAGGATGGGTGGAGACATGTCTGACAATATACTGTTCACTGGTAGGAGTGAGGAGAAGACCAAGTTCATTTCTGGGAGAATGCCAATGCATTCCTGTATTTTGAATTGAATAAGCACCACTCCTAATTCCATTATAACTGTAATTAGTTTACATTATCCCACTGTCAGCGTCATTTATTGCATACCACTCCTAACCGTTGGCTGCAAAACCTCCTCTCCCTTGTGTCCAGCGGGATGACTACAGAGAAATGGGCTACTCCACCAGAAGGCAGCTGTTCACTACTAGGGAAGCAAGGCCTCAGGAAGCATTGCAAGTCTGCCTTCTCCACTATCCTCCACTTAAGAGACTGACACCTTGAAGAAAACACCAGGTTTAAATGTTTGGAAGCACAAGCTGGTGAGCAACTCGCTGTGACAGCTCTGCAGTTCGCCAAGGAAGAAATACCCCAGGCTGTTGGCACTTAGAGGGCTACTGGAGTAGACCAGGCACCTACTCAGCCCCAGGAAGGAGAGGACCCTGTGGTGCTGACAATCAGGGACTTGGTTCACATGTACAGGGAGGAACAGGAGCAGCAGTCAGGGACGTCGGATGTAATGGCTATCAATGCTTAGATGTTGTGTTGGTATGACTGCCATGGACAGGTTGGTGGCAGCTGTGGAGAGCCAAGACCAGTACTGTCAGGATCAGCTAGTTACGTGCACAGACCTGCACTCCATTGCCCAAGCCATGAGTGCTGGCATGGCAACAGGGGGACAGGAAGCTTGGCATTCACTTCAGATTCCCCTTCCAACAAGGTGTTAGTGTGGTGCCAGGAGACACCTAACTGGAGGAGCTACTATGCACAGGCCTCTCAGAAATCTCCTCCCAGGGCACTGCAGAGGTGGCTGGGCCTTTCACTTTCTCCCTGCCAGCTCCCCTTTGATCTTTGGAAGTTCAGTCGAGACAGGTCTGCTTGCTATTGCAAGAAGACCCTCAACACGTCTGAGTCATCAAGAAACAAACATTCCTGGTTTCACCAAACCAAACCTCCAGTTTTCTCCATTGCTGTACAGGCACTTTTCTCATTACCTGTAGAACGTTGGACTATACTGAGATGTAATGGAAAGGAAGCAAACAACGACAACTTTTAGAGGAGACATTAGTGGCATGGTTGACATTGCATTGTACACCATGTTCATGTTTTCGCAAATGTTAATGGTTTTGGTATACATCTACCCTTTTGAATTACTATCTAGACCCAAATACCATTCTGCCAACACAATGCTGAACTTCATAGCCATAACGACTTATCCATTGTGATGATGCTGTCACTTTAAGAGGCTATTTTGTCCTTTTTTTGAAGAGAGCTTGTAAGCAGATGTAAAGAGCTGGCTGGTTAAGACCATTTATGTAAACAGCTTGGGATGCCTCAAGTTTTATTTTAAACAGCCTGAATAGATGTGGCCAGCTGTCACTGAACAGGATTTCTGAGTAACATGAGAAGCTATTGGGGTCTCAAAACAGTTGGAAGCCTCAGTGAATGTCTCCTGTATGCTACTCTCTCTGAATTTTCTCTTGATATCTTTAAATATTGGAGAACTGCATGTGAAAATCTGTGTCTGAATTTGGTTTTTCACCAAGGGGCGTGTTTATCGGATGTTACTAAATTAGAACAGTTCATTAGTAATAGTTACTGCATCTATTATTTTAAGTCTTCCAATAGAATTAAGTTGTTCTAAGTAACCCTTTCTTTTGTTGTATTTTAAATAATTTGTGTTTTGCTTAATGCTGTGTAGCCTGACCAGTTACATTGCATTGGGAACAGACACTTTATATTTGCCTTTAAAATGAGAAAAAGTTAGGGTCTAGGTTACTGCTCCATAACATCGTGGACGGATGTCTATGTTGAAAGCTTGCTGTAGCATCTGGAAACAAGATGAATTAAGGCATGTATGATGCCCTATTTCTGTCCATGACCTCTGTGTGCAAATGTGTTGATTTGTATGAAATGGCCAGCAATGTCTGGGCAGGAAGGTTTACAGAGCACAGGGAGCCAATGCATTAGGATTGCTAAGAATTAGTAAGCTTGCAAGTCTGTGTGCTGTGCATTGCATGGTTCCACATCCTCTAAAGGGCCTCCATCATTAGGTCTTCCTTCACAGAATGACATACACCTGACCCTGGCCCCAACTGCTGTGGGAAACTGCCCTTGATGCACTGCATTGGGACTTTTGGACTGATGTATGCCTCCATCAACTTCTGCAAGGGTTACTCCCCTAAGACTTTGAGATATGGCTGCCTGCTTGCTTCACATGCAGCGAGTTTGTAGTTTAAACTGCTGGTGTATGATGCTGGTGTCAGATTGATGTAGCACACTTCAGTACATCAACTTGAGTACATATCCTTCACAGAAGACTGCTGACCAGTAGGCAATGTGCGCATGCAGGTAGGCACTAAATGAGTTTGTGCTAAAGACCAAAGAGCGACCCTGAGATGAAACCTGGTTCAATGCATGATGAAGGGTCGAGGCCCGAAAGGTCAGCTTTTGTGCTCCTGAGATGCTGCTTGGCCTGCTGTGTTCATCCAGCCTCACATTTTATTATCAATGCATCATCTGTTTGTTCCTGTATGCAAAGTGTCTCTGCAGTTGCTTTCTAATGCAAGTTGTCAATGTGCACTGCAACACAAGTCTGAAATTTGACTGATTTTCAGTTGCTTGCTGATCCTTATTAAAGTATAAAATATATAGTAAATTCTTTAATATATACAATAGCTAATTAGGAATACTCAACTCATTCAATTTTCAATAGTGTCTTTGTTCTTAAGCTTCCGGTGTAAGAAATGTTATCGCTATATTGGTATATTCAGTTCCAGCAGTGAACATTGAGCATTCTTGTAAAACAAATATCGCCTTACACAATCAGAATATGCAAATTACTAAACATGACAAGTGATCCCCAGATCAATGAAGGATAGGACAATGTGCTTTGCAAATCTAGGCTATCAACAAGATTTCCTAAGCTATTGACAATTACTATGAATCTGACATGAAGGTATTATGCCTTGAATTGTGAACATGTTATTTGTTTTCTATTTGAACTCCCTAAAACTCACATGATTTCCATAGTACTAAAAATGACCAGCAAGTATCAGTTACTAAAAAGAAAATTGTAAAGATTGAAGGACAGTGCTGGGAATTGTCTTGTAAATCGTATGTAGTTTGATATTAATAACAATTTGTCTGAGCATGGTGATTGATTAGGGTATAGGTTTATGCAGGATACAGACAGGATGGAAATAAACCCAAGGGAAGAATGTCCTTAATCTATATTCAATTATTTGGTGATGGCCTGATCAAGGGTAGCACTGCTAGAAACCAAAGGCTTTCCTGGATATGTCTATGAGATCACAATTTCTTAAATAATATTTGCTGTCAATACTTTTGATTAAAAATTGACATACGTTGCATACCCTTTTCAAGCATAGCGACTTGGATTAATTTAACAGAGATTGCCCCTTAAAAAACCTGAACATGTCCCATAGCCTCCTGTAACCCTATTCCACCTTAGTGCACCTCATGCCAAACATTTCTCCGACTCACCAGTCTTTGCTCTTATATCCACCATGCCAACTCACCCAATATCCACAATGGGAGGGCCTCAGGACCCATAACCGAGAATTAAGTTCAAACTTTCCGTTGCGTCCTTTAAAAGAAACACTGAATTGTCATTGTCTATGCTTTACATTTACATTCCTTCAACTACATAATTCATTTTTAGCAACATTCATTTCTTTAAAGTGAATAACCCCTTGCAATGAGATTCATTGTCAAACATTTTAGAGTCTGTAACCACTGTCTTTGTTGCTGTCCAGTGGGTTTAAATGTGGTGTTTCAGGAATCAGGTTTTAAGGCACAGGATTTCACAGAATCACAGAAGTGCTACAATGCAGAAGAAGGCCATTTGGCCCATTGTGTACACACAGTCTCTTCAGATGAGCAATTCTAACTAGTGCCAAATTATTGTCTTTTGCCCATACACTTTCCTATTGCTTTTTATCCAAATAATCCTCTAGTCCCGTCTTGAATGCCTCAATTGATCCTGCCGACACCATATTTCCAGGCAATTTATTCCATACCCTAGCTATTCACGATTGAAAAGGGTTTGCCTTGTATTTCATTTGTTCCTTTTTCAAATTACTTTTAGTCTGTGCCCTCTATTTCTTGATCGTTTTACGAACATAGACAATGTCTCCCTATCTACCTTATTAAGGCCACTCATGATTTTGAAAACTCTATCAGATTTCTTAGCCTTCTTCTGTCAAAGCAGAAGTATCAACTTCTTCAATTCGTCATCAGAACTGAAATTTCTCTTCTCTGGAACCATCCTTCTGAACTGACTCCAAAGCATTCACATTATGACCTACAGTGTGGGGTCCAGAACTATATGTAATACTCCAGCTAAGGTCTAACAAATGTACTATCTAGGTTAAACATCATTTCCTTGTTCTTGTACTCTTTGCCACTATTGATAAAGCCAACAATACTGTATGCTTTATTAATTACTGTCTCTACATGTCCTGCCATCTTCCGTGATCAACATACACAGGCATCCAGATCCCTGCTCCCTGTGCCTCCTTTAACTGTGTACCACCTATTTATATTGTCTCTCAATGCTCTTTCTAACAAAAATGCATGATGTCACACATCTCCCTATTGAACCCCTGCTACCATTTATCCACCCTCTCAACCAACTTATCCATGACCTTTTTGAGATCTTATCTGCCCTTCTCACAGATTACAATTATCATCTGCATACAGTGTCCAAATCATTAATATATACCAGGGAAAACAAGGATCCCAATGCTGACCCTTGAGGAGCTCTACTACAAACCTTTCTCCAGCCTGAAAATGTCCATTGACCATTGCACACTATTTCCTATTAGACTGTCAATTTTGTATCCAAGCAGCTACTACTCATTTTATTTCAAATCTGTTGTGGGGTGCTGGATTAAATATCTTCTGAAAGTCCATGTACAACACTGCAACAGTGTTATTGTCATTGAGCCTGTGTCCAGTCGAATTAGATGTGTGGACTACAGGCAGAGTTCCCTGAGGTGTTGGGAACTTAAGGACTGTAGGTGGAGGTGTCCATCACAAGCAGGAGGTCCACATTGTTCTCGGGTTCAACTTCATGAACTCTGACCATGAGAGATTGAAGAGACAGAGTGACACAGGCAGCAATACTTGGAGCGGATGTGAGAGCAATGTCGTGGCCTGGAAAATGTGACAGCGTCCCTTAGTGCTTTGGACTAGTCCTTAAGACAAAAAAATGTGAACAAGGGTAGGCCATTCAGTCCCTTGAACTTATTCCACCATTCAATCGGATAGTGGCTGATCTGACATTCTTCGTGTCCACTTTCCTGTCATTTCCCTCTTACCCGTTAGCCCTTGATTCCCCTACTGATCAAGAATCAACCCATCTCAGCCTTAAATATACGCAAGGATACTGACCACGCAGCACTCTGGCAATCTGTTCCAAAGACACTAAACCCTCAAGGAGAAAAAAATTCTTTCACATCTCAGTCCTAAATTAGCACTCCTTTATTCAAAGTGGCATCCCTTTTATTCTGAGTCCCCTAGGAGTATGAGTATTGACAACTACAGAATACATAAGGAGTTGTGTATCCTTAACAAGATTGTTGCACTGTTAGCAAGCAGCTGCTGAAATGGATGACTGTTGCACATCAGTCAGTCGGCCTCAGCTGAAGATCAACCCAGGGCTATGGAGCTTAATCAGGAGGGTGGAAGATACAGTGTGTTTCTCAATACCCTCATCTTTCTCCACCCTCTCCAACTCTCTGCCAGACACTTGACTGTAGTTACATGCTTTCTTGAAGCTATTGCACTGACGTCACTGTTTCAAACGATTTTCTCATGTTTTTTTAATTACCTTCACAGAACTGATCCAAATCCATCTGCATCTATTTTAACGCTCAAACCCCAAAATAAAAACACCCTTCACCACAATCACTCCCATAGGTAGTGCTACACTCCATATTGTGGACATGATTTGATTATGAACAAATTGGTGGAAGTAGCACCTCATTTACCAGTTCTCTTGTTTGTGTGAGAAGGTCAGGTTATTACAACGTATCTTTGTTATATGAAAAGATTTATGTTAATGTGGTGAGGATTACAACCATATGGCCATGACTGGGTAAAATTCACTTTTGTTTATTTGCTCCCTTGTATGAAATGAACAGTGCTGCGTAATTATGGTGTCACATGTGAAAGCTTTGTTAGGTGGAGGTGTGTCACCACAGAATAACTGATGACTGTAGCTGTATTGAAGAATGCTATAAGAATCTGTTTTGCAGTGGATACATTTGGTAGTAGTCCAGTCCTGCATTGAATCCGCCCTGGCTACATAGTCATGCCTCAATCGTTGGTGGGATCCTTGTCATTGGTTTTAAAATCATCAAGATGTATAGGATGCCTTCCTCTTCCTCCTCATCTCCAATCTCTTCAAAATTTACAACACTGCTAGAGGTCTCCTTTATTTCTAGGCTACTGCCAATTGTTATGCAGCACGCAGTGTACAACAATTATTTCTGATACCCTCAGTGCTCCCTACACAGGTAAACATGGCTTTAGTCACTGCCTTAATGCAGCTGTGTGCTGTTGACTGGGAATTACCAAATGTCTACCAAAGAGCCTGAGGCGTAGAAATTGAGTACGATGGTTACCTTCACTGGCATTGACAGAGGTTGGGGGTTGATGAAATGTAGCTCTGTTTGCTCCTGGACCATGTCACAACCTTACTGCTCAACGTGAGTATGGTTTAGCACTGATTTTCTGTCATATTGAAGTATGATGTCCTTGGTCTGTAAAAGCTTGCCACTCTGAAGAACTTAAATGCCTATCCACCTCCTGCTGTAGTGGGTGTGTGCTTCTGCAGCCTCTTTTTTTCATTTTTGCCATTTCTCTGGCCATCAGCTATTCACCTTGACTGGCTTTTATGTCAAAGTGCCTTGCCCAACCTCTGTCTTCCTTCTCATGATGCCCAGTGCACACTTCACAATTCAACTCTCTTACTGATACCTTTGTGCAAGTGCCAATTGGTGCCATAAAGAATTGTCCAATGATTCCAGCAACCCCACCATCCTATTTCCTCGGGTTCAGGAAAAACTGCCAAAATGAACTTTATACCCCTTCTGCCACAAAATAGCAGATACTTTATCAAGTGGTGGAGCTTAGGATTTCTGGGCTAATCTATCATGTTGACTATGTGATAGAGACTCTCCATCATGACAAAACTCCAGGAATTAGTCCGTCATATTAAGGCTATAATGCTCATTTTGCAAGTGGAGAGACTTGTATCCTGAGTTTTTAACCAGTTTTGTTACAATTAAAGACTAAACACTCTGAAATTTTGCATAGTTCCACCATGTGTCCAGGCAGGTTAACGTTACATGATTTTCTAGTGTCGAACTCAACAGTGCAACTGCTGCACAATCTTTCTGTTTTGCTTTTTCCAGCATGATTGTACTTTGGGCAAGGTAATTTAACATTGATACTCTGGGTTGGAATGCTATTCGAGCACTGAATTGGAGCATGGAAATAATTGTTTGAAGTGAGAATCACAGATAGCATTTCCAACAAATTTTATCTTGTTTTAAATGTTTATTTACAAGCTGCAATATAATGACCTTCTCCTTTCCTGATATGAATATTCAATGAATTTCTTTCTAAATACACACCCTTTCATAATTGTTTTTTGCGAGGTTTTGACAGATTCAAGATGTTTATTTCTTAAGGCACCTATTGGGCATGATAAAGATGCATAAGAAACTTTAGAATTGCTGATGCAAGAATGGTTTATAAGAAAACCATTCTTGCATCAGTGTCCTGTGAAGCCACTTCAAGAGGCAGAGACCTAACTATTGGACATGAAAATAATTGAGCGCACACCATGGCTCAGTGTTCCAAATCCATTCGCAGAGGAGATAATGCCAGCTGACAGTTCAGTGCAGTTGACAAGTGCTTTCTGCTTTATCAATTAATTTTCTGAATAAGACACTAAATTACCACCCCACTATACATTACTGAAACGGTTTTGTTTAACATATTGTTGTTTCTGGAAGTTTGCTGTGTGCAAATTGGTTGCCATTTTTGTACATTACAGCACTGACGACATTTCCATGTTATTTCATTGGCCGTAAGGTGCTTTGGATATTGCTGAGGTTCGTAAAGATGCGATGTAAGTTAAAGTCTTTCTTAATACTATATTTGAAAATCAGAAATATTCACAATTTACCCCCAGTAATAAACTTCACCCAATGTATCAAAAGAAGCAGACTTAGTTTTTTTTTGTGTGTTCCATTGGCTAGGTTTTTGAGAAGCAAAGTATGCCGTAAAATGAATAGTCTATCAGATGATAAGAGGCATTTCATTTTGGTAAACTTAAATTGACTCTACCTACTGTAATTATTTTCGCTTTGATAGTTCTGTTGAAGTGTTGCAATGCTTGGAAGATAAGTTGGCCCTTATTTTATGTGACCTTGTGCAGTTAAAATTTAACTTCAATAGAATTTATGTAAACATTACAGTAGTTGTTGCAAGATCTGATATCCCTATTCTATGTTTTATAACACTCAGCTGTCATAACTCATAACAAATCAAACAACCCCCTTTAAGATACTCAAAAAAACCCCTAGAATTTAAGTGTAATTTCAGATTGCAAATGATGAGAAGAACCTTGAATGTTCATTTGCACCAATCATGCCTCCGTTTCATCTGGCCTGATTAGGCCTAGTGCAGTTTCATCAAACTATTCAATCACAGACCTGTCATTCCAGCCGTCTGTTGATTGAAAACAATCATTGCTCTGATGGCACAATTATTCTGACCCTTTAACTAGAGGCTGCTGTGATAATGAAAGGCTGATTATGATAGTTTGTGCCTCTTTCAGTTTCCTGAGAAGGTTAATTTGGGCATCAGACGGATGTTTAATGTGTGCTTGCTAGCTACACTGAGGTAAATGAGAACGTGCTATCTCAGATATTGCATGGATATAGCTCAGCTGTCAATCATTGTCATTTACAGTTCGTGTCTTGAACGCTAGAAATTGCATTTTAGTTTCTTTCCTTGCGATTTATTTATTTCTGCCTTGAGGAGGAAGTTCATTTGCTTGGCGGTGACCTTCACAGCCTTTGAACAGAGGTGCTGTGGAGTTGGCTACGACTTCTGTTTAGCTTTCTCTGTTAAGGGGGTTGTCAGTCATTTCAGGATATGCTAGGAAAATCTTCAGGGTCATTTCAACATATTACTGTTTACCAGCCTAGTTACTGCTGTCAGTTTGTTGGTTTCTTTGGTACAAATATTTTAAAAAAAGACTGAGGGCATGAAAATTTTGATTTTATAATTCATGTCACTTGGAAGAATTTTATCTCTAAGTATTGGAAAGGTAATAACCACTGGAGAAAGACCTATAATAATCTTGGACCATTTGAACATCAGTGGAACACACTTAAATAACAGAGTGTCTTGTACCAAAAGCAGATTGGAATTGCCTCCGCTTTGTAGGTTGGTGCAGCCATTGGTGTTGAAACAAGGTATAACCATCTCTCTTTTCAGTTTTCCATTATTTTTCTTCTTCCTTTCTTATGATAGGTTACAGGATTTATTGAAGCCATAGAAGGTCTGTCTATGGAGGTACTTTCCACTCAGATTTGTTGATTTTGAATTGTGCCATCACATGCTGCAATTTCATTATAAAGTAATGGATATAATCCAATGTTGTAGTTTTACCAGTTTGGCACCTATTTTTCAGAGGTATATCAGTATCTTGCATGCCCTCCTGCAATCCTGATTGAACCAATGATGATTGTTTTGCTGGTTGGTAATGGTCGATTTGTGGGATGTGCTGACTACAAGATTATAAATTATGGCTGAATATGATTCCACTAGTTGGTTTTGAGTTGCTTGAGCTTTTATGAATCTATCCTAATTAATCCAATGAGATTGTGCTATGTGGCAGTGTAAATTATGCGCAGTATGTGAGTGACCAGTTTCTCAACCTGTAGCCATTAGCCATGATCTGATTGACAATTTCAGCCACATTGCTCAAGTTCAACAAAATGCTTCAGACTCCGTCACTGTCAGTCACCGTTAGCAATACCAAAACAAATCTGCATCACAAGCAGCATTATCAAAATGGCAGTTGTAATTAATCGCTTGGCCTGCAGAAAACACCTGTAGAAAATGCTTAGGATTGTTTTTGTTTTTTAATCCCAATTTTCTTTGTAAATTCCTGTCAGTTTTGCAATTGCAGTTATACTGGATCATGATTTTTTTTTAAAAAATGCAGTTTGTGGAACTCTGGTTGCTGAGCACCACATATTGTACTGTCCCAAGAAACGAATCCTTACTCCTCTATACTGAATACCACCTGAAAGAAGCACTGAAGATGGTTAGGGGACAGACTATACTCCGGATGGTGGACCTAAATGTCTATCATTAGGAGTGATTTAGTAACTCCACTACTCATGGAGTTTGTTACGTCCTGAAGGATATATTTGCCAGACTCAGCCTGTAGTTGGCAGTGACAGCACCAACAAGAGGAAGAAAACAACCATATGTCAGCCTTGCTAACCTCATTGATGCATCTGTTCATGACATTATTGTTGGGGTGATAACCATGCAATCCTTGTTGAGACAAAATTCCATTTTTAGACCCTACCAGTCTGCTCTAAATCATCAAGAAATGGTGAAAGATGTTCCTGACAGTGCCATCAAATGGAACCTACAGCTACTTGCTCACCAGTACTCAGTTCAGATAACTTAGCTTTTATACTTGTTATGGACTGTAGAATTCAGGGGGTGAGGTGAGAATGAATACCTTTGATATATCTAGGCTGCATTTGACGGAGTATGGCATCAGGAACACTATCACTGAATTCAATGAAAGATGATCTGTTGTTTGAAGCCACACCTAGCACAAGAAATAGTGGTTGTGTTCATCGAAGACCAGTAATTTTAGCCCCAGGACATTGCTGCAGGAGCTCCGGAGGAACTGTCTTCACTCAAATAAGTTCAGAAATGGAGATGTTTGCTGGTGATTGCATGTGATTATTCATAATTCCCCTTACACTGAAGCATACTGCGTCCACATTTAACAAAACCTGGATGGCGCTCAGGCTTGGAATGAAATGTGGCAATTGATATCTCCAGACAAGAAGAACCTAATTATTTCCTTTTGACATTTAATGACATTTTCATCACTGAATCTCACACATCATCATCCTGGACATTACTAATTACCAGAAATTTAACTGAACCAGAAAAAATATCCATAAGAGTGAATATGGCATTTGCTGGAAATCTGAAATAAAAGCAGAAAGGTCTGGCATCATCGGAAGAGAGACAAACAGGATTAATGTTTCAAAACAATGACTTCTTTTTCAGAACTGAATGGGAGTGGAAAATGGTGGGGCTATGTGGAAGGAATGGAAGAGTGAATGAAATAAATGGTGAGGGTCCTCAGTGCCAAAGACAAAGGAAGTGCTAACAGTGGCAAAGGGGAGATAGGGATATAAAATGTGTGTAAGTGAAGGTGAGAAAATGAGTCCAATCTGCTGACAGCAAAGCCAACTAGGCACGAACAACACATAATGGAGGGAGGGTGGGAGGATATAAGGAAAAACGAAGTACAGAGGCCATGCGCTAAACTGTGTAAGTCAATAAAAAGCTGAAAAAAAACTAAGGGTCAGAGATAATGGGAACTGCAGATGCTGGAGAATCCAAGATAACAAAGTGTGTAGCTGGATGAACACAGCAGGCCAAGCAGCATCTCAGGAGCACCACAGAAAGAACTATGGGTGCTGGAAATCAGAAACAAAAACAGAAATTGCCAGAGAAATTCAGCAGGCCTGGCGCCATGTATGGAAATAAATCAGAGTTAACTTTGCTGTACTAGTGACCTTTCTTCGGAATAGTTCTGGAGAAGGTCACTGGACCCAAAACGTTAACTCTGATTTCTCTGCTCAAATGCTGCCAGACTTGCTGTGTTACCAGCAATTTCTGTTTTTGTTGTGTAATTCAATATCAAGTCCACAGGGCTGTAAATGCACCTAAGTGGAAATCAGGTGTTATTCCTCAAGCTTGTGTTGAGCCTTGCTGAAAAACACTTTGGCAAGCCCTGGATAGAAATGGTAGCCTGGAAGTCAGGTGGTTTATTGAAATGCCAAGCAAATGGAAGGCACCAAAAAAAAACTTGGAAGCATGAGCAGGTCAAAAGCCGAGTATTCTGAGATTTGTTGTGCATATCCTGACTCCAGTGTATCATCTACAAAGCGTAAGTCAAGTGTGTGATAAAATATTCTCTGCTTACTGAAAGAATGTATCACCAACAACATTCATGGTGGTCAAACCCTCCAGGATGAAACTGCTTTCATGATTTGGTACCCGATTATCATTGTAAAACTTCATTCACTTCACAAAATAAGAACCAAAAGAACTGCGGATGCTGTAAATCAGGAATGAAAACAAAGTTGCTGGAAAAACTCAGCAGGTCTAGCAGCACCGGACCCGAAATGTTAACTCTGTTTTCTCCTGCATGGATGCTGCCAGACCTGCTGAGTTTTTCCAGCAACTTTGTTTTTGTTCATTCACTTCACCACTGTGTGGCAACAACGTGTCCCATTTGCAAGATGCACTGCAGTAACTCGACAAGGCTTTCTGATAACACTTTACAACCCTGCAACCTCTGCCACTAAGGAGAACAAGGGCAGCAGATGTGTGGCAGATCACTGCCTGCAAGTTACACACCAAGCCACACACCATCCTAGTGGGGAAATATACTGCTGTCGCTGGTTCCAAAAGAACCTTGACAGGACTCCCTAATCATGCTGTGATTGTACACTACTTCTACGAGCTTCTCAAAGATAAATAGAGATAGAAACAAAAACATGTCTTGTCAGCTATGCTCAGTGCCATTAATTAATTAACAAAGAAAAACTACTGTGTACTTCAACCCCTGGGGGATAAGAGAAATTCATGAAAAATTAACAAATACATATTAAATATGCATGTTGAATCAGTGATCAAAGGAGCAAGAGACCTATTAAAAGAACTAGAACTGCAAGGCAAAACTTAACACACATAATCCTTCTGTGCTACAATTCTATGTCAATCAAAGAAGAGGACAAAAGTGCAATTTGACTTGCAAATACACATAAAGTAACATCTATTCTGGATCATTTACTTCCACAATTCATTAACAGGACAAGACATAAGTAACATATACTTCCACAAGGATAACCAAGGCAAAATGTGAGCTTAGGACTGTGTAAAGATGAGATACCCTGAGGGGCTGAATTTTTGTCGTTTGCCAGACCAGGCCAGAATTGAGAGATAAAATATGGCACCAGTGCCGTGAGTGCTGGCCTACCACTTCTGTCCCAACACTGGTGATTTTCAGAAGAATGGGGAACTGAGAGTGGGTCCACGAATTCCCCCCTACCAATCATTAGGCCAAGTATGGTACTGTAGGAGTTTGTCACCTTCACCTTCTATGGGACAGATGTCTTTTAGTAAGTGATTAGTCACAGGCCAGCTCAGTGGAAGTGAAGGCAAGGTGGGCTGTGCCAGCTAATGTGAGACGGTGAAATTTGAAGCAGAGTGGTCCTACCTGAAATAGAAAGCATTCATTATATTAAAGAACATGTTACCATCTTATCCTGGTCCTGGTTTCAAGCTGCTGTCCAATATTTAAAAATTTTGAAAACTTTTGAAAATGTTTATGTGCAGTCAGCAGTCACAACAGTGGCTGCCAGATTGAGTCACAATGTGACCTGAATTCCTGCCAATCCACTTCCACTCAAACATTGCAGCTGTAAATTGGCCCGGCAGATCTCGCACAAACAGACAGACAGGTCTGCCCTGTGAAAATTACCAGGATTTTCAGCTCTCCATCTGTGGCAGATTTAAGACATGGAAATGAACATTTGTCCTGATTCATACCTCATCTGGGAAAATCCAGCAGGTTTTACATTTGGAGCTGATAAAAGTCTTAAGTGGCAAATTTGGCTGAAGCTGGCAGTAAAGATGGGCTCTAATTGTCCAGTGCATACCGTATTGAACTGTATAAATGGTCTCAAAGAAATTTGGGGTTGATCATACATTCATTTGAGCAGAAAAAGAAATGTCAGGCTTAAATTGTGAAGGGATTATTAGATGGAGGAGTTTTGTAATATTTGATGGTTGTTAATAGCAGGCTGTTTTCCTGCTTATGGAGATGGCAAGAACTGGAGATGCTGAAATCCGAGATAACACAGTGTGGAGTTAGAGTAACACAGCAAGCCAGGCAGCATCAGAGGAGCAGGAGTGTTGACATTTTAGGTCAGGGCCCATCTTCAGAAATGGGGAGGGGGAAGAAAGCTAGGAAATAAAGAGAGAGAGGAAGGGTGGGGCTGTGGTAGATAAGTGGGAAGGTGATAGATGAATGCAGATCGGGAGTGGTGGGGATTGGTCAATGGGATGGGAGAATAGGTGGGGAGAAGATGGACAGGTTGTGTCACATCAAAGAGGCAGGGTGAGAGGGAGGGTTAGAGGTGGGATGAGGCTGTGGTGGGGAGATTTTAAAACAGGTGAATTCTATCTTTAGGCCAATGGGCTGTAAGTTCCTGAGGTGGAATGTGAGGTGCTACTCCTCCAGTTTGAAAATGGTGTTATTGTGACACTGGAGGAGGCCCAGGATGGACATGTCACCCAGGGAGTGGGAGGGGGCGTTAAAATGGTTAACAACTGGAAGGTGTTGTCATTCATTACGTACAGAGCACAGATGTTTTACAAAATGGATTCCGAGTCTCCGCTTGGCCTCACCGATGTAGAGGAGGCCACATTGAGAGCCACGGATACATTTATCCCCCATACAAATGTCCAAAAAGCCCTCTGTTTCTTCCTCTTCCACAGGCCCAGCCAGTCCCCCTTCACCGACACCCTCATCTGCTTAACCAAACTCGTCCTTACCCTTAACGACTTCTCCTTTAACTCCTCCCACTTCCTACTGACTAAGGGGGTGGCCATGGGTACCCGCATGGGTCCAGGTTTTCCTACTTCTTCATAGGACACATGGACTACTCCCTTTTCCATTGTTACATTGACACTATCCTCCACCTCTTCTTCTGCTACATCGATGACTGTATCGGTGCTGCCTCGTGCTCCCACGAGGAGCTAGAACAGTTCACCAACTTTGCTAACATCTTCCACCCCAACCTCAAATTCACCTGGACTATCAATGATACCTCCCACCCCTTCCTGGACCCATTTGTCTCTATCTCTGGTAACCGCCTCAACACTGAGATCTATTTCAAGTCCACCAACTCCCATAGCTACCTGGACTACCCACCCTTCCACAAGAATGCAATCCCTTACTCCCAATTCCTCCGCCTCCGCTGCATCTGCTCCCAAGAAGGAGCATTGCACTCCTAGACATCCCAGATGTCCTTCTATTTCAAGGACCATAATTTCCCACACCCCTTTGTGATCAAAAATGCCCTCGACTGCATCTCTTGCATTTCCCACACTTCTGCCCTCAAAACCCCCTCCTCCAAACAAAAATAAAGACAGCGACCCCTGGTCCTCTCCTACCACCCCAACCAACCTCCGCATCCAGCACATCACCCACCGCCACTTCCACCTACAATCCGACCCCATGACAAAAGAGATATTTCCCTGTCCATCTCATGCCCCTGTATGTAATATTCCGTTTTTAAGGAACGCTCACTCCATGACTCCCTCATCCGCTGCATACTCCCCACTGATCCCACCACACCCAACGCCTTTCCCTGCAACCACTGGAAATGCTACACCTGTCCCTACACCACCCCCTCACCTCCATTCAAGGCCCAAAGTAAACCTTTCATATCCGACAGGGGTTCACCAGTACATCTGCCAACTTGGTCTACTGTATTCATTGGCCCAAATGTGGCCGCCTCCATATCGGTAAGACCAAGCGTTGACTCGGAGACTGTTTCATTGAGCTCATCTGCGCTCTGTACATGACAAACGACAAAACCTTCTGGTCGCAAACCATTTTAACTCCCCATCGCACTCCCTGGGTGACATGTTCATCCTGGGCCTCCTCCAGTGTCACAATGACACCACCAGCAAACTGGAGGAGCAGCACATCATATTCGCCTCGGGACCCTACAACCCAATGGCCTAAACATGGATTTCACCAGTTTTAAAATCTCCCTATCCCAGTCTCATCTCGTTATCCAACCCTCCAATCCAACCAATCCAACCCTCCCTCTCATCCATGCCTCCTTGACCTGACACAATTTATTCTTCCTCTCTGTCACCTATCTGCTCCACCCATTCTACTGACCAATCCCCACAACTCCGTACCTGCACTATCACCATCCCACCTACCTTCCCCAGCCCCATCCCTCCGCTTATATGTGTTTACCAGCTCCCTTCCCCCTCCTCATTTCTGAAGAACAGTCCCGACCTGAAACATCAACTTTCCTTCTCCTCTGACGCTGCCTGGCCTGCTGTGTTCCTCCAGCTCCACACTGTGTTGTCTCTGCTTTCCTGATTATGGTTTGTTCATCATTGGAAAACTACTTTGTGATTGATTTACTTTTCTGTAAATTGGATATTTTACAAACTATTTAAGAAATTCATGCATGATGCATTTTGGTCTGATATCCAAATGCTGACATTCCAGACAGGTGGTACTGGAGGCAGTAGGCTTCATTTTGAAACGTGCATTGCAAACACAATATGCAAGCCTTGTAAGAAATGAGCAGCTACTTGGTGATCATGCTCAATGTGAATCTGTAATGAAAGACTGATTTTGTACAACCCACCCCATCTGAAACTTGGTGCAATTAAAGGGAAAATACATGGTCACTGCCAGGAGTTGGAAGGACAGTGTCCGCCGTTTTGACTCAATGTTTAATTTGATCAAGTGATCAATTCTAAATGGTGAGATTTAATGGTGCAACCTGAAGTCACTATGGACATGTTGACTATAGAGTCAACATGATAGAGAGATTCAAAACTGTACAATGTGTGGCCACAACATGCTTATGGTGTTGCATCTGTAAATAACATTATTATTATTACACAAATCAATAACATTGAAAGTAATTAGCATGAGCATTGATAAACCAATTGATGCCACTTTTGTGAATATGTGTGTGATTCCTAATTGTCCGCCCACTAAAGCTGCAGAAATCCTTTTCCTAGGCACGACACATTCATTAATGTTCAGCACAATGTTTAACACTATTTGTGACTTGCTGATATTGGAGCAGTCCATGTTCAAATGCAACAAGATCTGGACAATATCCAGACTTAGGCTGAGAAGTAGCATGTAAAATTCATGCCACACAAATGCCAGGTAATTACTATTCACAAGTGGAAGCAATCAGCATAATGCCTTTTAGTATTCAATGGTGTGACCATTACTGAATCCCCCACTATCAGTATCCTGGGGGTTACCATTCACCTGAAACTCAACTGAATCACCACATAAACATGGTGGCTACAACAGCAGGCCCGAAGTTAGGAATACTCCAACAAGTAACTCACCTCCTGACTTCCCAAAGCCTATCCACCATCTATAAGATGCAAATCAGGAGTGTGACGGAATACTCCCAACTTTGCTGAATAGTTGTAACTCCAGCGCTCAAAAAGATTGACACCATCCAAGTAAAAGCAACCTGCTTGATTGTCACCACATCCACAAGCACCCACTTCCTCCGTCATCGATATGCAGTTGCAGCAGCATGTACTATGTACAAGATATATTGCACAAATTAACCAAACATCCTCATACAGCATCTTCCAAATCCATGACCACTTTCACATAGAAGGACAAGGGCAGCAGATACCTGGGAGCAGCACCATCTGCAAATTCTCCTCCAAGCCACTCACCATTCTGACTTGGAAATATATTGCTGCTCCGTCACCATTGCTGGGTCAAAATCCTGGAATTCTCTCCCTAAGAGCGTTGCAGGTCTACCTGCAGCATATGAACTGTATCAGTTCAAGAAGACAATTTACCACCATCTTCTCAAGGGCAACTATGGACAGGCAATAAATGCCTGTCCAGCCAGTGATGCCCACATCCCCAGAAAGAATATTTTTTAATAAAATTGGAAAAGGTAAATGAAAATAAGTCTACTACTCAGTCAATAATGCACAGAAAATATTGCAAGCACACGAGATTCCAACTACAAATTATGAATGGATAGAAATAGGACAACAAGTATGTTCCAAAATTAAAACAAAAACAAAGATCTGTGGATGCTGGAAATCTGAAACAGTGTGGGAGAAACTCAGCAGGTCCGGCAACATCTGCAGTGAGTAACAGAGATAACATCCAAAACGATGAAGGGTCAGTGGATTCAAAATATTAACACTGTTTTCCTTTCTACGGATGCTGCTGGACCTGCTGAGGTTTTCCAGTGCTTTCTGTTTTTGCTTTTGATTTTTCTGTATGTTCCAAGGTTGCTTTCAACAGAATAGATACCAAAACAGTACCATTCATGCACAATGGGCAGATGAAAGGAGTTTGATGTTGACATGGTGTATTGAGTGAACGTATTTCGATGGAATTTATGGTCATTCTGTGAATCAGCTGAGTCAGGGAAAAGCAAGCAATTTCCCATGAAATTGTAAATCTACAGTGCTGAATGTACAGTAAGTTCATCTTAATATTTAAAAGAAGGAAATTGCAGCTTCAGAATGGGGGCTAATCCTCAACTTCCACTCTTCCTACAGAGCAGAAATTCTAGGATCAAAATACCAACTCAAGATCGAACACTTCAGTGGTCTGCCTCCTCCTCTTAGTTGAAATCACTCCTATCCCCAAAAGTATAGAACTGTTGCCACAAATCCCATATGACTTACATTTCACAATGAGTACATGTATTGTGCAACCCATCCTGTGGAGAAATAGGTGGGGGGAAATATATCCCCCTAAACAGCACCCCTGTGTCCTGAACAGAGCTGAGGCAATAGGAGCTTATTCCTCTCAGACAAGCAACACTCCATACACTATTTAATATGGTACCCTCTTAAACATACCTCCTTCCTTGGCACACTAATTCATCAAAACATCCCACTACTGAAACTCATCCTCCACATCTAAATATGGGATCCTTACCTTTATCAGTTGTATCGTAGATTGTAAGTGCAGGGAGGTCATGTTGGAGCCCTAAAAGATTTTAGTTAGGCCACAGCTGGAGTACTGAGTGCAGCTCTGGTCACCTTACCATAGAAAGGGTGTGATTGCAGCAGTGGGTGTACAGAAGAGGTTCGCCAGGATGTTGCCTGGGTTGGATCATTTTAGCTATGAAGCAAAGCTTGATATGTTCAGGCTGTTGTCTTTAGGTCAAAGAAGGTTGAGCAGGTACCACATTGAGGTGTATATTAGTATGAGGAGCATCAACAGGATGGATCAGAAGTGGCCGTTTCCCTTAGTTGAAGGGTCAATAACAAGGGGTCATAATTTTAAGGTAAAAGGCAGGAGTTTAAAAGGGACTTGAATAAAGATGTTTCACCCATAGTTTGGTGGGAATTTGCAATGCAGTACCCGGGAGGGTCGGAGATGTGGAGTAACTCATCAACATTTTTTTAAAAAGGGGATGTGAAACCTTGAACTGTCATGGCTCTCACGGTCATAGGTCATGGTTTGAGGGCTGGCTAGTGTGATTAGTGTTGATAGATCAGTGCAGACTTGATTGGTTGAAGGATCTCTTGTGCTGTATGACTCTGTGACGTTCTGAAATATGTCGCTGCCCAACATTGGCTCCCACCCCTACCTTACCATTTCCAACATGGAGCATTGCACAGCCAACAACCTTGTTGATTATTCCCCATTCTCCTCTTGGATGATTTTCTTGTAGTTTTCAGCTTTTATGTGCATACTAAGTCTCCACACGTTCACAGGATAAACAACGATTGCATTACTATGTGTAGTAATTATTGCAGTAATTATTTATTTTACAGTCTTTAAGACTGAGATAGATAAGCTCATGATTATCAAGGGAAGCAAGGATTATGGGGAGAAAGCAGGAGAATGGGGGTGATGTACTTAGTAGCCATGATTGAATGGCGGAGCAGACTTGATGGGCCGAATGGCCTAATTTATGTTGCTGTGTTTTATGGTCTTATGGACTCAGTCTGTTGTATTCTCATCTCTGAACCAGAAAGTTGTAATTCTAGCCTCACTCCAGAGACTTGAACATGGCCTGAAACTGAGACCCTGCCTGATCTGGTATAAATGAATAATTCCATGACACTGAACAAAATCCAGGGAGATCCTCCTGATTTCTTGGCTGATACCGAAACCAAGGCTGATTATCTGTATCATTAATCTCATTACAGACTGAGGAATGTTTGCTGTGCTCAGTGCTGTAATATTTGCCTTGATTACAAGTTACTTCAAAAGTGTTGAATATGCAAAGCTTTGGGATATACTGTAGACATAAAAGAACTTTATCAATGCAAATTCTTTGTTTTAGCCTATAGAGTGGTGTGGTGGATGTCAGTGACAATGTCAAGTTTCCAACTTGAGTTGTACACATTCTTGAATACTTTATCAAATGATCTGCTGCATCATCAAGTTGGACAGTTTGTTTCCTTTTCACATATCCAATGATTTTGTAACAACATAAGCAAAATGTTTAAAGAAAACTTTTGATACCTAACAATGACAAGTCAAAATACAGAAGGGATATAGAGGGCTTGGTGACGTGGTGCAGTATAAACAATCTGCCTTTCAACATCGGCAAAACTAAAGAACTGATCATCAACCACACAAAGAAAGGAGGAAAACAAGCTTCCTTCTACATCAACGTAACTGAGGTTGAGAGAATGAAGAGCATCAAGTTCCTTGGAGTGACAGTAACCAATGACCTGTCCTGGACTTCCCACGTAAGTACGACAGTCAAGAAGACACAACAACGCCTCTTCTTCCTCAGGCAGTTCAAGAGGTTTGGCATGTCCTTAAGGTCCATCACCAACTTCTACAGATGCACCGTTGAAAGCATTCTGTCCAGGTGCATAACAGCCTGGTTCGACAACTACTTTGCCTAGGACTGTAAGAAACTACAGAAGGCAGTGTGTACAGCCCAGACCATCACAGAAGTATCTGCAATTATTTCGGTTTTTATCACAGAAGCCAACCTTGCATCCATGGTCACTATTTACATGGCTCGCTGCCGCAGCAAAGGTGGCCAGCATCAAAGACCCATTGTACCTGGTAATGACCTCCTACAATCTCATCAGGCAAAAGATACAGAAGCCTGAACACACACAGATAAAGCTTTTCACTGTATTTCAGTACACGTGACAATAAAATCAAAATGAAAACGAAAATTCCAAGCTTTTGCTCTGGGTTGCTATACAGTTGTAGTGAATTTTTGAGGACTGTGAGGTAATGCTTTCAGTTGTGGATTAGGGAATAAGACCCCAGAACTATTAGTTGAGGTTACAGTTCATCAGATAGGATAAGAAAAGTGGGTGAAGGGATAATATGTAACTAATGCAGAAAAATAGAGAAAAATCAGAGTTAAGGTTCTGAGAAAGGGTCACTGGACCTTAAAGGTTAACTCTAATTTCTGTCCACAGATTTTGCCAGACATGCTGAGCTTTACCAGCAATTTCTGCATTAGCGACTTATTATTCCTTCATCCACTTTTCTCATCCTTTCTGATGAACTCTAACCTCAAATTTAATTTGTTTCTGATTTACAGTACCCAGAGTTCTTTTGTTTTTAATAAGTAATTAATGTCTGCTTCCACCAGTTTGAATTACATGAAGGACTAGTAGAAAGATCATCATGAATCTGCTAATCTGGTTTGGAATCACAATTTCCAACCCTGATATTTCTGACCCCAATTATTCTGACCCAGTTCAGGTGAAAGTTGCCTATTTATTGTTGAAAATTTTTAGGTGAGCTTCCATGCCAGGACAGTGCAATAAAGTCTAGAGATCTATTGAAGCTGCAGCAGAGAGGATTGGCACTGAAATCACACGTGCCTTTACCAGTAATTACCACATTCTGTACTTTAAAGGTACTTAAGCTACATTGATAGCCACTGGGAGAAGGTAAGTGGGAAAGGGTCAGGTAGATTTGCTGGTTCTGTGAGGGGGGGTACAAATGGCAAATTGCTGAGGGACTACACGTTGTGGATGGGTGAGGGTACAGCTGAATGGGAGATAGGGTTCCAGATAAGTGTTTGGTGCTGGTGCCAAGTGGGGTTAGCAACTAAATGGGCAAGGTCTAACATAACAAAGTGTGGGGCTGGATGAACACAGCAGGCCAAGCAGATGAAGGGCAAGGTCTAAGGATAGTTTAGTGCTAGTTGGAGCGAGGAACATTGTCAGGACTGGTCTAGTTGGGAGGGCCAGAGGAACTGTGCATCAGGGTAGTGGTGAGGATTCCCCTATGGAACATCAAAGCGGGAATTTTGGGTTGGAGTCTTCGCGTAGGGGGTGAGACTTTCATGATACATGAGGTTGGCGGAGTTGGAGGTGTCAGGTTGGGTTTAATGGTTGGATCACAGTGGGGGTGGTGGATGAGGTTTGGGGATGTGGGTGTGGGTGGCAAGGAGTGTTGGGTGTATTCAGATAAGTAAATTGGAATTTGTTTAAATTTCAATTTAAATTTCACCCCAACTCAGAGTTGGAGCCTTTTTGGGCGATTCCAGATGCCAGGTAATTTTGCAGTGGCAACTTCAACTTTCTGGGCATTTCCTACACTGTCAGCTGTGTCAAAACTTCTAGAAAATGCCACCAACAACTGTCTCCCCATTTGGTAGATCTGGATCATTGCTTTATGTCAGAGCTCAAAAACTCATGCTTGATTATTTTGAAATTTTTGTATAAAAATGGGATTTGCTTTCAGTGATAATGATATTTTTGATGGATTTGTGTACAATGATGTACAGCTACCGCCATGCCTCTGAAAAACTCAGTGAACTAAAATCTTGAAGCTCAGAGAACTATGATGAATACAGAAAACAGTGCTATTTAATGCATGAGCTCTTTTTTTGGCAGGTGTTAGTTTTTAAGTTGTTTCACACTATATATTTGGCTCTAGTTATTTCAGTTGTGGAGAGAAAATAGTGTTGCAAATCTTTTCAGACATGTTCTGAGTGGCTTGATTTGTTCACCTTGTTTTACTTGTAAGTTCTTTTGATTAGCCATTCGAGGTCGGCTGTCTTCATAAGTTCTTAATAACCTTTCACATCTGATTTACTGCTGTTTCACTTTGAGTCAACAAAGTTAGACAGGAAAAATGTGATGGTGTAAGTGTGTCATTACAGGCAGTAAATATGAGCAACATGAGATGCATGGTAATTGCAAAATCTTAATGGAGTTGTATGCTGTGTTACATCTGTACTCACCTTTCATCTTCTACATTTTAAAGTCTAGGGTACAAAACAAAATGCATCAATATCTAATGGTGTCTGATGTTGAGTGCCACCAGGAAGTCAACTTTTGGCATTGAATTTAGTAGTGGGAGTTTCTAGACTTCAGCTTTTGCCTTTTATGTCTTTTACTCGTGCGCTTTCTTCTCTCTTGCATGTGCACACATCATTGAATTCCCTGTGGCTGACAGAAACAAGACACTTAGTGTTATTGACAACAGCAGTGTTGATCCCACTTGAAATTTCCAGGATCATGAAAATTCTAATAGTGAGGGAGAACTTGCAGCATTGCACGTGCCTCTTAAAACTACTCAAAGTACAAAAGGCAATCAGACACACAGTTAGGGATCAAGTACAAAATCTATTTGGTTTAAGCCAAAAAATACAGGAACATAAGAACAGGAGTTTGCCATTCAACCCCTTGAGCCTGTTCCACCATTCCATGAGAACATGGCTGATCTGTGGCCTAACTCATATACCGACCTTTGGCCCATATCCCTTAATACGTTTACTTAATTTTAAATCTGAGTTTTGTTAACAACTGATCTAGTATCAATTGCCATTTTTGGAAGGGAGTTCCAAACCTCTACAATATTTGTGTGTAGAAGTATATCTCCCCTGAGCAGCCTGGCTTTAGATTTTAGACCCAAATAAAGGTTTCTTCTCTCTTTAAGCCAGAACCTGTTGGGAAAGAAAATAATGGAACAAATTTGCAAGGAAATTAGAAGCAAGTGAAAGAAGTATCATGTAATTATAAAGATGGATTTTATCTTAACATTGACTGGGATTGTAGTCATGTAAAGAGCAGAGAGGAAGAAGTGTTTCAAAAGTATGTTCTGATAATTTTTTAAAAATTCGGTATTATTACAGCTTAATGAGGAGGAAAGCATTGCTGGATCTGCTTATGGGAAATGAACTGCTTCAGGTGGAGCAAGTGGCAGTGGGGAAACATTTAGGAGGACAATCAACGTGAACTCGTGGGGAATAAAAAGTGAAAGCTGTGGTCAAAAATTTGGCAGGTCAAAAACATCTGAAGGGAGAAACCGTTAACTCACCAGGTCAATGACATTTCATTGGTTCTGCTGACCTGTTGAAGTTTTCAAGATTTTTTTTTGTTTTCATTTCAAGTTTAAGTATCTAAAGTGTTTTAGTTTTGTAAAAGAATCAAAAGTTTTAGTTTAGTTATGGAAATGAACAAAGGGTGATCAAGAATCAAAATAATTCATTTGGGAAGAGCTAATTTCAATGAGGTGAAAGTGGATCTGGCCCAGATACGTTTGCTCCAAATATTCACAAGAAAAAGTTGAGTGGAATGAGGGGCTGCTTTTGAAGAGGAGATGATTTGAGTACAGTTGTGGTGCATTCTCACAAATGGGAAGGGCAGAACCAATCAAACCAGTACACCATGGATGATGAAATAGATAATATGTAAAGTGAAGCAACAAAAGTGCACAAGACAGCTAACAGGGTGAAATGACATATGAGAACCAGGCTGAACGTAGAAAACTCAGAGGAAAAGGCAAAAAGATATAAAAGAATCTGGTGGAGACTGTGAAAAGAGATTGAGAGCCAACATAAAAAGGAGTCCAAAAGTCATCTTAGGTATTTAAATAGGATAAAGAGAGGTAGGCTGATTTGAGGAGGATCAGGCAAAGAAGCAGATTTGGTTGTTGAGGTACAAAATGAATATTTTGCATCCATCTTCACCAGGAAAATATGCCATCAGTGATATTTAAAGAGGAAGTATCTGAGCCCCATTATTGTCAAAAGAAAATCATAAAATAAGGATTAGGAGCGGTAATAGAAAGGCTTGCTGTATTTGAAGTTCATCCGTCACTGCGACTTGACGAGATGCATTCAAGTATCCGGAGAAAAGTGAGGATGGGCATTGTAGGAGAACTAGCTATAATCTTTAGACTTGGGTAGTGCCACGGGTGGAGGAATTGCTAATTTTACACCCTTGTTCAAAGATAGTGTGAAAGCCAACAACTAAAGGCCAGTCAATTTAACTTTGATGAATGGAAAAGTGATGGATAATGCAAACGATAATGGACAACATTAACAGAAATTTTGAAAAATGTGTATGAACTAAAAGTCAGCATGAATTCATTAAAGATGATACACATTTATTGTTTTCTGACACAATGATGATGGTTGATTAGTATTATGCAATTGATAGGTTGTCTCTCAACTATCTCACCAGCAAAGTCAATGCCATGGACAAAAGGGACATTGGCAGCATTGATCCATGGTTGCTTGAATGACTGGAAACAGTAGTAGTGAACAGTTGCTTTTCAGGCTGGAGGAAGATGTATACTACAATGCCCCAGCAGACAGTATTAGAACGGCTCCTTTGATCTGAATTAATAACCCAGACTTCAGTGCACAAAATAGGCTTGTATCATGAAACATGGCAGCCTTTAGAGGGGATACCTATTAACTCTTAGAGGAAAAAAAGCTATCCACAGTGAGAAAGAAAGGCAATTTGACCTCATGTGGCAAAATAATAAAGTTAATGATAGCATTAGTTTGAAAGAAATTCTGTACAGATCTACAAAGATTTGGCAGACTTTAAGGTCCATCAGAATCAAAAAGAACAGGTTGAATGTAAAGAGATAGTAAGAAGTGCCAATGTAGTCATAGATAACACAGTGTGGAGCTGGAGGAACACTGCAGGCCAGGCAGCATCAGAGGAACAGGACAGCTAACATTTTGCGTCAGGACCCTTCTTCAGAAGAAGGGTCAGCTTTCCTGCTCCTTTGATGCTGTCTGGTCTGCTGTGTTCCTCCAGCTTTACACTGTTACTTTAGGTTGAATGTAAAGTGCAAATGAAAGCCGACTAGTAATATTAAAAGCAGATAGTAAGAAGTTTTAAGAGTACTTGAATAGAAAAAGGGCAACTAAAGCTAGCGTGGTTAAGGGCAAGAAAGAAAATCATGATTTGATCAGGCAGTGCCAACATGGATCCCTGAAAGGGAAAACATCTTTTACTAATCTGTTAGAGATCTCGATGAAGTGCTGTCCATGGTGGAGAGGAAAATCTGTAAATGTGGTGTATTTGAATTTCCAAAAGGCACTCCTTAAGGTACCATATCAAAGATTGCTGTACAGAGGTGTAGCATTAACATTTTAGCATGTATAAAGGATGGAAACAAGAAGCAGAGAGCGGGGACAAATGCATCTTTCTTAGATTGGCGCGCTTTCATTGCTAAAGTGCTACTGCAATCAGTGCTGCATCTTCAACTATTTAAAATAAATGTGTGGTTTAGATAAGGGTACAAATGCACGGAAGCTAAATTTGCTGATGACACCAAAATAGGTAAAACTATCAGCTGACAGTAGGAGGTACAGCGCCTGAAAGGAAAGATATACAAATCAAGTGATTCTGCAAAAAAAAAAGCTGATGGAGTAAATGTGGGCAAATGTAAACTTGTCCACTTTGGTAGGATGAAAAGAAAAACACAGTATCCTATTTAAATGGAAAGAAATGTCAGAACTTGGTGGTATACAGAGGTATGGGTGTTCTGCTAAGCGAGTCACACAAAGTTAGTATGCGGATATAGCAAGTGATTAGGGATGTCAATGGAATGTTCTCTCTTGTTGCAGGGGGAATGACATATAAAAGTAGGGAAATTTTACTGCAGCTCTAAAGATTTTTAGTGAGACCGCATTTGAAATACTGTGTAGTTTTGGTCTTTTTATTTGAAAAAAATGTAATTGCTTTAGAAGTAGTTCAGAGAAAATTCAGTCACTCCATTCCTGAAGTGAAAGGGTTATCTTGTGAAGAAGTGCTGAGCAAGTTAGGCCGATATCCATTGAGTTCGAGACACGTGAGAGGCGAATTTTTTGAAATACATAAACCTATTGTGTCAGGACTTCAAAACTCTGGAGCAATCTTGTGATAATGTCACAATGCTTCACATCACAGAGTGTAAATATATCATGGGCAGAGTGAAAACAGAAGCTGTGCTTGCTGACACCAAGGAGACTGTGCATTAACAGTGATATCTCTCATAGTGGCAAATTCTAAATAGTGATACAATTTTAATAAAATAATTCAGGTAAGAGGAATGTTAATGTTAAACAATGAGAATATTTTTAGTTTTAAAAAATCAGTTTAATATTGCGTACGTGCAAGCGTGCTTGCACTATCAGCAATATTTGGTGGTGAACATATGAAGTCGACAGTCGTCATCAGTACATTGACTGTTAGCAAACATGTTGTAAAATAGACTAGAAGGAACAATAGGATGAGATTCTGTGGAAGAAACAAAGTACATGGATATGAATACATGCAGGAGCTATAGTTATATTAGGTAATGACTAATGATCAGACTCTGTTACATATGATATTTTGCAGCATTTAGTGCAGCTTTTAGACCAGCAAGCAGCCAATAAAGCCTCAGACCTGAACAGAAGCTGCAAAGTAAAAAAAAAAAATCTTTGAATAGAAATTCTTCCGGATAAACCACCAGAAATTTATGTCTCAATAAAGACTTTCACAGCCAGTGATAGGGAGAACAGGCAATGAGAACAGTAAAAACCCACTACTAGCTAAGAAGAGGAAAGCAAATTGAGTACTGAGAAAAATGTATTGGACACCCAAACAAATTTAACTTATTTTTTCTTTTTTTTAATCTGAAGAAGAATCCAGGCCCGAAACCTCAGCCTTCCTGCTCCTCTGATGCTGCTTGGGCTGCTGCGTTCATCCAGCTGTGCCCCTTGTTATCTCAGATTCTCCAGCATCTGCAGTTCTTTCTATCTCTGAAACAAATTTAATCTCTAGATGGAAGGGTCATTTTCACCGAAAAACTAGGCTGATGATCGTAGTCAAGACTTCTAATGGTCAGTTAACACATAACTGAACTATTGGGCTCCATGACAAAGTTAACCACTGCAAGCTAAGATGATTCTTAAGGCACAGGCTTAAAGAAAATCAACCTGAAAATGAATAAAAAGAATTGAGAATAAAAGTGGTTATTGCTAGTCCTAGTAACAAAGCCTTAACTCTAAAGTTGGCAGGTAAGGGGTCTTAATAATTTTAAATGTTAAAATATGAAAATTCAGAAAGAAAAAGAGCATGAGTCTCATTACATGAGGTTGAATTTTTCCTCCAATTGCTAAGGGTGAATTTCAAGGAATTTCACAGCTTTTGTCCATGAGGTCTATCAAGTTATCTCACACAATTCTCTGCAGCTTATCTTGTGTATGCATCACGTGCTGTGCTACTGCAGCAGTGGATGTACTTGCCACTGCCAGTGCCTTCTGCAATACACACTGCTGGTGCTACAATTAAAGCAACTATGCAACACCAGGTCAACGCTACCAGGTCAACGCTACCAGTCGCAAATAACACTTCACATGTTAAGAAAATCATGATTTGATCAGGCAGTGCCAACATGGATCCCTGAAAGGGGAAACATCTTTTACTAATCTGTTAAAGATCTCGATGAAGTGCTGTCCATGGTGGAGAGGAAAATCTGTAAATGTGGTGTATTTGAATTTCCAAAAGGCACTCCTTAAGGTGTGTTGGAATATGGGAAGAATTTTCCCACAGATAACAGACAGAGGTGAGTTTGCACCCCAGTTTGTCAACTGCCATTCAATTGCGGACAGGATGGTCATCAGGACCTCTAAGGGAGACCACACCATCAGACCCTGCCAGCTTGCTCCAAAGTTGTCCTCCAGGTCAGTGAAACATCCACAATCTGGGCAAGAAGATGGTTAATGACTTTCTATGTTCCACAATCATAAATGCCACTGTCTTCTCTCTTCTGTTGCCCCATTCTCTAACTGAGCCATGACACACCCCTTTCAATAAACCTCACTGCCTACCGCACTCACTCTCTTGTGTGCAACATCTTCCTTCAATGGCTATTTTCCACACCAACCGACTAATGCTTCCTGCCCTTAAATCTGCCTACATTCAGAACACCTCACATGTTTCCCCTACCTGCAACACAGTAACAATTGTACCAGCCACTTTCATCCCTCTCAGTCCCTGCTTCTGTCTCATTTAAGTTGGATTGAATGCCAAGTGTTTTGCTGCTGCCTCATTACCTGTATTTTTACCATGCCCAAGCTTCCTACCTCTATTTCGCAACTACTTCTGTCCCGTGATTCCAGCAGGGACCAGCAACGCATTGCTGTCTCTGCCTTGAAGAGACTAGTACCTCCTCCATCTGTGAGTAGGAAGCCACAGATCTCTTGGACGAAGCACTGGTGAGGCTGTAATCTGCAATTTCCACCAGCTCAGATACTGACATGTCAGTGGCTACTTCAGCTAGATTATAATTGGGAGCAGAAGTGGTTGCTGCCCGTAGAGTGTGCCTTTGGATGTTGGGGAGTGCTGGACAAGATGGATCTCCAGGACAGCAAGTAGCAAGCTCAAACTGCCAGATCCATGCTCACACAGGTGGGAGGAAAGCAAGCTGCTTATACAGGAGGTGAACATAGATAAGAACCAGAGAACAGTACAGTGCAGAAAGAGGCCCTTTGGTCCATCAAGTCTTCACCAACCGTCCAAAGACCCAAACCATCACTCTATCCCCATAACCCCACATGGCCAATCCATCTAACTTGCATAGCTTTGAACTGTGGGAGGAAACCAGAGCACCCGGCAGAAACCAACACAGACACTGGGAGAATGTGCAAACTCCACGCATACAGTCGCCAAGGTAGGAATTGAACCCAGATTCCTGCAAATGTGAGGCAACAGTGCTGACTACAGAGCCACTACTGGAATGATGCGGTTAATCTCCTTTAGCCACTGGCTTCTAAATTGTCTGATTAGAGGAAGACATGATGGTACATACTTTGGAGAGTCGCCTGGGATATCTAACCAATTTATCAGCAACTGAACAAGACAGACAATGAAAATAGTAGATTCTACCCACTGTCTCCTTCCTTTAACTAGCATGTTTGGCAGACTCAAACTTCACGACATTTAATTGTTTAAACTGTTAGGTTCTCTGATACTTTCCTCACTTTTGTTTATTCTCAATCACCTAAGTTCAGACTTGACTCATTTTGAGTAAACTAACATCATGATGACTCAACTGTGATGAGGTACATGCATGTTGTTGTAATCAAGTTTAGAAGTGTAAAGTATTTTCTTCATTCTTCCCTCCTAACGTTAGTTATAACATAGCTTGAATTCTTTTTAAGAAAAAAAGACTTGATATCTCAATTCAGTGTGTACTTGACCATGTGTAAGGCAATGAGGAAAAACATTCGGTTGAACAAGCAAGTCTGAGGACAGAATGACTAGGTTGAGAATTGTTTTCGCTGGAGTTCAGATGAATGAGAGGGGATTTCATAGAGACTTATAAAATTCTAACAGGATTAGACAGGGTAGATGTAGAGGATGCTGTTCCTCTGAGTCTGTCTAGAACCCGGGGTCACAGCCTGAGGATTCGGGGTAGACCATTTAGGACGGAGATGAGGAGACATTTCTTCACCCAAAGAGTGGTGAGCCTGTGGAATTCATTACCTCAGGAAGCAGTTGATGCAAAACATTGATCCCTTTCACCCCAAGTGCGATATCTAGCTGCCTCTTGAATACATTCAAAGGTTATGAGGAGAAAGCAGGATTAGGCTATTGAGTTGGACAATCAGCCATGATTGTGAAGAATGGCAGAGCAGGCTCGAGAGGCTGACTGCCACTCCCCCCCCCCTCCCCCCCCACGCTCCTATCTTCTATGTTTCTATGTGGAGAGTTTTAGTATCTTAAATGCTCTCTCAGCTAAATGCATAAACATTATGAAAAGGTATGACTGTCCCAAATCTTTAAGCATGCTCACTTACTAACAAGGTAAAACAATACAAATTACAATCTCAGGGGAGGTGAATGTGAATAAAAAGTCCAACGCTGAAAGTACATTCTAGAGTTCCGTGGTTGGTGAAGTTCCAGTGGGCTTGCTGACCATGCGAACTGGTGGCTTTTCAGGAGACCAGCTCATATAAACTGAAACCCATCCTTTTTAGAGTGGTTGATATGGCATATAAAGTTTAAATTTAATACCTGTGATATTTTTCAAATTGTAACAGGAATGGGGCCTGAGCCTTAAAAAAAATTTGAGCGAGAGTGGCTGTGCTTTTAATGTTACTGTGTAACCAACAGACAAGTTTATAATATAATTTTTCGCAAGAGTGTGTTCTTGTCATGTGATAGCTGACCTTTGGCATACAATAGGAACAATCCATGTGAACAAAGGAGTTTCAATCTCCCATTGTCAAAGCTACCACGATGCCATTGATAAATACAAGAGAAACTTCACCATTTTCTTTTTGCAGAATGAATTTAGGGAAGTTGCTTTTCGTCTATGGTTATTTCTGCAGATGTGCTGCCCCTTGCTGCTTTTGAGTTTCAACTGTTTTAATACAAATCTGTAGCTTAGCGAACAAAAATGGAAATTACTGGCGAAACTCAACAGGCCTGGCAGCATCTGTGGGAAGGGAGCAGAATTAATGCTTCAAATTTGGTGACTGTGATGTGTCACTAGACTTGAAATGTTAACTGTGCTTTCTTCCCCCAAATGCTGCCAGGCCTGCTGAGCTTCGCCAGCAATTTGTGCCTTTGTTTCACAATTCCAGCATCTGCAGTTCTTTGGTTTATTTCAGTTGCTTGCTCAGCTATGTTCTTTAGGCATCTGTTTTATACTTCACTGTGAAGCTTGACAGATCAGCTGCCTTCTGGAATGATTTTAAAATGCTCGTCATGGCTCATTTAAAGGTATTTCTTTCAAACAAGTATCCCAAGTATTAAAGTCTGTCAATGAGCTTAAAGTTTAATACATTTAAAGTATATTAAACATTTTGAATATTTTGATATTGTGTATCAGTAATTTGGCTATGACTATCAAAGACTGGCATTTTATGCAAAAGCAAACTTGAATAAGATTAAAATGCACGACCCATAAGCCTAAAGAATAAATGAGTTAGGACCTTATACAGAGGTGTTTGTTATGGTTGTCTTTCTTTCCCCAGTTCCCTCTAATCCTTACTTCAAGGCGCTAATTCTGACTGGGAAGTTTTCAAGTTTTGGTGGATGAGCTACTGAGGTCCCAGTTTCAATTTTCAATCTGTGCTGAACTCACTTAAGTCAGCTGAGATAGCTTGAAGAATGATGTAATTAACTTTTTATTTTCCTGTATTAGGAAGAGTACATCTGGCAATAATTTAATGCATCCTAATCACAGGCAGCAAGGATTGAATTTGGCTCAATTATGATGCATTCTACAGTTGAATAACCTGAGACTCCAATGCATTGTCCAAACATACAAACATATTACTGACCAATGGAACTATGCACGACAAGGATTATAGTATCTTCAGGGAAAGAGCAGTGAAAAATACATATTTGTCAACATCATAGATGCAATATTTTGATGCTGCCTTTCCTGATTTGGATTCATTTTTCACACTCCTGTCATCAAGGATGATGCCAATTACATATTACCAAGTGAACCTAAAATGTATATATGCAGCATTGCCTGTAGCTTCTTATTGAGCAATAATAGGTTATGTCTCTGGACAGTGAGAATATGGTTACAGTAACATTTGAAATAATATAGGCATTGATTTATTTTGATAAATTATGTCAGCAGGATAAATGTTGTAGGCGATCACACCCTAGTTAAACAAAGTACAATTGCAGTGAAACAATCAGTGGCATTTTGGTCACATAAAACCCTTTTTAATTTAATTACCATTGTTGAGTGCAATTATGACTTAAACTTCAGACTGAGAAAATAATTGTCTTAATTTGCATTACTTTGATATTGCTTTAGATTCCAAGCTGTAGTCAGAAATTGAATGGAATTTTGAAATGGCTAATTAACCATCCAAATAGGAAGATTGTATCCTAGGTTTATGTGTGAATGATAGAATTGTTCAATAATTCTATAATAATGATTGACTTTCCAAAATAATGGGGTATTTTCTTGTTTTACAAGACTAACCAGGCTACTTTGTTTTATTTTGACAGTTGGCAGTCAGGTGGTTGGAAAATGGCTGTCGATATCAGTATATGGATGAGCTCTTACAATATGTACGCTTTGGTTTGATGAACGTTGACACACTACATGCTGTAGCCCTGTCCCACCCTCTGGTTCAGGCCAGTGAAACTGTCACAGCTTTCATAACTGAATCGTTGGAGTACCACCAGAGCATCTATGCACAGCCCATATGGCAAACTATCAGGACGCGACCTCGCTTTCAGTCAGAAACACTTTATATTGTAGGTGGTAAGAAACGTGAGATTTGCAAAGTGAGAGACCTGCGTTACTTTAATCCAGTGAACCAGGAGAATGTTCACATAGCAAGGGTTTCAAACTGGAGTGAGCTGTCTCCGATGCCCGTGGGAAGAAGTCATCATTGTGTGGCTGTCATGGGAGACTTCCTTTTTGTAGCAGGTGGAGAGGTGGAACATGCAACAGGTCGCACCTGTGCAGTGAGGACTGCATGCCGTTACGATCCTCGCAGCAACACTTGGACAGAGATAGCTCCCATGAAAAACTGCCGCGAGCATTTTGTACTTGGAGCCTTGGATGAATATCTATATGCAGTGGGTGGGAGGAATGAACTGCGACAGGTTTTGCCTACTGTCGAGAGATACTGTACAAAGAAGAACAAGTGGTCTTTTGTACAGTCCTTTGATAGATCACTCTCCTGCCATGCAGGATGTATGGCTGATGGGCTCCTTTGGATATCAGGTAAGGATCAACAGTTTTGTGTTCTAATGCCATATGTTGAGAATCCTTCATGTTTTACTTTTTTAAGCCCCAAATAGGTTAAACAAAAGAAAGACTTTTTAAAGAGAGAAACTGATCTAATTTTTGATGGCTATATAAGTTTTCTAGGCACTTTGTAAGTAAATAATTAGGATCTATATACTGTGATTGATACAGGTTAGAATGTTAAAACATTTATAATTATATCATTTCACCTTTTATAGCACAAGAATTAGGGCAACCTGTCATGCTTTGACTACTGTCTTGGTTCAGAAAGGTTTCTCCTGCTACTCCAAAGAATAAATAAATATTTCCAAGCAACACTACAGAAAACCACATATTTCAATAAAATCTGATCATGTTTTAATCTTCCTCACATATGAAAATTGAGTCTGGGATTGGAAAATATGACAAATTTGAATAAAAGCGAAGAGAAACAAAAATGTTGTAATTGTAAAATTGTGCTAACTTCAGTTACTAGAAACTTCATTTTGTTTAAAAGCATTGAGAGTGACAAATGTAAATGTTTTGAGAAGGCGATGGATAGAATTTTCAAGAAATATTTGACAAGACACATTTCCTCATTATACCATTAATAGTTTGTATTTGTACAGCCCTTGTAACAAAATGAAATTATGCAAGGCACTTCAGAAGCTTTATAAAACAAAATTTAACATGGAGCCACATAAGATTTTAGGTTAACCAAAGCTTGGTCATGGGACATGGTTTTAAGGAACATTCTTAAAGGGGGAAAGCCAGAGTAATGAGACAAGAAGTTTAGGGTAGGAATTCTAGAGACTTAGTCTATGTAACTGGAGACACAGCCGCCAATACTATAATTAGAATTAGGGATTCACAAGAGGCCAGATTAATTGTGCATAGATATTGTGAAGAGTTGTGGAGTTAAGAGATTATTAAAATAGGGTGAAGTGAGGCCATGAAGAGATTTGAAAAGCAGGATGAGAATTTTAAAATCAGGGCATTGCCTGATTGGAAGCAAATAGAAATCAATAATCAGAGGTGGTGTTAAGCCAATGACCAAAGACATAGACAACGGGGGTTTTTGATGGCTTTGAGTTTACCAAGGGCTGTGCTGGAGAATCAGCTTTGGAATAGACAAGTGCAGTGGTAAAAAGATATAGCTGAGAATTTGAGCTTCAGATAAACTGAGATTGGGGTGCAGTCAGATGAAATCACGTCAAGTGTGTGAGTATATATTTCTGGGATTTTGGAGCATTGTGGGAATTCACTGCAGAGGGGAAGAGGTGCTTTTCACTCAGTTGTTTTGGTTCATAGTTTGTAAAGTCTTTTTTAACAGGATCAATTGAAGCTCCAGGATCAGGTGCCCAGCACAAAGCAAAAAGTGGCATCACAGGAAAACCATTGCTTATAGCTACTAATTTGATTACCTATTATAGGTTACGTTCAGGTTGATGGTAAATAGGAAAAAATATTTTGCAGACTAAAAACCAAAAGACCAGTCAGAAACTTTTAAACAAGCAAATTAAGTAGTAATTAAAATAGAGATGCAGGGCCAGGTGATATTGTAGCAGCATGGGAACTGGTGCAACCCATCATGGTTCACAGTGATTACATTTGTCAGTTGCTTGAAGAACTCCGGCACAGAGTTGATGAGCTAGAGTCGAAGGACAAACACTGCAAAACATTAGGAAGGAGGAGAGTTACCAGATGCTGTGTTTCAAGAGGCAGCCACATCCCTTTGAAGAATTACCTCAAATTCGGTCAGTAGTCAGGGACTAGAAGGTGTGACTACCAGTGGGGCAGAAAGAGGGATCCAGAAGGTATGCTGCAAGACCCTCAACCCTTGAGCTTGTCCAGCAGGTTTGAAATTTTTCCTCCCTGTGTGGACGAGATTGGGATGTGGCTATAGGAAGAATGAGCATACTGACCATGGAATAGGGAGCCATTGAACAGCATGATAAAAAGAGAAATTTAGCTGTGATCAGGGATAATTTAGTCAGGGCAATAGGGACTATTCTCTGCAGCCACGATGGAGAGTCCCAGCATGCCTGTTGCTTAGGTTCATGATATCTCATCTGGGCTGCAGAGGATATTGGAGTGGGAGGGGAATGAACCAGTTGGCATGTTCTATGCAGATACCAATGATATAGGTACAAAGACTAAAGAGGTTCTGTTGAGGAAATAGGAGTAATTGGGGGCTAATTTAAAGAGCAGAACCAAAAAAGCAATAATTTCTAAATTGCTACCTGAGCCATGAACTAATTGGCACAGGGTCAACAAGATTAAAGAGGTAAATGTGTGGCCCAAAGTTTGGTTGGTTTGGAAAATGGGTTTGAATTCATGGATATGAACATTACTGCTGGGGTAGGAAGGAGCTGTTCCAGTGCTCAACCTGAATTACACTGGAATCCAGACCTGAAATGCATAACTAGGCCTGTAGACAGGTCTTTAAACTCAACAGTGGGAGGGATGGAATTAGATGTGTTCAGCTGTATGGAAAATCATAAAATCAGAGGTAAAGCAGGAGGTAGAGTCGCAGGTTAGTGTTGAGGTTAATTGTTACCAGAAAATAAAAGGAAAGGACAGAATGTGTCTGCCATATTGTACCAAGGAATCATAAAATGTAGGTAAATTTGATAATATAACAAGCTTAAAGGTTTCATGTCTTATTACATAAATCATTGAAATACATTAGATGAACTGATAGTACAAATTGAGGTAAATGAGTGTGATTTCATAGCCATTATGGAAACATGGTTACAAGGAACTCAATAATGAAAACTTAACGTTCAGGAATATTTGACATGGTGGAGCAACAGGAGGGATGGGAAAAGTGGTGGGATCGCACTATTAGTAAGTGATGAAATGAGGACAGTTTGTGAGAGATGATCTAGGCTTGGAAGATGTAGGGTCTATTTTGGTGGAGGTAAAATTGGCAAGAGAAAGAAGAAAAATGTACCAAACAGTAGCTACTCTGTAGGAAAGGCCATAAATCAACAAAGAATGGGAGCATGTAAAAAGAATATGGCAATAATTATGGGTGCCTTTAATCTCCATGTTGATTGGGTTAATTAAATTGGAAAGGGTAACTACGACAACCAATTCAAAAGTATGTCAGCGATGGTTTCCTAGAGCAATATGTCAGGTAGCCAACCAGGGAGCAGGCTAACAAAGTGTGGAGCTGAATGAACACAGCAGGCCAAGTGGCATCTTAGGAGCACAAAATCTGACGTTTCGGGCCTAGACCCTTCTACTTTAATCTGGTAATGAATAATGAGGCAGCTCTAATAAATGAACTCTGAGTAAAAGATCCCCTAGGAATAGTGATCATAACATCATAGAATTTAATATCAGTTCAAGGGTGAGAAATGTGGGTCAGAAACAAATGAGTTTAACTTAAATAGAGGGAATGATAATGAAATGAGGACAGAGTTAGCTAAAGTAAACAGACCTGATGGCTTAACAGGAATGACAGTAAGCAAGTAATGACAGACATTTAAGGAGGTAATTCATGATTCCCAGCAAAAGTGTATCCCAGGAAAGAGGAAAGGTTCTGAGAAGTATAAACCTACCATGGTTAAGCAAGAAAGTTAAGAAGAGTATTAAGTTGAAAGATAAAGCATGTAAGGAGGCCAAAGTCAGTGATAGCCCCAAAGACTAGGTTAAATTCAGATGCCAGAGAAGGAGGACTAAAACAATAATAAAGGCACAGAAAATAAACTACAAAGGCAAACTAGCAAGGAATAGAAGTATGGACAATAAGAACCTCTGTAAGTATAATATACAGGAAGTGAAAAGTCAAAGTTTACACAGGTGCCTTAGAAAATAAATCTCTAAAGAAGGTTATGAGGAACAAGGAAATGGCATAGAAACCAAACAGATATTTTGCATCAGTCTGTATCGTGGAAGATAATTTAAGCATCCCATTAATACTAAAGAATGCAGGAGAGGAATTAAGTATGACCACCATCCCTAAAGAAGTAGTATTAGACAATCTAATGGTGCTAAAGGCTGCTAAATCCCCTGGCTGTGATGACCTGCCCCCTAGAACCTACAAAAGGTAGATATAGAGATAGTGGATGCATTCAAAGCGACATTCCAAAAATCCTTGGTTTCTGGAGTACCAGAGGATTGGCAAACTGCCAATGTAACACCCCTGTTCAAAAAGGAAGCGGAGAACAAAGCAGGTTAATTATAAGCTGATTAGCCTAATATTTCTTGTTAGAAGAGTATTGGAGTCAACTATTAAGGAAGTAATAGGGGTGGCGTGGTGGCTCAATGGTTGGCACTGCTGCCTCACAATGCCAGAGCGCCATGTTCAATTTCACCCGAGGATGACTATCTGTGTGGAGTTTCACATTCTTCCCGTGTCTGCGTGGGTTTCCTCTAGGTGCACCGGTTTTCTCTCACAGTCCAGAGATGTGTAGGCGAGGTGGATTGGTCATACTAAATTGCCCATAGTGTTCAGGGATATATAGATTAGGTGGGTTTCAGATGGATGGGTCTGGGTGGGATGCTGTGAGGATCGGTGTGAACTTGTTGGGCCGAGGGGCCTGCTTCCACACTGTAAGGATTCCATGATTCTGTGAACATATGGCAAGCCTTCATCTCATCAAGCAGAGTCAATATGACTTCATGAAAGGGAAATAGTGTCTGAATAATTTTAATACAGTTTTTGGAGAAAATCTAAACCAGAGTGGACAGAAGGAATAGTAGATATGTTGTATTTGGACTTCTAGTAGCCATTCAATAAGGTACCTTTCAAAACATGTTCATAATAAGAGCCCACAGTGTTGGAGGCAGTACATCAGAATGGGTAGAGAATTAATTAATGAGCAGGAAACAGTGAGTGGGGAAAGAGTTCTTTTTCACATTGGCAACTGGTAACCAATGGAGTTCCACAGGAATCAGCATTGAGACCACAACAATTTACAATATATATTAATAACTTGAAGGACATTGGATTTACTGTAGTCAAATTTGCAGATTACACAAAAATAGGTGGAAAGGTAATTTACAAGAGGGATGCAATGTCAACAGACACTTACTGATAGATAAGTAAGTGGGCAAAAAGTTAGCAAATGGAGTATAAGGTGGGAAAATGTGAAGTTATTGATATTGGATGGGAGAACAAAAGAATAAATATTATTTAAAGGGAAGAAATCTGTAATATAAAGATACTCAGGGGGTACTTGTGCATGAAACGCAGAAAGCTATCACACAGGTGCAGAAGGTAATCTAGAAGGCTAATGGAATGTTAGCCTTTATTTCAAGGGACCTGGAATATAAGAGTAGGGAAGTCTTACTGCAACTATACAAGGTTCTGATGTGACCATATCTGGAGTACTGTGAAAAATTTTGGTCTCCATATTGAAGGAAAGATATCATTCCATTGGAGACAGTTCAGAAAACGTTCACTAGGATGATCCCTGATATCAAGGATTGTCCTTACAAGCAAAGCTAAACAGGTCGGAATTATACTCACCAGAGTTTATAAGAATGAGAGGATAGGATATTTATGGGTCTATAGGTATGAGGCTGTAAAAGCACAGCAGGTCAGACAGCATCCAAGGAGCAGGTAAGTCAATGTTTCAGACTGAAACCTGTCTTCAGGACTGGGGAGGCGGAAGCCCAGAAATAAATATAGGGAGGTGGGTGTGGCTGGGGGAAGGGTAGAAGAGATGGTAATAGGTGGATGCTGGTTGGGGTTTATTGTGATTGGCCCGTGGGAAGGGCAAAGCAGATAGGTAAGTATGAAGCTGGACAAGTTGGACAGGACAGGACGGGGTGGGCCAGACATGGTTAAGGCTGGGTGTGGAGGGATTTTGAAGCTGGTGAGGTCAATGTTAAGGCCATTGGGACCTAAGCTTCCAAGGCAAAATATCAGGTGTTGTTCCTCCAGTTTACATTTGGCCTCACTCTGACAGTGGAGGAGGCCAAGGATGGACATGCCATCAGGAGAATGAGAGAGGGAATTAGAATGGATGGCAACCAGAAGGTCAGGTTGGTTGTTGCTTACCGAGCATGAACTGGTAGACCTGGTCCTCACACTGTGGGGCAGAGCCCTCGTGTGTATTTAAGACTGAGTTAGATCAGTACTTGATCAATCGGGGATTCAAGGGCTATGGATACAAGGAATGTCAGATCTGCCATGACCTTATTGAATGGCAGGGCAGATTCAAGTGACCAAGCAGCCCTATTTCTTATGGGCTTATGTTAGAAACGAAAATTGAAAATCTTAGAAGTGGCTCAAATTTGTGATCCAAAGTTCATCACAGGGTCAAATAATTCAAACACATAGTTTAAGAACACACTGCTTTATTGGGCAAAAGATGGCAAACAAGTATACATTGCTACACAATTTTAAAGCATGAGTTTAACATTGTGGCTCCTTATAAATTTTATCTTTAATCTGAATCACAGTACCTTTATGATCTAAATAGAGGAGGTGTCAAGAAATTCCACAGACAACAATCCTGGAAGGAAAATGACAAAGATGAATTTCTTTTGGCTAATATCACACATATCCAAAAACAAAAGAATGGCACTGGGTTATTGTTTATACTGTCAGTCATTAAATGCTATGTGGGCTGGGGAAAGCCAGAGACAGTCAGTAAGAAAATTAAACTAAATTAGAAATAAGGGAAGGAAAAGAAAATCAAAACATGGTTTTGCTCATCACTGATTAGAGTATCAACGTTTATAATAACGGGTTTCTGCTGTAATTACCAACTTTTCTGTGGTGACAGAAATACATCAGCTATGCCAAAAACATTGTGGTGCATTTTTGATTGTCAGTCACAATTAGTTACAAATACTGCAATTATTGCATCGATGATTAAACACATGGCAGCTGGTAACACTTGAGAACAAACAGCAAATAACAAATTGCATGCTCCAAAATCAGGATGAATAGAAAAAGAGGTTAGTCAAATTAATTTTAAAAAAACGCTTGTGTTTGTGGAATCGAACTCTGCCTGTTAGAGCAGTTTTCTGTGAATCTGTACTCTTTAAGGAACATGGGCTTCTGGGACAGTTTTCTAACAGGCTTATTTCTTGAGTGGACCAGAATAGCCTTAGCAAATAGCTTACTTTGCTTTTTAGGTATATTTAAATTTGTGCATCTGCCATGATTATGCTTATTGCTACATATAAGTATATACATTATGCATTTTCATCATATGCTTTTTAACCACCACAGGAAGATAAATAAGCTTTTGTTCCAATAATTCCAAAGCTAGGTAAATCTATATTTGCACATGACATCATTACTTATATCTTTGGCGTTTTCAGTTCATATAAATGTGAAATACAAAGGAGTGCATCAATACCCAGATTAAACATATTTAGTTCTGCAAATGGTTTACAGCATTTTATAACCCTGTTTTGAATTTTCAAGGTCAGAAATCAGATGACACCAGATTATAGTCCAACAGGTTTATTTGAAATCACAATCTTTTGAGTGCAGCCACGATATCAGATGAAATGAGAGTAAAGAGCACACAGACACAGAGTTTATAGGCAGAGACATCAAAAGATCATACAAAAGGTGTGAGTGGATTGTTGAATAGCAAGTCACTACAGGTGATCAAAAGTGTCAGACGGTGTGAGTAAAGTGTCAACAGCCGAACAACAAGCGAAGGGATGACCTATGATCCAATTAAATGAAACAGAAATGATTACAAAGTATTAAAAATAAGATGGTACTGGAGACAGCCCAAATGACTGGAATAATATGATGGATATAAGAGTCATAAGCCAAGGGGCTAACCAAAATAACAAGTAATCCAAAACTGTACAAACTGATTAAGGTAAAGAGATCCTAACAATTTATCAAGGTGTTGGTGTTAAAACTGCACAGTAAGGAAGATATTATAGACACAGAACAATCTGGTAGGGTTATATGTAGCACAACATGAACCAAAGATCATGATTGAGGCTGTCTTCATGGGTAGGGAACTTGGCTATCGGCTTCTGCTTGGCGATTCTGTGTTATTGTGCATCTTCGAAAGCCGCCTTAGAGGGGCTGTGTCTGAAGATCAGAGGCTGAATGTTCCCTGACTGGGAGGAAACATTGCTGTTTGTTGATTGTTGTGTGGTGGCCATTCATCCATTGTCATAGCATCTGCATAGTTTCGCCAATATACCTTGCCTGCAGCCTATAAGATAGACAACATAGGCCGAGTCACATGAGTGTTTTCTGTGTATGTGGTGGGTAGTGTTCTTATGTGTGATGGTAGCATCCATGTTTGATGATCTGACATGTATTGCAGAGGCTCCATGGCAGAATTGTGTGGTGTTGTGTTCGATGTTGTCCTGAAGGCTGGGTAGTTTGCTGTCAATGCTGATCTGTTTAAGGTTTGGCAATTGCCTAAAGGTGAGATGTGGAGGCATGACGATGATTGCTGCCAGATACGTGTCATCATGAATGACATTAAAGACTATAAAGATCATGGCAGTGTTTATGCCTGAGGTTGTGGCCTCCAGCTGAAAATCAATGTCAGGTTAAACAAGGAGGTAGAGCAATTGGGGAACAATCATGGAAGGTGGGATAATACGCTTTTGTAGATGAGAACTGTGTAACACCATTAATGGGTGTCAACAGCAGAGATGGAGCAGCATTGGGTCTCACATATCATAAAAACATTTCTGTCCTGCTCAACATTCCATCCAGAGTGCAGCTCATCAATCTTACCATTATGTCTGATTATAGATATTGTTAATCAACCCATTCAGACTTGTTATGACACATCTTTGGGGCAGGTAGAGTCATAAAGTTATACAGCGCAGAAACAAACTGTCAATCTAACCTGTCTATACCAACCAAACACCCTAAACTGATCTAGTCTCATTTATCAACATTTGACCTGTATCCCTGTAAACCCTTCTGCTTCATCTACCCATCTTGATGCCTTCTAAATATTGTAACTGTACTTGCCAGCTTGTTCCACACACAGACCACCCACTGCATGAAACAGTTGTCACACAAGTCCCTTCTAAATCTTTCTCTCCCACATAAAACCTATTCCTTCTAGTTTTGGACTCTCCTATCCTGGGAAAAAGACCTTGGCTATATGGGAAAGATGATGGCCTAAAGGTATTATCAATAGACTATTAACCCAGAGAGCCAGCTAATTCCCCGCTCCTGTCTTCAGCCAATTCAATTCACTCCATGTGATATCAAGGAATGGCTGGAGGCACTGAGTACTGCAAAGGCTATGGGACCTGACAACTTTCCAGCAATACTACTGAAGACTTGTGCTTTAGAACTTGCCGCTTCCCTAGCCAAGCTATTCCAGTAATTACAACAGTGGCATTTACCCAACAATATGGAAAATTGCCCAGGTATGCTCCTATGTCTTATGATCTATATCAAAAGTGCCCAATTACTAGCCCATCACTCTACTGTTGATCATCAATAAAGTGATGGAAGGTGCCATCAACAGCATTATCGAGCACCACCTGCTCAGCAATAACCTGCTCAGTGATAACAAAGTGTGGTCTAGGCCCAAAACGCAGCTTTAGTGCTCCTAAGATGCTGCTTGGCCTGCTGTGTTCATCCAGCTGCACACTTTGTTATCTTGGATTCTCCAATATCTGCAATTCCCATTATCTCTGATCACAATTTTAACCTGCTCAGTGATGCCCACTTTTGGTTCCACCAGGGCCACTCAGCTCCTGATCTCATTACAGCCTTCATTCAAACATGGACAAAAGAGCTGAATTCCAGAGGTGAGGTGAAAGTAACAGCCCTTGATATAAAGGCTGCATTCGACTGAGTGTGGTATCACTGATCCCTAGCGAAACTGGAATCAATGGATATTGTTCAAACTTTCCATTGGCTAGAGTCATACCTGACGTAAAAGAAAATGTTGTGGTTGTTGGAGGTCAAACATCTGAGCTCCAGGACATCTCTGCAGGCATTCCTCAGGGTAGTATTTCAGGCCCATCCACCTTCAGTTGTTTCATCAGTGACCTTCGCGCCCGCGCCCCCCCCCCCCCCACCCCACCATCATAAGGCCCGAAGTGTGGATGTTCACTGGTGATTACACAATGTTCAACACCATGCACAAATCCTCAGAAACTGAAGTAGTCTGTGACCAAATGCAAAAAGACCTGGACAATATCCAGCCTTTGGCTGACAAGTGGCAAGTGATACAAATGTAAGGCTATGACCATCACCAAAAAGAGCCAATCTAACCGCTGCCCCTTTGAAATTCAATGGTGTTACTATCACTGAATTCCACCCCCCCCTCCCCCCATTAATATCCTAGGAGTTATTATTGAACAGAGACTCAGTTGGACTCAACACATAAATACAGTGACGACGAGAGCAGGTCAGAGGCTAGGAATGCTGCTGCAAGTAACTCACCTCCTGACTCCCCAAAACCTATCCATCATCTACAAGGCACGGACTGACTGTGATGGAATACACCTGACTTGCCTGGATGAGTGCACCTCCAGCAACTTTCAAGAAGCTTCAAACCATCCAAGACAAAGCAGCCTGCTTGATTGGCACTACATCCACAGGCATCCACTTCTTCTACCACTAATGCTCAGTAGCAGTCCAGAAGATGCAATGCAGAAATTCACCAAGGATCCTCAGATAGCTGCTTCCAAATCTACAACCTCTTCCATTGAGAAGGGCACAGGCGACAGATTCATAGAAACATCTCCACCTTCAAGTTCCCCTCCAAGCCACTCACCATCCTGACTTGGAAATATATCACCATTCCTACACTGTTGCTGGGCCAAAATCTGAGAATTCCCTCCGTTATGGCATTTTGGGTCAACTCACAGCAGGAGGACTGCAAAGCAGTTCAAGAAAGCAGCTCACCTTGTTGGCCTTCATTGCGAGAGGTTTTAACTACAGGAGCAGGGATGCGTTGTTACAGTTATACAGGGTGTTGTTGACACCACACCTAGAATATTGTGAGCAGTTTTGGTCCCTTTTTCTGAGGAAGGATGTTCTTGTTGTTGAGGGAGTGCAGCAGAGGCTTACCAGGCTGATTCCAGGGATGGCAGGATTGACGTATGAGGAGAAATTGACTATGTTAGGATTGTTTTTGCTGCAGTTCAGACAAAATGCGGGCGGGGGTAGAATCTCGTGGAGACATCATAGAATCATATAATCCCTACAGTGTAGCAGCAGGCCATTCGGCCCATCGAGTCCACACCAGCCCTCTGAACAGCATACCACCCTATCCTTTAGGACGGAGATGAGGAGACATTTTTTCACCCAAAGAGTAGTGAGCCTGTGGAATTCAAGACCACAGGAAGTGGTTGATGCCAAAACATTTGGATGTATTCAAGAGGCAGCTAGATATAGCATTTGGGGTGAATGGGATGAGTTGGATGATGATCATGATGAATGGCGGAACTGGCTCGAAGGGGTGAATGTCAAATCTTCTGTGTGTTTCTCAAGACCAACTAGGAACAAGCAATAAAAACCAGTGACACCCACATCCCACAAAAACGAATTTTTTTTAAAAAAACACCCTATCCATGCCCCTCATGATTTTATAATCCTCAATAAAGTCATCCTTCGAGCTCTGATGTTCCAGGAAAAAAAGCCTATTGAGCCTCTTCCTTTAGCTCAAACTCCCAGCAACATCCTTGTAAATCTTTTCTGAACCCTTTCAAGGTTAACAACAGCTTTCCTATAGCAGGGAGACCAAAACTGAAGATGATAATAAAATGTGAGGCTGGATGAACACAGCAGGCCCAGCAGCATCTCAGGAGCACAAAAGCTGACATTTCGGGCCTAGAACCTTCATCAGAGAGGGGGATGGGGTGAGGGTTCTGGAATAAATAGGGAGAGAGGGGGAGGTGGACCGAAGATGGAGAGAAAAGAAGATAGGTGGAGAGGAGAGTATAGGTGGGGAGGTAGGGAGAGGATAGGTCAGTCCAGGGAAGACGGACAGGTCAAGGAGGTGGGATGAGGTTAGTAGGTAGGAGATGGAGGTGCAGCCTGGGGTGGGAGGAAGGGATGGGTGAGAGGAAGAACCGGTTAGGGAGGCAGAGACAGGTTAGACTGGTTTTGGGATGCAGTGGGTGGGGGGGAAGAGCTGGGCTGGTTGTGTGGTGCAGTGGGGGGAGGGGACGAACTGGGCTGGTTTTGGGATGCGGTGGGGGAAGGGGAGATTTTGAAGCTGGTGAAGTCCACATTGATACCATTGGGCTGCAGGGTTCCCAAGCAGAATATGAGTTGCTGTTCCTCCCACCCATCCTCCTGCAAAAATTCCATCCCCTATTCCCAATTCCTCCACCTCCGCCGCATCTACTTCCACGATGATGCATTCCACTCCTGCACATCCCAGATGCCCAAGTTCTTCAAGGACCTCAACTTTCCCCCCACAGTGGTCGAGAATGCCCTTGACCGCGTCCCCTGCATTTCCCGCAACACATCCCTCACACTCTGCCCCTGCCACAACCACCCAAAGAGGATCCCCCTTGTTCTCTCACACCACCTCACCAACCTCCGGATACAACACATCATCCTCCGACACTTCCGCCATCTACAATCCAACCCCACCACCCAAGACATTTTTCCATCCCCACCCTTGTCTGCTTTCCGGAGAGACCACTCTCTCCGTGACTCCCTTGTTCGCTCCACACTGCCCTCCAACCGCACCACACCCGGCACCTTCCCCTGCAACCGTTTTTGTGCTACATTTGCCCCCACACCACCTCCCTCACCCCTATCCCAGGCCCCAAGATGACTTTCCCTATTAAGCAGAGGTTCACCTGCACATCTGCCAATGTGGTATACTGCATCCGCTGTACCCGGTGTGGCTTCCTCTACATTGGGGAAACCAAGCGGAGGCTTGGGGACCACTTTGCAGAACACCTCCGCTCGGTTCGCAATAAACAACTGCACGTCCCAGTCGCAAACCGTTTCCACTGCCCCTCCCATTCTTTAGATGACATGTCCATCATGGGCCTCCTGCAGTGCCACAATGAAGCCACCCGAAGGTTGCAGGAACAGCAACTCATATTCTGCTTGGGAACCCTGCAGCCCGATGGTATCAATGTGGACTTCACCAGTTTCAAAATCTCCCCTTCCCCCACCGCATCCCAAAACCAGCCCAGTTCGTGCCCTCCCCCCACTGCACCACACAACCAGCCCAGCTCTTCCCCTCCACCCATTGCATCCCAAAACCAGTCCAACCTGTCTCTGCCTCCCTAACCTGTTCTTCCTCTCACCCATTCCTTCCTCCCACCCCAAGCCGCACCTCCATCTCCTACCTACTAACCTCATCCCACCTCCTTGACCTGTCCGTCTGCCCTGGACTGACCTATCCTCTCCCTACCTCCCCACCTATACTCTTCTCTCCACCTATCTTCTTTTTTCTCCATCTTCGGTCCGCCTTCCCCTCTCTCCCTATTTATTCCAGCACCCTCACCCCATCCCCCTCTCTGATGAAGGGTCTAAGCCCGAAACGTCAGCTTTTGTGGTCCTGAGATGCTGCTGGGCCTGCTGTGTTCATCCAGCCTCACATTTTATTATCTTGGATTCTCCAGCATCTGCAGTACCCATTTTTACAGACCAAAGCTGAACACAGCATTCTAAAATCGGCCTCACCAATGTCCTGTACATTTGCAACATGATGTCCCGACTTGTATATTCCGTGCACTGACCAATAAAGCATGTGTGCCAAATGCCGTCTTCACCATCCTGTCTATCTGTGACTTCACTTTTGAGCAACCATGCAAGTTTGACATGACAGCTTAGGTTGGTCAAATATAATGTGTGACCTTTCATTTGTGGGAATTCATGGATCCAACTGGGCTCCTGGAGGACCACATTTGCAGGACGTGCTCCCAGCTGCAGGAATTTGAGCACTGAATTTGGAGGTTTTGTAACAGCCAGAGATGCTGGCAGAAATAGTAGGCTGAGAGTTGCATAGTGAGATAAGAATAATAGTCCTTGGTATCGACTGTATGACATCAAGGGGCCCCAGCAAAACTAGAATCAATGGTTATCGGGAGGAAACCCCCTGCTAGTCGGAGTCCTACTGGACACAGGAAGATGGTTGTCGTTGTTGTTGGTGGTCAATCTTCTCAGCTTCAGGACATCTTTGCAGGAGTTCCTCAGGGTAGTATACCAGGACCAACCATCTTCAGCTGCTTCACCAGTTACCTTCCCTTCATCATAAAGTCAGAAGAGGAGATGTTCAGCACCGTTCTTGAATCCTCAGAAACTGAAGCAGTCCATGTTCAAATGCAATTGGATCCAGACAAATCAGGCTTGGGCTGACAAATAGCAACTAACATTTGCACAATACAAAGGCCAGGCGATTATCACCCCCATTAAGTGATAATCTAAACACCACTTCTTGACATTCAGTGGTCTTGCCCTCACTAAAAGTCCCACTATCAACATCCTGGGGGTTTACTATTGACCAGAAATTCACATGCCATGTCAATACAATGGCTATGAGTGCAGGTCAGAGGCCAGGGATACTGCAGTGAATAATTTACCTCCCAATTATCCAGAGCCTGTCCACCTTCTATTTGGCACAAGTCAGGAGAATGACGGAACACTCCCAACCTGCCTGGATAAGTGCAGCGCCAATAACTTTCAAGAAGGATATATCATCCAGGACAAAGCAACCTACCCAACTGGCACCACACTGTCAAAGGACTTGAACTTGGGCCTTCTCCTCTAGAGGTAGGGATGCTGCCACTTCACGTAACAGACCCACAATCCAATTATTTGCACATTATCTTTAGCAATGACTTTACATCCTGGCTGTCTGTTATCTATCCTTGATTCCTTTCTGTTTCTCATGTTAATACAAACTCTTGACAACAATATGGGATTGATTTCCTATTACACACTCTGTCAGTCTCGTCCATGCCTCCACCGCCTTTGTGCTGTCAGGATGCTTTACAACATGAAGTCAGGATGAGCCTGTTTCCTCCGTATTATTAAATAGTGGAATGCTCAGGTCGTCAGGCCGAATTTTACCAGAAATGGACTAAGTCAGTTTGGTGAATTTCATGGATTTCTCTCTATAGGTGTCATTTCTCACACTGTTCTCCAAACCTCATTACCTATGCATCACAACTTTATGGTGTCACACTCGCCCTGTCTTCCTTGTTACCAGAGGCAGAAATACTTACTACTGCTGGGACCTCACATGATCCTCACAGCTGGCACCATTTCTAAAACCCAGCTATGCATCTTGATGCATACTGCCAGCGGGAGCTGCCCACCATGTATACAGTAGGGGTGGAACCAAAACAAAAGCTTCTCAAAGCACAGAAGTAATAGGCCTGACATTTCAAACACAAGTGCACATTTGCAAATATATTGCTATTTAAGAACCAAACTACACTGGTTGCCTGTCCTCGGTGTTATAAACCCTGTCTGAGGGAGTGATAATCTTTCCCCAAAGCCCAGTATAGCCTAATATTGTCTAATTGCTCAATAGGGGGACTATCACAAACTGGAAAACCTTCAAAACATTAATTCTTATTCAACTACAGCAAAAACAAAGAAAAACTAAAACAAAGGTGGGACACCAAAGTGTGGAGCTGGATGAACACAGCAGACTAAGCAGCATCTTATGAGCACAAAAGCTGACGTTTCGGGCCTAGACCCTTCATCAGAAAACGGGGGTGGGGAGAGGGCTCTGAAATAAATAGGGAGAAAGGGGGAGTTGGATCGAAAGTGGATAGAGGAGAAGATAGGTGGAGAGGAGACAGACAAGTTAAAGGGGCGGGGATGGAACCTGTAGAGGTGAGTATAGGTGAGCAGGTAGGGAGGGGATAGGTCAGTCTGGGAGGATGGACAAGTCAAGGGGGTGGGATGAGGTTAGGAGGTAAGGAATGGAGGTGTGGCTTGAGGTGGGAGGAAGGGATAGGTGAGAGGAAGAATAGGTTAGGGAGCAGTCGATGAGCTGGGCTGGTTTTGGGATGCAGTGGGGGGAGGGGAGATTTTGAAGCTTGTGAAATCCACATTGATACCAATGGGCTGCAGGGTACCCAAGCGGAATATGAGTTGCTGTTCCTGCAACCTTCAGGTGGCAACATTGTGGTACTGCAGGAGGCCCGAGATGGACATGTCGTCGAAAGAATGGGAGGGGGAGTTGAAATGGTTCACGACTGGGAGGTGCAGTTGTTTGTTGCGAACCAAGCGGAGGTGTTTTGCCAAGCAGTCCCCAAACCTTTGCTTGGTTTCCCCAACATAGAGGAAGCCACAACGGATAAAGATGGATTCGTTTCTGGAACAGACAGGCACTGCTTGACTTTCGAACACCAACAAATTTTACAGTCAATAGGTGATCAGTACACCAAGGTCCCATTGATTGAAATAAAAAAACCTAAAAAATTCTTCTTCTGAAGAAGGGTCACTGGAGCTGAAATTCTGCTTTTTTACCACAGATACCGCCAGACCTACTTTATCTCAATTAAGTCCTGTCTGGCATGGCATACCCACACTGCACTGATTTATCACATTGATGGTGATGTTCCTCATGCTCAGTCTCCTTACTGTTTTCCTCTGAATACTGCCTTCACTCTTTGAGCTCTTAAGACTCATTACGTCCCCTATTTGCCTGCCCCTTGTGCACAGCACAGATAGCTAGAGTTATGAGGTGAATTTTGTCTGGACTGCCCTGGAAGGGACCCCCTCCTCCACTGACCAACCCAAACTTTGGAGGCTGACCTGCAGCAGGGTTATCATAATCTTCAAGAATGGGTTGCATTTTTCCATACCCAGTCTCAGTGAGGGCTTTTTAAAAATTCATTTGGCCATGAGATGTAGCATGTATTGTCCATTTCTCTTTGTCAGTTGAGTGGTTTGTTTGAGCCTCCTCAGGGCAGTTGAGAGTAAACCCACATTACCGTAGGCCAGACCAGATTTCCTTCCCTAAAAGATATTAGTGAAGCAATTTGTTTTTTAAAAAAAATCAACAATGATTACATAGCTTCCATTAGGCTTGCTTTTTAATTCCAGATTGTCGTTAAATTCAGATTTCACCATCTAACTCATCTCACCATTTAAAGAGAATCGGACTTTTTTCTCCCCTCAACATCTTTCCATTGATCTCACTCCAATTTCCCAACTGACTCACAATTGCCCAGGGCTGGGAAGATTCCAAACTCATTTTTAATCCTTGCCACAAATTCCATATCCTTGCCCACAGTTCTATTCTTTAGTCAACTGTCTTGCACCGATCCAGTCTGCTTACAATGTTGATATCCCATTAGACCTACAGCTGATCATCTGAATCCATGTCCCTGACATTAGAAAGATCACCTATTTTCATCTCCACAATATTGTTTGCTTGTTTGTGACTCTACTTCAGCTGCTTCTGAGTTGGTCAACCACGGCTGTGTCACCTCTAACCCACACTGTAGGAAATCTAATCTAAGCTATTACTGTCCTGGTTATCGCCCATTCTTTACTTTGCATAAAATTCAACCCGTTCAAGATTTTGTATCCTGTATCCTGTAACAATTGTTACAATTGTAATTTGATTCAGTACATTTGTTTTGAAGCTAAAGAAGGCTACAGTGTTGTGGGCGGGAACAAGTCAGATTCTGTGTGAGCAGTCTATGAACTATACAGAATTCTGTAATGAGTACAAAGCTGAGCTGCCTATCCTATGATAATAAAATGTGAGGCTGGATGAACACAGCAGGCCAAGCAGCATCTCAGGAGCACAAAAGCTGACGTTTCGGGCCTAGACCCTTCATCAGAGAGGGGTCTAGGCCCGAAACGTCAGCTTTTGTGCTCCTGAGATGCTGCTTGGCCTGCTGTGTTCATCCAGCCTCACATTTTATTATCTTGGAATTCTCCAGCATCTGCAGTTCCCATTATCTCTGCCTATCCTATTATTTCCAAATGAAGAAATTGATTATCTTATTTTAATCAACCAATTCAAAAGTATGGTTACCATACAGAATGTCTTGGGTAGGTTAGCTGCAACCAGTCTTTCTTTTTGGTAATAGACTATGCTGCTGATACAACATTGGGAAGCATGTCCCCAGAACGTCTAGGGCTGGAGGTAAGTTCAATATTAATAAGGAGTAAATTGAATCTTGGGATCATTTGTTGGTTTCATCCCACCATAGTAGTAATGTCCTGTGGCTTTTTAATGGCCCAAGGTGTCTGTGGCACCGCAGTGTTCCTTCCGACGTATTAATGAGGCACTACTGTGGTGATTTTGTATTTGTTAAATAACTGACTTGTTGCTGTTGAGAACGCTGACCCACATGCTTTGACCTGTTCCTGACTCATTTTTGAAGGAAAACCATCTGTTATAGTTAGTTGTTTATAGTTGACAATATTTCTATTCTTTCTGATAAGCCTTTTTTGTTAAATCAATGAGCTGAGATTTTAGTTTTCTGCCCATTAACAGTGCTGATGTTGAAATTCCATGATGGAGTGCTGTAGAGTAGCAGTTTAGTAGAGCTGTAAAGAAATCTATGTTTTTTTTAAGAGGCTTCTGATTGTTTAGATCGAATATTCAGCTTCACCATTGACTGAGGATACCTTGATGGATCTGTTGATCTCCCAGGTGTTCTCCGCTAACAATGCCTTCTAGTATCAACATCACTGTTAAGCATTTGTCTTCCTTGAAGGATTCTTAGTTTCCTCAATTCATGTCAGAAAAGATAGTTGTATTTCTGAAATAATTAATCCCTTTCTGATGCTGAAACAAAGTATGTCCATGTGATTATTCCACCCTTGCTTGTATTCTTTGGATAATGTTGCTGATGTATCAGGTTCAGGTTCTCCATGGATGCTGCCAGACCTGCTGCATTTTCTCAGAAATGTCTTTTTTTGATTCTGATTTCCAACATCTGCACTTCTTTGAGTTTTTTTTTAATTAGGTTGAATCATTGATACTAAAGCTGACTGTGCTGTTTTGGAAGCTCTTTGAAACAGAGGATGAATAACAGTTCAGGTTTGGAGTGTCAAAATAGTCCTGCTTTTCTTTTCCTTGATGTCCCATTCCTAAATTATTTTAATAAAGTAATTTAGTTTGCACATGAAATTGTCACACTTATTAAATAAATTTTACCGGCACACCTTAAGCATGTAGCCATTTTTAAGTGTAAGGATATGTGGTGTTAGCTTAGTATACGAGGCCTGGTGTTCTGTGTCCCTCGGCTCCTACATGGGCACAATACTTGGACCCCCAGCAACATCCCAGTCTCTCTGCTGTCCTCTTGGTCCAACACAAACTGTTTGTATGAAAGCCCAGACTATCTAAAAACTCTCATGGCTTCCATCTTGACTTCCATCTTCCATCCCTACTGAATTAATTTGGCCCATGGATAGAGCCTTTACTATTGAATTTTTTTCACAATTGCTGACATGCAATCATATATAAATTTAAAATAATGCAGCTTTCTTTTTCAATCCTAAACAACTACTCGAAATTTGAAAATAGAGGTGTTTTGGAATGAGAAAGTCAAAGCAATATTGTGAAATGAATTGTGCAAGCTAACATATTGAAAATAAACGCAAAATTCTGAAAATACAAAGCAAGCCCATTAGCTCTGGAACAAGAAAAGAACAGTTAATGTTTTTTTGGTAGACACTCTGTCAGGACTGAAATAAATTCCTGTAAAATCATCTTTAACAGCATCAGGCGATTTAATTATGGCTGCAGCATTACTGAAACCGTAGCATGCTGATTAGACCCCTGGGAAGCAGATAGAATGAAGTGTTAATCTGTGTGATACACTCAATAGGTGAACCTTAGCATCTATGGAGGGCTGTGATTACAAGGGGTGATGTACCAGCATGTGGTCGCATAACCTAACAGCAGAGAAATCAGCTTGATGACTTTAGAGAATTCCAACAGGAAAATGCACCCCGGTTTTAAGCAAATTAAACAATAAGGACACTCTAATTTAATATCTGTTTTAGTACAATCAAATCTGTATGCAAATCTTCAGAATCCCTTACTGATAGACAAGAATGAACGTAAAGTGCATACGTGAAAAGAATTTAATTACAGAAATAAATACAGGTGTGTTCAGCTTGATAGAAGATAGAGAATACAAGAATATGTTTTATGGTGATTGTAAATTAAAAGTTTCCTCTAAAAATTAACTTCAGTTTAAAAAATGCTTAAAAATGTATGTAAACAAAAGAAAAATGAAGGGATACATGTTGGTTGCATAAAGTATGGAAATTCATTACCAAATCATGCTTCAAAGAAACCTTCAAACTAAGTTACTGAGAAAGCGACACTGTTGCGTTTGTGTTTGGGCAATGTACCTACAGGGGTGCTTTGGTGGGTGAGAGTCTGTTCGGATCCTTTAACTTGGTGCTGCTCACTGTACTACCAAAGGGCTATGGTAAGCCTCCATATACTTATCTAGCTGTTACCCAGTAATCCACTACTAGCTGCAGCTCCAGTCAAGCTGTGCCAATACAGCTACAATGCTACAGGATCTGTGCAGCAATAAGCAAAATTGGTTGGTGCAGAAAATGTAGGGCAAATCCAACCTGACTAAATTACTGAAATATTTCAAAATGTTATTTAATGTTGGAGTCTGTAATTGCAGCTAATTATTAACTTTGGAACATTCCATTATAAACGTTTGTAATTTTACAAATGTAGATACAATGCATTGCTTAAAATTAAGACAATAATAAATAAGACCGGGATATGTATGTAAATAGATGGAAAGGTAGGCTGGGTTCCATTTGGACACCATACATTAAGAAGTTAATAATTTAGGAATAGATCAAAGAAAACCATAAACCTGCCTCTAGGACTTGGGGGTTTGAAATCAAAAATATATTTGAACAGCTTGTTTTATTTGATAAAATATGATTGAACACAATATGGTCTTTTAAATGCTAAGGGGCATGGATAATTTAAATGGAAGCAAATAACTTCAACTAAGCTATTGGCTACAACATGGATTTAAATTTAACAAGCCTGAAGAAGTTCTAGAAGAGTTTGTGAGGAAACTTCTTTTATGTCTCTTGAACAGTGGATACATGAAACATGTTACCAGAGGGAAGTGAAATGTTTTTGTCAATTAACATGGATGATTGGGAGTGGAATTGAAGCTTTCACTGGATAGATATCACATGAGATTATTGATTACTGACTTCAATGTAGTGGATGCTGAATTTTCACTTCCAAGGGAAGCCACTATTTAGTGGTGGAGATGTGCCTCTAGGTTTAAGAGCTTGTTTGTTAATTTTAGGGATTAGGGGTATTTGTTAACACTGAATTATATAGCAGGAGATCAAGTAAGAGGGTCAGGATCCATAGCCAAATAGATTGTACATTGTGGGAGCAGCTTGTTTGATGCCTGTTTGACAATCTTATAAAACTGAAGTGTTTGCAATCTCCTTCAGATCATGTTGAATGCCCAAGTATACTGGAAATAGGCTTCAAAATAAGTTAAATTACATTTCACTTCAGTAAAATTAAATCTAAGGTTCAGTGTGATTGAAAACTTATTCAAATGAATATTTATATGGCCATGTAACATTATGCAAGTACAGTGTTTATTTTGTTCTTTTCTGAACTCGACCTCCTACAATGGGTGAAAAGATTTTTACTGTGAAACAAATGCAATATCAATATATTTTGATTTCCTGTAATATTGTATTTTAAAGCGGATTAGCCATTAACATTATTAAGTAAATGCTCCTCTGAGAGAATTTTACTAATGTGATGACTAAAAATGCGATGATATAAATAATGAAATTAAGAGGTGACAAGTAAAATACCAACAATAAGTTTTTATATACATCACAAAAATGACAGTATTGATATCGCAAGTGCAGGAGGAGGCCATTTGGCCCGCTATGCCTGCATTGACTCACTGAACATTATATACCTAAGTGTCAATCCCCATGTAACCCATTGTTTATATTTGGATAATAATCAATCCAATACCACCTTGAATATTGCATTTGATACTACCTTCACTCACTTCCAGGCAGTACATTCCATACCATGACTATTACCTGCTGATGCTATGCACAGGCCTTCAGCCCCCTGCAGGTTAAAGTCATCTGGTCCCCCACAGGTTACAGGTTCGTTATTGCATTGACCTAAAGGGATAAAAGTAAGACCATAAGACATAGGAGTGGAAGTAAGGCCATTCGGCCCATCGAGTTCACTCTACCATCTAAATCATGGTTGATGGGCATTTCAACTCCACTTCCCTGCACTCTCCCTGTAGCCCTTGATTCCTTGTGAGATCAAGAATTTATCGATCTCTGCCTTGAAGGCATTTAACGCCCCAGCCTCCACTGCACTCAGTGGCAATGAATTCCACAGGCCCACCACTGTCTGGCTGAAGAAATGTCTCCTCATTTCCGTTTTAAATTTACCCCCTCTAATTCTAAGGCTGTGCTCATGGGTCCTAGTCTCCCCGCCTAAAAGACCAAAGCTCCTGGTTTTGTTCCTATTCTGTTTGCAACTTATCTGATCACGGAAAAAAGAGTGATGCATATCTTAGAAATGGACTTGGGTTTGAAGAGCAAAAGTCAGTAGAAGTTTCAAGTTCAGTTGACCCTGCCTGGTCACGGCCCTCTGGCCCTTCCATGCACGTCACAGACTACAGTGCCCTGCTGTGGACTCTCTTATGGTTTCCTCCAGGCATGGTCACTCGCTGTGCACTATCCCTACTCCCCTGCAGACCAAGGTCCTATGGCCTCTTGCAGGCCACAGTCCTCTGCCCTCTTCAGATCACAGACAATGGCACCCTGCTGAGAAGTGTGAAAATATTGGATGAGGTTAGAATGAGTTTAAGATTAATCTCATCCATGATACCTCTTGTCCTTGTTGGAATAATCTGTTTGCTATTACAGTGTAGACTCACATTTAAATAATGGCAGCTTGGGTGAATTATTGTAGGGCAGTCATTATCATGTCCATAGCAATTGTTACTCCATAGCCAGCCGACCATATTTCTACGTTGAGAAAATGTATTTGGGACATGAACACTAGAATTGAAGAAATGGATTGAAAATTAACAACACGTTGAAATTCTCTTCAATCATCCATGTTCTAGAATTAATATTATTTTTCTCATGGTAGGTGGAGTGACCAACACTGCTCAGTACCAGAACAGACTTATGGTGTATGATCCAAATCAGGTAGGCACTAATATTAATTCCTATATTATGGTGAAATTCCTCGGTATTCTTCTTGGGGTTGAAGTTTTGTTAAGACTGAGAAGGTCTCCATATTAGCCAATATATCACTGCAGCCCCAGGTCTGGAAGTCTGGGCGCTAAACTCAGGAAACTCCATTATTTCCCAGGAAAAATAGTGTCAATTTGCTATTTCCACATGTGGTTATGGAGGTAACTGTGCATATTATAAATGGAGCTGCCTTCGGGAAGTTATAGTTTTCCCCAGTGGAATGCCAAAAACATAACATGTGGGTTTTAGATCTTTCAGATGAAGACCTAAGCCTGCCAGAGTTCTTGGGAAAAGAAGGGTACCTTATTTAATGGATCTAGGGACACCTTTGCAAGAAGTAAGTTGCGTATATGGGAGAGTGTTCTTTGATATTGTTCAAAGAAAGCAGAATTTGGTATATAATGTACGTAGAGTCATGCAGGCATACAGCATGGAAACAGACCCTTTGGTTCAACGCATCTACGCTGACTAGGTTTCCTTAATTAAACTAGTCCCGTTTGCTTGAGTTTGGCCCATCTCCCCCTAAATGTTCCCTATTCATGTACCCATCCAAATGTCTTTTGAACTGTGATTGTACTTGCCCCTACCATTTATATTTGATGAAGATGTCAAACTGTTTAGAACTTTCAAGGGATTTCAGTCTCCTGGCCTTCAACTGTTTTGGTAAAAACAAAACTGCAAGCAGAATTTTTTAATTAAAAAACATCAATGCTTGCTATTCTACTTTGTATGTTGACATAAGCCTCAGGGCCATCAATATAGGATGTGTGCTGAGAGAGATAATAGGAACTGCAGATGCTGGAGAATCTAAGAAAACAAGGTGTAGAGCTGGATGAACACAGCAGGCCAAGCAACATGAAGAAGGGTCTAGGTCCAAAACATCAGCCTTCCTACTCCTCTGATGCTGCTTGTCCTGCTATGTTCATCTAGCTCTACGCCTTGTTATCTAGGATCTGTGTTGTGTAACTGATCTCACAACATTATCATTATCACAGCGGGTATCAATCAGTTAAAAATGTGATTAATAGCTCTAAATGTTTGTAAAGTCTTTGAAAGTGGGGTTATGAATACAAATTGGATTGTAAGAACTGCAGAGATAACACAGCGTGAAGCTGAAGGAACACAGCAGACCAGGCAGCATCAGAGGAGCAGGAAAGTTGACGATTCAGGTTGGGACCCTTCTTTCGAAAAAGGGTCTTTTTTTCTGAAGAAGGGTGTTGACCCAAAATGTCAGCTTTCCTGCTCCTCTGATACTGCCTGGCCTGCTGTGTTTCTCCAGCTCCACACTGTTATTTATGAATACAATTTATTTTACTGGGACTGAGTAGTTGAAGTAATTTATTTGGTGAATACTTTTGTATTGAAGTGTTCTGTTTTAAAAAATAATAAATTCACTAGTAGACTTGAAGAACACTATTATATTTCATCTCAACATTGGTCCTGCAGTCTGACCATGGTGAATACTAGATGAGTTGGCATAAATGATGGAAGGGCAAAAAGTGGTGGCTGAGAAGAATGTACTAGCGTGAGATGTCATGTCGGCTTCAAGAGACCATGGATTATGGGCAGAAGAGGATAGGTTGGCATGGAGATATGAGGGGTCATGGTTTAGCAGAGTGACATGTGTGGTCATGAAGGAAAAAATGGGGGGTGAAAATGGGTGGCATTTGTTGACATTGGGGAGTTGGAGGAGGTGTGTAAGTTAGCGCTGAAAGGCAATTTTTGTTTGCTTGCAGTAGGTCATCAATGTAGGTACTTTCCTCCGCCCATAGGGTCATAGAGCACAGAAACAAACCCTTTGGTCCAATCAGTCCATGCTGAATGTAATTCCAAACTAAACTAATCCCACCTGCGTATTCCTGGCCCATATCCCTCCAAACGTTTCCTATTTATGTACTTATCCAAATGCCTTTTACATGTTATAATTGTACCCACAACCTCCTCTTCCTCAGGAAATTCATTCCACACGTTACCCACCCTCAATATAAAAAAAATTGCCCCTCATGTCTTTTTTAAGTCTCTCCTCTCACCTTAAAAATGTGTCCTCTAGCCTTGAAATCCCCCATCCTGGCGAAAAGACAACTATCATTAACCCTATCTATACCTGTCATTATTTAAACGTGTGTTTGTGTGTGTTGGGGGGGAGTGTGGGGAGAGGGTGTGGGGGAGTGCGGGAGGGGCATCCCAACTCCAGTTGTCAGTCATCGCCCCCTGAAACAAGAATGGAACTGACCAGCGTATTTTCGCTGTGTTTTCCTGACTCTACATTCCTAACTCAGGAGTGAAATTCAGGCCCTATTATTTGTAAGCGCACACTAAAAATTAAACATTTTCCACAATGGAAAAGAAAACATGCCCTCAAAATCTTCAAATGGAGTTTGTTTATGGGGTCTTTTACTGGCCTGGTTAAATGCTGCATCACACAGCAATATAAAAACTGGAAATAAATAACAAAAATAACGTCAGAATTATGTAATTGCTATGGCATAAAAGGAGGCTATTTGGTCCATCATGCCTGCACTGGTTCTGTTACCTATTGCCAAGCTCCTTCCTTTTCTCTATATCCAACAACACTTCTATCCAAAAAGTCATCCAATGCCCTTTTGAACATCTCAAGTTAACATACCTTCGCCACATTTTCAGGCAGTGCTTTCCTTACCCTAATTTTTGTGTGAAAAGAGAACTTTTCTCTCACCCTTGCTATTTTTGCACATCACTTCGTCTATGTCCTCTAGTTCTTCCTCTCACATCTTTATCAGATGCAGTATTAAATCATTCAGGAAGTCCTGGCTCCTACTTCTGGTTTTGATGCTCCCGGTGTGTGAGAAAGAAACATTAATGAAGTTGGGAACATTAAGTTGGATGTGCCAGAAATGCAAAATGCACTCCTTGTGCAATCCCACCTGGAATTTCAGCCCCCTCATCACTAATCTATTGGCTGCATCTATTTGGAAAATATAATTCTTTAGACATCACAGAGACGTTTACCAAAATCTCTGCTTTTAAGTGGAATCTCACTAGAATGTCAATTGGAGAATCATAGTTATTGTTTTGCTACCATTGTCCAGGTGGCTCCACCTTCCAGCCAGGCTCCAAACCAGGAATGCAGCCTGCCCAACTTTGCCCTTAAATTTCAGCAAATATAGTCAAGAGCAAAAACTCATACTTGACTTAAAATTATGTGTGCATGCTAATGTGGGTGCCTTTTCAAATAGGAGATCAGGTTAAACAATGAATGCACTATGACATCTTTCCAGACCAAGGAAATGTTATCTTTTCTGTAATCAATGAGAATAATCCTTTCAACATAGATGGATTTTCATTAATTTCTTTTATAAATAGACCTTCAGTTTTAAACATCATTTTCTTCAAAATTCAAAGAAAACCAATACTAAACATGCATAATAGCATTTTATGCTGTTTAATTATAAGTGCTAATAAATCATACCACTATTTGTAGATGTGCTTTCTTAAATGAAAAAGTTATTGCACTGTTAAAGAGTGAATGTTTTTCTAATCAGTTCTGTTTCATGTTTACACGTACACCGGCTTTTTAAAATTCATGTAGCATATTGTTTGAATACAGTGACTAACAGCAGTCACAGCTGGAAGGGTATGGCTTTGAATTACAATAACTTTATCATTTGGTTTTTCAGTTTGTTTCATTTTCAGGACATTCTCAAGTGCAGTGATAATTGACATCTGCCAACCAAAGCGCACACAAATACCTCGGACGGGAAATGACCCCTGCTTCATCTAATCTGATTATTAATGCCTTATGAATTGATTTGGGATAACGAACCCTCACAATTCTATTGAGTCTCAGCTCTGCAGTTACTAGCTCACTTGCCAGACTTTCTTCGTAAAGAAGATCAATTTGAAGAGCAAAGGAAACTTTACACAGCCAACAAATGCTGTCTGTAGTCATGCACAAAGGATCGTAGAATTGGTTCAAACTCTGATTAAAGCAAAAAATCCATTCAGGACAAGTAATAGTCCAGAAATTTGATGTCACAGCATCTAATCCTCAGGCCCATAATCAGACGTCAATTGTGCAGTCTGGTAGAAATGGTGCCCAGGCCCATTATCTAATAGGCACGATGCTCCTACTCACTATCTGGTAGGCTTTGCACCCATACTCATTAGCTGGTCAACGTAGTGCACACTTTCATTATTTAGCAGGCATAGTGCATTTGCTTATTACCTGGCCAGCATGGTACATGGACCAAGTAGCTGATAAGTGTGGTTCACATGCTCACTGTGAACCTGAAATGCACCGTTTGCCATATTTAATTCTCTGTACACATCCAGAACACCTGTTGCCAGGACCTAGAGCCATGATTTTGACAAGTCAGAAGATAATTTTGCTAGGTTTGCTTTTTAAATAAAAAAATGCAGGCGAGTAGTGTGGATCTAGCAGTTGATTTAGAGGTTTATCTTGTGATTTTCCTCTGGTCTTTCTAGACCCAGAAGCAAAAATTTTCATTTAAAATTATTTTTAGAACATTAATAATCCAAAAAATCGTGAAGAAGTTTGAATTACATGGAGTTTGTTGAGAAGTCGAAGGCTCCAGAGAGAGACTTTTGTTTCGGCTTGTTTGCACAGAACTCAGAAGCATGATCTTTTTAACTTGTTTGTTGAAGTTTTGATATTAGCAGTTTAAATAATGACAGGGATCAGGGATCAACGTTACTTTACTCTGATCCGCAGATCTGAGAACTGACTGATTGAGGATTTGAGGAGTTGATGGGAATTTCAACTAATTGCTGGATTTTTAAGATTTTAAGTATATTTGTTCTCTTCAGCCTACTTAAAATTAAAAAAAAACAACAGTGGGTAAGAGAAGTGATAATGGGAACTGCAGATGCTGTAGAATCCAAGATAATAAAGTGTGGAGCTGGATGAACACAGCAGGCCAAGCTCCAGCTCCACACTTTGTTATCATGGGTAAGGGAAGGGTAGTTTCATTTTAAAGTTCTTTTCAGAGCTTCTTTGAGGCCCTTTAATATAGCATAAAGTTTAAAAAGTTATGTCAGAACAATATGTCAGCAGTAATCACTCTACAAACACTGGATTCGAGAATAGTGTGCGACTTTTTAGGCAAATCTACATAAGCAAATTTTAAAGGGACAGTTATGGCAGTCAGTGGACTGGTAGGCTCCTCCTGTCAGCAGTGGGAGATTAGGGAACTAGAATTGACTATCCCCGGAGACTCTGTCTACAGGAGGTGTATTTGGATCCATCTCATATCAAACTGTCTTGAATGGTTGGAAAAGACAGTTACAGTTACTGAGGACCATACAAGAGGCACAGAGTGTGACGGTTAGAAGATTAGAAACTACATATTCAGTCATATAGATGGGTGAGTGTCAGGAAGGGTAGAAAGGTAGTTCAGGAGTCTAATGTGGCCATCCCTCAATCAAACAAATATACTATTTTGGGCACTGTTGAGGATAGTTTCTCAGAGTAAAACAGAAGTCGCAGCCAGATCTTGGGAACCAAGAATGAATCCTATGTTAAGCGGGGTTTGTCAAGATGCAAAAGAGTAATTGTTATAGTGGACTCTTCTGGCAGGGCCACAGACAGAAGATTCTGTAGCCGTCAGCATGAATGTGCTTGAGCGAGTAGGAATAAGAAGAAAGGACAGATAAATCAAAGGCTGAGGAGGTGGTGCAGTGGGCACGGATTCAAATATTTGGCTCATAGGGATCTCTTCTAGGTCAGAAGCGACCTGTTCAATAGAGATGGGTTTCACTTGAACTGAAAGGGGACTAATATCCTGGTGGGGAGATTTGCTTATGTTAGTCAGGAGCTTTTAAACTAGTAAAGGGGGATTGGGGGCGTCCTAAGCAGGACTGAGAGTTGAAAGACAGATGAGGATGGTTCTGAATTTAAAAAGAACACATTAATTAAAAAGGGCTGGTAAGAGCAGACCAGAGAACAAGATAATGCTGAAGAAGTAAACTGCATTCATTTCAATGCAAGGGGTCGTACAGGCAAGCCAGATAAATTCAAGGCAGGTTTGTGAACATGGGACTGACATATCACAGTGTTAGGAAGGGAAAGTTGAACCCCTCTGATAATTAAAATTGCAACCAAGCCCCCAGTCTGTGATGGTGGGAGTAGAGGTCTCCTTCCAATAATTAAACCTAAAACACACAGAGAAGTTCGCTTCACCTCACCTAATCTGTTAAACGGTTACGGAGAGGGGTATGTTAAATGAAAGAAAATCTCTGATAATCACTTTATAAGTAATAAGCAACAATTTATTTATTTAACTCTAACAATGAACAAATTAACAGAATAACTAATAAACAGAACAATTCTGTCCTACATCCTAACTAAACAAAATTCTACCGGTATACTATTCCAATAAACACAAGCCCTACTTATATAACTTAAGTTGTAAGAAGAAATAAATTAAGAATTAGTGTCTCAAAGTCTACACACAGTGTGTCCTCTGGACTGCCTTGTCTACTGTCTGTCCTGTCATAAACACCTTCCTTCTGCTGTTCTCAAGTCATAAACGTCATTGTTCCACTGATCCTACTTTTTTCTCTGTGAAGAGCCTTAGCTAGAAGTGCTGTGGTAACTTCTATGGATAAGAGGGTGCTTTTTTAGACAGCTTACCAATTTCTTGTGAGAGCTATATACTTATTTCTCAGATGGCAGTTCACTCTCAGCCTTCAGATGGCAGCTAGCTCTCTGCCGATTTTCCAAATGCCCTCTTTTTTTATATACCCTTGAAGACCCATCCATTTCTTACACTGGGATAGGTCCCCAGTTGTCAACACCTTCTGATTTAAATTCAATTAGCTTTCGGTTTCTAAGTGTTAGGTTTAAACTAATTGGCTGATTCAAGTTAGTTGCCAAAACATCAAAACAAGCCTAAAGTTTTCAATCGCACAGCCAATTGATAACATGTTTCAGTTTTTAGAACTGTCTGTAATCTACAGCTGCTTACAGACCTATTTTCCATATCAATCTCTAAGTTCTTAAAGGGACCACAAACTGTTCTCCTTTTATCATTTTTTAACAAACAAATTGTAGCTTCCTGCCTTCCACTTTGTAATTACTCTACACAACTTCATAAAATAGCTGTTACAGAAACATGGCTGAGGGAAGGACAGGTCTAGCAGGTCAATATTCTGAAATTTAGATGCTTTAGGAAGGATAGAAAGGGAGACAACAGAGGAGAGGCAGTGACATTTTTAATTAAGGAAAACATTACTGCTATAACTAGAGAAGATATTACTGAGGAATCATCCAACTAAGGTACAGGGGTTGAACTCAGAAATAAGAAAATGATCGCCTTGATGGGATTGTACCAAAAGCCTCCAATAGTCAGAAGGAAATTGGGGAGAAAATATGTAGAGATAGCTCAGATATATTTAAGAATAATAGGTTTGTAATAGTAGGGGATTTTAACTTTCCAAACTGCCATAGTCTTAAAGGCTTGGATGGTGAAGCATTTGTTAAATGTATTCAAGAAAATTTTCTTTGTAATTCGTAGCTACATCAACTGGAGAAAGAGCAAAACTTGATCCTCTCTTAGGAGATAAGGCAGGGCAAGTTACTGAAGTGTTAGTGGGGGAGCACTTTGGGACCAATAATCATAATCCTATTGGTTTTAAAATAGTTATGGAAAAGGATAGACCTTGTAAAACAGTTAAAGTTCTAAATTGGGGTAAGGCAAATTGTGATAGTATAATACAAGAACTTTCAAAAGTTGATTGGAATAGACTGCAGATAAAGGGATGCCTGGCAGGTGGGAGGCTTTCAGAAGTGAGATAACAAGAGTTCAGAGGCATTATGTTCCTGTTCCTGTTAGAGTGAAGGATAAGGCTGGTAAGAGTAGGGAACAATTGGTAAATAAAGATATTGAGGCTGTAGTCAAGAGTAAGAAGGTGTTATTTGTTAGATATAGACAACTGGGATCAAGTGAAAGAGTATAAGGAGTGTAGAGGGATTCTTAAGAGAGAAATCAGAAGAGCAAAGAGAGGATATGAGGTATCTTTGGCAGATAAGGTTCAGGATAATCCAAGCAGATTCTCCAAGTACATTAACAGCAAAATAGCAACTAGGGAGAGAATAGGGCCCTTTAAAGTTCAATGGCGTTGTGTATGTGTGGAACCACAGGAGATGGGAGAGATATTAACCAAATATTTTGCATCAGTTTTTACTGTGGAGAAGTAATTGGATGCTGGGGAACTTGGGGGAAATAAATACTAATGTTTTGAAAATGGTGCGCGTAGAAAAGCAAGTGCTGGAGGTCTTAAAAAACATAAAGGTCAATAAATCGCCAGGACCTGATCAAGTGTGTCCCAGGGTGTTGTGGGAAGTTAGGAAAGAAATTTCAGGGCACCTAGCAGAGATATTAGTATCATCTACAGCCAGGAGAGATGTGCCAAAGGACTGGTGGGCAGCTAATGTTGTGCCTTTATTTAAGAAAGGCTGTAAGGAGAAGCTGGGGAGCATGTAGAACTGAGAGTCTGGTATCAGTGATAGGTAAGTTGTTGGAAGGTATTCTGAGAGGTAGAATTTACATGCAGTTAGAGAGGCAAGGACTGATTAGAGATAATCTGTATGGCTATGTAGGTGGGAAATCATGTGTTACCAACTTGGTTGAGTTTTTGAGGACATGACCAATATGTTTGAGGGCAAATGGGTAGACTTTATCTACATGGACTTTAGTAAAGCCTTTGACTCGGTTTGGCATGGTAGCTTAATTAGTAAAGTTGGGTCACATGGAATTCAGGGAGAGCTTGTCAATTGGATATTGAATTGGCTTGATGGTAGGTCAAGATCAAAAATCACACAACACCAGGTTATTGTCCAACAGGTTTTTATGAAAACACAAGCTTTCAGAGTGTATCCCCTTTTTCAGGTGAAGTGAGAAAGAAGCACACAGAACACAGAATTTATAAGTAAATGATCAAAGGGTCACACAATGGACAGGGATGTACTAAACAAATCTAAGATGCTGTTCAATCTTTCGTCAGTTAGAACATTTTAATTGATATGTATATGTAAATTCCTGAATTTCTTTCAAGTCACTGCCCTGAGAGAACTAAAGGCGTTATCGTTGTAAAGAAGAGGTGACATTTTAGCCTGGTCCTGCCCCACCGAACTCATCTCCACCTATCTGGACTCCATTTTCTCCCCTTTGGTCCAGGAACTCCCCACCTACGACCGGGACACCACCCACGCCCTCCACCTCCTCCAGGACTTCCAATTCCCTGGCCCCCAACACCTCATATTCACCATGGACGTCCAGTCCCTGTACACCTGCATTCTGCATGGAGATGGCCTCAAGGCCCTCCGCTTCTTCCTGTCCCGCAGGCCCGACCAGTCCCCCTCCACCGACACTCTCATCCGCCTAGCTGAACTCGTCCTCACACTCAACAACTTCTCTTTTGACTCCTCCCACTTCCTACAGACTAAGGGGGTGGCCATGGGCACCCGCATGGGCCCCAGCTATGCCTGCCTCTTTGTAAGTTACGTGGAACAGTCCCTCTTCCGCACCTACACAGGCCCCAAACCCCACCTCTTCCTCCGGTACATTGATGACTGTATTGGCGCCGCCTCTTGCTCCCCAGAGGAGCTCGAACAGTTCATCCACATCACCGACACCTTCCACCCCAACCTTCAGTTCACCTGGGCCATCTCCAGCACATCCCTCACCTTCCTGGACCTCTCGGTCTCCATTTCAGGCAACCAGCTTGTAACTGATGTCCATTTCAAGCCCATCGACTCCCACAGCTACCTACAATACACCTCCTCCCACCCAACCTCCTGCAAAAATTCCATCCCCTATTCCCAATTCCTCCGCCTCCGCCGCATCTGCTCCCACGATAAGACATTCCACTCCCGCACATCCCAGATGTCCAAGTTCTTTAAGAACCGCAACTTTCCCCCCCACAGTGATCGAGAACGCCCTTGACCGCGTCTCCTGTATTTCCCGCAACACATCCCTCACACCCCACCCCCGCCACAACCGCCCTAAGAGGATCCCCCTCGTTCTCACACGCCACCCTACCAACCTCCGGATACAACGCATCATCCTCCGACACTTCCGCCATTTACAATCCGACCCCACCACCCAAGACATTTTTCCATCCCCACCCCTGTCTGCTTTCCGGAGAGACCACTCTCTCCGTGACTCCCTTGTTCGCTCCACACTGCCCTCCAACCCCACCACACCCGGCACCTTCCCCTGCAACCGCAGGAAATGCTACACTTGTCCCCACACCTCCTCCCTCACCCCTATCCCAGGCCCCAAGATGACATTCCACATTAAGCAGAGATTCACCTGCACATCTGCCAATGTGGTATACTGCATCCACTGTACCCAGTGCAGCTTCCTCTACATTGGGGAAACCAAGCAGAGGCTTGGGGACCGCTTTGCAGAACACCTCCGCTCAGTTCGCAACAAACAACTGCACCTCCCAGTCGCAAACCATTTCCACTCCCCCTCCCATTCTCTAGATGACATGTCCATCATGGGCCTCCTGCACTGCCACAATGATGCCACCCGAAGGTTGCAGGAACAGCAACTCATATTCCGCCTGGGAACCCTGCAGCCATATGGTATCAATGTGGACTTCACCAGCTTCAAAATCTCCCCTCCCCCCACCGTATCCCAAAACCAGCCCAGTTCGTCCCCTCCCCCCACTGCACCACACAACCAGCCCAGCTCTTCCCCTTCACCCACTGCATCCCAAAACCAGTCCAACCTGTCTCTGCCTCCCTACCCTGTTCTTCCCCTCACCCATCCCTTCCTCCCACCCCAAGCTGCACCTCCATCTCCTACCGACTAACCTCATCCCACCTCCTTGACCTGTCCGTCTTCCCTGGACTGACCTATCCCCTCCCTACCTCCCCACCTATACTCTCTCCACCTATCTTCTTTACTCTCCATCTTCGGTCCGCCTCCCCCTCTCTCCCTATTTATTCCAGTTCCCTCTCCCCATCCCCCTCTCTGATGAAGGGTCTAGGCCCGAAACGTCAGCTTTTGTGCTCCTGAGATGCTGCTTGGCCTGCTGTGTTCATCCAGCCTCACATTTTATTATCGTGACATTTTAGGTGTTAGGTGTGAGGCCTTGTTTAGAATCCTTGTATTCTGGTTTGGAATCAGATTGGTTTTATGTCTAAAGTAGGAATTTATAGAATGCCACATTGACCATAAATTGTCTGTTTTTTGAACAAATTCGTAGGTGACAGAGTATGTTGGTGGAGTGTTGTTTCTCAGACTAGAGGTCGGCATATATAATGTTATTGAGTGGCATGGTGGCTCAGTGGTTAGCACTGTTGCCTCACAGCGCCAGGGACCCAGGTTCGATTCTACCCTTGTGCAACTGTCTGTGCGGTGTTTGCACATCCTGCCCGTGTCTGCACATCCTGCCCGTGTCTGCATGGGTTTCCTCCAGGTGCTGTGGTTTCCTCCCACAGTCCAAAGATGTGCAGGCTAGGTGTATTGGCCATGCTAAATTGCCCATGGTGCTCAAGGATGTGTACATCAGGTGGGTTATGGGGCATGGGTCTGGGTGGAATGCTGTGAGAGTTGATGTGGATGTGTTGGGCACACACTGTAGGGATTCTATGATATAACCAATTTGGATGAGAATTTAGGAGGCATGGTTAATAAGTTTGTGTTTGACACCAAAATTAGTGGCATAATTGACAGTGAAGAAGGTTATCTAAGATTACAAAGAGATCTTGGTCACCTGGGTCAATTGGCTAAGGAGTGGCAGATTTGGATAAATATGAAGGATTGCATTTTTGTAAAACAGACAAGGACAGGTATTATACAGGTAATGGCAGGATAGTGTTGTCAAACAGAGAGACCTAGGGATTCAGGTACCTTGTTCATTGAAACTGCGTCACATGTAGACAGGGCGGTCAAGATGTTTGGCATGCATGCCTTCATTACTTAGACTGTTGAGTACCGGAGTTGGAACATCATGTTAAGGTTGTACAGGACATTGGAGAGGCCTCTTCTGGAGTACTGTGTGCAGTTATGGTCTCCCTGTTATAGGAAGGATATTACTAAATTGGAGAAGGGTCAGAAAAAATTTACCAGGATGTTGTCAGGAATGGAGCATTGGAGTTATAGGAAGAGGCTGCATAGGCTGGGAATTTCTTCACTGGAGCCTAAGAGGTTGAGGGGTAATCTTATAGAGATATAAAATATGAGGGTCATAAATAAGGTGAATATGAAAGGTCTTTTCCCTAGGTGGAGGGAGTTCAAAATTAGGAACTTTTAAGGTCAGAGGAGAAAGGTTTAAAAGGGACATGAGGGACAACGTTTTCACACAAAAACTAGTTCATATGTAGAATGAACTGCCAGAGGACGTGCAGTTACAGCATTTAAAAAAACATTTGGACACGTACATGAATAAACAGAATCCCTACAGTATGGAAGCAGGCCATTTGAGTCCACATCAACTCTCCAAAGAACATCCAACCAAGGTTAACCCTGCCCTTCTAACCCTGCATTTCCCAGGGCTAATCCACCTTACCCGCACATCCCTGGATATTACGGGTAATTTAGCATGGCCCATCCACCTAACCTGTACATCTTTGGACTGTGGGAGAAAACCCACACCAACGTGGGGAGAATGTGCAAACTCCACACAGACCATCACCAGAGGTTCGAATCGAATCTGGGTCCCTGGCGCTGTGAGGCAGCAGTGCTAACCACTGAGCCACTGTGCTGCCAATTGGAAAGGTTTAGAGGGAAATGGGCTGAACGCAGGCAAATGGGGCTATTTTATTTTGGAGAGTTTGGTCAGTATCGAGTGGTCAGTCTGGTGACTGTCTTTTGAGTGAAGGTGCCCAGTCTCATTCTGCAGAAAAAGGATCAGAATATGATAGTGACATATCGTGAATGTGTCTATCATGGTTGAATGACTTGTATGCAAAGTGGTTGATGCGATGACTGTGAAGCAAGGTTTGTAATTGCGTTATAGATTGAGAGTTTGAAGAGAAGGAGGTACAGTGGTATATTGCATTGATTGTCAGAGGATAAGGAATACTAGACACTGGGGAGTTTACAGGTCTGCCACATAGGTGATGTGCAGAGAGTAGAAGCAGCATTCTAAACTTGGCAGCTTTGCTGAGGTAATTGACTTTCTTTCTATATTGCAGCTAGTTTCTGGATTTAATCGATAAAAGTGGAGCTGGAAAAGCAAGCAGGTCAGAGAAGCAGGGAAGCCAACGTTTCAGGCTGAAACCCTTCGTCGGGACTGGGGATAGGGAGGGGAGCCCAGAAATAAATAGGAGGAGTATGGGTCAAGGGGGAGGGTAGGTGAGATGGAAATAGGTGGCTGCGGATTATTCTGGTTGGACAGTGGGAAGGGCAGGATGGCTAGGTGAGTAGGAAGATAGACAGGTTAGGTCAGGTAGGAAGGGGAGGGCTGGACACGTGATAAGGCTGGGGATGGAGAGATTTTGAAGCTGGTAATGCAGGAAACCCTACCTGCATTACCATCTTCAAAATCCCTTCACCCCCCACCTGTCCATCTTCCCACTCACTTGTCCGGTCCACCGTTCCCACTGTCCAGCCACAATAACCCCGACCTGCATCCACCTATCTATAGCTCACCTACCTTACCCCCAGCCCCACCCTCCCTCACTCTATTCATTTCTGGGTTCCCCTCCGTCCCCTGTCCTGATGAAGGATTTCGACCCGAAACGTTGACTTCTTTGCTCCTTGGAAGCAATCTGATCTGCTGTTTCTTTTTTTTTGACCTGCTTTTCTTGCTCCATATTTATTGACTCTAGCTTCCAGCACCTGCAGTCCTTTCTATCTCCAAGTTTCTTGGAATCATCTTCCTGATTTATTCCCATTGGTGCGGTTGTTTCACAGACAGATTTCTCCCCCAGTGGATCAGGATCTCACTCTTTTATTTACGGCCTGGGGCATGGCCTGAAAACCTTTGGGGGTGTACTTTGCTGCAAGATTATATCTCTTTAGAACTGCTTCTTCACTTCTGCATCCACAGTGCATCTGTGCTTTAGGAAAGGTTGCCCTTGAGAGGCAAGAGCGTTTTTACAGAAAGGAAAGAGGCCCTTCAGCCCATTGTTTTCATGACAGCCATCAAGCACCTATATACTGTAATCCCATTTTCCAGCAATTAGCTTGCAGCCTAATATATCTTGGTGTTTCAAGTACTCATCTATTTTTTAAATGCCTGCAGAGATCCCCTGCTTCGACCACCCATTTAGGCAGTGAACTCCAGGTACCCACCACCTTCTGGGTGAAAACCATTTTCCTCAAATCCCCACTAAACCTCCTGCTCCTTACCTTAAGTGTGTGCTCCCTGGTTATTGATCCCTGTGTTAGGGGAACATTTTCTCTTCATCCAATCTATTTATGTCCCCCTTATAAAATTGTACATTTCAATCAGATTTGCCCTCAGCCTTCTGCTCGAAGGAAAGCAACTCCAAACCCTGTTTTGATAGCTGGAGCATTCCTGCCCAGGCAACATCCTTGTGAATCTTCACCTTCTCCAGGACAACAACATCTTTCCTATAGTGTGATGACCAGAACTACTCACATTACTCTTGCTGTGGCCTATTCAAAGTTATATACAGTTCTGTACCTTTTCAAAAATCTTTTTTAATCCGCTCATGGGATGTGGGCATCACTGGCCAGACTGACACTTATTGTTCATCCCTAATTGCCAGTGAACAATTAAGAATCAGCCCACGTTGCTGTGGGTCTGGAGCCACATGTAGGCCAGATTGGATAAGGGTGGCAGATTTCCTTCCCTAAAGGGCATTAGTGAACCAGATGTTTTTTCTCCCCCCGATGATAACTGCAGTGTTTTCCTGGTCATCATTAGATTGTTAATTCCAGATTTTTTATGGAATTTGAATTCTACCGTCTGCCATGACAGGATTTGAACCTTAGTCCTCAGAATATTACCTGGGTGTCTGGATTAATAGCCTAGTGATAATACAATGGCCTACTGTCTCCTTGTTTTTGTATTTAATATCTCAACTAATAAAGATAATTATCCCATATGTGTTCCTAACTACCTTGTCTACCTGTTCTGCTGTTTTCAAAGATATATGGACATGCCCACCAAAGTTTCTCTATTCCTGTATACTTCCTAGGTCCTACCATTCTTTGCATACTCTCCTGTATCACACATGCCCAATATCTAGTTTGATTGCTCTTCCTCAAACATTTGATTCCTCATGATGAAGCCTTTGGGCTAATTAATGTGCTGCCAGGGACCATATTGAACAGATAAGTACAATGAGCAGTCTATCCCCAGCATGGTCAGTTTTGGGCACTACTGAATTTCAAGACAATGATGTTTTCAATAATGAGTTATTGAACATATTTTCCCACAATCTGACCCAGCTCAAACCTTTTTCTTCAACATGTTTTTAATGGTTTTACTCTAATCAGCTTGCAAGTGTCGGGGAGCTGAGATTAAGCCCAGTTTTTCTCTATTACTGGATATGAAGGACTGAGGACTACGCAACTTATGTTACCAAACTGAAATCCAAACTGAGGCTCATTGTCCCCAACTTTAAACTTTGACAGTCCTCTCCCAAACACCACCAAGAAACAAAAGCAGCTCCCATTAGGCTCAACCCCTACAAAGCACTGACATGGCCAGCAAGGCCTGATCCTTTGGTTGTTGTTAGAGTTAGATTGATGTTACTGCTGCATTGGTTCTAGGCTTACTGAACAAATTAAATAATTGTATATTTGGAAAAAAAAAGATTTTTAACGCAAGACTGTATATTTCTCGGTGATAATTTGTAGAGGTGGACAATGTTTTAGTATCCAGTTCTGAATCTCTTTACAGCCACTCCTCTGTATTTACAGGTTATGGAGGAAATCAAAATCAGAGAGAGCCTGCAAAACATACATGGGGACCTTAAATATGTCATTTAGGCATGTCCCAGTTAAGACTCATTTATATTATAGGCTTTAGCCTCTTTCCTGGATTTGCTGCAGATATCAATTAAAGATTTCGAAAGGTAACCATCAACAAACAGGGCACTCTTGTACAAACAATTTTGCAGACATGTTCCAGTGGCTGGCCCTTTGAATTTTTTTTATTTGGCAGCTTATCCTCCGTTCACATGAACTTCAGCATTCTGCTTGCCTGTCCTAAGCCTTCAAAGTTATTCCTCCCCATGTCCTCACATTAGCAATGCCCCTGTCTGGGACCCAGCTGATTTCTCAACTGCTACAGCAGAATGTCCACTTAGCAGCTCACGAACTGCCACATGGCTCAGGCTGGAATGCAAAAATGCCTTATTTTGACAACAACAGGGCCTGCCATGTGCCCACAGTAGTTAAATTGGGCCTCTTATATGCCCTGTGTTTTGGAGAGCAATTTCACTGAATGATCTGCAAGTGACTTGAAAAAAAATTGAAACTCTATGTAATTTTTAACATATTTCTGACTCTTAGAATAAATGGATCAGCCGCAGTCCAATGTTACAGAGGCGAGTATATCATGTAATGGCAGCTGTCAAGAGAAAACTTTATGTTCTTGGAGGAAATGACTTGGACTACAACAATGATCGGATTTTAGTTCGTCAAATTGACTCTTACAACATTGACACCGACCAGTGGGTACGCTGCCATTACAACCTACTCACAGGTAGATGTTTTTGGGTTTCCTTTTTGAGAATTCCCTTAACAGGGACATTTGATCAAGTTTCTTGCCAAGTATGCTGAAGAAGTTAAATATAACTCTTCAGTCACAAACTTTCATTATCACCCCTTTTGATGTTTCTATGCTGATTTCTTTGCACCGTTTTGACACATTGACGGTGCTGCTACTATCAAGAGTTATAATCAATGTGCATCATGGGTAATTGCCAGTGGTGAACTGACACCATAATTTGGTGAAAAAAGTTTCCTATATGCCACAGCATGAATAGCAGCAAATTGGAAGCAGCCTTGTGAAAATTATTCATCAGCCTTTAGTACTTGCACATTGGAGAACAAAGGAGTGTCTGAATGTAAATAATAGTAATGAATTGAACAAAAAGAATTCCCTCGACTTGGACTTCTATTCAAAAGCCTTTATGCCCTTCCTCCAACTGTAAACAACATTACTGCATTGTCTGATATACTCGATTGTAAAACATTCCACTGCCACGATCAACTGTAGAATGCAGGCAGCTTAAGAACTAGGCCCGATTTAATCAGTATTGATGTCCAAGTATACAAAAACATTTTACAGTAGGTTATGGATTGACTAAACTTACTTCTGTAAACTCAGTGGATATCCTGTTCAAGCTGCCTGTAGACTTTTCCACCTACACTACTGCTCATTTCTGATCCCATGGTCCAGAAAATTGCGACAATGATTCAGCCCGACAAATTCACTGACTGGATCAAGATTTAGATAGAGAACGAGGTCAGTTGTGCAATCCAACAAGTATTGAAAGAATGGTCACATCAGCAGCATTTTAAAACTTACTGTAACTCTACAGATGTAGGAAAAGTAATAGTGTCCACTTGGGCAGGGAAATTAGAAAAAAGAGTTACTTTGAATGGAGAGAGAAGGTAGATCTGTAAAGATTCATTCACAAAATGAGGGTATTGCTGGCTCAGCCAACACTTATTGGACATCCATAATTGTCCTCATAGTTGGGGGTGAACTACCCTGTTGGATCATTGCAGTCCTCATTGTATAGATATACTCCCGATGGTGCTCGGAAGGAAGTTATGGGATATGGTGCTGGAAAAAAGAAAAATGTCAAATATTGCTGATTTTATGATTAAAAGCAGAGATAGCTTTTGTTTTGTAACAGTGATAGAACTTTCAAATAGTGAATGGCTTCCAGGAGTGATGGTATTAAATTTAGTGGAATAGATGAAACACTTCTTGTGGCAGAGTTATACTGTCCCTACCCCTGAGCCAGGAGGCCTGGGTTCAAGCCCCACCTGTTGCAGATGTGCACCATAAAATGACTGAACAGGTTAATTAAAAATAACTGGACAAAAATCATATTGGCGTGTGAGAGAAACTTTGGTTCTCATGTGAATCATTAATTCAAAGTAGGGAAACATGTGAAATAAGTTTGAAAAGCTTTACAATGCTTATTCACAGGTTAGGATCACAGGTGTGGTGGTCTCCAAATTGTTCTTTGCTGCCACCTACTAGACTCATTAAAGAGGATGGGTTAATCACATCTGTGCTTTTGTGGAGCCACGTTACTGTCCCTGCCTCTGGACTTGAAGACCTAGGTTTTAAGTCCCACCTGCTCCAGAGGTATGTCATAACATCTCTGAACAGGTTGATTAAGAAAAACAGCAATAACAATTTCGAAGAGTGAGATTCTGGTTTTACGAGCAATAGAAGTAGTAGTGATAGGGTTTATCTAAACATGTGAGGAAACAAAATGAATGGCTGCTGCACTAAATTCCTGATGATATAATGGAGGATATCTATACACAGATCAGTATTTCCTGTACAACAATGTAGCAGATATTTGTTTTAAACAATGCTAACCTTCAAGTGTTGGAAAGCAGTGGTTAAAAACAAGAAAGGAAAATCTTTGCATCTATATCGAAATTTTCATGATACCCAAACCCTGTTAAACACAAGTATTCTTGAAATCTAGTCACTATTGTAACGTACTAGACTGGGAGACGGTGATAGTTATAAATCTCCAAAGCTACAGGAAACTTTTGTTCTATGCCCTATTCAGTTAACAAATCTATTACTTTTGTATTTACTGTGTAACACATATACATATGGGGTGATGCAGTAAGGTTTATGAAAGTGCTACGAACAAACAAGATCATAAGGAATAGAAACTTAAGTTGACCATTTAGCATATCAAGTCTATTCTGCTGTTCACCAAGATCTTGGTTGATCTTTTATCTCAGTTCTACCTTCATGATCTATTCCCATATCCCTAAATTCCCTTAGCAACCAAAAATCCATTCATCTGTCTTCGAAATGGAACCTTGAATGCTTAAACAGATGTTGACAATGAATGCTATTGAATAATAGTTGACCTAAACTTCATTTTAGACAGTACCTTGCTTGTTGATATTTCATTAAAATATCTTTTGATTAAACTTATATATTTAAACAAAGTTATAAGTTGTCAGTTGAGTAAGCCTTGCATTTTCTCACAAAAGGCCAAAATGAATCTGGTGTAGCTGTGCACAATGGAAGAATTTATCTTGTCGGTGGGTATTCCATCTGGACCAATGAGCCATTAGCATGTATCCAGGTGAGTGACTTGATTTATCTGTTTCTTCAGATTTAGTTTAAAAGAGTAACGATTAAAATACGAGGAACGGAAAATTATTCATTTTTATCTGTTCTTCAAGATATCACAGAATGCATTAAGTACATTTGAGAAAAGTTTATTATTCTAAATAAGAAGAAATTCAACTATAATTAAGTAAATCTCTGGGTTGCCGAATTGTAGAAGCTGCAATGTACAAACTTGACTCAATGTTATTGGGATGCATTTTAAGTTCAGACTTTACAAGATTCATAATAAATTGCACTTAATCAATAATGAGTCTAGATTAAATAAACAATGTGAAGATGGTTAATTTTAAGAAGATCATTATTTCAAAAGACTTGTGATTAAATATATATTTATAAATATTTGGAAAATAAATGTAGTTTTCTATTTTTTTTGTTTTAGGTTCTGGATGTCAGTACAGAAGGCAAGGAAGAAGTTTTTTATGGTCCAACACTACCATTTGCTTCCAATGGAATAGCAGGATGTTTTCTCCCAGCCCCTTATTTTACTTGCCCTAATCTTCAGACATTGCAAGTGCCTCACCACAGGATAGGTGCTGTATGAGAGCATAAGCTTGTAAGATCTACATGTAATGTGAATTGATGTGATTATAGGTGACAACTACAGTGGTTTTGATATTTTCACCATTTTCTGTGTGTAGTCCAAAGCCTACACCCAATTGTATATGTTCCAGTCATGATTACAAACAGGTAGCTTGCCTTTTCATCAATCTATTATAAATACCTTGAATAGCTATTCTCAACAAGAATTTGATATATAACTAGTACTATGACAACTCCCACCTCTTCAGTAAACAAATTGTAAAATTAGGACTGATAGTTTCTGTTACAGATTGTATGGATCAGAAGTGGGTTTGTAGCACTGCACACTTTGTAGGTGAATCATGTCAGGTTCAATATTTGTGACAATATTGGTGTGTGTACAAAGTACACCCATCAGAGATGTGCGGGGCAGGCAGCATTCAACAGTGCTTTAACATCAAACGTATAATTTTGGAGTTCGGCATTCCAGCTAATGCCTGTCTAACTCCCTCAAATTGAGCTTTTATTCAGCAGCAGGTAGGAACCCCATCACCCAGCACATACAGTAAAGATATCATTGACTGTTTACAGGCTAGTTGTTAGTTGAGTTATTCTGGGTGTTTCTCTGAATTCCACAAATGCTTGGTACTTTCTTTAGTTGTTTAAAGTTGCAGAGCTTAATAAGGAGTAATGTTGCTAACTTCACAGCTTTTATACAAACCAGTTGCCACTAGAGATGGATGCGCTGATAGACATTCTCTTTGAAATACAACGTGTCTGCAAGAATGAAAACAGAGGTCAAATACTGAGCGTGAGAAGCTGCAAGAAGCAAGTAGATGACGTAGGTAGGGCCTCAGCAGGAGGCCTTGTCTGTCCAGGGTATTCAGTAAGCAGTTCTCCTCCTTTATCTTCACTGTGGAGGAAGTTGCATGATGATTGCCTTTTATAATGGCACTCTTCATTGAAATCTGCTACAATCCAAAACCTCAGAGTAGGGAAAAGATTACATTGTCAGTGGCAATAGCTGGAACTGGAGATATTTGCAGCATCTTGCCAATCACTGTTGAGTAAGAGAGGCCACAGATATTCTCTTGTTACACTCTCAGCAGAGAGAAGCAGCTGAAGTGCTTTGTTAGGATTACAGGCTTTTCAAAGGTGCATGGCTCTTTGAGCACTATTGGTACCAAAAGGGATTCTACCCCCTCAACATCGAGTAACCGTAGGCAGTGAATCAAGCAGGTAAATGTGAGGTTGTCTTGGCAGTATCGTGATGCCTTCATTCTATCACAATTGCTTGTCCACTGCACTTCATCTGACACTGTAAAAGCAGAGTGATTACTGACTTATGATATATTTTAAAACTGTCATAAACCAAACAGAATTAACATAGATATAAACAATATATAACGGGCAACTAACAAAAGTTTTTTTTAAAACAAGTATTTCCCTATTAACTAACAACTAAAATACTTTAACACATTTTAACTTTATATCATATTCATAGCATGCATGTATTGTTGAAAATGAAGTTCCAAACTCTTTCCAGTTTAACAGCAGACTCCCATGCTAGGATTTGTTTTCCATAGTCCTTTGAAAGTGACTCGATGCAGTCTCCTGAGTATACCTGAAACAAATTCAAGTAGCAAGACCTATTCTTGGTCCTTAAATCTCTTGAAGTTTTCTCTCTCCAACTGGAGAACCACCTGCCACAAATAGCCTGCTTGTTGCTAACTTAAACTGGAACAGTCTGCCCTGCTGCTTTTGCGTGTAGTTATTGATTGTGTCTCTGCCTCTGTCCTTGCCTGAGTTCACATATGAGCTGTCAGTCCTTTCTTAAGTTGCCTCTTGATTTTCAGTAGTTTTTGGCCTGGACATTATTCCTCATGTCAACAAGATCACATGGGCCTGATTCCAGGCAGAGGTCTGTTATAAGCTCACCGCCTTATGTCATTCCATTTCATTTAAATTTGAAAAAAGACATCTTAAGGCATAACCAAGTTATAAAATCTCACGTTTGTTATGCATGAGTGATGACACATCTGATGCTTCTGGTGTATAACGCCCATGCACACTGCACAACACGCATACAATGCAATCTGTGCTGCCAGACAAATTATGATACAGCTTGGTGTAAGTAGTGGCATTGAGATAATATTAATGGACTGGCAATCAACAACGCCTGAGTAATATTCCAGTGTCATGACTTTAATTGGTACTGTGGCAGATAGTAAAGTTCAAATTCAGTAAAAATCTGGAATTAAAAGAATTTATGGAGATTTTGTAACCATTATCGATTGCAATACAAATCCACCTGGCTCACTCATATAACTTCAGACGAAGCAATCTGCCATCCTTTCCTGGATGACAAAGTGTGGAGCTGGATGAACACAGCAGGCCAAGCAGCATCTCAGGACCACAAAAGCTGACGCTTCGGGCCGAGACCCTTCAGAGAGTGGGATGGGGAGAGGGAACTGGAATAAATAGGGAGAGAGGGGGAGGCTGACCAAAGATGGAGAGAAAACAAGATAGGTAGAGAGGAGAGTATAAGTGGGGAGGTAGGGAGGGGATAGGTCAGTCCAGGGAAGATGGACGGTTCAAGGAGGTGGCATGAGGTGGTAGGTAGGAGATGGAGGTGCGGCTTGAGGTGGGAGGAAGCGATGGGTGAGAGGAAGAACAGATTAGGGAAGCTGAGACAGGCTGGGCTGGTTTTGGGATGCGGTGGGGGGAGGGGACAAACTGGGCTGGTTTTGGGGATGCAGTGGGGGAAGGGGAGATTTTGAAGCTTGTGAAGTCCACATTGATACCATTGGGCCGCAGGGTTCCCAAGCGGAATATGAGTTGCCGTTCCTGCAACCTTCGGGTGGCATCATTGTGGCACTGCAGGAGGCCAGTGATGGACATGTCGTCTGAGGAATGGGAGGGGGAGTTGAAATGGCTCACGACTGGGAGGTGCAGTTGTTTGTTGTGGACTGAGTGGAGGTGTTCTGCAAAGTGGTCCCCAAGCCTCCGCTTGGTTTCCCCAATGTAGAGGAAGCCACTCCGGGTGCAATGGATACAATATACCACATTGGCAGATGTGCAGGTGAACATCTGCTTGATATGGAAGGTCATCTTGGGGCCTGGGATAGGGGTGAGGGAGGAGGTGTGGGGGCAAGTGTAGCACTTCCTGTTGTTGCAGGGGAAGGTGGCGGGTGTGGTGTGGTTGGATTGTAGATAGCGGAAGTGTCGGAGGATCATATGTTGCATCCGGAGGTTGGTGGGGTGGTTGTGAGAACGAGGGGGATCCTCTGGGGGCGGTTGTGGCGGGGGCGGGGTGTGAGGGATGTGTTGCGGGAAATGCGGGAGACGCGGTCAAGGACGTTCTCGACCACTACGGGGGGAAAGTTGCAGTCCTTGAAGAACGTGGACATCTGGGATGTGCGGGAGTGGAATGCCTCATCCTGGAGGCGGAGGAATTAGGAATAGGGAATGGAATTTTTACAGGAGGGTGGGTGGGAGGAGCTGTATTCTAGTTAGCTGTGGGAGTCAGTGGGCTTGAAATGGACATCAGTTTCTAGCTGGTTACCTGAGATGGAGACTGAGAGGTCCAGGAAGGTGAGGGATGTGTTGGAGATGGCCCAGGTGAACTTGAGGTTGGGGTGGAAGGTGTTGGTAAAGTGGACGAACTGTTCGAGCTCCTCTGGGGAGCAAGAGGCGGCGCCGATACAGTCATCAATGTAACGGAGGAAGAGATGGGGTTTGGGGCCTGTGTAGGTGCGGAAGAGGGACTGTTCCACGTAACCTGGGAACCCTGCAGCCCAATGGTATCTATGTGGACTTCACAAACTTCAAAATCTCCCCTTCCCCCCACTGCATCCCAAAACCAGCCTAGCTCGTCCCCTCCCCCCACTGCATCCCAAAACCAGTCCAGCCTGTCTCTGCGTCCCTAATCTGTTCTTCCTCTCACCCATCTCTTCCTCCCACCTCAAGCTGCACCTCCATTTCCTACCTACCACCTCATCCTGCCTTCTTGACCTGTCCATCTTCCCTGGACTGACCTATCCCCTCCCTGCCTCCTTACCTATACTCTCCTCTCCACCTATTTTCTTTTCTCTCCATCTTCGGTCCGCCTCCCCCTCTCTCCCTATTTATTCCAGTTCCCTCTCCCCATTCCCCTCTCTGATGAAGGGCCTTGGCCCGAAACGTCAGCTTTTGTGCTCCTAAGATACTGCTTGGCCTGCTGTGTTCATCCAGCTCCACACTTTGTTATTTTGGATTCTACAGCATCTGCAGTTCCCATTATCACCGCCATCCTTACCTGGTCTGGCCTATATGTGATTCAGACAGACAGGAATGTAGTTCACTCTTAATTGCCATTTGAGAAATTATGAATGGGCAATAAATGCTGAACTGGCCACCGATTCCCACATCTCATCAATGAACATAAAAAAGGATCCTTGGCATGATGAAATAACACGTCTGCTGCCTGGACTGCATTGGATGAGCCCTGCAGTTCACAGCTGAGTGTGCTGTTGTTATGCATCATGCATGGTACAACTATAAAATCACGAGAGAAGAGACAAGTACAGTAAGTAACAGAAACATGAGGACAGAAGGCAACCTGAAAAATCCATTTCAGGGCAAGCTGCCCCCAAAGAACTCATCTGTGTACGGTGCCAAAGCTGGAACTCCCATTCACTAACAATCCTTAGCTTATATTTCCTGCAATTGATCACATCCTGTTTGACCCACAATGCAAAATCAAAAGCCAAAATGAGGTAAATTTCAAATTTAATTGATAAAATCATTCTATATTACACACAAAGTCAAATAAACAACTTCCTCTTAATGCTTGCCATATAATCTGGTGCTTCAACACAGTGCTATTCTAGTCATTGCAGCATGATTGGTGGAAGGCTGCTGACTTCCAATGGAAACTGCATATAGTTTTGAACAAAGCCCTTGAGCAATTTTAACACTAGAAAATATCACTGCCCGTGTACTTACTGGTTATTTGTTATTCTGTTTGATCTGATAGTTTTCCAGTTACTCTGGACCAGGATATTTGCACACATTATGGAATCAAAAATGCTTGTACTCTAATCCCTCCACATTTTGACCCCACAATTTTTCTTAACCCAGTCTGGTTTAAAATAAATTAAAAACTGAGCCAGAGTTCTATTCCCATTGCTATTCTTCATATTCCCTAAAGATGTCACTCTTGCATTCCCTCATGCTATTCAGAAGATCAGTTGTGAGCTCCCAATATCCAAAATTCCCCATTGCAATCTGGCTGAGCAGAACCTGACTTTCTTTTGCAGTATTTGTGTTTTTAAGTACTTTTGTACTTTTCCTTTTTCACTTTTTGAGTTTTCCTACGAGCTGAAAGTATTTTAGCGTCCAGTTTCGCCATGACTGAAACCAAATTCCTTTCTTAGTTGTAACATCATGGAGGTGCGTTTTCATAGAAATTTCCCTGATGTCCACCTGAGACAATTGAAGCCCCAGGAAGGAAAGACATGACAACTGTTACAGTGTATAAACATCAGAACTTATTTGGAAATTCATCCCTGTAAACCTACATTCTAAGAATTGCTGCTAATTTTTGCACTGCATTTTCACTAATTCAAAATTCGGATGCAATCATAGCACCAAATAATTCATTCTAATCAATACTATTTTCGTTTGCTTTTCCTTCACCTTTCTTCACTGGGACCTCTTGCAGTTTGAGCATTTCTCTCACCATATCCTCAAGTTTAATAGCCCAGATTTTCTAATGACCTGCTTATCCATTCCGAAGCATCGATGAGAGTTGCTCACTGGGATATTGCAGATTCTGCTGGGCAATTTTCTCTAATCCTCAAACTCTACAAAAGTATCATTTAATCGGTGAATTTGGACGGTAGTGCTGGAAATAAAGAAATGATTACTTACGAAATTTAACTTATTAAATAGTTAGTCTAACACTTCAATAACTATTAAACCAATGCCCAAATTGTGTCTCACACCCTCAACTACACCTCCCCAGATCCCTTACACCCTGCAGGCACTAATAAAACAAACCCTCCACCCTTGCCACCAGACCAGACACCATCACCTTTCCCAACAGGATCTGTCAGCCCTTCTCCTGGACCTAATATTAACTTTCCCCACTGCCAGACCCAAACTCCTTTCCCTGCTCCTAACCACACATCCCTTCCCCTGCTCTGGATCTGATGCTCCCTTTCTATTCTCTGAATCCAAACCTCCAATTCCCTTGCTGTGGATTTAAAACCCACCTCTGATTTCTGTGACCAGAGCACCCTTCCCTGCTGCAGTTCAGACATCCCTACAACTCCTAACCCCACTGCACTGGACCCAAACAACCTCGCTCTGGATCTGACCACTGCATTCCTGCTCTGGCCCCAACACCCCTGCCCTTAGACAGCACCTTACTTTTCTACCACTTAGCAGGACAAGAGCAGAAGCTACATTGGAATACCACTACCCATATGGTCCTCACCAAGTCTCACACCATTCTGACTTGGAACTATGTTGCTGTTCGGAGATAATGTATTTATGTGGATGAAGAACTGATTGGCAGACAGGAAGCAGAGCTTTGGAATAAATGGATCCTTTTCAGAGTGGCAGGCAGTGACGAATGGCACAGTGTTCACTGCTGGGACCCCAGCTGTTCACAACATGCATTCAATTCCTTCATCCAAATTATTAATGTAATATCTCCAAGTTTGCAGATGACACTGAGCTGGATGGCAGTGTGTGCTGTGAGGAGGATGCTAAGAGACTGCAGGGTGACTTAGACAGACTGACTGAGTGGGCAAATACTTAGCAAATGCAATCTAATGTGGATAAATGCGAGGATATCCACATTGATGGCAGTAACAGGAAGGCAGATTATTATCTGAATGATGGCAGTTTAGGAAGAGGTGAAGTGCGACAAGACCTGAATGTCATGCTGGAATAGTAGCTGAATGTTGGCATGCAGGTACAGCAGGCGGTAAGGAAAGCTAATGGCATGCCGGCCTTCATAGCGAGAGAATTTGAGTACTGGAGTAAGGATGCCTTGCTGCAGTTACACAGGGCCTTGGTGAGGCCACACCTTGAGTATTATGTGCAGCTTTGGTCTCCTAGTCTTGAGGAAGGACATTCTTGCTATTGAGGGAGTCCAGCGAAGCTTAACCAGATTGATTCCTGGGATGGTGGGACTGCTGTATGAGGAAAGACTGGATCAAGTGGGATTGTACTCACTGGAATTTAGAAGAATAAGGAGGATTTCATAGAAACAAAAAATCCTAATGGAGCTGCAGAGGCTAGATGCGGGAAGAATATTCCCAATGTTGGGTAAGTCCAGAACTAGTTGTTACAGTCTAAGAATAAGGGGTAAGCCATTCAGGACTGAGATGTGGAAGAATTTTTTCACTCAAAGTTGTGAGCCTATGGAATTGGCTCCCACAGGAAGCTGTTGGGACCAACTCATTAGATATATTCAAGGGGGAGCTGGATGTGGCCGGTGTAGCAAAGGAATCAAGGCATATGGGGAGAGTTTGGTAATGGGATACTGAGATTGCATGATCAGCCATGATAATATCGAACGGTGTTGCAGGCTTGAAGGGCCAAATGGCCTACTCTTGCACCTGGTTTCTGTGTTTCTATGTATCTCGGCCCAACCATCTTCAGTTGCTTCATCAGTGATCTTCCCTCTGATATAAGGACAGATGTGAAGGTGTTTGCTAGTGGTTGTATTGTATTGTGTCATTCGTAGTTATGTCTACACCAGAGCAATCCATTCTCCTATGCATCAAAACATGAATAATCATTCAGACTTGGGATGACAACTGGCAAACATATTTTACGCCATTCAGCTGTCAGGCAATGGCCATCTATAACGAGAGAGAATGTAACTATCTGTCCTTAACAACTAATGGCATTTCACTGAATTCCTCTCCATCAACATCCTGGGGTACCATTGACCATATAAACCAGACCAGCTGTATGAATATTGTGGCTTGATATATTCACTGCCTGCATCACTGATGCACAGTGGCAACAATATGTACCATTTACAGATTGCAAAACAGTACTTGCCAAGGCTCATTCACAGTATTTTCCAACCCTGCTTCTCTAGAAGGACAAGGGCAATAGATTGAGAGACAACAAATAGAGGCCTAGCCAGTGATGCTCATGTCCAATGAGTATGTTAAAAAAATTCTGTCCTGACTTGAAAATATATCGAAATGCCTTTATCGTTCCTAGGTTAAAAATCTACAAATCATTACCTAAGTTCCTGTAGGAGTATGTCAGCATAAGGAGTGCACTAGTTTAAGAAGTTAGCTCACCATCATCATCTTCTGGCCAGCGAGATTTGAATAATAAATGCAACTTGAGAAGTCATTTGCAAGTGATGTTGAAGAATTATTGCACAGCCAACTCTGCAAAATGTAAACGTTTACAAATTCAGGTGTCCACTTACATTGTCCTGATGTCTCCAATAATAAGAAAAAGCTGACTATCCCTTCAGATCTTTTACTTGAGAGTTCACGGGTATGATTTTGGATGTTTTGTGATGACAATCACCTAAGATGGGCATTAGACAATTAGTAGCAATTTTCTGACTGTGTATTGAATTTAAGCAGCTGCAGTATAGATATGAATAATTGAATAAAGGAATGTATATTGGGAATGGTTCACTCTTACCTGAAGACAAGCAGACAGTTGGCATGGAATGGGTTAATCTTGTTGAAGTTGTGAAGGCAGCATCCTGTACTTTAGTCGAGGTATTAAGAACTCCACCATGGATCGTCCTCATCGTCGTCCTCATTCACCTTCCATCTGGAAAAGACAACTCTTTGACGACTGCTATTTGAGATCCACCAACTGAGGTCTGCTGGCTAAAAGGTTGGCCTATTGAGGATGGTGCAATGAGAACTGTACCCTGCCCTGAACACTTGCTGATGTACCATATTTATAGGCGCAGATAGATTATTCTGTGACAATCAAATGTTTGAATCCTTGGGGCCAATGACCATTGGACAGCTACTGCTGACATCAAATAACTGTTGTCCCCTTGCGCACCTTGATTTGAAAGTTCATTTTCATTCCATCAAAAACAAAATCTTCTTATTTTTCCAAAACATTGCACCCTGAAGAAGGCCTACACCCGAAATGTCAGCTTTCCTGCTCCTCTGATGCTGCTTGGCCTGTTGTGTTCATCCAACTCTACACCTTGTTATCTCATAATAGGATAGTGTGGCACCTAGTACATTCTTTGTTTATACTCCTGGAAGGCTAGTTACTATTGTAGCACTGTTACATAAGTTTTCATGCTACACAGGAAGTGCTGAATATGGAACACTATATGAACATGGATTTAAGGGAACCTTAATTTCCAACAATCAAGAGGCTGTTGAGTGAAGTTTGCAGGCACACATTTCAATGCACAAGTAGCATTTAGTTTTCTTCAATTCAGAAGCAGTGTAATTGAGAAATCATCATTTTCTAAACTGTCTGAAAATGCATCAGTGTATAGAACCGGTGTACTTTATTAGAGAAATGTATGGTGTTTGATACAAGTCATCACAGCATTGTTTTCAAAAACCTAAATCCTGCACACTGTTTAAAGAATTGGCTGAAATTTAACATTCATATATCATTCATCATTTATTTAAGGCAAAAGCACTTCTTTCAATCTGGTTGCAAAAAAAAGCTGTGAAAAATGATCCGTAATTGATTCTAAGTGATTAGACATTGGTCGTTGCCACCCAGGTGGGGTAGATTAATTCCCCAGGACAGAAAGTCATGGTTTCATTCGAATAGAAATTGGCCAGATTTTATAATAACTGTGTGAGTGTGAGTGAGTGAGAGAGAGTGACTGGATTCCTGCTCAGGCTGTTCATTGAAATAAAGTCGGGTGGATTTTCATCTGATATGTTATTTAATAAACATTTGGAGAGTCAGCAAGTTACTTGTCCTTTTTCATATTGTCTTACTATCATTTTATTGACTGGTGTGAGAATCAATCAAAGCAAAACAGCGATATTGCAAACCTAACATATAGATTGTACGTTGTATTTAATGTTGTAATTTAGAATATTTCATTTTTATGGCAGAGCTGTTACAATCCTACTCAAAAAATATAAAGATTAAAACTAGTTAACAGAGTTGAGTATCATTCATGATGCGTTTCAGAACATGATTCGAAGGCCGCCATGTTATATATTCCACATTGCTTCATTGTTAATATACTGTGCAAGTTCCATCTGTTGTGCAAAAAGCCATCATGCTTCCCTTGTGTTATTGCATTTGTGACTCATAGGCTTTTACATTCACAATAAGAATCTCATTAATCTGAAATTCACCAACCTCAGGTGGAATAGCCTGAGTGTAGCCTCATTATTCACCATGCGTTTTGTAGGATGTGTTTAGTTTTTATTCAACTTCGGTGTGCTCATTGGTAGTAATTATAAAGATATAAAACTGTATACTGCAGGTAATAAGTAATATCAGCACCAGGAGTAAGTCCAATACTGTGTTGAAGCTCAGTTGGAAATGCAACCATTTGACATTTGACCCATCAGGACTGTACTAGTACAGTTCTATCAGTCTAGTTATCAATCAAGGCTTTGAACAAAGCTTTACATGACATAAATTTTTTTTTTATTATGGGCTTCCTTAACAAAATTTAGCAGAAAAAAGCTACCTTTAACGCACATTGTTGGATGCCTGTACAAACGTTTACAAAAATAAACGTGTTATAAAATAAATTTTAAACATTGTTTCTTAATCTTTATTTTGTACAAGCGGCTGATTTCTAATGATAAGGTATAGGTGACTGTTACTCTAGAGTTTAAAATCAAGGATAGATTTTTAATACAGAAACGAGTTCCTGAATTTTGGATATATTCCCCACCTTGAGGCATCTGCGTTGAATTTCAGGATATAAACTAGCACGTGTTTGAGTGGAATCATAGAATTCTTACAGTGTGGAAACAGGTCATTTGGCCCAACAAGTCGACACCAACTCTCTACCTTTTCTCTGTAATTCCTATGTCTAATCCATCTAATTTACATACACTGGACACTATAGGTAATTTAGAATGAACAATCCACCTAATCGGCACATCTTTGCACTGGGGAAGGAAAGCAGATCATCCAGTGAAAACCCACATAGACACGGAGAATAACACAGAGGGTGTCTGGTGCTGTGAGGCATCAATAGTAACCACTGAGCCACCATGCTGCTGTGTGAATAATACATCTGAACCTTTTAAGAGCTATGTCAAATTAAAGTGAACAACAAACTGTCTTTGTAAAGTAGTTGTTGAGGTGTAGGAATGCTTCTAAAATCTTAAAATACACTTAAGTCACTGGAATATTCTCAATACAGGAACAACCAAAAAAGTCTAGTATTATCTTGCACTAGTTCTATGCACTTGTCAATTTTAAATTTGCAAGCTTTCTGTAATACTGACCTTGACTGTAAATATATTGCCTTGGTAATTATGGATAGATTAAAGAATATAGTCATCCATTCAGGAAATACAGCAGGTTTCAGAAACAGACAGAATCAACATTTCCTGTTCTGTAAATTCAGAATACTTGTGACATATAGATTTACTTTCCAATAATCACAGTATAAGAAGCTGCAATTTTTAACTCTGTTGGTGAAAATGTTGTTGTCAATCCCCTCTCTTTTATTGATGTAAAGATGGAAGGGGATGATTTTGATCCTTTAATTTCTTTTAAGAATTTAACTTGTGATACAAAGGTAGAGAATCAGTGTAATGGGGTCCCACTCCAAATTTGAGCTTTTGTAAGCTTTACCATATGAGATCCAGGAATTTGGGAATTGTGAATTTTATTTTTTTTGAGAAATTTGTTAACTTTCTGAAAATAGTACACCAAAACCAACATTTAGTGAAACGTATACATTGGTGAGACCAAGTGAAGGCAGAGCACATGTGCTGGGTTCACGACAAACAACAACACCTTTCAGTTGCAAACCACTTCAACTCCCCATCCCACTCCCCGGATGACATGTCCAGCCTGGGCCTCCTTCAGTGCCACAACGACGCTACCCAGAAACTGGAAGAGCAGTACTTCATATTCTGCCTTGGGAGCCTACAACCTAATGGTCTCGATGTCTACTTCACTAGCTTCAAAATCTCCCTACCCCATGACCAACCCGCCCTCTCATCCCCACCTCCTTGACCTGTCCGTCTTCTCTCCCACCTATCTGCTCCTCCCACCTCACTGACAAATCCCACCACTACCTACCTGCACTCACCTATCACCATCCAACCTACCTTACCCAGCCTGACCCCGCCTCTATTTCAGAGCCCCCTTCCCCTCCCCCGTTTCTGAGGAAGGGTCTCAACCTGAAACATCAGCTTTCCTGCTCCTCTGATGCTGTCTGACCTACTGCAGCATCGGCAGTTCTTACTATTTCCCGGTGAAATGTATGAGTCTCCTTAATTTAAGAAGACATGCTTCCATTTAGTCGTACAGCTTGGAAAGAGACCTCGGTCCAACTAGTCCACACCTGACCATGTTTCCAAACTAAATTAGTCTCACTTACCTGCATTTAGCCCATGTCCCTCAAAACCTTTTCTATTCATGTAATTATCTAAATGTTGTTTAAATGTACCTGTGGCAGCTACCCCTTCCTCTGGCAATGCACTCCACACACAAACCAGTCTCTATGTAAAAAGGTTGCCTCTCATGTCCTTCTAAAAAAACTTCACTTACCTTAAAAAATGCCCCTTAGTTGTGAACTCCCCCAGCCTAGGGAAAAGACTCTTGCTACTCACCTTATCTATGCTACTCATGACTTCATAAACCTCTTTAAGATCAGTCCTCAACCTCTTACAGTTAAAAAAAGTCCCAGCCTATCCAGTCTGTCGGAATCATGTACACTTATTCAGAACAAATTGTTATGGTGGGATGCTAGAGATCCTGGTTCAAATTAATCACTCTATGACTTCAGCATTTGTATTTTTCCAAAATTTATTACCATGCTCACAACATAATAGTAAAGACATGAAACTTTTCATGTGGGAGGACACAATGCATGAAGCCCATGAAGGGCTAATTGAAAAATTCCTTCAAATTCCATTGTTTTAGTTGAGATAGAAATTATAGAATCCCTACGGTGTGGAAGTAGGCCATTTGGCCCATCAAGTTCACATTGAAGACATGGCCACTCAGATTCCTGCACCATACCACCCCCCCCCCCCCCCCACCTTCCACTCTATCTTTGTAACCCTGCATTTCCCATGGCTAACCCACCTAACCTGCACATCCCTGGACACTATGGGCAATTTAGCATGGTTAATCCCCCTAACCTGCATATCTGGACTGTGGGAGGAAACAGAAATTATAATCTGTACAAGGTATGCTTCACTTGATACCAACACCAAAAGCTGAAAGTGTTGAAAACACTCAATAGGTTGTGCAGAATCTGTGGTGTAAGGGATTTCATTCCCTTCCTCATTAAAATCATTGTTGGACCCCAGAAATAAAAGAAAAGAATACTTGGGATAAACATACTTTAGTTCAACATTAAATTTTTAAGTTCCTTAAATCAACAAAAACATGATGCAAACCTCTATATGATTTGAATGAAATGCATAGTCATGCAGCCTGAATCTCTGAGTCTGGAGATAACCAGTCCCCATCTTTCATCACTTGGTAACAGTCCTGAAGCTTCAACAGTGTCCTTTCTTGTAGTCTTCCAGTCATACTATCACACACCCAAGCCGAGCCGCAGAACTATTCAGTTTGCAGGATCCCCTAGCCTTTCATAACCTTTATCTTGGTCTTTCAATCTCCTGTGCTATAGAAGTACAAAGTAAGAGTTGATTCTCATTGCTATTTATCAAAAATATTATGTGGCCTCCCTCATGGTGACGTGTATATAGTTCACAGCATTGCTCATGTATTCGTGTATCTTTCATTCTTGCCAGGAATTGATTGGGATTCATTATTGCTGTTAGTTTATGGAATTGCGCAATTGGTAATGTTCTCCAAACTGATCATGAGTCTAGATTTCACTTAACTCATTCCTTCTAATGAATCAAGGCTAACAGTTTCAGTGGAAAGAACCAACAATTGGACATGTTTGTGTCCATATGGTTAAAGATAGTGGAATCAAGTGTTATGGGGATAAGGCAGGAACAGGATACTGATTGTGGATGATCAGCTGTGATCATAATGGATGGTGGTGCTGGCTTGAAGGGCCGAATGACCTACTGCTGCACCTATTGTCTATTGTCTATCTACATATAATCAGGATGAAATTTGAAGCTTCCTTGCTGAACACTTTACCGATGGACTTCATCAAAATAAATTCCACCACTGGAAGAAGAAAACAAAATTGGACACATGCGAAATGGGTAGACAGGCTCCTTCCATGAGTGCCATCAACCAAGACGTGAAGTTGTAAGCTGTAGCACAAAACTACAAAAAGAAACAGAACAATGGCCCAAACTCTGAAGTGAACATTAAAATGTTTGTGACATCGGAGGCTTTTTACACCATAAAGCCCATCCCTTACATTAACTATGTACAAATTGCGTCATCTTAGATTTGATCCAAACTAGCTTTCTCCTGAAAGATATTGTCACAGAATTCCTTTTTGAACTCCAAAGGTTAATTTGGTAGAACATTAGAATAACTACTGTATTTGAAATATTTGCAAATGACTTTCTGATTAAAATGGCCTCATGCTCCATAGAGTTGTTTGAACTTAGCTGTCTTTTCCTAGTTATTTTACAGCCTGCTGCTATATACATATTTACCTAACTTCAGTTAACAAAGTTACAAACTTGTATCTTTAACTATCTTTGTAAGTACACTGTATCAAATATCCATTATTCCATAATAGAAAGAAAACTTGTCTTATTATTGTCACGTTTTAATTGCCACTTTTAGACTTATTTTTTCATTATGCTGTCACTGCACAAACATCTACAATGCCACTCAATGGTTTGAAATCCTAGTTTCCCTAATTTTCACTGTTTCTCTACTGAATGGTTTGATGCATACTGTGGTATCTGCACAAGCTGTACCTCAACTCATACTTATGGTTCATGTAGGACCCTAATTAGAAATCTTGGCAGAGTATCGACCACAGGGACGTGGAAAAGAAGCTCAATTCTTTTTTCCCTACTCAATGTTTACATAGAAACATAATTTATTCGGTATACTGAATCATATTCAGGACTGAGAATCCTGGATGATTGCCCTCTGCTGACTTTCAGTTAATAATGCTGAGGCTAAATGTTACAGACCCAAATCCCTTTATATTTAAAATTGAAAAGCACCACACAGATTGCTGATGCAACCAAGTACTTCACTGAATATTGAATTGTTGTCAGTGTCAAATGTAAACCAAAATAGATATCCTGAGAAATGACAGGTTTACAAAAAAATGTAAAATTTTATTTACTGTTTTAATGACCGTCTCAGAAGTGGTTTTTATCCTGGTAGACATCACGCAACACATCTTTCACCTGGCAGGTATAATAGGTCTGTCATGTCATTTGATGGGTGCATCTTTTCTGTGATATATCCCACTCATTACCAATTTGTTACACTTGTTGCTTGACCACATCATTTAGACCACATCAGAACTGTTCTTCTATCTCAGGGACACAAAACAGTGTTATTCAGTAGCAAAAAAAAGTCTTCTGTTTCTAACAAACTGACTGTAGTGGAATCCATACTGAATTTTATTCTTCAAATTGATTGCATGGACGCTCCAAGATTAATCAGATACCTACTTCCTAAAGTCGAAAAGATTAGGAACAAGCAATGTTTCTGTTCTTACACGTATCATGTAAAACAGATCAGCTGCTAAGTTGATACAAAATACTTTGGGATGTAAAGCCATGAGAAACTTAAGTGTACAGGGAGCATTATGAATGAAACTACTGTTTGGTTTACCTGTTGGAGGTCTTTGGAAATATGATATCTGACTGCAAATGCATATATAAGTATATAGCCACTTTATCATATATGGGCATTTCTCAGCAATGATAAAATTGGAAATGTTACTCTTCGTAGTTCAAAACAACAATAGATATCTCCATAAAGAACATAATTCTAAGTTAATGAACAAAACTGGAAGTCAATTGAAACAATAGGGCTGTGAAATCCCATGGATTCTGCAGTCTTAGCGTAGCTTATGGGGAGAATTAGTAGATGCAGTTTTATCATTTGCAGTATTCAATATTCTGTGTGGCGATTCCAGGCATCTCCTTAATCCCTACTTCCTGCAAGAATTCTGTTTTATTGTCCGGGTCTCTACATTTCTGCCACATTTAATGGGAGATGCCACCTTCCATGGAGGTGTTTCTGACATGTATTTTTCTTTCCCCAACTGAGAATTTCCTCGACTGTAGTGGATAAGGTTATCAACCTTTTCCAAATCCATTTTTGGCACACCTGGTTTCACACCCTCTCCTCCCTCCAAGAACCACAATAAGGTTTCTCTTGGCAGCATGTTTCACCCCACCAGCCTGTATATTCAAAGAATCATCCTTCTCCATTTCCATCACCTCTAGCATGTGCCACCATGAAACACATCTTATCCTCTGTCCCAGAGTTCTGAAAGGTATTGTTTTCCCTACCACACACTAGCTCACTGCTCTGTCACCTTCAACATTTCATGCGCTTTCATGGCACCTTTTCATGCAATTGCAGGAGATGCAACACTTGCATTTTTACTTCCTCACTCCCCACTGGCCAAGATCCCAAATATAACTTTCATGTCAAATAGCAATTTACTTGTGCTTCTTTCTAATGGCTTCCTGCATTCACTGCTCACAATGTGTCTCCTCTAAAGAGACGAAACACAGTCTGGGTGACTATTTGTGGAACACCTCCAGTCAGTGCCTAATCTCTTCTTTTGTTTCATTTGGTCTTTATTACCTTTATTAACATTATACAACCTATGCTATTTCTACCATTGTGAGTTCCAGATAACTCTTGTTTCTTGCTCCATAGATGCTTCCAGATTTGTTGAGTTTCTCCAGCGCTCTGTTTATATTTCAGATCTCTGCCATCTGCAGTATTTTATCAAACTGTGAATTAATCCCTTCCAAGGATTATTCCTTTAATAAGACATCATATTCGAAGAGAGACTTTACTGTTATATAAAAATGACACATTTTGCTCGAGGTTTTTGTCTTGAACTCATCAGGATATTTCACAAGAATACTAATTCAAGGGGAAAACCAAAATGATTTAAGTATGATGGGTTTTGGTTTGCAAGCACGCTCTGATTTGTTTATGTGTTGTCATTGCAGAATGTACTTAGTAAAGTTGATTGACAGCTAACACAAGCTTTGCTTACATTTTATTCAGCAGATTGACTCTCATTGTTCAAGGCATTGCATTGAAAGATGAATCAGTAAATAGCTGTCACTTATCTTGTTAAGTTGAAACAAGATATTTCTTACCTGTGTTCAAGACTGGCACGAATCTGTGTGATAGGTTTTGTTGCAAGCTGCTTGGGATCCATATTACACAAATATTCTCCCAAATATTTGGCATGTTTCTTTGCCCAAATGCGAAAACAGCAAAGAAAATGATTACTTAGAAGCCACATTTGAGATCACACAACTGTGTAAAATTGTTGCCACCAGCAGCAGGGTTAGTATCTCAATGGATTTAAGGCAACTGACAAAACAAAAACAAAGGCGAGATGAGGAAAATATCTTTCATTCACAAATTGTGTGATAACATCATTAGCAATTAAGTTGATTGAATCTCTTTTAGGCAGGCATACCTGTTTTGAGGCTTTTCTTGTACCATGAACCAGAGTGAGAGATAGAGAGACGGTAAAATGGTCTTCAGTTGTCTTTATTCAGACAGCTTCAAACTCGAGCTGGAACTTTCTCTTTTCTCTCTCTGACAGACAGTAGATATGGCTTCTTTTTATAACAGATTGCACCAGATAAAAAGTACTACGGTTATCAGATCATCAATATTATCAATAGAGTTTTTTTTACAGGTTGTTCTACTGTAATTCTTTAACAACTAGTATCTGTTTCCCTTCATAGGTTTGTTTGACCTATTGGGGCAGGTACTTGAAAATGACCTGTAAATAACTGATAGAAACATTAACCCTGATACAATTACGTTTCTCTGTTACAATTAAGTTTCTTTCAAATATTTCCTGCCCTGTGGTTTCTACTGAACCCCACACCTGAGAGAGGAAACATACACTGTAGGAGCGATTCTCAGAAGGACGGATCTGCTGTTCAAGGGAGTTCTGGATAACAGGATCAGTCACTGACATAAATATATTGCTAATCCACATTCTGGGATAAAATGTCTAATTTCATCCCTACTTTGCAGGATTTCTTGTTAGCAAAGTTCAGCATTTAATATCAGTTGTAGGTTGTGGCTGTTTTGTTGGATGTATATAGAGAGGCAGTGAAAGTGGGGCAGTGAAAGAAGAAGCAAAATAGGAATATAATGGGAGAAATACCAATCAAGAATATGCACACTTTTTCAAGAAGAGATGTTTAATCCTCACAGTAAAAGACATGAATGGCATGATCATGATAGTAAATATTTAAGGGTAATAAGAAACAAACGAGAGGCAAAAGTAGATATTGGGCCGCTCTAAATTGATGCTGGAAGGCTAGTGACGGGAGATAAGGAAATAGCTGAAGAACTTAATAAGTACTTTGCGTCAGTCTTCACAGTGGAAGACATGAGTAGTATCCCAACAATTAGGGAGAGTCAGGGGGCAGAGTTGAGTACGGTAGGCATTACAAAAGAGAAAGTGCTAGAAAAGCTAAAGGGTCTAAAAATTGATAAATCTCCTGGCCCTGATGGGCTACATCCTAGAGTTCTGAGGGAGGTGGCTGAGGCAATAACGGAGGCTGTGGTTGTGATCTTTCAAAAGTCACTGGAATCAGGGAATGTCCCAGATGATTGGAAAATTGCTGTTGTAACTCCCTTGTTTAAGAAAGGATCAAGGCAAAAGATGGAAAATTATAGGCCAATTAGCCTAACCTCGGTAGTTGGTAAAATTCTAGACTCCATTGTTAAGGATGAGATTTCTAAATTCCTGGAAATGCAGGGTCAGATTACAACAAGTCAGCATGGATTTAGTAAGGGGACGTTGTGCCTGACAAACCTGTTAGAATTCTTTGAAGAAGTAACAAGTATGTTAGACCAGGGAAACCCAGTAGATGTTATCTATTGAGACTTCCAAAAGGCCTTTGATACAGTGCCTCACAGGAGGCTGCTGAGTAAGGTGAGGGCCCCTGGTGTTCGAGGTGAGCTACTGGCTTGGACTGAGGATTGGCTGTCTGACAGAAGGCAGAGAGTTGGGATAAAAGGCTCTTTCTTCTCGGAATGGCAACCGGTGATGACTGGTGTCCCGCAGGGTTCAGTGTTGGGGCCATAGCTGTTCAACTTATATATTAATGATCTGGATGAAGGGATTGGGGGCATTTTGGCGAAGTTTGCCGATGATACGAAGATAGGTGGACAGGCAGGTAGTACTGAGGAGGTGGGGAAGCTGTAGAAAGATTTAGACAGTTTAGGAGAGTGGTCCAGGAAATGGCTGATGAAATTCAATGTGAGTAAATGTGAGGTTTTGTACTTTGGAAAAAAGAATACAGGCATGGACTATTTTCTAAACAGTGAGAAAATTCGCAAATCAGAAGTGCAAAGGGATCTGAGAGTGTTGGTCCAGGATTCTCTAAAGGTTAACTTGCAGGTAGAGTCCGTAATTAAGAAAGCGAATGAAATGTTGTCGTTTATCTCAAGAGGGTTGGAATATAAAAGCAGCGATATGCTTCTGAGGCTTTATAAGGCTCTAGTTAGGCCCCATTTAGAATACTGTGTCCAATTTTGGGCCCCACACCTCAGGAAGGACATTCTAGCCCTGGAGCGTGTCCAGCAGAGATTCACAAGGATGATCCCTGGAATGGTAGGTTTGGCGTATGATGAACGGCTAAGGATCCTGGGATTGTACTCATTAGAGTTTAGAAGGATGAGGAGAGATCTAATAGAAACTTGCAAGATAATGCATGGTTTAGAAGGGGTGGACGCTAGGAAGTTGTTTCCATTAGGCGGGACCCGTGGGCACAGCCTTAGAATTAGAGGGGGTAAATTTAAAACGGAAATGAGGAGACATTTCTTCAGCCAGAGAGTGGTGGGCTTGTGGAATTCATTGCCGCAGAGTGCAGTGGAGGCCGGGATGTTGGATGCCTTCAAGGCAGAGATCGACAAATTCTTGATCTCAAAAGGAATCAAGGGCTACGGGGAGAGTGCAGGGAAGTGGAGTTGAAATGCCCATCAGCCATGATTTAAATGGCGGATTGGAGTGATGAGCCAAATGGCCTTACTTCCACTCCTATGTCTTATGGCCTTATGGTCTAAAAAAACAGGAGAGGAAATAAATACAGTTCTTTTCAATGGTGACAGGTGGAGTAGGGAAACTAATGGGGCTAAAGACCAAGTAGTACCCAGGCCTAGTGGTGTGCATTCTAGAATATTAAAGGAAGCAGCTACAGAAATACTGATGCACTGGTAATCTTCCAGGAATCCTTAAATTCTGGAAGAGGCTCAGGAGATTGGAAAACAGCCAACAGAGCACCTTTATTTAAAAAGGGAAGGAGACAAGAAAACAGACAACTATAGGTCAGTTAACATCTGCGAATGGGAAAACTTTATTGTAAAACATGTAATCAGAGAGCATTTAGAAATGCATAATATCATCAAGCAGAGTCAGCATAACTTCACAAAGGGGAAATTATGCCTGACAAATTTACTAGAATTCATTGAAAAAGTAACAAGTACAATAGATAGAGGGAAGCAGTGATGTAACACATTAGGATTTCCGGAGGTGTTAAATAAGGTATCACACATGGGACTACTGTGTTGGCAGTAGCGTATCAGCGTGGACAAAGCATTAGCTAGCTAATAGAAGACAGAGTAGTGATAAGTGAGGCAGTTTCAGGATGGCAACCCGTAACTGGGGCCACAATTAATAACAAAATATATTCACAATTTGGATGAGGAAAGTCAATTGAATTTCTCCAAGTACATAGATGACAGAAAAGTAGGTGGGAAGGCAAGTGGTGAGGACGATAAAAAGTCTGCAGAATGTTGTAGACAGCTTAAGTGACAGAACAAAAACTTGGCAGATGGAATAAAATGTCAGGTGGTGCATTTTGGCAGGAAGAATGGAGGAACCAAATATTATTTAAATGGAGAAAGACTGCAGAAGGCTACAGTACAGTGGAATTTGGGAGTCCTCACCCATGAATCACAAAAATCTTGCATCAAAGTTCAGTGGGTAATAGCGAAGCCAAGTGGGACATTGGCCTTTTTTTTCAAAGGGAATGAAGTATAAAAGAAATGAGGTTTTGCTAAAACGATGGAAGGCACCAGTCAGAGCACAGCTGGAATACCGTGAATAGTTTTGTATTTCTTATCTAAGCAAAGATATACTGGCATTGGAAGCAATCCAGAGAAGGCTCACCAGGTCAATATCAGGTATGAAGGGACTGTCTTATGAGGAGATGCTGAATAAATTGGGCCTACGCTCATTGGAATTTAAAAGAATGAGAGACAACCTTACTGAAACATATCAGATTCTTACAGGACTTGTCAGGTAGATGCAGAAAGACTGTTTCCTCTTGTAGGAGAGTCTAAAACCATAGGGTATAATCTCAGAGTTATGGAATAAGACAGAGATGAGGAGATTTACTTCTCACGGGATTGTGAATCTGTGGAGTTCTTTACTGCAGAGGCTGTTGAGATTGGGTCATTAAGTTAATTCAAGACTAAGATAGGCAGATTATTACTAAATAAGGGAATCAAAGATAATAGAGAAAAGGCTGGAATGTGGATTTAAGAGTTATCATATCAGCCATGATCTCTTTGAATGGCAGAGTAGACTCGTTGGACTGAACTAGCCACTTCTCTCCTATGTCTTATGGTCTTAACTTTTTATATCATGTTCATATCCATTCAGAAAATTCATTCTTCTTAACAAAGACACAACATTTCCATTCAATGATTCTTCTATGATTTGTGTGGGATTAAAAGATGCATCCAATGTGGATCTTCACAGAATTCTTTCTTGGGTATGTCACCTAATGTTAATATATCATTTTCTAAGATAGTTTTTGAAATACATGACGCCCAAACCTGGTACCATATCCCTGAATTATTTCAAGATTGTAAAAAAAAATGTTCACTGTGAAATCTGTATCACATTTTTTGATATCATTTAAATTTTGTTCACATTTCAGCCAAGGCATGCAAATATGGTTTTCATTATTTTTGATGACATCTAATCTTGTTTTCTTTTTGTAAATAACTCTGAAATTATATAAAATTTACAACAGCCCATTATCTCCATTCTCCCTCATGACAGTTATCCCAATTAAGCATGAAAGCTAACATCAGTTAACAAACACAAACTATCCAGAAGACCCAAGTGACTACAGCGCAGACCATCCAGACTCAGTCACTGACAATTTAAAATGCCTCAGTTCAACAGTCATGGTAGTCACATATCAGAGACAAGCTTTAACAAAGCAATCCGTTCATTTACTGCAGGTTGATTTTTTGCTGTAAATGATACCTTAAAAAAATCCCGATAAATAAATGCATTGTCAAAAAAAAAGTCACAGCCTCTTCACTATTTTATATAATGGTGTCACCTTGCAAACTGCTGGTCTTTATATGCAGATCAACAAAAAGACAATTCTCACCAATCTCTAAAGACATAGCTGTTAGAAAATGGAGAATTTACTTGTGGCCTAAATTCAGGAAGTGATACTGCAGACATCTGCTCTGCTATCTCTGCTTCATCACAAGCACTCAAATTACCAAGACATCTGAATAAATCAGACTTTATGTGTTCAAGCTTTCAGACATAGCCAGCGCTCAGGGGATATATAAAACCTATCCCAGGTGTCTATGCTTTACAAGTAGTTACAGAATAAGTTCATATGTCACGTTCACATTGAAAGAGGATCTTACTGTTCTGGGCACATAAGTGGTCTACAGAGGCTTTCAGCTACTACATTTAGGTAGGTAATGAAGGCTGATTAAGTGAACTGATAACTTGTTCCTACATTCCTAAGCACAGCAGAACACACCGATTGTGGTAATTGGTAACAATTAACAAATTGAAACCGACTAAATTACAACTGGTTCACGTGCATTCAGACCTTTCTATTTTTTATAAATAGTAAACCTGCTTACATAAACATGCTCAATTATGATATGTTTCAAAATAAATTATGTGTAATTTTCCAAACTTGCTCAGTGTTATTTTCACATGCAAGATGTTAAACATGGTGTGTGACAGCACATTTTTATGCATGTTTGGGCATATTATTCTAAACTTTGATTATTTGTGGTTCTGGGCATGATGCATGAAAGGCTACTTCAGGTTCTTTCAGAATATTTTATTGCAAGTTTATGTGGAAAGATATATATAATAGAAAAAAAAAACTGCATAATTTTCAGTAAAATTGTTGCTCCTAAAGATTGTTTTTGAATTGTTTCATTATGTGCTTTATTTTGGTTCAACAATTAGTTCAACAAAGTAATCTTTTTTCAAAAAAAAGTCTGTTTTTTTTATTGTGTTTGCAACTTTGTTCAAATTTAAGCCACTAAATCAGATAATTACACCCTCAAACCCCTTATTGCCATGTAAAATTCCACAGAATAGCAACTTTGGTATAATTATCAGTTTGACTGAATTGTAGCACCTTTACCTTCTAATCAGTGTTAATATTATCTCATAATCCATATTAATTGGTCTTTTCACATTTCACTGAGGAAGGCTACTGGCTGAATGAGATATTAAGCCTGCATATTTAGAGAAATGTTAACAATCTTACATAACTATTTAGAAAAAAAAACTCGGGAGTTTTCTGGTTGTACTGACCAGAATTTATTCCTCAGCTGACAACAAGAAAAAGTTTAACTGATTAATTACCTCATCGTCTTTTGTGAGACCTTGCTAAAAAGAAATTGTCAGATTTAAACTAACATAAAAAAAAGTGGTTACAATCAGGGGTGAAAATCTCATTACTGACTGGCTGTGAAGTACTTTGGGATACCTTCAAGAAAAGAAAGGTATAACATAAGTGCAACTCACCATTTTAACTTCCCCATTATTTTGAAGCCCAATGACATAATTGAATTTCTTCTCCCAAAACCTATCCTAACTTATTTGGATTTCCTTTACTTTCAAACAAAAATCTTTTCTCTACCCCACACACCCGCCCCATCACTGTGGCCCATTTTTGATTATATTGAACCTTTGTTATGGTCCAGTGTGACCACAGTACTGTATCGAAGTATTTAAGTGTCTTCCTGCAAGACCAACTACTGGCTTCCTTGAAAGCTTAGATTCAGTATTGCATGCCATTTTTCATTTGTGAAGCGAGCTGATGATTATAGGCAAAAAGACCCCATGATGTTGTTCTTTATGAGCTATCAGAAGGCACTGTGTGTGCTGAGTAACTCATCATTGGCAGGAGTCTCCTAGACGCCCTTCAAATACCATTGATCAGGCCAGTGAAGGAAGTAAGCTAAATACCAGAACTTCTGTATTAGATGCTCTACAGATATTAACCTAAAATCGTATTAGAGTTTTGCAAGAAATACAGGATCCTTTAAATTCTTGGCAGCTGCCTGAAATCCTGTGTGATAGCTTATTGATCATTGGAACAGGCCTTTGTCACTAGGCTTTTTATTTTATTGTGCATTTCGTGTCAGCATTCAAAACGGTGATGGAGTAACAGGGCTCTGTGCAGGCTCTTGAGTCTGGGGTTCATGCTCTCCCATTTGCTTTCTTTTCTCTTTGTCTTTTTACTTCTGCTCTTTTCTTTTGTTCTTTTGTTTTTCTTTTTGTAAAAGCCTTTTGTGTTGGGTTATGTGGCAGCATCGGCACAGCAGTGACAGCAGAATGGTGGCAGCCTCCTGACAGCTGGGGGCAGCGGTGACAGACATGGTCTCTGGAGATGGCAGCAGCAGCAAAGCTGCTCCACCAATTGGACGCAGCAACAGCAGACTTTTCAAGATGGCGGCGCTGGCAAGGTGACATAGAGTCATAGAGTGATACAGCACAAAAACAGACCCTTCGATCTAACCGGTCCATGACGAACATTATTCCAAACTAAACTAGTGTCGCCTGCCTGCTCCTGGCCCATATCCCTCTAAAATGTACCTGTTCATATATCCACCCAAATATCTTTTTAATGTTGTAATTGTACCTGCATTCACCACTTCCTCAGGAAGTTCATTCCAGACAGGAACCACCCTCTGCATAAGAAAAGTGCCCCTTATATTTTTTTAAAATCTCACTTGTCTCACCTTAAAAACGTAGCCCCTGGTCTTAAATCGCCCAAATAAGGGAAGGAAGGGACAACTACTATTAACTCTGTCTATACCTCTCGTTATTTTAAAAGCTTCCATTAGGTCGCCTCTCAGCCTCCCACACTTCAGTGAAAGAAGTCCCAGCCTATCCAGCCTTTCTTTATAACTCACACCCTCCACACCCAGAAACATCCTGGTAAATGTCTTCTGAACCCTATCCACTTTGATAATATCATTCCTATAACTGGGTGACCAGGACAGGACGCAGTATTCCAGAAGAGGCCCCACCAATGTCCTGTACAACCTCAACATGACTTCCCAACTCCTATACTGAAAGGACTGAGCAATGAGGGCAAGCATACCAAATACATTTTCAACCATCCTGTCTGTATATACGCAAACTTCGAAGAATTACGTATCTGCACCCCTTGGTCCCTTTATTCTACAACACTACCCAAGGCTCTACCAATAATTGCATAAGCCCTATCCTGGTTTAATGTACCAAAATGCAATACCTCACATTTATACAGATTGAACTGCATCTGCTATTTTTCAGCCCATTGACTCATTTGATCAAGATCTCTTTATAATCTTAGAAAACCTTCTTCACCATCTTCAAAGCCACTAATTTTGGTGTCATCCACAAACTTACTAACCCTGCCGTTTATATTCTTATCCAAATCATTTAGATAAATAACAAACAAAAGAAGACCCAGAACCGATCCCTGTGGAACACTGCTGGTCACAGGCCTCCAGTCTGAAAAACAACCCACCACCGCCACACTCTGTCTCCTGCTGTTAGATCAATTATGTGTCCAATTGTCAAGCTCACCCTGAATCCTACATGACCTAACTTTACTAATTAGTCTACCATGCAGAAGCTTGTCAAAGGCTTCACTAAAATCCAAATAAACAAAGTCTACTGCTCTGCCATCATCAATCTTTTTGGTAACTTTCTCAAAAAACTCAATCAACTGGAAGGTTAGTTTTCAGACGTTTCATCACCATTGTAGGTAACATCATCAGTGAGCCTCCGTTGAAACGCTGGTGTTATGTCCCGCTTTCTATTTATCTGTTTAGGTTTCCTTGGGTTGGTGATGTCATTTCCTGTGTTGGTGATGGCATTTCCTGTTCTTTTTCTCAGAGGATGGTAGATGGGCTCCAAATCAATGTGTTTGCTGATGGAGTTCCGGTTGAAATTCCTAGAAGCATGGCATTCCAACCGGAACTCCATCATCAAACACATTGATTTGGAGCCCGTCTACCATCCTCTGAGAAAAAGAACAGGAAATGCCATCACCAACCCAAGGAAACTTAAACAGATAAATAGAAAGCGGGACATAACATCAGGGCTTCACTGGAGGCTCACTGATGATGTTACCTAGAATGGTGACGAAACGTCTGAAAACTAACCTTCCAGCTCAGCGAGCAAACTCACATCCAGAAACTCAACCTGAGCTACAAATCTTCTCAAAACTCGCTAAACTCAATCAAGTTTGTGAGACACAATTTTCCTCACACAAAACCATGCTGACCATCCCTAATCAACTTCTGCCTCTCTAAATGTCCATACATCTATCTTTTATAATCAACAATTTTCCCACAACCAAAGTCTGGTTCACAGGTCTATAGTTCCCTAGTTTTTTGGAGGAGGGCAGCTGGAGTGGGACCTCTAGATGAGGCAGTGGTGGCAAAGGCCTAGCCTGACAGTGGGAGGGACTCTCCACTGCAGTAGACCCAGAGGGGAGACTCCTGGTGTAGGTGAGGTGGTGGCAGCAGTGTGGAATGCCTGACCTGGGGGACTCCTGGCATCATTGAGGCAGCAGCGAACCCAGGGACTCCTAACTGCAGTTGTGTTAGGCCCAGAGCTGGGGACAACCGGTCATCAGCGAGGTGGCAGCAGAGCCAGGCATTCCTCATTGCGGGGCAAATATGCGTTCAGCATGGGACCTGGCATTAGTGGGTCTAGCATCATAGAGATGGGATCTAATGAGTGGCAACTCTCGCACTGGTAGCTCAGTGCAGGTGGTAAAGAGGTGATGGTGGGGAGATGGCAGTGACCATGTCATTGGTGAGCCAGCTCAGGGCTGATGGCAGACGAACGAAGATAGGCTGTCTTTCAGCTGTATCTTTTTATTCTTAAACTATTCCAAATGGCACCGGATTGTGATGACAGTTGAAGCTTTTTGCTGTACTTTATAGTATTATTCACTGTAAATGCAAGTGACAATAAATATTAATTCAACAAACCACATCACACTTTTTTTTGTCAGACTAGGAAGGGACATTGAATCCAATGGCATTTTACTGGCTATGAAGAAGTAGAAACTGATAAGTGCACTCATGTGGAAATAACACAGGTGAGCAGAGCTTTAAAATGAAGAAAAAGAGGCAGCACAGGGAGCTTTAATAAACCATGGGAAGTAAAGGTAAAATGAGTGTAGTTCCCATTTCCCAATGCCTCTGACATCAGATGTCTTGATGGGGCTGTGAACTTATCTTTCACCTCTCTCCCTCCAGGATTAAAATTGAAATGAAGAGGGTAAAGGTGTTCATCTTACAGAATTCCCCAGACAGGGATCTTCAATTGAGGCAGTGACCAACTGATTTTCAACTGGGTGCCACAAATTTACCAAAGTAAATAACAATCATATACCAGCTCCTGGAGATGTAGCAAATACTTTGTGAAAGTCCCATAAGGGCTCTTATGATTCAGTAAATTAGTTTTGCATATAATATCTTCTGTGAAATGGTAGAAATCATGCTCTTAGTTTTGTTAGTGCACTAAACTGAAGGAGATATCAAGTTTTGTTCCTCACCGTTCATGTTCCTTTGAAAAAAAATACTAGCACAGTTGTCATACTGTTCATTGTACAAAAGCAAGTCCTCATTTGTGTAAAATTTAACTTCTGTGAAATGAACACCATTATAATAAACACATTACACTCAACAGTCACTCTTTCGCTTTGTGAGTTCATAGCAGTCACTAAGCTCTTCCTTTCTTTGTAACCTCATCAACCCTGCATACCCCTCCCCAGAATTCTGTTCCGTCTTTCATCTTTTCTGCAATCCAGCCTCCCTAGCACACAACCTACTGGCTCACCATTTAGAGGGAGTGGATGGTGTGGTTGCAGGGACCTGGATCAGCAGTCCAAAAGTGCAGCTTAACGTTCTGCTATAAATGGATAAATGATGTGCCATTGATCATCAACAGCAGAGTAATAATCTAACACAACCTGCAAACTCATGTTCCGGCTTATCCCCCACCACACTTCACTTTAGCTCTGATGAAGAGTCTCAGCTCGAAATGTTAGCTTGCTCTCTCTCCATGGATGCTGTCTGTCCCATAGAATTCCTACAGTGTGGAAGAGGGCCATTCGGCTCATCAGGTCTATACCGAACCTCTGAGGAGCATCCCACCCAGACCCACCCCCTACCTTATCCTATCTCTGCATTTCCCCAACCTAGGCACTATGGGCAATTTAGCATGGCCAATCCACCTAAAACATCTTTGGACTGTGGGAGGAAACCAAAACACCCAGAGAAAAGCCCCTGTGATCTCCAGCATTTGTTGTATCTAGCCAATTACTAGGTCTACTCTCAATCATCAGTAAAATGATGGAAAGTGTCATCAACAATGCTATCAAGCAGCACCTGTTCAACAATAACCTGCTCAGTGACTCCCAGTTTGGGTTCTGTGAGGGCCACTCAGCTCCTGACCTCATTCCAGCTTTGGTATAAACATGGACTAAAGAGCTGAATTCTAGAGGTGAGGTGAGAGGGTGACAGCCCTTGACACCAAAGTGACTTTTTACTTAGAGTGTCATCAAGGAGCTCTAACAAATTTCCATGGGAACCGGGGGC